>NC_091283.1:489595122-490226789 GCF_032444005.1 Ranitomeya imitator
CGGAGCGAGGGGAGGCATTTGGGTTTCGATCGCGAGGAGGCGGTAATCCGGTGGTTGGGTTTTCGGGGGTTGGTATGGCATAGAGTTCTAAAGGAAATTAATGACGGTGCCCGGTTGGACAGGGCTCCAGATATTTTCGTTTTGCACGTCGGGGGGAATGACTTGGGGGCCCGACCATTTAGGGAGTTGATTAAAGACATTAAGCAGGATTGTCTGCGTTTGTGGGTCCTGTACCCTGGTTTGACCATTGTTTGGTCAGAAATCGTGCCGAGGAAACGGTGGAGGAACATGAGGTCACTGGACAAGTTGAATAAAGCCCGGATAAAGGTTAATCGGGCTGTGTCCAGTTTTGTGGTTAGGAATGGTGGCGTGGCGGTGCGGCATTTTGAGCTGGAGAATGGGGAGGGGGCCTTTTGGTTGGCGGATGGGGTCCATTTGAATGCGGTAGGAATGGACTTTTGGGCTCTCGCTATTCAGGAGGGCATTGAACGGGCCATATTTTTTCGGAGTGGTGGGGTCTCGGGCCTTTGAGGGGTTCAAAGGGCCTCTCGTTGTGGCGGCTGGGGGGAGTCCTGGGAGTTGGTAAAAATTGGATTTGGGAATCCATTTTGGCATATGGCTCCTCTGTTTTAGTGTTGGTATCTTTTGAATCTGGTGAATGGTGGTTGGGGAGTTCCGGCAGGGGTGGCTGGATCTCCTGGGATTTTTTACCGTGAACAGTGAACCCTCGTTTGGGTTTTTGGTGCTCCCGAGCCAGGGTTTTGAACAGCTGGGGGTAAAGTTGGTGTTATGTATGTTCACGGTATGGGTTGTCAATCACCAGATTCTTGGAGCTCCTATGACTCCTTCTAGCCTTTAAAATGTTATTTATTCTTTTGTTATTAATGTATTATTGTTATATGTTTAATAAAAAAGGCTACTGTGGCCTAGATCATTCCAAAGAATTACAGTGGTTGTGTTTTTATTGGGTTAAGAATGATAGTTGGGGGGCCACGGGTGGGGATAAAATGGGTGGGGGTGTTGTACCGGCAAAGTCTACTCCGTCGACAATACCAGGGTCAAGGAAAGGCCGGAGCGAGCCGTGCCCCTCCCCCCCCACGGCGTAGGCGAAGGCCTGCATGACAATGGGGGGAGAGGGGTAGATAATATGGGAATGAGCAAGGGGAGGATCTAGCTCGGGGGTTTATGGGAGTTTGGGGGTGGGGCCCGTCACTTCCCGCTCTTGGAGGATCGTGACCAGTCCCGCCCTCCCGCCCTATTGTTATTCATAAAAAAAATTTAAAAAAAAGAGAAGGGAGGGGGTTTTATTAGGTTGCTCGTTAAATGGCAGGGTTGTTGTTTCTTTTGGGTCATTGTGGCCGTGGCGGCTGAGGGGAGTCCTGGGAGTTGGTAAAAATTGGATTTGGGGATCCATTTTGGCATATGGCTCCTCTGTTTTAGTGTTGGTATCTTTTGAATCTGGTGAATGGTGGTTGGGGAGTTCCGGCAGGGGTGGCTGGATCTCCTGGGATTTTTTACCGTGAACAGTGAACCCTCGTTTGGGTTTTTGGTGCTCCCGAGCCAGGGTTTTGAACGGCTGCGGGTAAAGTTGGTGTTATGTATGTTCACGGTATGGGTTGTCAATCACCAGATTCTTGGAGCTCCTAGGACTCCTTCTAGCCTTTAAAATGTTATTTATTCCTTTGTTATTAATGTATTATTGTTATATGTTTAATAAAAAGGCTACTGTGGCCTAGATCATTCCAAAGAATTACAGTGGTTGTGTTTTCATTGGGTTAAGAATGATAGTTGGGGGGCCACGGGTGGGGATAAAATGGGTGGGGGTGTTGTACCGGCAAAGTCTACTCCGTCGACAATACCAGGGTCATGATTCACTATGTCGCATACCCCATGTGCAGGGCATTGTAGTAGGTTAGGTATCCATACCTACATACTGGGATAGGATCTTGGAGATGGGAATATTCCTTTAAGATCAACACTAGACATATCGTACGTACCACAAAATTAGAACCTGGAAATCAATGGGAAAAAATACTGTTTTTTGGAATGGGTTCTGATGCTGATGTCCATCACTGGGAAGGATTAATGACAATATTGACTAAAAGGGGCGTTTCTAGCTGAATGGGTGGTCTCCCACCTTTCAGGCATTTATGACATGTCCTCTATGTCTATGGTGGGAAAGAATCCACTTCAGTAAGCCCAGATTAACAGTGTTCTCCACCATCACAAGTCACAGTCAGCGATATTTCCAAGTTTACTGCACTTGCTTTCTCCAATTATCTGTGTCACTGTCGCATGTTAGATTGTTCCTACGTGGAGCTGACCTTTAATTAAACATGTCAATGTTATTAGATCCTACAAATCCCAGGCGAGAGTTATCCTTTAATCCACTAAACATGTCAGCCTATTCTCCAGTGGTCTCTGCTAACCTGTAAATTGTGCTGCAGTCATCGCCCCTCTAAGTCTATTTGTTCACATAACACTTTCCCTCGGATTTGGGCCATCAACGTGTTTAAACAGGCGCAGTAAGAGCGCCTCTCGTCTGTGTAGACAACAGTCTAATCTCCTGAAGAAAAATAAGAGCAATATTTGAAGGCTATTATGGGAGTCCCAGAGGTAAATGTGAGTTTACGGGTTAAATTATTGAATTCATCATCCACAGGGCCGCAGGGCTATGGGAATGTGGTGCTCATTTGATGAGGCTGTTTCCAGCAGGGCTCAAATCACTGACATATCTCATATATATGAAATTGGCGGCAAGTCTGTACACAGCTGAGAAGAGCCGATTTTGAATATATATCTATATCTCTGTACCTTCACCTCCTGTATGTGCAGGTTAATATTGAAAATAAGCAAAATCTTCTATTTATTATGTATTGTCTGTACATAGTGCCTTTACAGATGCCAACGGTGTGCCAGCCACAGAATGCTATCCTCGGATAGTCCTCATTGTTCCTGCCATAGATGCTCCCTGTGAGTACCATCCATAGATGCTACTCTAGTGCCAGTCATTGTTGCCACTCAGTGTTCACTTGCAGATGGTGATCAATGTATTTGTCACAAATGCCCCCCTAGAGTGCAGCCCTTGGATACATGTCAATGCGCCTGCCACAGATGCCCCTGAGAATGCCATGCAGAAATTCCCCTTCAAACCGCAAAATGCTGTCCCCCTTAACGTTCTTGCAAAAGAGGCCCATGACCTTTTAATAATTTATGTAGCAGCCACAGACGCATGAGTTGCAGATGGTGTTTAATGCATTTACCACAGATACCACTTTTCTGGCCTCCCTTCCCTCTTCACCCCTAAAGTGTTGTCTATGGATGCCTCTCAATTTGCCTGATATAGGAAGCACCTGAAAATGCCATTCATGTAGCCTAATGTGCTAGCAACAGGTAATCCCCAGTATGATGTAATTGGATACCCATTAATGTGTATAATATAGCCCTGATCATTCATTAATTCATTGACATTACTTTAATTCCTGCCACAAATTATTATTTATTTATATAGCACCATTGATTCCATGGTGCTGTACATGAGAAGGGGTTACATACAAATTACAGATATCACTAACAACAAGCAAACTAACAATTACAGACTGATACAGAGGGGAAAGGACCCTGCCCTTGCGGGCTTACATTCTACAGGATAGTTGGGAAGGATACAATAGGTTGAGGGTTGCAGGAGCTCCAGTGTTGGTGAGGCGGTAGCTTTGGTAGTGGTGAGGTGAGGAGGCATCGGGGTCAGTGCAGGCTGTAGGCTTTCCTGAAGAGGTGGGTTTTCAGGTTCCGTCTGAAGGATCCGAATGTGGTTGATAGTCAGACATGTTGGGGCAAAGAATTCCAGAGGATGGGGGATATTGGTGAGAAGTCTTGGAGGCGGTTGGGTAAGGAGCAAATAAGTGTGGAGGAGAGAAGGAGTTCTTGGGAGAACCAGAGATTACGTGCGTGAAGATATCTGGAGATTAGTTCAGAGATATATGGAGGAGACAGGTTATGGATGGCTTTGTAGGTTAGTATTAGTAATTTAAACTGGATACGCTGAGGGAATGGGAGCCAGTGAAGAGATTTGCAGAGGGGGGAAGCGGAGGAGTAGCAAGGAGAGAGATGAATTAGTCGGGCAGCAGAGTTAAGGATGGACGAGAAAGGTGCAAGGCTGTTAGCAGGGAGGCCACAGAAAAGGATGTTGCAGTAGTCAAGGCGGGAGATGATTAGGGCATGCACAAGCATTTTAGTAGATTGACGGTTGAGGAAAGGATGGATTCTGGAGATATTTTTGAGCTGGAGGCGACAGGAGGTGGAAAGAGCTTGGATGTGCAGTTTGAAGGATAGGGCAGAGTCAAGGGTTACTCCAAGGCAGTGGACTTCCGGTTCGGGGGAAAGCGTGAAGTTGTTAATTGCGATAGATAGGTCAGGTAAGGAAGATCTATGAGATGGAGGAAAGATGATGAGTTCAGATTTGTTCACATTGAGTTTGAGGAAGCGAGAGGAGAAGAAGGAGGATACGGCTGATAGACACTCTGGGTTTCTGGACAGCAGAGAGATGACGTCTGGGCCAGAAAGGTAGATCTGAGTGTCATCAGCATAAAAGTGGTACTGGAATCCATGGGACTTTATGAGTTGTCCCAGGCCAAATGTATAGATTGAGAAGAGTAGAGGTCCTAGAATAGAGCCTTGGGGGACTCCAACAGAGAGAGGGTGTGATGAGGAGGTAGTGTGGGAGTGGGAGATGCTGAATGTGCGGTTAGAAAGGTATAAGGAGATCCAGGATAGGGTGAGGTCTTTGATGCCAAAGGAGGAGAGGATCTGTAGTAGGAGGCAGTGGTCAACTGTGTCGAAAGCAGAGGACAGGTCTAAAAGGAGGAGTACAGAGTATTGTCCGTTAGTAATTTTGGTTAGGGCTGTCTCAGTTGAGTGATGGGGGCAAAAACCAGATTGTAGATTGTCAAAGAGCAAGTTAGAAGAGAGGTGGGAGGAAATTTCAGCGTGGACGTGCAGCTCCAGGAGTTTGGAAGCGAATGGAGCAGCGATATTGGGCGATAGCTGGACATAGCAGTTGGATTGAGGGTTGGCTTTTTAAAGATAGTCATGATTGTGGCATGTTTGAAAGCAGAAGGGAAGGTGCCAGAAGTTAGTGATAGATTGAAGAGGTGGGTTAGGGATGGGATAAGAGTGGTGGTGAGGTTGGGGATGAGGTGGGATGGGATGGGGTCAAGCGCACAGGTGGTGAGGTTCGATTTGGAGAGGAGACAGTTAAACCCCCCTTCATTGATGTTGAATAGGGAGGTTATGTGGTTTGGGCATTGGTCTGGTATACAAAGGGGTTGTGGTGGTTGAACAATGAAGACTTGCCTTGTTTGGTCGATCTTATCTTTAAAGTGTGTGGCAAAGTCCTCTGCAGAGATGAGGGAGGTTGGAGGGGACAGTGGGGGCAGAGGAGGGAGTTAAAGGTTTTGAAAACTGTTTGGGGTTGTAGGATACGAAAGATACGAGGGTTGTGAAGTAGGCCTGTTTAGCAGAGGTGAGAGCAGATTTAAAGGGAGTGTTGCCTGTTGGAATGCAGTGAAGTGGTCTTGCGAATGCCCCTCAAGCGTGCCTATCACAAATGGTCTTTAGTATGCTTGCCACAGATACCTCCCAAAGTGTTTTCTTTGGATACCCCTCAATTTGCCTGCCTTAGATGCCGTTGCTCAATCCCTAAATGCCCATTTAGTAACAGCCATAAATGCCCCTCAGCATGCCTGTCACAAATACCCCTTCTATGGTGGCTGTAAGACACATAGTGGATGAAAGAAAAACCTGGAGTAATGCTTTAGTATATCTAGGACAAAAAGTGATTAATCAGCCTTTCAGACTTGACAGGTTGATTATGAGCAGCTGAATGGCTGCTCATCATCTCACCATCCTTAGTTGTGGTTCACTTGGTAAAATTAGACCTGTTTGTCTCACACATGGCTGTGTGTATGTATGGAGTTATACCGTTTTCCTGGATTGAGTGCCTTTGCTAAAGGACTAGGAAGTTGGACTCTGTGTTGTTTTATTTTCTGCCAGACAAGGGTTGTATTTGAGTTTCCTGTCATTTGGTTAAGGAGGACTGAAATAAACCAGCGGGACTTTAAACAGAAACGGTTTCTGTGATACCTCAGGTCGCTCCCAAGTGAGTAGCCTTGTTACATTTGGTATTAGAAGTGTGGTCAGTATTCCCAGGGAGCACATGTGACTGTTACACAAGTACTGCATGTCCTAGAGGAAGGCAGCTATAAGCCAGGGAGCAACGTCAAACAGCTTGGAGGACCTGGTTAAACAGGTGCAAGCCTAGCAGCAACAGCTACAGCAGCAACAGCTAGCACAGCAGGAGACAAGTAAGCTGCTTATGCAACAGCCCCAGCAACAACAGTACCAGCAACAGCACTGACAACAGCAGCAGCAGATCGAAATACAGTGGTGGTTCATGGGACAGCGGCAGCTCCAATTCCAAGGTCAGCTGATGATTTTTCTATCTGGAAGGAGGGGAGGAGAGCCTTGCAGAAAGTGATCCCGGGTGATGATATAGAGGCCTTTTTAACCATTTTTGAAAGAGTCGCCGATAGGGAGAAACTCCTGCTACAGCAGTGGGTGGAAGTCCTGAAGCCATTCTTAACGGGCGAGCCACAAAAGACCTACTGTGATTTAGCCTTACAGGATGCAAAAAATATGAAAATTTACAACAGAAATTTTGGCACGCTTGGGGGTGACAATGTTTGTCAGGACACAACCAGTCCACTGCTGGGCATATCATTGTGATAAACCCCCTCACTCCCAAGTGTTTGATCTGCTGCACCTCATGAAAAAGTAGTTGCAGCCAGAGTGTTCTACCCCAGCGCTGATGGTAGAGCGAGTTGTAATGGACTGGTTTGTGCACTCCCTTACGAGCCCGATGCAAACTTGGGTTGCCCACGGAGATCCCCGGAATGCCGATGACTTGGTTGGACTGGTTGAAAGGTAATGGGGTTGATGGTTCCTTCGGGAGGCAAAGTGGGCAGGGGAGGTCATGTTGAGGGTCTCATTGGGGGGGATGTAATTTGGTGGAGATGTAACGGCCCAGGTCACATAGCTGCCCAATGTCCACTGACCACCGAGAAAATGGACTGTAGCATCGGTCGCCGGTGTTCATTCTATGAATATCCGGCTTGGAGAGTAGACTGTCCACCCGACGAGGGGCCCCAAGTTTGTCCTGTAAAAGTGAATGGTCATACTCCCTCTCCAGTTGATACCTGGGAAGAAGGTGGTCGTCCGCTGCATTCACGGGGATGCTAAAGACTAGCTGGTGGTCAGAGTGGTCATTGAGACAGCCCAAGGTACTGATTGCCAAGAGGCTGGCTTGGTCCTGGATTTATTGCACCCAATTATCATAGACCGGGACTTTGTTTTCTTTGGGACTTATGGGGGGGTGAAGACCTCAATTGTTTGAGTAAGAGATGGGTTAGCCCTAAAAAGTCTCATCAACCCAAGAGCCTGACAGTTTGCTCTTCTGTGTAATGGTGGTAGATAAGGAGGTAGTATCCCCAGATGTCAAAATTCCTGAGATATAGGTGACCAGAGAAATTTTAGCTCCACCCAACATAAGGACTTAACTCTAAAAGAAGCGTTCAATAAGGTGACCGTTATAGACTACATAGCAGAGGAGCCAGGGGCTGACACAAAGTTTCCCTAATTCATGTTGAGTGGGGACTTATTGTATCAGGTTACTACGTAAGGGAGGAGATAGTGGAATAATTGTTGGTACCACGACCCTGTAGATGGTGGGTGTTGGATATGGCCCATTCACATGTCTTGGGTAGTCATCTGGTGGTGGACAAAACTCAAGAACGGGTCATATGGATGTTTTATTGGCCCTGATGTCACCAGGAATTCCTAAGGTATTGCAAGTCCTGTCCCACCTGCCAGTTAACTGCTTCCACCTCATGGCAAGACAAGGACCCCGTTGAAACTCCATATTTGCTGGTTAAGCCAGAAGGGGACAGTGAAGATTTTACAATAGCCGAGATGCTGTTGAAGGCCCAAAAAACAGCAAGATCATGAATTTCTGCAGCAGAACCGAGACCTGTTTTCAGATTTCCTGGTGTGTACCGATGTCATAGAACACAAGGTTCTGACAGAACTCCATGTGCAGGTGAATTCAAAGCCCTATCAAACTCCAGAAGCCCAACAAGAACTGATCTCCAAGGACATGAAGAGTATGCTGAATCTCAGAATTATTGAATAATCTAAGAGCGCGTGGTGTAGCCTGATTGTCATTGCTCCAAAACCTGATGGAGAATGGAGATTCAGTAATGAAACTAAATGAAGTATCAAAGTTTGTTGCATATCTGAAGCCAGGTGTGAATGAGCTGATTGAGAGACTTGGGCTGGCAAGGTACATAGAGTCTTGGGCTGCCAAGGTACATTACCATCTTGAGTCTAACAAAGAAATATTGGCAAATCCCCAAATCACAAGAATCCAAGGAGAAGATGCCTTTCTCTACGCTCGACAGTTGCTTACAATATGTCCAGATGTTGTTCGGACTGCAGGGAGCTCTGGCCACCTTCCAGAGGGCCATGGACCAGATCCTCACACTCCATGAGAATTGCGCTGTGGTATACCTGGACGATATGGTAATCTTCATCCTGGATTGGGGAAGTCATCTGGGAAAGGTCCAGGCATTGTGTGATGCGGGGTTCTCTATAAATCCAGAAAAATGTGTCATGGTGAAAGAGGAGGCCAAATACCTTGGATATGTAGTAAGGAGAGACAAAAGCAAACCCCAGATCAATAAAGTAGACACAATCCATAACTGATCGAAACCACTCTAAAAAAAAAAAAGTTGGGACCTTTGTGGGAATCGTGAGGTACTACAAGAGGTGCATTCCATACTTTGCCATGGTGGCCGCACCCATGACTGACCTCCTTAAGGGGTCAAAATCGGTCATGGCCAAATGGACATCGGAGGTGGAGATGGCCTTTCAAGAACTGAAAGTAACTCTGTGTAAGGGGCAAGTCCTGATTACCCCTGACTTTAAGAAGGAATTTGAACTCCAAACGGACACCTCTGAAGTCACATTAGGAGAGATACACGGATAGGAGAATCCTGCTTTCTACCTGAGTAGGAAACTGTCAGCAAGTGAGAAAAATTATTATATTGTAGAAAAAGAATGCATGGCCATAAAGTGGGCGGTGGACACAGTGCTATACTATCTCTCAGGGTGAATATTTAAATTAGTGTCAGACCATAGCCCACTAAGGTGGATGAGGAAGAAAAAGGGAAAATGCTTGCATTACCTGCTGGTTTCTAGCCCTGCAGGATTTTAGCTTACATGGCAATTCTGATGCCCTCTTGAAAATCCTATGTCTAGTAGTAGAAGGTGCCAAATTCACGGCTTTAAGCAGAGGTGAGCAGTATGTAAGGTGGCTGTTAGACACAGAGTGGATGGAAGGTAAACCTGGTGTAATGCTTTAGTATATATAGGACTGTGAGGAGCTGGCCTAGTTTTAAGACTATTGGACCAATGGATGTAGATTGAAATTGGCAGCTCTAAAGGTACCGTCACACATAGCGACGCTGCAGCGATACCGACAACGATCCGGATCGCTGCAGCGTCGCTGTTTGGTCGCTGGAGAGCTGTCACACAGACAGCTCTCCAGCGACCAACGATCCCGAGGTCCCCGGTAACCAGGGTAAACATCGGGTAACTAAGCGCAGGGCCGCGCTTAGTAACCCGATGTTTACCCTGGTTACCATCCTAAAAAGTAAAAAAACAAACGCTACATACTTACCTTCCGCTGTCTGTCCTCGGCGCTCTGCTTCTCTGGTATGGCTGTGAGCGCCGGGCAGCCAGAAAGCAGAGCAGTGACGTCACCGCTCCGCTTTCCGGCTGACCGACGCTCACAGCCAGAGCAGGAGGAGAGCAGAGCACAGCGCTGGAGGACAGACAGCGGTAGGTAAGTATGTAGTGTTTGTTTTTTTACTTTTAGGATGGTAACCAGGGTAAACATCGGGTTACTAAGCGCGGCCCTGCGCTTAGTTACCCGATGTTTACCCTGGTTACCAGCGAAGACATCGCTGAATCGGTGTCACACACGCCGATTCAGCGATGTCTACGGGGAGTCCAGCGACGAAATAAAGTTCTGGACTTTCTTCCCCGACCAGCGATCTCCCAGCAGGGGCCTGATCGCTGCTGCCTGTCACACTGGACGATATCGCTAGCGAGGACGCTGCAACGTCACGGATCGCTAGCGATATCGTCTAGTGTGACAGTACCTTAAGAGATGCAGACTATCTCCAACACGGAGCACCGGTCAATCTTACATCAAGAGATTTGCTTGCTGTGTTTTATTAGATATTTGCTTGTTTGTCAGTTCAGCCTCAGGAATCAATGTTTCCATTCAGTGACAGTAAGCAAAGGAAGACGTGCAGGCTGGATCTTATGAATATTTAAGGCCATACCCAAGATTAGTAATCAAGGAACGCAATCATTTCATTATTCTCCCAGGCACTAGTCCAATTGTGTGGATAGAATTAGCAGATCCAATGGAGCCATCACTACAGGGGGTCACACATGAAGTCTTAGGTGATGGGCTTCTGGAACATTCTTTATTCTTTGACTAAAAGCGAATGTTTATTGGGGAGGGTGTGAACACTTCCGCTCATTCAGGGGGCTGATCCCAGGGAAGGAGAACAAAAAGTCACATGTCTAGTCAAGGAGTCGTAGGAGTGACGTCAATGAGCAAGGATCTAGGCTGAGGTCCTGGAGCCCATGGATGGATGGCCTATGGAGTTTGGAGATCGATTTCCGGCTGGGCTGTTTCCCCCTGCTACAGTTGAGGGATCTGTTGTCTGGATTTAAGGAACTTTCTTAAGGACTGTTGCTGCTGGATACACGAGTTTCAGTTGTGTCATCTGTCATCTGGAGGAGTGTGGACTGTGACAACAGACTATACTGGAAAGAGATACGAAATTTGTGGGCCAACCAAAAGGTGGGAGACAGTGAGTATCTCCTAGTATGGTGGCAGTGGGACTACCAGCCACGGGGAGGGGATTTTGAAAAAAAAAAATAATGAAAGCTATACATTGGATTTAAAAAAAAAAAATGTATACTATGCCCTGAAAATTAGCACATGTAGTCAGTATGGTAAAGTCTGTGCTGAAGCTCTACGTCTCCATAGAATAACAATATAACTATGAGCATAGAAGCTATACTGGAAGCAACTCTCCAAAATAGAGTTCAAACTTGAGCTAGGCAGACACATTTGTGCATTGACTGCAGGATGGTACACTAAGGCCTCCACAGATGTTAAAGACTGATAGGCACAGCTAAATTGGTGGACCTGGTCCTGGGTATCTGTTTGGTCTTCTGTTTAATTGATTTTGGCTTATACATTATAGTTCTGCAGATGTTCCAAAAGCAGGAATGCTTTGGTCACGTATTAGGATGGCATCTTCTATTCTTCAGTTCTTTCTTCCCCTATTACAACAAGCTGTATAACGAGAAATCTGAAATTTGTAGAGGATGCAAACTTCTTGTGAACCTTATGTACCTGAATGAGGAATGTGAAATATATAAACTTCTGTAATTAAGTAGTATTGGACCTTTAGCACCTGTGCTCCCATAGATCTATATGCCTCCATAATAGAAAGCTCCCACCATAAGTAGTAAGTATTGCAGTGGGCAACTAGTTGCATTTGCAATCACTGATGTTATAGTTTTTAAAGATGTCTAAGTTTGCATATCAGTAATACTACTCTGCTAAAATACATGTGGTGAACGCCATAGGTGCCACCTTAAAAGTGAAGAAACAGCTGGATTACCCTTGCCACTGTGATTCCAATCTAGTTTACTATTATTTTGTTTGTCCGTGACCTCAGACTTTCTTCTGGACTTTGCCTAATTCTCTTCCTCTTTTGACTACCGTATGTCACCTAGTCCTGGTTTTGACCCCCATACATTTTCTAATTAGTCTTTCTCTTACCCTCAGGTTTGTCGCATCATTTATTCTGCCTAGTGATGACCCATAGCTGTGTTTCTGATCTGTTTCTTCTTCAGATGTTCCATTCATTGTATCCATCACTGATTAGTGGCTGCTCTACAAACATGACCTGGGAATACAACCAGGAAAGTTCATATGTCCTTGAGGGGGTAAAAGTTGAAGAACAAGGAGTTTTCTTCTTGTAGTTTAGTCATTGTATTTCCATTAGGAAAGGATGTATCTTTCTGTTGAAAATAGTAACAGTTGCATAGCATCTTAAAAATTCTTTTCATTGCCACATATCCAGTTGGGAAAAACATGATCATGGTGACTATTGCTTACCCTAAAGCTGTCACATAGGCCTAAAGGTACTGTCACGCTAGACGATATCGCTAGCGATCCGTGACGTTGCAGCGTCCTCGCTAGCGATATCGTCCAGTGTGACAGGCAGCAGCGATCAGGCCCCTGCTGGGAGATCGCTGGTCGGGGAAGAAAGTCCAGAACTTTATTTCGTCGCTGGACTCCCCGTAGACATCGCTGAATCGGCGTGTGTGACACCGATTCAGCGATGTCTTCACTGGTAACCAGGGTAAACATCGGACTCACCGCTGTGCTGTGCTTTCACTTTCACTTTACGGCCAGCAGTCAGTGCAGGAACCAGACGGCAAGGGACAGACAGCTGAATGTAAGTACGTACTGTTTGTTTTTTTACGCTGGTAACCAGGGTAAACATCGGGTTACTAAGCGCGGCCCTGCGCTTAGTTACCCGATGTTTACCCTGGTTACCGGGGACCTCGGGATCGTTGGTCGCTGGAGAGCTGTCTGTGTGACAGCTCTCCAGCGACCAAACAGCGACGCTGCAGCGATCCGGATCGTTGTCGCTAAGTGTGACGGTACCTTAATTCTAAATTCTTTTGTTCTTTGGCAAATACCTTAGACCAGGTTCTAAACTCAGGGTGACAAAATAAACTGTTCAATACTACAGGCTAACAAGACCTATGTTGAATTTCAGTTGTCATTTCGATCCACTAAACAACAAAGCGCCGCCTCTCTCTTGTTCTTCCATGTCTTGTTCCAAGAAATGCCTCACATACGATCCATCGCCTGGGAAGGACACTTAGCAACTGATCAGAGAGATTCACTGCATGGCTTTTGAAGGATAAAATACACTTATTTTTCATAGGACACACACAAGCAAACCGCTCGCAGTTCATTAATCCTGTTGCCAATTATCTCTGTAAACCGTTGAAGAAAATCAATTTTTCTCCCCTTCTCTCGCTAAGTGGGACTGGCCCTTTCAACGTAGCTCGTTAATATTCTACATCTTCTCCACCTTCTAATTATTTTCTTTCTCCTTTTTCTTTCCTTTTTTTTATCCTTCTGCCTTTTCAATTCGCTAAACCTAGGAGCATAATTAGAAGCCGAACAGTTATTAAAATGGTAGTTTAGAGAGAGCGAGAGAGATTCTTATAATTACATCCATCTCTCCAGAAAAATAGGCACAGCTTCAACCAGCGCTAATTAAAGAATCCCCAGCCGTTAGGGAGGGACGAGGGAGACACAAAATCCTATTTAATTAGTTTTTCCATGTTGTAAACGTTGAAAAGAAAGAGCAGAGAGATTTTGATGTTTTTATTTATTCCGAGCTATAAACTGATCTCTCCCTTTTTTATTTCTCTCGAGACTGGGGTGGTAGAAAGGTAATCACGAAAATCTGTTTCTAGTTCAGTTGCAGATTTTGGATTCCCAAAGCCCATGGTAGGTAGATTTTCTTTTATTTTCTCCATCAAAGTAGAGATGTTGGCACCCGGGATTAGGCTTGTGTGCTATTTTTTTTATACATGAAAAATTAGATTGCACTAAACTAGAATTTATAGGTCAAACCAATATCCAATGGAATGCAGCCTATAAATATTACCTAAAAGCTTTGTTCAGAGTTAGAAAATGTGGATGCTTTATTTTACTAAAGAGGATCACATTATGTTGCGTATGGAATATCAGCTGGGTATGATTTATTTGCATTAAACTGAGCTGTAATAACAGAAACAACCAGTGGACAAGTGTGGCGATGCGTCATGAACACCGCCCACTCGGTGTACACGTTACTCGGATGTGACTGCCAAGGTGGGACTTCACTTTTCACATTCGCTCCTCGTCCGCTCACTTATCAGAATAGGCTGACAATGAGCTAAGCGCAATCTACAGCAAGCGGGATGGTTGAACTGAGTAATATCCTAGCACACATGCCACCCAGCTTTCCCAAGCACCTGACAGATACACTTCTTGCACTCAGGCATCCACAGTGTAACACAACCAGGCTATACTTTCTCTCTTTGAGGTTGTGGATACGTTTAGAGTAGCAAGGAACAAACTTCTAAAATTTTAGATTAAATATACCATAAGAGTACATTGCCCACAAAGATGACAATAAGATGAAACTAGATGGGTATTTCCTGAAGGAACTACAGATAGTGCTTTGGAATGGTGCCCGGGCTGCCCCTGCAAGGCTTTCACACTTGAGTGCCCCTCAGGCGCCCGTTTGGTGGGTGGGGCCCCTCAGGGGCCGATTTGGTGGGCGGGGTCACTCTGGGTCCGATTTGGTGGGCAGGGTCACTCTGGGTCCGATTTGGTGGGCGTGGTCACTCTGGGTCCGATTTTTTTGGGCAGGGTCACTCTGGGTCCGATTTGGTGGGCGGGGTCACTCTGGGTCCGATTTGGTGGGCGGGGTCACTCTGGGTCCGATTTGGTGTGCGGGGTCACTCTGGGTCCGATTTGGTGGGCGGGGTCACTCTGGGTCAGATTTGGTGGGCGGGTCACTCTGGGTCCGATTTGGTGGGCGGGGTCACTCTGGGTCCGATTTGGTGGGCGGGGTCACTCTGGGTCCGATTTGGTGGGCGGGGTCACTCTGGGTCCGATTTGGTGGGCGGGGTCACTCTGGGTCCGATTTGGTGGTCGGGGTCACTCTCGGTCCGATTTGGTGGGCGGGGTCACTCTCGGTCCGATTTGGTGGGCGGGGTCACTCTGGGTCCGATTTAGTGGGCGAGGTCACTCTGGGTCCGATTTGGTGGGCGGGGTCACTCTGGGTCCGATTTGGTGGGCGGGGTCACTCTGGGTCCGATTTGGTGGGCGGGGTCACTCTGGGTCCGATTTGGTGGGCGGGGTCACTCTGGGTCCGATTTGGTGGGCGGGGTCACTCTGGGTCCGATTTGGTGGGCGGGGTCACTCTGGGTCCGATTTGGTGGGCGGGGTCACTCTGGGTCCGATTTGGTGGGCGGGGTCACTCTGGGTCCGATTTGGTGGGCGGGGTCACTCTCGGTCCGATTTGGTGGGCGGGGTCACTCTGGGTCCGATTTGGTGGGCGGGGTCACTTTGGGTCCGATTTGGTGGGCGGGGCCACACGGGGGCCGATTTGGTGGGCGGGGTCACTCTGGGTCCGATTTGGTGGTCGGGGTCACTCTCGGTCCGATTTGGTGGGCGGGGTCACTCTCGGTCCGATTTGGTGGGCGGGGTCACTCTCGGTCCGATTTGGTGGGCGGGGTCACTCTGGGTCCGATTTAGTGGGCGAGGTCACTCAGGGTCCGATTTGGTGGGCGGGGTCACTCTGGGTCCGATTTGGTGGGCGGGGTCACTCTGGATCCCATTTGTGGGCGGGGCCACTCAGGGTCCGAATTGGGGGCCGGGGGCGCACTTACTTTTGCACACCCGGGGCCGGGGTGCTCTTACTTTTCACACACGGGATCGGGGATGCACTTACTTTTCACACACGGGACTGGGGGTGCACTTACTTTTCACACACGGGACGGAGGTTCACTTACTTTTAACTCACGGGACCGGGGGTGCACTTACTTTTCACCCACGGGACCGGGGGTGCACTTACTTTTAACTCACGGGACCGGGGGTGCACTTACTTTTCACCCACGGGACCGAGGGTGCACTTACTTTTCACCCACAGGATTGGGGGTGCACTTACTTTTCACACCCGGGAACGGGGGTGCACTTACTTTTCACACACGGGACGGGGGCGCACTTACTTTTGCACACATGGGGTCGGGGGCGCTCTTACTTTTGCACACCAGGGGTGCACTTACTTTTGCACAGCCGGGGCCCACTTACTTTTGCACACCCGGGGCGCACTTACTTTTGCACACCCGGGGCGCACTTACTTTTGCACACCCGGGGACGGGGGCGCACTTACTTTTGCACATCCTGGGCCGGGGGCGCACTTACTTCTCACACACGGGGCAGGGTGCACTTACTTTTGCACACACGGGGGCGGGGGTGCACTTACTTTTGCACACACGGGGGCGGGGGTGCACTTACTTTTGCACACCTGGGAGCGGGGGTGCACTTACTTTTGCACATCCGGGGCCGGGGGCGCACTTACTTTTCACACACGGGGGTGGGGGTGCACTTACTTTTGCACACACAGGGCGGGGGTGCACTTACTTTTATACACTTGGGGTGGGGGTGAACTTAGTTTTGCATACACAAGGGGTGCACTTACTTTTGCACACATGGGGCAGGGGTGCACTTACTTTTGCACACACGGGCGGGGGTGCACATACTTTTGCACATACGGGGCGGGGGTGCACTTACCCTCTGGGTCCGATTTGGTGGGCGGGGTCACTCGGTCCGATTTGGTGGGCTGGCACCTCAGGTAACAATTTGGTGGGCAGGTCACTTTAAGAGCTGATATTATCTGGCAAAACTGTGTCCTGGTGGGGTCATGTAGAGTTCGTACGCGTTGGCATAGTAACTGGGTCTGACTTCGCATATCAATGAGCTGATCAGCCAGGTGGCAGTTGGCAGTTATTTTTAAATTGCCTCACAAATCAGCCATTATACCTTATGGCAAAATTTCCCTATTGAAATGCATTGCGGCAATGCTTTCTAATGAGGGGTAAACAATTTTCAAACGCTGGCTTCGAAATGACACCTCACTGGAGTCTGTGCGTGCAGCGGTTCGGGCCGCATTAATTGCGGAAAAAAGCCTAATAATAATAAGAAGAACTAGATGGGTATTTCCTGAAGGAACTACAGATAGTGCTTTGGAATGGTGCCCGGGCTGCCCTGCAAGACTTTCACACTTGGGTGCCCTTCAGGCGCCGATTTGGTAAGTGGGGCCCCTCAGGGTCCGATTTGGTAAGTGGGGCCCCTCAGGGTCCGATTTGGTAAGTGGGGCCCCTCAGGGTCCGATTTGGTGGTCGGGGCCCCTCAGGGTCCGATTTGGTGGTCGGGGCCCCTCAGGGTCCGATTTGGTAAGTGGGGCCCCTCAGGGTCCGATTTGGTGGTCGGGGCCCCTCAGGGTCCGATTTGGTGGTCGGGGCCCCTCAGGGTCCGATTTGGTGGTCGGGGCCCCTCAGGGTCCGATTTGGTGGTCGGGGCCCCTCAGGGTCCGATTTGGTGGTCGGGGCCCCTCAGGGTCCGATTTGGTGGTCGGGGCCCCTCAGGGTCCGATTTGGTGGTCGGGGCCCCTCAGGGTCCGATTTGGAGGTCGGGGCCCCTCGGCCTCCGGTTTGGTGGTCGGGGCCCCTCGGCCTCCGATTTGGTGGTCGGGGCCCCTCGGCCTCCGATTTGGAGGTCGGGGCCCCTCGGCCTCCGATTTGGTGGTCGGGGCCCCTCGGCCTCCGATTTAGTGGTTGGGGCCCCTCTGCCTCCGATTTGGAGGTCGGGGCCCCTCGGCCTCCGATTTGGTGGGCGGGGCCCCTCGGCCTCCTATTTGGTGGGCTGGCACCTCAGGGTCCGATTTGGTGGGCGGGTCACTTTAAGAGCTGATATTATCTGGCAAACCTGTGTCCTGGTGGGGTCATGTAGAGTTCGTAGGCGTTGGCATAGTAACTGGGTCTGACTGCACATAGCAGTGAGCTAATCAGCCAGGTGGCAGTTGGGCTGATTTCTGAGGCAATTTCAAAATAACTGCCATTATAAGCTTATGGCAAGATTTCCCTATTGAAATGCATTGAGACCAACTTTTCTAACGCAAATTGCGCCAAAACTACAAATCCGATCGACACGAAAAATACTTAGCACACCTCCCAGGAATGCTGGCTTCGAAATGACACCTCACTGGAGTTTGTGAGTGCAGCGGTTCGGGCCGCATTAATTGCGGACTGAATAATAATAATAACTAGATGGGTATTTCCTGAAGGAACTACAGATAGTGCTTTGTAATGGTGCCCGGGCTGCCCCTGCAAGACTTTCACACTTGGGTGCCCTTCAGGCGCTGGTTTGGTGGGCGGGGCCCCTCAGGGGATGATTTGGTGGACGGGGCCACTCTGTGTCCGATTTGGTAGACGGGACCACTCTGGGTCCGATTTGGTGGGCGGGGCCACTCTGGGTCAGATTTGGTGGGCGGGGCCACTCTGGGTCAGATTTGGTGGGCAGAGCACCTCTGGGTCAGATTTGGTGGGCAGGGCACCTCGGTCAGATTTGGTGGGCGGGGCACCTCTGGGTCAGATTTGGTGGGCGGGGCACCTCTGGGTCAGATTTGGTGGGCGGGGCACCTCTGGGTCAGATTTGGTGGGCGGGGCACCTCTGGGTCAGATTTGGTGGG
The DNA here is from genome assembly GCF_032444005.1 of Ranitomeya imitator. NCBI lineage: Eukaryota > Metazoa > Chordata > Amphibia > Anura > Dendrobatidae > Ranitomeya > Ranitomeya imitator. Next base: position 489,613,659 of record NC_091283.1, read on the forward strand.
CGGGGCACCTCTGGGTCAGATTTGGTGGGCGGGGTCACTCTGGGTCACATTTGGTGGGCGGGGTCACTCTGGGTCATATTTGGTGGGCGGGGTCACTCTGGGTCACATTTGGTGGGCGGAGTCACTCTGGGTCACATTTGGTGGGCGGGGTCACTCTGGGTCACATTTGGTGGGCGGGGTCACTCTGAGTCACATTTGGTGGGCGGGGTCACTCTGGGTCACATTTGGTGGGCGGGGTCACTCTGGATCACATTTGGTGGGCGGGGTCACTCTGGGTCACATTTGGTGGGCGGGGTCACTCTGGGTCACATTTGGTGGGCGGGGTCACTCTGGGTCACATTTGGTGGGCGGGGTCACTCTGGGTCACATTTGGTGGGCGGGGTCACTCTGGGTCACATTTGGTGGGCGGGGTCACTCTGGGTCACATTTGGTGGGCGGGGTCACTCTGGGTCACATTTGGTGGGCGGGGTCACTCTGGGTCACATTTGGTGGGCGGGGTCACTCTGGGTCACATTTGGTGGGCGGGGTCACTCTGGGTCACATTTGGTGGGCGGGGTCACTCTGGGTCACATTTGGTGGGCGGGGTCACTCTGGGTCACATTTGGTGGGCGGGGTCACTCTGGGTCACATTTGGTGGGCGGGGTCACTCTGGGTCACATTTGGTGGGCGGGGTCACTCTGGGTCACATTTGGTGGGCGGGGTCACTCTGGGTCACATTTGGTGGGCGGGGTCACTCTGAGTCACATTTGGTGGGCGGGGTCACTCTGGGTCACATTTGGTGGGCGGGGTCACTCTGGGTCACATTTGGTGGGCGGGGTCACTCTGGGTCCGATTTGGTGGGCGGGGTCACTCTGGGTCCGATTTGGTGGGCGGGGCACCTCTGGGTCCGATTTGGTGGGCGGGGCCACTCGCGGTCCGATTTGGTGGGCGGGGCCACTCGGGGTCACATTTGGTGGGCGGGGTCACATTTGGTGGGCGGGGTCACTCTGGGTCACATTTGGTGGGCGGGGCCACTCGGGGTCACATTTGGTGGGCAGGGTCACATTTGGTGGGCGGAGTCACTCTGGGTCACATTTGGTGGGCGGGGTCACTCTGGGTCACATTTGGTGGGCGGGGTCACTTTGGTTCACATTTGGTGGGCGGGGTCACTCTGGGTCACCTTTGGTGGGCGGGGTCACTCTGGGTCACCTGTGGTGGGCGGGGTCACTCTGGGTCACATTTGGTGGGCGGGGTCACTCTGGGTCACATTTGGTGGGCGGGGTCACTCTGGGTCACATTTGGTGGGCGGGGTCACTCTGGGTCACATTTGGTGGGCGGGGTCACTCTGGGTCACATTTGGTGGGCGGGGTCACTCTGGGTCACATTTGGTGGGCGGGGTCACTCTGGGTCACATTTGGTGGGCGGGGTCACTCTGGGTCACATTTGGTGGGCGGGGTCACTCTGGGTCACATTTGGTGGGCGGGGTCACTCTGGGTCACATTTGGTGGGCGGGGTCACTCTGGGTCACATTTGGTGGGCGGGGTCACTCTGGGTCACATTTGGTGGGCGGGGTCACTCTGGGTCACATTTGGTGGGCGGGGTCACATTTGGTGGGCGGGGTCACTCTGGGTCACATTTGGTGGGCGGGGTCACTCTGGGTCACATTTGGTGGGCGGGGTCACACTGGGTCACATTTGGTGGGCGGGGTCACTCTGAGTCACATTTGGTGGGCGGGGTCACTCTGGGTCACATTTGGTGGGCGGGGTCACTCTGGGTCACATTTGGTGGGCGGGGTCACTCTGGGTCCGATTTGGTGGGCGGGGTTACTCTGGGTCCGATTTGGTGGGCGGGGCACCTCTGGGTCCGATTTGGTGGGCGGGGCCACTCGCGGTCCGATTTGGTGGGCGGGGCCACTCGGGGTCACATTTGGTGGGCGGGGTCACATTTGGTGGGCGGGGTCACTCTGGGTCACATTTGGTGGGCGGGGTCACTCTGGGTCACATTTGGTGGGCGGGTCACTCTGGGTCACATTTGGTGGGCGGGGTCACTCTGGGTCACATTTGGTGGGCGGGGTCACTTTGGTTCACATTTGGTGGGCGGGGTCACTCTGGGTCACCTTTGGTGGGCGGGGTCACTCTGGGTCACCTTTGGTGGGCGGGGTCACTCTGGGTCACATTTGGTGGGCGGGGTCACTCTGGGTCACATTTGGTGGGCGGGGTCACTCTGGGTCACATTTGGTGGGCGGGGTCACTCTGGGTCACATTTGGTGGGCGGGGTCACTCTGGGTCACATTTGGTGGGCGGGGTCACTCTGGGTCACATTTGGTGGGCGGGGTCACTCTGGGTCACATTTGGTGGGCGGGGTCACTCTGGGTCACATTTGGTGGGCGGGGTCACTCTGGGTCACATTTGGTGGGCGGGGTCACTCTGGGTCACATTTGGTGGGCGGGGTCACTCTGGGTCACATTTGGTGGGCGGGGTCACTCTGGGTCACATTTGGTGGGCGGGGTCACTCTGGGTCACATTTGGTGGGCGGGGTCACTCTGGGTCACATTTGGTGGGCGGGGTCACATTTGGTGGGCGGGGTCACTCTGGGTCACATTTGGTGGGCGGGGTCACTCTGGGTCACATTTGGTGGGCGGGGTCACACTGGGTCACATTTGGTGGGCGGGGTCACTCTGAGTCACATTTGGTGGGCGGGGTCACTCTGGGTCACATTTGGTGGGCGGGGTCACTCTGGGTCACATTTGGTGGGCGGGGTCACTCTGGGTCCGATTTGGTGGGCGGGGTTACTCTGGGTCCGATTTGGTGGGCGGGGCACCTCTGGGTCCGATTTGGTGGGCGGGGCCACTCGCGGTCCGATTTGGTGGGCGGGGCCACTCGGGGTCACATTTGGTGGGCGGGGTCACATTTGGTGGGCGGGGTCACTCTGGGTCACATTTGGTGGGCGGGGTCACTCTGGGTCACATTTGGTGGGCGGGTCACTCTGGGTCACATTTGGTGGGCGGGGTCACTCTGGGTCACATTTGGTGGCGGGGTCACTCTGGGTCACATTTGGTGGGCGGGGTCACTCTGGGTCACATTTGGTGGGCGGGGTCACTCTGGGTCACATTTGGTGGGCGGGGTCACTCTGGGTCACATTTGGTGGGCGGGGTCACTCTGGGTCACATTTGGTGGGCGGGGTCACTCTGGGTCCGATTTGGCGGGCGGGGTCACTCTGGGTCCGATTTGGCGGGCGGGGCCACTCGGGGTCCGATTTGGTGGGCGGGGCCACTCGGGTCCGATTTGGTGGGCTGCGCACCTCAGGTGCCAATTTGGTGCGCGGGTCACTTTAAGAGCTAATATTATCTGGCAAAACTGTGTCCTGGAGGGGTCATGTAGAGTTCGTAGGCGTTGGCATAGTAACTGGGTCTGGCTTCGCATATCAATGAGCTGATCAGCCAGGTGGCAGTTGGCAGTTATTTTTTAAATTGCCTCAGTAATCAGCCATTATACCTTATGGCTAAATTTCCCTATTGAAATGCATTGGCAATGCATTCCAATGAGAGAAAAACAATTTTCAAACGTTAATTGCGCCAAAACTACAAATCCGATCGACACGAAAAATACTTAGCACACCTCTCGTGGACGCTGGCTTCGAAATGACACCTCACTGGAGTCTGTGCGTGCAGCGGTTCGGGCCGCATTAATTGCGGAAAAAAGCCTAATAATAATAAGAAGAATAAGAAGTTGTCTACGGGGGAATAACAATATAGTGCTTTTTACAAAGCACTATAACTAGATGGGTATTTCCTGAAGGAACTACAGATAGTGCTTTGGAATGGTGCCCGTGCTGCCCCTGCAAGACTTTCACACTTGGGTGCCCTTCAGGCGCCGATTTGGTGGTCGGGTCCCCTCAGGGTCCGATTTGGTGGTCGGGGCCCCTCAGGGTCCGATTTGGTGGTCGGGGCCCCTCAGGGTCCGATTTGGTGGTCGGGGCCCCTCAGGGTCCGATTTGGTGGTAGGGGCCCCTCAGGGTCCGATTTGGTGGTCAGGGCCCCTCAGGGTCCGATTTGGTGGTAGGGGCCCCTCAGGGTCTGATTTGGTGGTCGGGGCCCCTCAGGGTCCGATTTGGTGGTCGGGGCCCCTCAGGGTCCGATTTGGTGGTCGGGGCCCCTCAGGGTCCGATTTGGTGGTCGGGGCCCCTCAGGGTCCGATTTGGAGGTCGGGGCCCCTCAGGGTCCGATTTGGAGGTCGGGGCCCCTCAGGGTCCGATTTGGAGGTCGGGGCCCCTCAGGGTCCGATTTGGTGGTCGGGGCCCCTCAGGGTCCGATTTGGTGGTCGGGGCCCCTCAGGGTCCGATTTGGAGGTCGGGGCCCCTCAGGGTCCCATTTGGAGGTCGGGGCCCCTCAGGGTCCCATTTGGAGGTCGGGGCCCCTCAGGGTCCCATTTGGAGGTCGGGGCCCCTCAGGGTCCCATTTGGAGGTCGGGGCCCCTCCGCCTCCGATTTGGAGGTCGGGGCCCCTCGGCTTCCGATTTGGTGGTCGGGGCCCCTCGGCCTCCGATGTGGTGGTTGGGGCCCCTCGGCCTCCTATTTGGTGGGCTGGACACCTCAGGTAACAATTTGGTGAGCTGGCACCTCAGGGTCCGATTTGGTGCGCGGGTCACTTTAAGAGCTGATATTATCTGACAAACCTGTGTCCTAGTGGGGTCATGTAGAGTTCATAGGCGTTGGCATAGTAACTGGGTCTGACTTCGCATATCAATGAGCTAATCAGCCAGGTGGCAGTTGGGCTGATTTCTGAGGCAATTTCAAAATAACTGCCATTATAAGCTTATGGCAAGATTTCCCTATTGAAATGCATTGAGACAACATTTTCAAACGCAAATTGCGCCAAAACTACAAATCCGATCAACACGAAAAATACTTAGCACACCTGCCAGGAACGCTGGCTTCGAAATGACACCTCACTGGAGTCTGTGCGTGCAGCGGTTCGGGCCGCATTAATTGCGGACTGAATAATAATAAGAAGAACTAGATGGGTATTTCCTGAAGGAACTACAGATAGTGCTTTGGAATGGTGCCCAGGCTGCCCCTGCAAGACTTTCACACTTGGGTGCCCCTCAGGTGCTGATTTGGTGGGCGGGGCCCCTCAGGGTCCGATCTGGTGGGCGGGGTCACTCTGGGTCGATTTGGTGGGCGTGGTCACTCTGGGTCCGATTTGGTGGGCGGGGCCCCTCAGGGTCCGATTTGGTGGGCGGGGTCACTCTGGGTCCGATTTGGTGGGCGGGGTCACTCTGGGTCCGATTTGGTAGGCGGGGTCACTCTGGGTCCGATTTGGTGGGCGGGGTCACTCTGGGTCACATTTGGTGGGCTGGGTCACTCTGGGTCACATTTGGTGGGCGGGGTCACTTTGGGTCACATTTGGTGGGCGGGGTCACTCTGGGTCACATTTGGTGGGCGGGGTCACTCTGGGTCACATTTGGTGGGCGGGGTCACTCTGGGTCACATTTGGTGGGCGGGGTCACTCTGGGTCACATTTGGTGGGCGGGGTCACTCTGGGTCACATTTGGTGGGCGGGGTCACTCTGGGTCACATTTGGTGGGCGGGGTCACTCTGGGTCACATTTGGTGGGCGGGGTCACTCTGGGTCACATTTGGTGGGCGGGGTCACTCTGGGTCACATTTGGTGGGCGGGGTCACTCTGGGTCACATTTGGTGGGAGGGGTCACTCTGGGTCACATTTGGTGGGCGGGGTCACTCTGGGTCACATTTGGTGGGCGGGGTCACTCTGGGTCACATTTGGTGGGCGGGGTCTCTCTGGGTCACATTTGGTGGGCGGGGTCACTCTGGGTCACATTTGGTGGGCGGGGTCACTCTGGGTCATATTTGGTGGGCGGGGTCACTCTGGGTCACATTTGGTGGGCGGGGTCACTCTGGGTCACATTTGGTGGGCGGGGTCACTCTGGGTCACATTTGGTGGGCGGGGTCACTCTGGGTCACATTTGGTGGGCGGGGTCACTCTGGGTCACATTTGGTGGGCGGGGTCACTCTGGGTCACATTTGGTGGGCGGGGTCACTCTGGGTCACATTTGGTGGGCGGGGTCACTCTGGGTCACATTTGGTGGGCGGGGTCACTCTGGGTCACATTTGGTGGGCGGGGGTCACTCTGGGTCACATTTGGTGGGCGGGGTCTCTCTGGGTCACATTTGGTGGGCGGGGTCACTCTGGGTCACATTTGGTGGGCGGGGTCACTCTGGGTCACATTTGGTGGGCGGGGTCACTCTGGGTCACATTTGGTGGGCGGGGTCACTCTGGGTCACATTTGGTGGGCGGGGTCACTCTGGGTCACATTTGGTGGGCGGGGTCACTCTGGGTCACATTTGGTGGGCGGGGTCACTCTGAGACACATTTGGTGGGCGGAGTCACTCTGGGTCACATTTGGTGGGCGGGGTCACTCTGGGTCACATTTGGTGGGCGGGGTCACTCTGGGTCACATTTGGTGGGCGGGGTCACTCTGGGTCACATTTGGTGGGCGGGGTCACTCTGGGTCACATTTGGTGGGCGGAGTCACTCTGGGTCACATTTGGTGGGCGGGGTCACTCTGGGTCACATTTAGTGGGCGGGGTCACTCTGGGTCACATTTGGTGGGCGGGGTCACTCTAGGTCACATTTGGTGGGCGGGGTCACTCTGGGTCCGATTTGGTGGGCGGGGTCACTCTGGGTCCGATTTGGTGGGCGGGGTTACTCTGGCTCTGGGTCCGAATTGGGGGCCGGGGGCGCACTTACTTTTGCACACCCGGGGCCGGGGTGCTCTTACTTTTCACACACGGGATCGGGGGTGCACTTACTTTTCACACACGGGATCGGGGGTGCACTTACTTTTCACACACGGGACCGGGGTTGCACTTACTTTTAACTCACGGGACCAGGGGTGCACTTACTTTTCACCCACGGGACCGAGGGTGCACTTCCTTTTCACCCATGGGAGCGGTGGTGCACTTACTTTTCACCCACAGAATTGGGGGTGCACTTACTTTTCACACCCGGGACCGGGGGTGCACTTACTTTTCACACCCGGGGCCGTGGGCGCACTTAATTTTGCACACCCGGGGCCGGGGGCGCACTTACTTTTGCACACATTTGGTGGGCGGGGTCACTCTGGGTCACATTTGGTGGGCGGGGTCACTCTGGGTCACATTTGGTGGGCGGGGTCACTCTGGGTCACATTTGGTGGGCGGGGTCACTCTGGGTCACATTTGGTGGGCGGAGTCACTCTGGGTCACATTTGGTGGGCGGGGTCACTCTGGGTCACATTTAGTGGGCGGGGTCACTCTGGGTCACATTTGGTGGGCGGGGTCACTCTAGGTCACATTTGGTGGGCGGGGTCACTCTGGGTCCGATTTGGTGGGCGGGGTCACTCTGGGTCCGATTTGGTGGGCGGGGTTACTCTGGCTCTGGGTCCGAATTGGGGGCCGGGGGCGCACTTACTTTTGCACACCCGGGGCCGGGGTGCTCTTACTTTTCACACACGGGATCGGGGGTGCACTTACTTTTCACACACGGGATCGGGGGTGCACTTACTTTTCACACACGGGACCGGGGTTGCACTTACTTTTAACTCACGGGACCAGGGGTGCACTTACTTTTCACCCACGGGACCGAGGGTGCACTTCCTTTTCACCCATGGGAGCGGTGGTGCACTTACTTTTCACCCACAGAATTGGGGGTGCACTTACTTTTCACACCCGGGACCGGGGGTGCACTTACTTTTCACACCCGGGGCCGTGGGCGCACTTAATTTTGCACACCCGGGGCCGGGGGCACACTTACTTTTGCACACATGGGGTCGGGGGCGCTCTTACTTTTGCACACCCGGGGCGCACTTACTTTTGCACAGCCGGGGCCCACTTAGTTTTGCACACCCGGGGCGCACTTAGTTTTGCACACCCGGGGCGCACTTACTTTTGCACACCCGGGGCGCACTTACTTTTGCACACCCGGGGCACACTTACTTTTGCACACCCGGGGCTGGGGCGCACTTACTTTTGCATACCCGGGGCCGGGGGCGCACTTACTTTTGCACATCCTGGGCTGGGGGCGCACTTACTTCTCACACACGGGGCAGGGTGCCCTTACTTTTGCACACACGGGGGCGGGGGCGTACTTACTTTTGCACACCTGGGACCGGGGGTGCACTTACTTTTGCACATCCGGGGCCGGGGGCGCACTTAATTTTGCACACCCGGGGCCGGGGGCGCACTTACTTTTGCACACATGGGGTCGGGGGCGCTCTTACTTTTGCACACCCGGGGCACACTTACTTTTGCACACCCGGGGTGCACTTACTTTTGCACATCCGGGGCCGGGGGCGCACTTAATTTTGCACACCCGGGGCCGGGGGCGCACTTACTTTTGCACACATGGGGTCGGGGGCGCTCTTACTTTTGCACACCCGGGGCACACTTACTTTTGCACACCCGGGGCGCACTTACTTTTGCACACCCGGGGCACACTTTTGCACACCCGGGGCCGGGGCGCTCTTACTTTTGCATACCCGGGGCCGGGGGCGCACTTACTTTTGCACATCCTGGGCCGGGGGCGCACTTACTTCTCACACACGGGGCAGGGTGCACTTACTTTTGCACACACGGGGGCGGGGGCGTACTTACTTTTGCACACACGGGGGCGGGGGCGCACTTACTTTTGCACAACTGGGACCGGGGGTGCACTTACTTTTGCACATGCGGGGCCGGGGGCGCACTTACTTTTCACACACGGGGGCGGGGGTGCACTTACTTTTGCACATCCAGGGCCGGGGGCGCACTTACTTTTCACACACGGGGTCGGGGGTGCACTTACTTTTGCACACACGGGGCGGGGGTGCAGTTACTTTTGCACACACAGGGCGGGGGTGCACTTACTTTTATACACTTGGGGTGGGGGTGAACTTAGTTTTGCATACACAAGGGGTGCACTTACTTTTGCACACATGGGGCAGGGGTGCACTTACTTTTGCACACACGGGGCGGGGGTGCACTTACCCTCTGGGTCCAATTTGGTGGGCGGGGTCACTCGGTCCGATTTGGTGGGCTGACACCTCAGGTAACAATTTGGTGGGCAGGTCACTTTAAGAGCTGATATTATCTGGCAAAACTGTGTCCTGGTGGGGTCATGTAGAGTTCGTACGCGTTGGCATAGTAACTGGGTCTGACTTCGCATATCAATGAGCTGATCAGCCAGGTGGCAGTTGGCAGTTATTTTTTAAATTGCCTCAGATATCAGCCATTATACCTTATGGCAAAATTTCCCTATTGAAATGCATTGACAATGCTTTCCAATGAGGGAAAAACAATTTTCAATCGCACATTGCGCCAAAACTACAAATCTGATCGACACGAAAAATACTTAGCACACCTCTCATGGACGCTGGCTTCGAAATGACACCTCACTGGAGTCTGTGCGTGCAGCGGTTCGGGCCGCATTAATTGCGGAAAAAAGCCTAATAATAAGAATAATAAGAACTAGATGGGTATTTCCTGAAGGAACTACAGATAGTGCTTTGGAATGGTGCCCGGGCTGCCCCTGCAAGACTTTCACACTTGGGTGCCCTTCAGGCGCTGATTTGGTGGGTGGGGCCCCTCAGTGTCCGATTTGGTGGGCGGGGCCCCTCAGGGTCCGATTTGGTGGGCGGGGCCCCTCAGGGTCCGATTTGGTGGACGGTGCCCCTCAGGGTCCGATTTGGTGGGCGGGGCCCCTCAGGGTCCGATTTGGTGGGCGTGGTCACTCTGGGTCCGATTTGGTGGGCGGGGTCACTCTGGGTCCGATTTGGTGGGCGGGGTCACTCTGGGTCCGATTTGGTGGGCGGGGTCACTCTGGGTCCGATTTGGTGGACGGGGTCACTCTGGGTCCGATTTGGTGGGCGGGGTCACTCTGGGTCTGATTTGGTGGTCGGGGTCACTCTGGGTCCGATTTGGTGTTCGGGGTCACTCTGGGTCCAATTTGGTGGGCGGGGTCACTCTGGGTCCGATTTGGTGGGCGGGGTCACTCTGGGTCCGATTTGGTGGGCGGGGTCACTCCGGGTCCGATTTGGTGGGCGGTCACTCCGGGTCCGATTTGGTGGGCGGGGCCACTCCGGGTCCGATTTGGTGGGCGGGGCCACTCCGGGTCCGATTTGGTGGGCGGGGTCACTCCGGGTCCGATTTGGTGGGCGGGGCCACTCCGGGTCCGATTTGGTGGGCGGGGTCACTCCGGGTCCGATTTGGTGGGCGGGGTCACTCCGGGTCCGATTTGGGGGGCGGGGGCGCACTTACTTTTTCACACACGGGACCTGGGTGCACTTACTTTTCACCCACGGGACCAGGGGTGCACTTACTTTTCACCCACGGGATCGGGGGTGCACTTACTTTTCACCCACGGGATCGGGGGTGCACTTACTTTTCACCCATAGAACCGGGGGTGCACTTACTTTTCACACACGGGACCGGGGGTGCACTTACTTTTCACCCACGGGACCGGGGGTGCACTTACTTTTCACCCACAGGACCGGGGGTGCACTTACTTTTCACCCACGGGACCGGGGGTGCACTTACTTTTCACCCACGGGACCGGGTGTGCACTTACTTTTCACCCACGGGACCGGGGGTGCACTTACTTTTCACCCACGGGACCGGGGGTGCACTTACTTTTCACCCACGGGACCGGGGGTGCACTTACTTTTCACCCACGGGTACGGGGGTGCACTTACTTTTCACCCACGAGTCCGGGGGTTCACTTACTTTTCACACACGGGATCGGGGTGCAATACTTTTCACCCACGGGAGCGGGGGTGCACTTACTTTTCACCCATGGGACTGGGGGTGCACTTACTTTTCACCCACGGGACCTGGGGTGCACTTACTTTTCACACCCGGGATCGGGGGTGCACTTACTTTTCACACACGGGAACGGGGGTGCACTTACTTTTCACTCACGGGAACGGGGGTGCACTTACTTTTCACCCACGGGACCGGGGGTGCACTTACTTTTCACCCACGGGACCGGGGGTGCAATTACTTTTCACCCACGGGACCAGGGGTGCACTTACTTTTCACTCACGGGACCGGAGGTGCACTTACTTTTCACCCACGGGACCGGGGGTGCACTTACTTTTCACCCATGGACCGGGAGTGCACTTACTTTTCACACATGGGGGGGTGCACTTACTTTTCACCCACGGGACAGGGGGTGCACTTACTTTTCACCCATGGGACTGGGGTGCACTTATTTTTCACACACCGGACCGGGGGTGCACTTACTTTTCACCCACGGGACCGGGGGTGCACTTACTTTTCACACCCGGGACCAGGGATGCACTTACTTTTCACACAAGGGATCGGGGTGCACTTACTTTTCACCCACGGGACCGAGGGTGCCCTTATTTTTCACACACGGGACCGGGGGTGCACTTACTTTTCAACCACGGGACCGGGGGTGCACTTACTTTTCACACACGGGACCGGGGTGCACTTACTTTTCACCCACGGGACCGAGGGTGCACTTACTTTTCACTTACGGGACCTGGGGTGCGCTTACTTTTCACACTCAGGACCGGGGGTGCACTTACTTTTCACACACGGGACTGGGGTGCACTTAATTTTCACCCACGGGACTGGGGGTGCACTTACTTTTCACAAACGGGATCGGGGTGCACTTACTTTTCACACAAGGGACCGGGGGTGCACTTACTTTTCACACACATGGGACCGGGGTGCACTTACTTTTCACACCAGGAACGGGGGTGCACTTACTTTTCACACACGGGACTGGGGGTGCACTTACTTTTCACAGACGGGATCGGGGGTGCACTGGGCACCTCAGGGTCAGATTTGGTGTGCGGGTCACTTTAAGAGCTGATATTATCTGGCAAAACTGTGTCCTGGTGGGGTCATGTAGAGTTCGTAGGCGTTGTCATAGTAACTGGGTCTGGCTTCGCATATCAATGAGCTGATCAGCCAGGTGGCAGTTGGCAGTTATTTTTTAAATTGCCTCAGTAATCAGCCATTATACCTTATGGCAAAATTTCCCTATTGAAATGCATTGGCAATGCATTCCAATGAGAGAAAAACAATTTTCAAACGTTAATTGCGCCAAAACTACACATCCGATCGACACGAAAAATACTTAGCACACCTCTCATGGACGCTGGCTTCGAAATGACACCTCACTGGAGTCTGTGCGTGCAGCGGTTCGGGCCGCATTAATTGCGGAAAAAAGCCTAATAATAATAAGAACTAGATGGGTATTTCCTGAAGGAACTACAGATAGTGCTTTGGAATGGTGCCCGGGCTGCCCCTGCAAGACTTTCACACTTGGGTGCCCCTCAGGCGCTGGTTTGGTGGGCGGGGCCCCTCAGGGGATGATTTGGTGGGCGGGGCCACTCTGTGTCCGATTTGGTGGACGGGACCACTCTGGGTCCGATTTGGTGGGCGGGGCCACTCTGGGTCAGATTTGGTGGGCAGGGCACCTCGGTCAGATTTGGTGGGTGGGGCACCTCTGGGTCAGATTTGGTGGGCGGAGCACCTCTGGGTCAGATTTAGTGGGCGGGGCACCTCTGGGTCAGATTTGGTGGGCGGGGCACCTCTGGGTCAGATTTGGTGGGCAGGGCACCTCTGGGTCAGATTTGGTGGGCGGGGCACCTCTGGGTCAGATTTGGTGGGCGGGGTCACTCTGGGTCAGATTTGGTGGGCGGGGTCACTCTGGGTCAGATTTGGTGGGCGGGGTCACTCTGGGTCAGATTTGGTGGGCGGGGTCACTCTGGGTCAGATTTGGTGGGCGCGGTCGCTCTGGGTCACATTTGGTGGGCGGGGTCACTCTGGGTCACATTTAGTGGGCGGGGTCACTCTGGGTCACATTTGGTGGGCGGGGTCACTCTGGGTCACATTTGGTGGGCGGGGTCACTCGGGGTCACATTTGGTGGGCGGGGTCACATTTGGTGGGCGGGGTCACATTTGGTGGGCGTGGTCACTCTGGGTCACATTTGGTGGGCGGGGTCACTCTGGGTCACATTTGGTGGGCGGGGTCACTCTGGGTCACATTTGGTGGGCGGGGTCACTCTGGGTCACATTTGGTGGGCGGGGTCACTCTGGGTCACATTTGGTGGGCGGGGTCACTCTGGGTCCGATTTGGTGGGCGGGGTCACTCTGGGTCACATTTGGTGGGCGGGGTCACTCTGGGTCACATTTGGTGGGCGGGGTCACTCTGGGTCACATTTGGTGGGCGGGGTCACTCTGGGTCACATTTGGTGGGCGGGGTCACATTTGGTGGGCGGGGTCACATTTGGTGGGCGTGGTCACTCTGGGTCACATTTGGTGGGCGGGGTCACTCTGGGTCACATTTGGTGGGCGGGGTCACTCTGGGTCACATTTGGTGGGCGGGGTCACTCTGGGTCACATTTGGTGGGCGGGGTCACTCTGGGTCCGATTTGGTGGGCGGGGTCACTCTGGGTCACATTTGGTGGGCGGGGTCACTCTGGGTCACATTTGGTGGGCGGGGTCACTCTGGGTCACATTTGGTGGGCGGGGTCACATTTGGTGGGCGGGGTCACTGGGTCACATTTGGTGGGCGGGGTCACTCTGGGTCACATTTGGTGGGCGGGGTCACTCTGGGTCACATTTGGTGGGCGGGGTCACTCTGGGTCACATTTGGTGGGCGAGATCACTCTGGGTCACATTTGGTGGGCGGGGTCACTCTGGGTCACATTTGGTGGGTGGGGTCACTCTGGGTCACATTTGGTGGGCGGGGTCACATTTGGTGGGCGGGGTCACATTTGGTGGGCGGGGTCACTCTGGGTCACATTTGGTGGGCGGGGTCACTCTGGGTCACATTTGGTGGGCGGGGTAACTCTGGGTCACATTTGGTGGGCGGGGTCACTCTGGGTCAGATTTAGTGAGCGGGGCACGCCTGGGTCAGATTTGGGGGGCAGGGCACCTCTGGGTCAGATTTGATGGGCGGGGCACCTCTGGGTCAGATTTGGTGGGCGGGGCACCTCTGGGTCAGATTTGGTTGGCGGGGCACCTCTGGGTCAGATTTGGTGGGCGGGGCACCTCTGGGTCAGATTTGATGGGCGGGGCACCTCTGGGTCAGATTTGGTGGGCGGGGCACTTCTGGGTCAGATTAGGTGGGCGGGGCACCTCTGGGTCAGATTTGGTGGGCGGGGCACCTCTGGGACAGATTTGGTGGGTGGGGCTCCTGGGAGTCCGATTTGGTGGGCGGGGCCCCTGGGGGTCAGATTTGGTGGGCGGGGCCCCTCTGGGCCAGATTTGGTAGGCGGGGCCCCTCTGGGTCAGATTTGGGGGGCAGGGCACCTCTGGGTCAGATTTGATGGGCGGGGCACCTCTGGGTCAGATTTGGTGGGCGGGGCACCTCTGGGTCAGATTTGGTGGGCGGGGTCACTCGGGGTACGATTTGGGGGCCGGGGGCGCACTTACTTTTCACCCACGGGACCGGGGGTGCACTTACTTTTCACCCACGGGACGGGAGGGTGTCATAGTCACTTTATTCTGATGTTTGACTTTGATAAATGATCATGTCCTAAAATGGACACTGTACATTTGCATAGCTGCCATCTTTGGAAGGTCAAGTTGGGGGTAATGGAAAGTTCACCATTATTTCCTATGGGAATTTTTTTTTTTAAATGCGATTTTTTAAAAAAAACTACAAATCGGATCAACATGAAAAATACTTAGCACAACTCTCGTGGACGCTGGCTTCGAAACGACACCTCAATGGAGTCTGTGCGTGCAGCGGTTCGGGCCGCATTAATTGCGGAAAAAAGCCTAAAAATAATATGAAGTTAACCACGTTCGGATTACAATATTAATACTAGATGGGTATTTCCTGAAGGAACTACAGATAGTGCTTTGGAATGGTGCCCGGGCTGCCCCTGCAAGACTTTCACACTTGGGTGTCCCTCAGGTGCTGATTTGGTGGGCGGGCCACTCTGGGTCCGATTTGGTGGGCGGGGCCACTCTGGGTCCGATTTGGTGGGCGGGGTCACTCTGGGTCGATTTGGTGGGCGGGGTCACTCTGGGTTCGATTTGGTGGGCGGGGTCACTCTGGGTCCGATTTGGTGGGCGGGGTCCCTCAGGGTCCGATCTGGTGGGCGGGGTCCCTCAGGGTCCGATCTGGTGGGCGGGGTCACTCTGGGTCCGATTTGGTGAGCGGGGTCACTCTGGGTCCGATTTG
Organism: Ranitomeya imitator; assembly: GCF_032444005.1. NCBI lineage: Eukaryota > Metazoa > Chordata > Amphibia > Anura > Dendrobatidae > Ranitomeya > Ranitomeya imitator. Next base: position 489,628,841 of record NC_091283.1, read on the forward strand.
GTGAGCGGGGTCACTCTGGGTCCCATTTGGTGGGCGGGGTCACTCTGGGTCCCATTTGGTGGGCGGGGTCACTCTGGGTCCCATTTGGTGGGCGGGGTCACTCTGGGTCCCATTTGGTGGGCGGGGTCACTCTGGGTCCCATTTGGTGGGCGGGGTCACTCTGGGTCCCATTTGGTGGGCGGGGTCACTCTGGGTCCCATTTGGTGGGCGGGGTCACTCTGGGTCCCATTTGGTGGGCGGGGTCACTCTGGGTCCCATTTGGTGGGCGGGGTCACTCTGGGTCCCATTTGGTGGGCGGGGTCACTCTGGGTCCCATTTGGTGGGCGGGGTCACTCTGGGTCACATTTGGTGGGCGGGGTCACTCTGGGTCACATTTGGTGGGCGGGGTCACTCTGGGTCACATTTGGTGGGCGGGGTCACTCTGGGTCACATTTGGTGGGCGGGGTCACTCTGGGTCACATTTGGTGGGCGGGGTCACTCTGGGTCACATTTGGTGGGCGGGGTCACTCTGGGTCACATTTGGTGGGCGGGGTCACTCAGTCACATTTGGTGGGCGGTGTCACTCTGGGTCACATTTGGTGGGCGGGGTCACTCTGGGTCACATTTGGTGGGCGGGGTCACTCTGGGTCACATTTGGTGGGCGGGGTCACTCTGGGTCACATTTGGTGGGCGGGGTCACTCTGGGTCACATTTGGTGGGCGGGGTCACTCTGGGTCACATTTGGTGAGCGGGGCCCCTCAGGGTCCGATTTGGTGGGCGGGGCCCCTCAGGGGCCGATTTGGTGGGCGGGGCCCCTCAGGGGCCGATTTGGTGGGCGGGGCCCCTCAGGAGCCGATTTGGTGGGCGGGGCCCCTTAGGGGACAATTTGGTGGGCGGGGCCCCTCAGGGGTCGATTTGGTGGGCGGTGCCCCTCAGGCACTGATTTGGTGCGCGGGGCCCCTCAGGGGCCGATTTGGTTGGCGGGGCCCCTCAGGGGCCGATTTGGAGGGCGGGGCCCCTAAGGGGCCGATTTGGTGGGCGGGGCCACTTAGGGGCCGATTTGGTGGGTGGGGTCCCTCAGGGTCCGATTTGGTGGACGGGGCCCCTCAGGGTCCGATTTGGTGGGCGGGGCCCCTCAGGGTCTGACTTGGTGGGCGGGGCCCCTCAGGGGCCGATTTGGTGGGTGGGGCCCCTCAGGGGCCGATTTGGTGGGCGGGGCCCCTCAGGGTCCGTTTTGGTGGACGGGGCCCCTCAGGGTCCGATTTGGTGGGCGGGGCCCCTCAGGGTCCGATATGGTGGGCGGGGCCCCTCAGGGTCCGATTTGGTGGGCGGGGCACCTCAGGGGCCGATTTGGTGGGCGGGGCCCCTCAGGGGCCGATTTGGTGGGCGGGACCCCTCAGGGGCCGATTTGGTTGGCGGGGCCCCTCAGGGTCCGATTTGGTGGGCGGGGCCCCTCAGGGTCCGATTTGGTGGGCGGGGCCCCTCAGGGTCCGATTTGGTGGGCGGGGCCCCTCAGGGTCCGATTTGGGGGGCGGGGGAGCACTTACCTTTCACCCACGTGACCTGGGGTGCGCTTACTTTTCACACTCGGGACCGGGGGTGCACTTACTTTTCACACCCGGGACCGGGGGTGCACTTACTTTTCACACCCGGGACCGGGGGTGCACTTACTTTTCACACACGGGAACGGGGGTGCACTTACTTTTCCCACCCGGGACCGGGGGTGCACTTACTTTTCACACACGGGATCGGGGGTGCACTTACTTTTCACATATGGCAGCAGGGGTGCACTTACTTTTCACTCACGGGACAGGGGGTGCACTTACTTTTCACCCAATGGACCGAGGGTGCACTTACTTTTCACACCCGGGACCGGGGGTGCACTTACTTTTCACTCACGGGATAGGGGGTGCACTTACTTTTCACCCAAGGGACCGGGGGTGCACTTACTTTTCACACATGGGACCGGGGGTGCACTTACTTTTCACCCACAGGACCGAGGGTGCACTTACTTTTCACACACGGAATCGGGGGTGCACTTACTTTTCACATATGGCAGCGGGGGTGCACTTACTTTTCACTCACGGGATAGGGGGTGCACTTACTTTTCACCCAAGGGACCGAGAGTGCACTTACTTTTCACACACGGGATCGGGGGTGCACTTACTTTTCACATATGGCAGCGGGGGTGCACTTACTTTTCACACACGGGATCGGGGGTGCACTTACTTTTCACATATGGCAGCGGGGGTGCACTTACTTTTCACCCACGGGACCGAGGGTGCATTTACTTTTCACACACGGGATCGGGGGTGCACTTACTTTTCACATATGGCAGCGGGGGTGCACTTACTTTTCACTCACGGGATAGGGGGTGCACTTACTTTTCACCCAAGGGACCGGGGGTGCACTTACTTTTCACACACGGGACTGGGGGTGCACTTACTTTTCACCCACTGGACCGAGGGTGCACTTACTTTTCACCCACGGGACCGAGGGTGCATTTACTTTTCACACACGGAATCGGGGGTGCACTTACTTTTCACATATGGCAGCGGGGGTGCACTTACTTTTCACTCACAGGATAGGGGGTGCACTTACTTTTCACCCACAGGACCGGGGGTGCACTTACTTTTCACCCACGGGACCGGGGGTGCACTTACTTTTCAGCCACGGGATCGGGGGTGCACTTACTTTTCACACCCAGAACCGGGGGTGCACTTACTTTTCACCCACGGGACCTGGGGTGCACTTATTTTTCACACATGGGACCGGGGGTGCACTTACTTTTCACCCATGGGACCTGGGGTGCGCTTACTTTTCACACACGGGACTGAGAGTGCACTTACTTTTCACACACGGGATAGGGGGTGCACTTACTTTTCACCCAAGGGACCGGGGGTGCACTTAGTTTTCACTCACGGGATAGGGGGTGCACTTACTTTTCACACACGGGAACGGGGGTGCACTTACTTTTCACACACGGGATCGGGGGTGCACTTACTTTTCACATATAGCAGCGGGAGTGCACTTACTTTTCACCCACGGGACCGGGGTGCACTTACTTTTCACCCACGGGACCTGGGGTGCGCTTACTTTTCACCCACGGGACTGGGGGTGCACTTACTTTTCACACCCGGGACCGGGGGTGCACTTACTTTTCCCACCCGGGACCGGGGGTGCACTTACTTTTCACCCACGGGACCGAGGGTGCACTTAATTTTGCACACCTGGGGTGCACTTACTTTTCACACCCAGAACCGGGGGTGCACTTACTTTTCACCCACGGGACCGAGGGTGCACTTACTTTTCACCCACGGGACCGAGGGTGCATTTACTTTTCACACACGGGATCGGGGGTGCACTTACTTTTTACATATGGCAGCGGGGGTGCACTTACTTTTCGCCCACGGGACCGGAGGTGCACTTACTTTTCACCCACAGGACCAACGATGCACTTACTTTTCACCCACGGGACCGGGGGTGCACATACTTTTGCACACACGGGGCGGGGGTGCACTTACTTTTGCACATACAGGGCGGGGGTGCACTTACCCTCTGGGTCTGATTTGGTGGACGGGGTCACACTGGGTCAGATTTGGTGGGCTGGACACCTCAGGTAATAATTTGGTGGGCAGGTCACTTTAAGAGCTGATATTATCTGGCAAAACTGTGTGCTGGTGGGGTCATGTAGAGTTCGTAGGCGTTGGCATAGTAACTGGGTCTGACTGCACATAGCAATGAGCTCATCAGCCAGGTGGCAGTTGGCAGTTATTTTGAAATTGCCTCAGAAATCAGCCATTATCCCTTATTGTTGGAACAATTTCCCATTGAAATGCATTGAGACGAAATTTTCAAACGCCAATTGCGCCAAAACTACAAATCCGATCGACACGAAAAATACTTAGCACACCTGCCAGGAACGCTGGCTTCGAAATGACACCTCACTGGAGTCTGTGCGTGCAGCGGTTCGGGCCGCATTAATTGCGGACTGAATAATAATAAGAAGAATAAGTTGACTACGGTGGAATAACAATATAGTGCTTTGTCCCAAAGCACTATAACTAGATGGGTATTTCCTGAAGGAACTACAGATAGTGCTTTGGAATGGTGCCCGGGCTGCCCCTGCAAGACTTTCACACTTGGGTGCCCTTCAGGCGCTGATTTGGTGGTGGGGCCCCTCAGTGTCCGATTTGGTGGGCGGGGCCCCTCAGGGTCCGATTTGGTGGGCGGGGCCCCTCAGGCTCCGATTTGGTGGACGGTGCCCCTCAGGGTCCGATTTGGTGGGCGGGGCCCCTCAGGGTCCGATTTGGTGGGCGTGGTCACTCTGGGTCCGATTTGGTGGGCGGGGTCACTCTGGGTCCGATTTGGTGGGCGGGGTCACTCTGGGTCCGATTTGGTGGGCGGGGTCACTCTGGGTCCGATTTGGTGGACGGGGTCACTCTGGGTCCGATTTGGTGGGCGGGGTCACTCTGGGTCTGATTTGGTGGGCGGGGTCACTCTGGGTCCGATTTGGTGGGCGGGGTCACTCTGGGTCCGATTTGGTGGGCGGGGTCACTCTGGGTCCGATTTGGTGGGCGGGGTCACTCTGGGTCCGATTTGGTGGGCGGGGTCACTCCGGGTCCGATTTGGTGGGCGGTCACTCCGGGTCCGATTTGGTGGGCGGGGCCACTCCGGGTCCGATTTGGTGGGCGGGGCCACTCCGGGTCCGATTTGGTGGGCGGGGTCACTCCGGGTCCGATTTGGTGGGCGGGGCCACTCCGGGTCCGATTTGGTGGGCGGGGTCACTCCGGGTCCGATTTGGTGGGCGGGGTCACTCCGGGTCCGATTTGGTGGGCGGGGTCACTCTGGGTCCTATTTGGTGGGCGGGGTCACTCTGGGTCCGATTTGGTGGGCGGGGTCACTCTGGGTCCGATTTGGTGGGCGGGGTCACTCTGGGTCCGATTTGGTGGGCGGGGCCACTCTGGGTCAGATTTGGTGGGCGGGGTCACTCTGGGTCCGATTTGGTGGGCGGGGCCACTCTGGGTCAGATTTGGTGGGCGGGGTCACTCTGGGTCCGATTTGGTGGGCGGGGCCACTCTGGGTCCGATTTGGTGGGCGGGGTCACTCCGGGTCCGATTTGGTGGGCGGGGTCACTCTGGGTCCTATTTGGTGGGCGGGGTCACTTTGGGTCCGATTTGGGGGGCGGGGTCACTCTGGGTCCGATTTGGTGGGCGGGGTCACTCTGGGTCCGATTTGGTGGGCGGGGCCACTCTGGGTCAGATTTGGTGGGCGGGGTCACTCTGGGTCCGATTTGGTGGGCGGGGTCTCTCTGGGTCCGATTTGGTGGGCGGGGTCACTCTGGGTCCGATTTGGTGGGCGGGGTCACTCTGGGTCCGATTTGGTGGGCGGGGCCACTCTGGGTCAGATTTGGTGGGCGGGGCCACTCTGGGTCAGATTTGGTGGGCGGGGCCACTCTGGGTCAGATTTGGTGGGCGGGGCCACTCTGGGTCAGATTTGGTGGGCGGGGTTACTCTGGGTCAGATTTGGTGGGCGGGGTCACTCTGGGTCCAATTTGGGGGGCGGGGCCACTCGGGGTCCGATTCGGGGGTCCGGGTCACTCGGGGTCCGATTCGGGGGCGGGGTCACTCAGGGTCCGATTTGGGGGGCGGGGGCGCACTTACTTTTTCACACACGGGACCAGGGTGCACTTACTTTTCACCCACGGGACCAGGGGTGCACTTACTTTTCACCCACGGGATCGGGGGTGCACTTACTTTTCACCCACGGGATCGGGGGTGCACTTACTTTTCACCCATAGGACCGGGGGTGCACTTACTTTTCACCCACGGGACCGGGGGTGCACTTACTTTTCACCCACGGGACCGGGGGTGCACTTACTTTTCACCCACAGGACCGGGGGTGCACTTACTTTTCACCCACGGGACCGGGGGTGCACTTACTTTTCACCCACGGGACCGGGTGTGCACTTACTTTTCACCCACGGGACCGGGGGTGCACTTACTTTTCACCCACGGGACCGGGGGTGCACTTACTTTTCACCCACGGGATCGGGGGTGCACTTACTTTTCACCCACGGGTACGGGGGTGCACTTACTTTTCACCCACGAGTCCGGGGGTGCACTTACTTTTCACACACGGGATCGGGGTGCAATACTTTTCACCCACGGGAGCGGGGGTGCACTTACTTTTCACCCATGGGACTGGGGGTGCACTTACTTTTCACCCACGGGACCTGGGGTGCACTTACTTTTCACACCCGGGATCGGGGGTGCACTTACTTTTCACACACGGGAACGGGGGTGCACTTACTTTTCTCTCACGGGAACGGGGGTGCACTTACTTTTCACCCACGGGACCGGGGGTGCACTTACTTTTCACCCACGGGACCGGGGGTGCAATTACTTTTCACAGACGGGATCGGGGGTGCACTGGGCACCTCAGGGTCAGATTTGGTGTGCGGGTCACTTTAAGAGCTGATATTATCTGGCAAAACTGTGTCCTGGTGGGGTCATGTAGAGTTCGTAGGCGTTGTCATAGTAACTGGGTCTGGCTTCGCATATCAATGAGCTGATCAGCCAGGTGGCAGTTGGCAGTTATTTTTTAAATTGCCTCAGTAATCAGCCATTATACCTTATGGCTAAATTTCCCTATTGAAATGCATTGGCAATGCATTCCAATGAGAGAAAAACAATTTTCAAACGTTAATTGCGCCAAAACTACACATCCGATCGACACGAAAAATACTTAGCACACCTCTCATGGACGCTGGCTTCGAAATGACACCTCACTGGAGTCTGTGCGTGCAGCGGTTCGGGCCGCATTAATTGCGGAAAAAAGCCTAATAATAATAAGAATAAGAAGAAGAACTAGATGGGTATTTCCTGAAGGAACTACAGATAGTGCTTTGTAATGGTGCCCGGGCTGCCCCTGCAAGACTTTCACACTTGGGTGCCCCTCAGGCGCTGGTTTGGTGGGCGGGGCACCTCTGGGTCAGATTTGGTGGGCGGGGCACCTCTGGGTCAGATTTGGTGGGCGGGGCACCTCTGGGTCAGATTTGGTGGGCGGGGCACCTCTGGGTCAGATTTGGTGGGCGGGGCACCTCTGGGTCAGATTTGGTGGGCGAAGCACCTCTGGGTCAGATTTGGTGGGCGAAGCACCTCTGGGTCAGATTTGGTGGGCGGGGCACCTCTGGGTCAGATTTGGTGGGCGGGGCACCTCTGGGTCAGATTTGGTGGGCGGGGCACCTCTGGGTCAGATTTGGTGGGCGGGGCACCTCTGGGTCAGATTTGGTGGGCGGGGCACCTCTGGGTCAGATTTGGTGGGCGGGGCACCTCTGGGTCAGATTTGGTGGGCGGGGCACCTCTGGGTCACATTTGGTGGGCGGGGCCACTCTGGGTCACATTTGGTGGGCGGGGCCACTCTGGGTCACATTTGGTGGGCGGGGTCACTCTGGGTCACATTTGGTGGGCGGGGTCACTCTGGGTCAGATTTGGTGGGCGGGGTCACTCTGGGTCAGATTTGGTGGGCGGGGTCACTCTGGGTCAGATTTGGTGGGCGGGGTCACTCTGGGTCAGATTTGGTGGGCGGGGTCACTCTGGGTCAGATTTGGTGGGCGGGGTCACTCTGGGTCAGATTTGGTGGGCGGGGTCACTCCGGGTCAGATTTGGTGGGCGGGGTCACTCCGGGTCAGATTTGGTGGGCGGGGTCACTCCGGGTCAGATTTGGTGGGCGGGGTCACTCCGGGTCAGATTTGGTGGGCGGGGTCACTCCGGGTCAGATTTGGTGGGCGGGGTCACTCTGGGTCAGATTTGGTGGGCGGGGTCACTCTGGGTCAGATTTGGTGGGCGGGGTCACTCTGGGTCAGATTTGGTGGGCGGGGTCACTCTGGGTCCAATTTGGTGGGCGGGGTCACTCTGGGTCAGATTTGGTGGGCGGGGTCACTCTGGGTCCAATTTGGTGGGCGGGGTCACTCGGGGTCAGGTTTGGGGGCGGGGTCACTCGGGGTCCGATTTGGGGGGTGGGGTCACTCGGGATCTAATTTGGGGGGCGGGGTCACTTGGGGTCCAATTTGGTGGGCAGGGCCACTCGGTGCACTTTTCACACACGGGATCGGGGTGCACTTAATTTTCACACACGGGATAAGAGAGTGTCATAGTCACTTTATTCTGATGTTTGACTTTGATAAATTATCATGTCCTAAAATGGACACCGCACATTTGCATAGCTGCCATGCTTGGAATATCAAGTTGTGGGTAATGGAAAGTTCGCCATTATTTCCTATGGGAAATTTTTTTTTTTAAATGCAATTTTTAAAAAAAACTACAAATCGGATCAACACGAAAAATACTTAGCACACCTCTCGTGGACGCTGGCTTCGAAATGACGCCTCACTGGAGTCTGTGCGTGCAGCGGTTCGGGCCGCATTAATTGCGGAAAAAACTGAATAAGTTTACCACGTTCGGATTACAATAATAATACTAGATGGGTATTTCCTGAAGGAACTACAGATAGTGCTTTGGAATGGTGCCCGGGCTGCCCTGCAAGACTTTCACACTTGGGTGCCCCTCAGGCACAGGTTTGGTGGGCGGGGTCACTCAGGGTCCGATTTGGTAGGCGGGGTCACTCAAGGTCTGATTTGGTGGGCGGGGTCACTCAGGGTCCGATTTGGTGGGCGGGGCCCTTCAGGGTCCGATTTGGTGGGCGGGGCCCATCAGGGTCTGATTTGGTGGGCGGGGCACCTCAGGGTCCGATTTGGTGGGCGGGGCACCTCAGGGTCCGATTTGGTGGGCGGGGCACCTCAGGGTCCGATTTGGTGGGCGGGGCACCTCAGGGTCCGATTTGGTGGGCGGGGCACCTCAGGGTCCGATTTGGTGGGCGGGGCACCTCAGGAGCCGATTTGGTGGGCGGGGCACCTCAGTAGCCGATTTGGTGGGCGGGGCACCTCAGGAGCCGATTTGGTGGGCAGGGCACCTCAGGAGCCGATTTGATGGGCGGGGCACCTCTGGGTCCGATTTGGTGGGCGGGGCACCTCTGGGTCCGATTTGGTGGGCGGGGCACCTCAGGAGCCGATTTGATGGGCGGGGCACCTCTGGGTCCGATTTTGTGGGTGGGGCACCTCTGGGTCCGATTTTGTGGGCGGGGCACCTCTGGGTCAGATTTGGTGGGCGGGGCACCTCTGGGTCAGATTTGGTGGGCGGGGCACCTCTGGGTCAGATTTGGTGGGCGGGGCACCTCTGGGTCCGATTTGGTGGGCGGGGTCACTCTGGGTCCGATTTGGTGGGCGGGGTCACTCTGGGTCCGATTTGGTGGGCGGGGCACCTCTGGGTCCGATTTGGTGGGCGGGGCACCTCTGGGTCCGATTTGGTGGGTGGGGCACCTCTGGGTCCGATTTGGTGGGCGGGGCACCTCTGGGTCCGATTTGGTGGGCGGGGTCACTCTGGGTCCGATTTGGTGGGCGGGGCACCTCTGGGTCCGATTTGGTGGGCGGGGCACCTCTGGGTCCGATTTGGTGGGCGGGGCACCTCTGGGTCCGATTTGGTGGGCGGGGCACCTCTGGGTCCGATTTGGTGGGCGGGGCACCTCTGGGTCCGATTTGGTGGGCGGGGTCACTCTGGGTACGATTTGGTGGGCGGGGCACCTCTGGGTACGATTTGGTGGGCGGGGCACCTCTGGGTACGATTTGGTGGGCGGGGCACCTCTGGGTCCGATTTGGTGGCGGGGCACCTCTGGGTCCGATTTGGTGGGCGGGGCACCTCTGGGTCCGATTTGGTGGGCGGGGCCACTCTGGGTCCGATTTGGTGGGCGGGGCACCTCTGGGTCAGATTTGGTGGGCGGGGCACCTCTGGGTCAGATTTGGTGGGCGGGGCACCTCTGGTTCAGATTTGGTGGGTGGGGCCCCTGGGAGTGAGATTTGGTGGGCGGGGCCCCTCTGGGTCAGATTTGGTGGGCGGGGCCCCTCTGGGTCAGATTTGGGGGGCGGGGCACCTCTGGGTCAGATTTGATGGGTGGGGCACCTCTGGGTCAGATTTGGTGGGCGGGGCACCTCTGGGTCAGAATTGGTGGGCGGGGCAACTCTGGGTCAGATTTGGTGGGCGGGGCACCTCTGGGTCAGATTTAATGGGCGGGGCACCTCTGGGTCAGATTTGGTGGGCGGGGCACCTCTGGGTCAGATTTGGTGGTCTGGGCCACTCTGGGTCAGATTTAATGGGCGGGGCACCTCTGGGTCAGATTTGGTGGGCGGGGCACCTCTGGGTCAGATTTGGTGGTCTGGGCCACTCTGGGTCAGATTTGGTGGGCGGGGTCACACTGGGTCCGATTTGGTGGGCGGGGTCACTTGGGGTCCGATTTGGTGGGCGGGGTCACTCGGGGTACGATTTGGGGGTCGGGGGCGCACTTACTTTTCACACAGGGGACCGGGGGTGCACTTACTTTTCACCCACGGGACGGGAGGATGTCATAGTCACTTTATTCTGATGTTTGACTTTGATAAATGATCATGTCCTAAAATGTACACTGTACATTTGCATAGCTGCCATCTTTGGAAGGTCAAGTTGGGGGTAATGGAAAGTTCGCCATTATTTCCTATGGGAAATTTTTTTTTTTTAAATGCGATTTTTAAAAAAAACTACAAATCGGATCAACATGAAAAATACTTAGCACACCTCTCGTGGACGCTGGCTTCGAAACGAAACCTCAATGGAGTCTGTGCGTGCAGCGGTTCGGGCCGCATTAATTGCGGAAAAAAGCCTAAAAATAGTAAGAAGTTAACCACGTTCGGATTACAATAATAATACTAGATGGGTATTTCCTGAAGGAACTACAGATAGTGCTTTGGAATGGTGCCCGGGCTGCCCCTGGAAGACTTTCACACTTGGGTGCCCCTCAGGCGCTGGTTTGGTAGTTGTAGCCCCTCAGGGTTGAGGATTTAGTGGGCGGGGCCCCTGGGGGTTCGATTTGGTGGGCAGGGCCCCTGGGGGTCCGATTTGGTCGGCGGGGCCCCTGGGGGTCCGATTTGGTGGGCGGGGCACCTCTGGGTCAGATTTGGTTGGCAGGGCACCTCTGGGTAAGATTTGGTGGGCGGGGCACCTCTGGGTCAGATTTGGTGGGCGGGGAACCTGTGGGTCAGATTTACTGGGCGGGGCACCTCTGGGTCAGATTTGGTAGGCTGGGCACCTCTGGGTCAGATTTGATGGGCGGGGCGCCTCTGGGTCAGATTTGATGGGCGGGGCGCCTCTGGGTCAGATTTGATGGGCGGGGCGCCTCTGGGTCAGATTTGGTGGGCAGGGCACCTCTGGGTCAGATTTGGTTGGCGGGGCACCTCTGGGTCAGATTTGGTGGGCGGGGCCTCTCTGGGTCAGATTTGGTTGGCGGGGCACCTCTGGGTCAGATTTGGTGAGCGGGGCACCTCTGGGTCAGATTTGATGGGCGGGGCACCTCTGGGTCAGATTTGATGGGCGGGGCACCTCTGGGTCAGATTTAGTGGGCGGGGCACCTCTGGGTCTGATTTGGTGGGCGGGGCACCTCTGGGTCCGATTTGGTGGGCGGGGCACCTCTGGGTCAGATTTGGTGGGCGGGGCCCCTCTGGGTCAGATTTGGGGGGCGGGGCACCTCTGGGTCAGATTTGGTGGGCGGGGCACCTCTGGGTCAGATTTGGTGGGCGGGGCACCTCTGGGTCAGATTTGGTGGGCGGGGCACCTCTGGGTCAGATTTGGTGGGCGGGGCACCTCTGGGTCAGATTTGGTGGGCGGGGCACCTCTGGGTCAGATTTGGTTGGCGGGGCACCTCTGGGTCAGATTTGGTGGGCGGGGCACCTCTGGGTCAGATTTGATGGGCGGGGCACCTCTGGGTCAGATTTGGTGGGTGGGGCCCCTGGGAGTGAGATTTGGTGGGCGGGGCCCCTGGGGGGCAGATTTGGTGGGCGGGGCCCCTCTGGGTCAGATTTGGTGGGCGGGGCCCCTCTGGGTCAGATTTGGTGGGCGGGGCCCCTCTGGGTCAGATTTGATGGGCGGGGCACCTCTGGGTCAGATTTGGTGGGCGGGGCACCTCTGGGTCAGATTTGGTGGGTGGGGCCCCTGGGAGTGAGATTTGGTGGGCGGGGCCCTGGGGGTCAGATTTGGTGGGCGGGGTCACTCTGGGTCCGATTTGGTGGGCGGGGTCACTCTGGGTCCGATTTGGTGGGCGGGGTCACTCTGGGTCCGATTTGGTGGGCGGGGCACCTCTGGGTCCGATTTGGTGGGCGGGGCCACTCGCGGTCCGATTTGGTGGGCGGGGCCACTCGGGGTCACATTTGGTGGGCGAGGTCACATTTGGTGGGCGGGGTCACTCTGGGTCACATTTGGTGGGCGGGGTCACTCTGGGTCACATTTGGTGGGCGGGGTCACTTTGGGTCACATTTGGTGGGCGGGGTCACTCTGGGTCACCTTTGGTGGGCGGGGACACTCTGGGTCACATTTGGTGGGCGGGGTCACTCTGGGTCACATTTGGTGGGCGGGGTCACTCTGGGTCACATTTGGTGGGCGGGGTCACTCTGGGTCACATTTGGTGGGCGGGGTCACTCTGGGTCACATTTGGTTGGCGGGGTCACTCTGGGTCACATTTGGTGGGCGGGGTCACTCTGGGTCACATTTGGTGGGCGGGGTCACTCTGGGTCACATTTGGTGGGCGGGATCACTCTGGGTCACATTTGGTGGGCGGGGTCACATTTGGTGGGCGGGGTCACTCTGGGTCACATTTGGTGGGCGGGGTCACTCTGGGTCACATTTGGTGGGCGGGGTCACTCTGGGTCACATTTGGTGGGCGGGGTCACTCTGGGTCACATTTGGTGGGCGGGGTCACTCTGGGTCACATTTGGTGGGCGGGGTCACTCTGGGTCACATTTGGTGGGCGGGGTCACTCTGGGTCACATTTGGTGGGCGGGGTCACTCTGGGTCCCATTTGGTGGGCGGGGTCACTCTGGGTCCCATTTGGTGGGCGGGGTCACTCTGGGTCCCATTTGGTGGGCGGGGTCACTCTGGGTCCCATTTGGTGGGCGGGGTCACTCTGGGTCCGATTTGGTGGGCGGGGTCACTCTGGGTCGGATTTGGTGGGCGGGGTCACTCTGGGTCCGATTTGGTGGGCGGTGTCACTCTGGGTCCGATTTGGTGGGCGGGGTCACTCTGGGTCCGATTTGGTGGGCGGGGTCACTCTGGGTCCGATTTGGTGGGCGGGGTCACTCTGGGTCACATTTGGTGGGCGGGGTCACTCTGGGTCACATTTGGTGGGCGGGGTCACTCTGGGTCCCATTTGGTGGGCGGGGTCACTCTGGGTCCCATTTGGTGGGCGGGGTCACTCTGGGTCCCATTTGGTGGGCGGGGTCACTCTGGGTCCGATTTGGCGGGCGGGGTCACTCTGGGTCCGATTTGGTGGGCGGGGTCACTCTGGGTCCCATTTGGTGGGCGGGGTCACTCTGGGTCCCATTTGGTGGGCGGGGTCACTCTGGGTCCCATTTGGCGGGCGGGGTCACTCTGGGTCCGATTTGGCGGGCGGGGTCACTCTGGGTCCGATTTGGTGGGCGGGGTCACTCTGGGTCCGATTTGGTGGGCGGGGTCACTCTGGGTCACATTTGGTGGGCGGGGTCACTCTGGGTCACATTTGGTGGTCGGGGCCCCTCAGGGTCCGATTTGGTGGTCGTGGCCCCTCAGGGTCCGATTTGGTGGTCGGGGCCCCTCAGGGTCCGATTTGGTGGTCGGGGCCCCTCAGGGTCCGATTTGGTGGTCGGGGCCCCTCAGGGTCCGATTTGGTGGTCGGGGCCCCTCAGGGTCCGATTTGGTGGTCGGGGCCCCTCAGGGTCCGATTTGGTGGTCGGGGCCCCTCGGCCTCCGATTTGGTGGTCGGGGCCCCTCTGCCTCCTATTTGGTGGGCTGGACACCTCAGGTAACAATTTAACAATTTGGTGGGTTGGTCACTTTAAGAGCTGATATTATCTGGCAAAACTGTGTCCTGGTGGGGTCATGTAGAGTTCGTAGGCGTTGCCATAGTAACTGGGTGTGACTGCACACAGCACTGAGCTAATCAGCCAGGTGGCAGTTGGCAGTTAGTTTGAAATTGCCTCAGAAAACAGCCATTTTACCTTATGGGAAAATTTACCCATTGAGAAATTGCATTCCAATCAGGGGAAAAACGCAAATTGCGCCAAAGCTACAAATCCGATCGACACGAAAAATACTTAGCACACCTCTTGGGGACGCTGGCTTCGAAATGACACCTCACTGGAGTCTGTGCGTGCAGCGGTTTGGGCCGCATTAATCGCGGACTGAATAATAATAATAATAATAATAACTAGATGGGTATTTCCTGAAGGAACTACAGATAGTGCTTTGGAATGGTGCCCGGGCTGCCCCTGCAAGACTCACACTTGGGTGTCCCTCAGGCGCTGGTTTTGTGGGTGGAGCCCCTCAGGGTCCGGTTTTGTGGGCGGGGCCACTCTGGGTCCGATTTGGTGGGCGGGGCCACTCTGGGTCCGATTTGGTGGGCGGGGCCACTCTGGGTCCGATTTGGTGGGCGGGGCCACTCTGGGTCCGATTTGGTGGGCGGGGCCACTCTGGGTCCGATTTGGTGGGCGGGGCCACTCTGGGTCCGATTTGGTGGGCGGGGCCACTCTGGGTCCGATTTGGTGGGCGGGGCCACTCTGGGTCCGATTTGGTGGGCGGGGCCACTCTGGGTCCGATTTGGTGGGCGGGGCCACTCTGGGTCCGATTTGGTGGGCGGGGCCCCTCAGGGTCCGATTTGGTGGTCGGGGCCCCTCAGGGTCCGATTTGGGGGTCGGGGCCCCTCAGGGTCCGATTTGGGGGTCGGGGACCCTCAGGGTCCGATTTGGGGGTCGGGGACCCTCAGGGTCCGATTTGGGGGTCGGGGCCCCTCAGGGTCCGATTTGGTGGTCGGGGCCCCTCAGGGTCCGATTTGGTGGTCGGGGCCCCTCAGGGTCCGATTTGGTGGACGGGGCCCCTCAGGGTCCGATTTGGTGGTCGGGGCCCCTCAGGGTCCGATTTGGTGGTCGGGGCCCCTCAGGGTCCGATTTGGTGGTCGGGGCCCCTCAGGGTCCGATTTGGTGGTCGGGGCCCCTCAGGGTCCGATTTGGTGATCGGGGCCCCTCAGGGTCCGATTTGGTGGTCGGGGCCCCTCAGGGTCCGATTTGGTGGTCGGGGCCCCTCAGGGTCCGATTTGGTGGTCGGGGCCCCTCAGGGTCCGATTTGGAGGTCGGGGCCCCTCAGGGTCTGATTTGGTGGTCGGGGCCCCTCAGGGTCCGATTTGGTGGTCGGGGCCCCTCAGGGTCCGATTTGGTGGTCGGGGCCCCTCAGGGTCCGATTTGGTGGTCGGGGCCCCTCAGGGTCCGATTTGGTGGTCGGGGCCCCTCAGGGTCCGATTTGGTGGTCGGGGCCCCTCAGGGTCCGATTTGGTGGTCGGGGCCCCTCAGGGTCCGTTTTGGAGGTCGGGGCCCCTCAGGGTCCGATTTGGTGGTCGGGGCCCCTCAGGGTCCGATTTGGTGGTCGGGGCCCCTCAGGGTCCGATTTGGTGGTCGGGGCCCCTCAGGGTCCGATTTGGTGGTCGGGGCCCCTCAGGGTCCGATTTGGTGGTCGGGGCCCCTCAGGGTCCGATTTGGTGGTCGGGGCCCCTCAGGGTCCGATTTGGTGGTCGGGGCCCATCAGGGTCCGATTTGGTGGTCGGGGCCCCTCAGGGTCCGATTTGGTGGTCGGGGCCCCTCAGGGTCCGATTTGGTGGTCGGGGCCCCTCAGGGTCCGATTTGGTGGTCGGGGCCCCTCAGGGTCCGATTTGGTGGTCGGGGCCCCTCGGCCTCCGATTTGGTGGTCGGGGCCCCTCAGGGTCCGATTTGGTGGTCGGGGCCCCTCGGCCTCCGATTTGGTGGTCGGGGCCCCTCGGCCTCCGATTTGGTGGGCTGGACACCTCAGGTAACAATTTAACAATTTGGTGGGTTGGTCACTTTAAGAGCTGATATTATCTGGCAAAACTGTGTCCTGGTGGGGTCATGTAGAGTTCGTAGGCGTTGCCATAGTAACTGGGTGTGACTGCACACAGCACTGAGCTAATCAGCCAGGTGGCAGTTGGCAGTTAGTTTGAAATTGCCTCAGAAAACAGCCATTTTACCTTATGGGAAAATTTACCCATTGAGAAATTGCATTCCAATCAGGGGAAAAACGCAAATTGCGCCAAAGCTACAAATCCGATCGACACGAAAAATACTTAGCACACCTCTTGGGGACGCTGGCTTCGAAATGACACCTCACTGGAGTCTGTGCGTGCAGCGGTTTGGGCCGCATTAATCGCGGACTGAATAATAATAATAATAATAATAATAAGTTGTCTACGGGGGAATAACAATATAGTGCTTTTTACAAAAGCACTATAATAAGTTGTCTACGGGGGAATAACAATATAGTGCTTTTTACAAAAGCACTATAACTAGATGGGTATTTCCTGAAGGAACTACAGATAGTGCTTTGTAATGGTGCCCGGGCTGCCCCTGCAAGACTTTCACACTTGGGTGCCCTTCAGGCGCTGGTTTGGTGGGCGGGGCCCCTCAGGGGATGATTTGGTGGGCGGGGCCACTCTGTGTCCGATTTGGTAGACGGGACCACTCTGGGTCCGATTTGGTGGGCGGGGCCACTCTGGGTCAGATTTGGTGGGCGGGGCCACTCTGGGTCAGATTTGGTGGGCAGAGCACCTCTGGGTCAGATTTGGTGGGCAGGGCACGTCGGTCAGATTTGGTGGGCAGGGCACCTCTGGGTCAGATTTGGTGGGCGGGGCACCTCTGGGTCAGATTTGGTGGGCGAGGCACCTCTGGGTCACATTTGGTGGGCGGGGTCACTCTGGGTCACATTTGGTGGGCGGGGTCACTCTGGGTCACATTTGGTGGGCGGGGTCACTCTGGGTCACATTTGGTGGGCGGGGTCACTCTGGGTCACATTTGGTGGGCGGGGTCACTCTGGGTCACATTTGGTGGGCGGGGTCACTGAGTCACATTTGGTGGGCGGAGTCACTCTGGGTCCGATTTGGTGGGCGGGGTCACTCTGGGTCACATTTGGTGGGCGGGGTCACTCTGGGTCACATTTGGTGGGCAGGGTCACTGGGTCACATTTGGTGGGCGGGGTCACTCTGGGTCACATTTGGTGGGCGGGGTCACTCTGGGTCACATTTGGTGAGCGGGGTCACTCTGGGTCACATTTGGTGGGCGGGGTCACTCTGGGTCACATTTGGTGGGCGGGGTCACTCTGGGTCACATTTGGTGGGCGGGGTCACTCTGGGTCACATTTGGTGGGCGGGGTCACTCTGGGTCACATTTGGTGGGCGGGGTCACTCTGGGTCACATTTGGTGGGCGGGGTCACTCTGGGTCACATTTGGTGGGCGGGGTCACTCTGGGTCACATTTGGTGGGCGGGGTCACTCTGGGTCACATTTGGTGGGCGGGGTCACTCTGGGTCACATTTGGTGGGCGGGGTCACTCTGGGTCACATTTGGTGGGCGGGGTCACTCTGGGTCACAATTGGTGGGCGGGGTCACTCTGGGTCACATTTGGTGGGCGGGGTCACTCTGGGTCACATTTGGTGGGCGGGGTCACTCTGGGTCACATTTGGTGGGCGGGGTCACTCTGGGTCACATTTGGTGGGCGGGGTCACTCTGGGTCACATTTGGTGGGCGGGGTCACTCTGGGTCACATTTGGTGGGCGGGGCACCTCTGGGTCACATTTGGTGGGCGGGGCACCTCTCGGACCGATTTGGTGGGCGGGGAATCTCTGGGTCCGATTTGGTGGGCGGGGCACCACTGGGTCCGATTTGGTGGGCATGGCACCTCTGGGTCCGATTTGGTGGGCAGGGTCACTCTGGGTCCGATTTGGTAGGCGGGGTCACTCTGGGTCACATTTGGTGGGCGGGGTCACTCTGAGTCACATTTGGTGGGCGGGGTCACTCTGGGTCACATTTGGTGGGCGGGGTCACTCTGGGTCACATTTGGTGGGCGGGGTCACTCTGGGTCACATTTGGTGGGCGGGGTCACTCTGGGTCAGATTTGGTGGGCGGGGTCACTCTGGGTCAGATTTGGTGGGCGGGGCCACTCTGGGTCACATTTGGTGGGCGGGGCCACTCTGGGTCAGATTTGGTGGGCGGGGCCACTCTGGGTCAGATTTGGTGGGCGGGGTTACTCTGGGTCAGATTTGGTGGGCGGGGTCACTCTGGGTCAGATTTGGTGGGCGGGGTCACTCTGGGTCCAATTTGGGGGGCGGGGCCACTCGGGGTCCGATTCGGGGGTCCGGGTCACTCGGGGTCCGATTCGGGGGCGGGGTCACTCAGGGTCCGATTTGGGGGGCGGGGGCACACTTACTTTTTCACACACGGGACTTGGGTGCACTTACTTTTCACCCACGGGACCAGGGGTGCACTTACTTTTCACACACGGGACCGGGGTGCACTTACTTTTCACCCACGGGACCGAGGGTGCACTTATTTTTCACACACGGGACCGGGGGTGCACTTACTTTTCAACCACGGGACCGGGGGTGCACTTACTTTTCACACCCGGGACCTGGGATGCACTTACTTTTCACACACGGGACCGGGGTGCACTTACTTTTCACCCACGGGACCGGGGGTGCACTTACTTTTCACAAACGGGATCGGGGTGCACTTACTTTTCACACACATGGGACCGGGGTGCACTTACTTTTCACCCATGGGACCAGGGGTGCACTTACTTTTCAACCACGGGACCGGGGGTGCACTTACTTTTCACACCCGGGACCAGGGGTGCACTTACTTTTCACACCCGGGACCAGGGATGCACTTACTTTTCACACACGGGACCGGGGTGCACTTATTTTTCACACACGGGACCGGGGGTGCACTTACTTTTCACACCCGGGACCGGGATGCACTTACTTTTCACACACGGGACCGGGGTGCACTTACTTTTCACCCACGGGACCGAGGGTGCACTTACTTTTCACTTACGGGACCTGGGGTGCGCTTACTTTTCACACTCAGGACCGGGGGTGCACTTACTTTTCACACACGGGACTGGGGTGCACTTAATTTTCACCCACGGGACTGGGGGTGCACTTACTTTTCACAAACGGGATCGGGGTGCACTTACTTTTCACACACATGGGACCGGGGTGCACTTACTTTTCACACAAGGGACCGGGGGTGCACTTACTTTTCACACACATGGGACCGGGGTGCACTTACTTTTCACACCAGGAACGGGGGTGCACTTACTTTTCACACACGGGACCGGGGGTGCACTGGGCACCTCAGGGTCAGATTTGGTGTGCGGGTCACTTTAAGAGCTGATATTATCTGGCAAAACTGTGTCCTGGTGGGGTCATGTAGAGTTCGTAGGCGTTGTCATAGTAACTGGGTCTGACTTCGCATATCAATGAGCTGATCAGCCAGGTGGCAGTTGGCAGTTAGTTTGAAATTGCCTCAGAAATCAGCCATTATAAGCTTATAGGAAAATTTACCCATAGAGAAATTGCATTCCAATCAGGGGAAAAACGCAAATTGCGCCAAAACTACAAATCCGATCGACACGAAAAATACTTAGCACACCTCTTGGGAACGCTGGCTTCGAAATGACACCTCACTGGAGTCTGTGCGTGCAGCGGTTCGGGCCGCATTAATCGCGGACTGAATAATAATAATAATAATAATAATAAGTTGTCTACGGGGGAATAACAATATAGTGCTTTTTACAAAAGCACTATAACTAGATGGGTATTTCCTGAAGGAACTACAGATAGTGCTTTGGAATGGTGCCCGAGCTGCCCCTGCAAGACTTTCACACTTGGGTGCCCCTCAGGTGCTGATTTGGTGGGCGGGGCCACTCTGGGTCCGATTTGGTGGGCGGGGTCACTCTGGGTCGATTTGGTGGGCGGGGTCACTCTGGGTCCGATTTGGTGGGCGGGGTCACTCTGGGTCCGATTTGGTGGGCGGGGTCACTCTGGATCCGATTTGGTGGGCGGGGCCCCTCAGGGTCCGATCTGGTGGGCGGGGTCACTCTGGGTCGATTTGGTGAGCGGGGCCCCTCAGGGTCCGATTTGGTGGGCGGGGTCACTCTGGGTCCGATTTGGTGGGCGGGGTCACTCTGGGTCTGATTTGGTAGACGGGGTCACTCTGGGTCTGATTTGGTGGGCTGAGTCACTCTGGGTCACATTTGGTGGGCAGGGTCACTCTGGGTCACATTTGGTGGGCGGGGTCACTCTGGGTCACATTTGGTGGGCGGGGTCACTCTGGGTCACATTTGGTGGGCGGGGTCACTCTGGGTCACATTTGGTGGGCGGGGTCACTCTGGGTCACATTTGGTGGGCGGGGTCACTCTGGGTCACATTTGGTGGGCGGGGTCACTCTGGGTCACATTTGGTGGGCGGGGTCACTCTGGGTCACATTTGGTGGGCGGGGTCACTCTGGGTCACATTTGGTGGGCGGGGTCACTCTGGGTCACATTTGGTGGGCGGGGTCACTCTGGGTCACATTTGGTGGGCGGGGTCACTGGGTCACATTTGGTGGGCGGGGTCACTCTGGGTCCGATTTGGTGGGTTGGCACCTCAGATACTGATTTGGTGGGTGGGGCACCTCTTTGTCCGATTTTGTGGGCGGGGTCACTCTGGGTCCGATTCGGTGGGCGGGGTCACTCTGGGTATGATTTGGTGGGTGGAGCCAGTCAGGGATAGATTTGGTGGGCGGGGTCACTCTGGGTCCGATTTGGTGGGCGGGGTCACTCCGGGTCCGATTTGATGGGTGGAGCCAGTCAGGGATAGATTTGGTGGGCGGGGTTTCTCTGGGTCCGATTTGGTGGGCGGGGTCACTCTGGGTCCGATTTGGTGGGGGGGCACCTCAGAGACCGATTTGGTGGGTGGGGCACCTCTGGGTCCGATTTTGTGGGCAGGTCACTCTGGGTCCGATTTGGTGGGCGGAGTTACTCTGGGTGCGATTTGGTGGGCGGGGTCACTCTAGGTCCGATTTGGTGGGGGGGCACCTCAGGGACCGATTTGGTGGGTGGGGCACCTCTGGGTCCGATTTTGTGGGCGGGGTTACTCTGGGTCCGATTTGGTGGGCGGTGTCACTCTGGGTCCGATTTGGTGGTGCGGGGTCACTCAGGGTCCGATTTGGTGGGCGGGGTTACTCAGGGTCCGATTTGGTGGGCGGGATCACTCAGGGTCCGATTTGGTGGGCGGGGTCACTCTGGGTCCGATTTGGTGGGCGGGGCACTCTGGGGCCGATTTGGTGGGCGGGGTCACTCTGGGGCCGATTTGGTGGGCGGGGTCACTCTGGGTCCGATTTGGTGGGCAGGGTCACTTTGGGTCCGATTTGGTGGGCGGGGCAACTCGGGGTCAGATTTTGGGGGGCGGGGCCACTCGGTGCACTTACTTTTCACCCACGGGATTGGGGTGCACTTACTTTTCACCCACGGGACCGGGGGTGCACTTACTTTTCACACACGGGACGAGAGGGTGTCAGTCACTTTATTCTGATGTTTGACTTTGATAGATGATCATGTCCTAAAATGGACACCGCACATTTGCATAGCTGCCATCTTTGGAAGGTCAAGTTGTGGGTAATGGAAAGTTCGCCATTATTTCCTATGGGAAATTTTTTTTTTAAAATGCAATTTTTTAAAAAACTACAAATCGGATCGACACGAAAAATACTTAGCACACCTCTCGTGGACGCTGTCTTCGAAATGACGCCTCACTGGAGTCTGTGCGTGCAGCGGTTCGGGCCGTATTAATTGCGGAAAAAAACGGAATAATTTTACCACATTCGGATTACAATATTAATACTAGATGGGTATTTCCTGAAGGAACTACAGATAGTGCTTTGGAATGGTGCCCGGGCTGCCCCTGCAAGACTTTCACACTTGGGTGCCCCTCAGGTGCTGATTTGGTGGGCGGGGCCACTCTGGGTCCGATTTGGTGGGCGGGGCCACTCTGGGTCGATTTAGTGGGCGGGGTCACTCTGGGTCCGATTTGGTGGGCGGGGTCACTCTGGGTCCGATTTGGTGGGCGGGGTCACTCTGGATCCGATTTGGTGGGCTGGGTTACTCTGGGTCACATTTGGTGGGCGGGGTCACTCTGGGTCACATTTGGTGGGCGGGGTCACTCTGGGTCACATTTGGTGGGCGGGGTCACTCTGGGTCACATTTGGTGGGCGGGGACACTCTGGGTCACATTTGGTGGGCGGGGTCACTCTGGGTCCGATTTGGTGGGCGGGGTCACTCTGGGTCCGATTTGGTGGGCGGGGTCACTCTGGGTCGATTTGGTGGGCGGGGTCACTCTGGGTCTGATTTGGTGGGCGGGGTCACTCTGGGTCCGATTTGGTGGGCGGGGTCACTCTGGGTCCGATTTGGTGGGCGGGGTCACTCTGGGTCACATTTGGTGGGCGGGGCCCCTCAGGGGATGATTTGGTGGGCGGGGCCACTCTGTGTCCGATTTGGTAGACGGGACCACTCTGGGTCCGATTTGGTGGGCGGGGCCACTCTGGGTCAGATTTGGTGGGCGGGGTCACTCTGGGTCACATTTGGTGGGCGGGGTCACTCTGGGTCACATTTGGTGGGCGGGGTCACTCTGGGTCACATTTGGTGGGCGGGGTCACTCTGGGTCACATTTGGTGGGCGGGGTCACTCTGGGTCACATTTGGTGGGCGGGGTCACTCTGGGTCACATTTGGTGGGCGGGGTCACTCTGGGTCACATTTGGTGGGCGGGGTCACTCTGGGTCACTTTTGGTGGGCGGGGTCACTCTGGGTCACATTTGGTGGGCGGGGTCACTCTGGGTCACATTTGGTGGGCGGGGTCACTCTGAGTCACATTTGGTGGGCGGGGTCACTCTGGGTCACATTTGGTGGGCGGGGTCACTCTGGGTCCGATTTGGTGGGCGGGGTCACTCTGGGTCCGATTTGGTGGGCGGGGTCACTCTGGGTCCGATTTGGTGGGCGGGGCACCTCTGGGTCCGATTTGGTGGGCGGGGCCACTCGCGGTCCGATTTAGTGGGCGGGGCCACTCGGGGTCACATTTGGTGGGCGGGGTCACATTTGGTGGGCGGGGTCACATTTGGTGGGCGGGGTTATTTTGGGTCACATTTGGTGGGCGGGATCACTCTGGGTCACCTTTGGTGGGCGGGGTCACTCTGGGTCACATTTGGTGGGCGGGGTCACTGGGTCACATTTGGTGGGCGGGGTCACTCTGGGTCACATTTGGTGGGCGGGGTCACTCTGGGTCACATTTGGTGAGCGGGGTCACTCTGGGTCACATTTGGTGGGCGGGGTCACTCTGGGTCACATTTGGTGGGCGGGGTCACTCTGGGTCACATTTGGTGGGCGGGGTCACTCTGGGTCACATTTGGTGGGCGGGGTCACTCTGAGTCACATTTGGTGGGCGGAGTCACTCTGGGTCCGATTTGGTGGGCGGGGTCACTCTGGGTCACATTTGGTGGGCGGGGTCACTCTGGGTCACATTTGGTGGGCGGGGTCACTCTGGGTCACATTTGGTGGGCGGGGTCACTCTGGGTCACATTTGGTGGGCGGGGTCACTCTGGGTCACATTTGGTGGGCGGGGTCACTCTGGGTCACATTTGGTGGGCGGGGTCACTCTGGGTCACATTTGGTGGGCGGGGTCACTCTGAGTCACATTTGGTGGGCGGGGTCACTCTGGGTCACATTTGGTGGGCGGGGTCACTCTGGGTCCGATTTGGTGGGCGGGGTCACTCTGGGTCACCTTTGGTGGGCGGGGTCACTCTGGGTCACATTTGGTGGGCGGGGTCACTCTGGGTCACATTTGGTGGGCGGGGTCACTCTGGGTCACATTTGGTGAGCGGGGTCACTCTGGGTCACATTTGGTGGGCGGGGTCACTCTGGGTCACATTTGGTGGGCGGGGTCACTCTGGGTCACATTTGGTGGGCGGGGTCACTCTGGGTCACATTTGGTGGGCGGGGTCACTCTGGGTCACATTTGGTGGGCGGGGTCACTCTAGGTCACATTTGGTGGGCGGGGTCACTCTGGGTCACATTTGGTGGGCGGGGTCACTCTGGGTCACATTTGGTGGGCGGGGTCACTCTGGGTCACATTTGGTGGGCGGGGTCACTCTGGGTCACATTTGGTGGGCGGGGTCACTCTGGGTCACATTTGGTGGGCGGGGTCACTCTGGGTCACATTTGGTGGGCGGGGTCACATTTGGTGGGCGGGGTCACTTTGGGTCACATTTGGTGGGCGGGGTCACTCTGGGTCACATTTGGTGGGCGGGGTCACTCTGGGTCACATTTGGTGGGCGGGGCCACTCTAGGTCCGATTTGGTGGGCGGGGTCACTCTGGGTCACATTTGGTGGGCTGGGTCACTCTGGGTCACATTTGGTGGGCGGGTTCACTCTGGGTCACATTTGGTGGGCGGGGTCACTCTGGGTCACATTTGGTGGGCGGGGTCACATTTGGTGGGCGGGGTCACTCTGGGTCACATTTGGTGGGCGGGGTCACATTTGGTGGGCGGGGTCACTCTAGGTCACATTTGGTGGGCGGGGTCACTCTGGGTCACATTTGGTGGGCGGGGTCACTCTGGGTCACATTTGGTGGGCGGGGTCACTCTGGGTCACATTTGGTGGGCGGGGTCACTCTGGGTCACATTTGGTGGGCGGGGTCACTCTGGGTCACATTTGGTGGGCGGGGTCACTCTGGGTCACATTTGGTGGGCGGGGTCACATTTGGTGGGCGGGGTCACTTTGGGTCACATTTGGTGGGCGGGGTCACTCTGGGTCACATTTGGTGGGCGGGGTCACTCTGGGTCACATTTGGTGGGCGGGGCCACTCTAGGTCCGATTTGGTGGGCGGGGTCACTCTGGGTCACATTTGGTGGGCGGGGTCACTCTGGGTCACATTTGGTGGGCGGGTTCACTCTGGGTCACATTTGGTGGGCGGGGTCACTCCTGGTCACATTTGGTGGGCGGGGTCACTCTGGGTCACATTTGGTGGGCGGGGTCACTCTGGGTCACATTTGGTGGGCGGGGTCACTCTGGGTCACATTTGGTGGGCGGGGTCACTCTGGGTCACATTTGGTGGGCGGGGTCACTCTGGGTCACATTTGGTGGGCGGGGTCACTCTGGGTCCGATTTGGTGGGCGGGGTCACTCGGTCCGATTTGGTGGGCGGGGTCACTCTGGGTCCGATTTGGTGGGCGGGGCACCTCTGGGTCCGATTTGGTGGGCGGGGCCACTCGCGGTCCCATTTGGTGGGCGGGGCCACTCGGGGGTCACATTTGGTGGGCGGGGTCACATTTGGTGGGCGGGGTCACTCTGGGTCACATTTGGTGGTCGGGGCCCCTCAGGGTCCGATTTGGTGGTCGGGGCCCCTCAGGGTCCGATTTGGAGGTCGGGGCCCCTCAGGGTCCGATTTGGTGGTCGGGGCCCCTCAGGGTCCGATTTGGTGGTCGGGGCCCCTCAGGGTCCGATTTGGTGGTCGGGGCCCCTCAGGGTCCGATTTGGAGGTCGGGGCCCCTCAGGGTCCGATTTGGTGGTCGGGGCCCCTCACGGTCCGATTTGGTGGTCGGGGCCCCTCAGGGTCCGATTTGGTGGTCGGGGCCCCTCAGGGTCCGATTTGGTGGTCGGGGCCCCTCAGGGTCCGATTTGGTGGTCGGGGCCCCTCAGGGTCCGATTTGGTGGTCGGGGCCCCTCAGGGTCCGATTTGGTGGTCGGGGCCCCTCAGGGTCCGATTTGGTGGTCGGGGCCCCTCAGGGTCCGATTTGGAGGTCGGGGCCCCTCAGGGTCCGATTTGGTGGTCGGGGCCCCTCAGGGTCCGATTTGGAGGTCGGGGCACCTCAGGGTCCGATTTGGTGGTCGGGGCCCCTCAGGGTCCGATTTGGAGGTCGGGGCCCCTCAGGGTCCGATTTGGAGGTCGGGGCCCCTCAGGGTCCGATTTGGAGGTCGGGGCCGCTCAGGGTCCGATTTGGAGGTCGGGGCCCCTCAGGGTCCGATTTGGTGGTCGGGGCCCCTCAGGGTCCGATTTGGTGGTCGGGGCCCCTCAGGGTCCGATTTGGTGGTCGGGGCCCCTCAGGGTCCGATTTGGTGGTCGGGGCCCCTCAGGGTCCGATTTGGTGGTCGGGGCCCCTCAGGGTCCGATTTGGTGGTCGGGGCCCCTCAGGGTCCGATTTGGTGGTCGGGGCCCCTCAGGGTCCGATTTGGTGGTCGGGGCCCCTCAGGGTCCGATTTGGAGGTCGGGGCCCCTCAGGGTCCGATTTGGTGGTCGGGGCCCCTCAGGGTCCGATTTGGAGGTCGGGGCCCCTCAGGGTCCACTTTGGTGGTCGGGGCCCCTCAGGGTCCGATTTGGAGGTCGGGGCCCCTCAGGGTCCGATTTGGAGGCCGGGGTCCCTCGGCCTCCGATTTGGAGGCCGGGGCCCCTCGGCCTCCGATTTGGAGGCCGGGGCCCCTCGGCCTCCGATTTGGAGGCCGGGGCCCCTCGGCCTCCGATTTGGAGGCCGGGGCCCCTCGGCCTCGGAGGCCGAGGCCCCTCGGCCTCCGATTTGGAGGCCGGGGCCCCTCGGCCTCCGATTTGGAGGCCGGGGCCCCTCGGCCTCCGATTTGGAGGCCGGGGGGCCTCGGCCATCGAATTGGAGGCCGGGGCCCCTCGGCCTCCGATTTGGAGGCCGGGGCGCCTCGGCCTCCGATTTGGAGGCCGGGGCCCCTCGGCCTCCGATTTGGAGGCCGGGGCCCCTCGGCCTCCGATTTGGAGGCCTGGGCCCCTCGGCCTCCGATTTGAAGGCCGGGGGGCCTCGGCCTCCGAATTGGAGGCCGGGGCCCCTCGGCCTCCGATTTGGAGGCCGGGGCCCCTCGGCCTCCGATTTGCAGGTCGGGGCCCCTCGGCCTCCGATTTGGAGGTCGGGGCCCCTCGGCCTCCGATTTGGAGGCCGGGGCCCCTCGGCCTCTGATTTGGAGGCCGGGGGGCCTCGGCCTCCGAATTGGAGGCCGGGGCCCCTCGGCCTCCGATTTGGAGGCCGGGGCGCCTCGGCCTCCGATTTGGAGGCCGGGGCCCCTCGGCCTCCGGTTTGGAGGCCGGGGCCCCTCGGCCTCCGATTTGGAGGCCGGGGCCCCTCGGCCTCCGATTTGGAGGCCGGGGTCCCTCGGCCTCCGATTTGGAGGTCGGGGCCCCTCGGCCTCCGATTTGGAGGTCGGGGCCCCTCGGCCTCCGATTTGGAGGCCGGGGCCCCTCGGCCTCCGATTTGGAGGCCGGGGCCCCTCGGCCTCCGATTTGGAGGTTGTGGCCCCTCGGCCTCCGATTTGGAGGCCGGGGCCCCTCGGCCTCCGATTTGGAGGCCGGGGCCCCTCGGCCTCCGATTTGGAGGCCGGGGGGCCACGGCCTCCGATTCGGAGGCCGGGGCCCCTCGGCCTCCGATTTGGAGGCCGGGGCCCCTCGGCCTCCGATTTGGAGGTTGGGGCCCCTCGGCCTTCGATTTGGAGGTCGGGGCCCCTCGGCCTCCGATATGGAGGCCGGGGCCCCTCGGCCTCCGATTTGGAAGTCGGGGCCCCTCGGCCTCCGATATGGAGGTCGGGGCCCCTCGGCCTCCGATTTGGAGGTCGGGGCCCCTCGGCCTCCGATATGGAGGTCGGGGCCCCTCGGCCTCCGATTTGGAGGTCGGGGCCCCTCGGCCTCCGATGTGGTGGTCGGGGCCCCTCGGCCTCCTATTTGGTGGGCTGGACACCTCAGGTAACAATTTGGTGGGTTGGTCACTTTAAGAGCTGATATTATCTGGCAAAACTGTGTCCTGGTGGGGTCATGTAGAGTTCGTAGGCGTTGTCATAGTAACTGGGTGTGACTGCACATATCAATGAGCTGATCAGCCAGGTGGCAGTTGGCAGTTATTTTTTAAATTGCCTCAGTAATCAGCCATTATACCTTATGGCTAAATTTCCCTATTGAAATGCATTGGCAATGCATTCCAATGAGAGAAAAACAATTTTCAAACGTTAATTGCGCCAAAACTACAAATCCGATCGACACGAAAAATACTTAGCACACCTCTTGTGGACGCTGGCTTCGAAATGACACCTCACTGGAGTCTGTGCGTGTAGCGGTTCGGGCCGCATTAATTGCGGAAAAAAGCCTAATAATAATAAGAAGAATAAGAATAAGAAGTTGTCTACGGTGGAATAACAATACAGTGCTTTTTACAAAGCACTATAACTAGATGGGTATTTCCTGAAGGAACTACAGATAGTGCTTTGGAATGGTGCCCGGGCTGACCTGCAAGACTTTCACACTTTGGTGCCCCTCAGGCGCAGGTTTGGTGGGCGGGGTCACTCAGGGTCCGATTTGGTAGGTGGGGTCACTCAGGGTCCTATTTGGTGGTCAGGGTCACTCAGGGTCCGAATTGGTGGACGGGGCCCCTCAGGGTCCGATTTGGTGGACGGGGTCCCTCAGGGTCCGATTTGGTGGGCGGGGCCCCTCAGTGTCCGATTTAGTGGGCGGGGCCCCTCAGGGTCCGATTTGGTGGGCTGGGCCCCTCAGGGTCCGAATTGGGGGTCGGGGGCGCACTTACTTTTCACACACGGGACCGAGGGTGCACTTACTTTTCACCCACCGGACCGGGGTGCACTTACTTTTCACCCACGGGACCTGGGGTGCGCTTACTTTCACACTCGGGACCGGGGGTGCACTTACTTTTTACACACGGAACCGGGGTGCACTTACTTTTCACCCACGGGACTGGGGGTGCACTTACTTTTCACCCACGGGATCTGGGGTGCACTTACTTTTCACACCCGGGACCGGGGGTGCACTTACTTTTCACACACGGGACCGGGGTGCACTTACTTTTCACCCACAGGACCGGGGGTGCACTTACTTTTCACCCACGGGACCGGGGGTGCACTTACTTTTCACCCACGGGACCGGGGTGCACTTACTTTTCACCCACAGGACCGGGGGTGCACTTACTTTTCACCCACGGGACCGGGGGTGCACTTACTTTTCACCCACGGGACCTGGGGTGCGCTTAATTTTCACACTCGGGACCGGGGGTGCGCTTACTTGTCACACACGGGACTGGGGTGCACTTACTTTTCACCCACGGGACTGGGGGTGCACTTACTTTTCACCCACGGGACCTGGGGTGCACTTACTTTTCACATACGGGATCGGGGGTGCACTTACTTTTCACCCACGGGACCTGGGGTGCACTTACTTTTCACATACGGGATCGGGGGTGCACTTACTTTTCACACACGGGATCGGGGGTGCACTTACTTTTCACATATGGCAGAAGGGGTGCACTTACTTTTCACTCACGGGACCGGGGGTGCACTTACTTTTCACCCAAGGGACCGAGGGTGCACTTACTTTTCATCCACGTGATCGGAGGTGCACTTACTTTTCACACCCGGCACCGGGGGTGCACTTACTTTTCACCCACGGGACCGGGGGTGCACTTACTTTTCACACACGGGACCGAGGGTGCACTTACTTTTCACACACGGGACCGAGGTGCACTTACTTTTCACACACGGGACCGGGGGTGCACTTACTTTTCACACACGGGACCGAGGTGCACTTACTTTTGACCCACGGGACTGGGGGTACACTTACTTTTCACCCAAGTGACCGAGGGTGTACTTACTTTTCACACACGGGACCGGGGGTGCACTTACTTTTCACACACGGGACTGGGGTGCACTTACTTTTCACCCACGTGACTGGGGGTGCATTTACTTTTCACCCAAGGGACCTTCGGTGCACTTACTTTTCACACCCGGGACCGGGGGTGCACTCACTTTTCACACACGGGACCGGGGTGCACTTACTTTTCACCCATGGGAGCAGGGGTGCGCTTACTTTTCACCCACGAGACCGGGGGTGCGCTTACTTTTCACACATGGGGCTGTGGGGCACTTAATTTTGCACACACTGGACCGGGGGTGCACTTACTTTTCACACACGGGACGAGAGGGTGTCATAGTCACTTTATTCTGATGTTTGACTTTGATAAATGATCATGTCCTAAAATGGACACCGTACATTTGCATAGCTGCCATGTTTGGAAGGTCAAGTTGGAGGTAATGGAAAGTTCGCCATTATTTCCTATGGGAAATTTTTTTTTTTAAATGCGATTTTTAAAAAAACTACAAATCGGATCGACACGAAAAATACTTAGCACACCTCTCGTGGGCGCTGGCTTCGAAATGACGCCTCACTGGAGTCTGTGCGTGCAGCGGTTTGGGCCGCATTAATTGCGGAAAAAAGTCTAATAATAATAAGAACTAGATGTGTATTTCCTGAAGGAACTACAGATAGTGCTTTTGAATAGTGCCCGGGCTGCCCCTGCAAGACTTTCACACTTGGATGCCCCTCAGGTGCTGATTTGGTGGGCGGGGCCACTCTGGGTCCGATTTGGTGGGTGGGGCCACTCTGGGTCCGATTTGGTGGGCGGGGTCACTCTGGGTCGATTTGGTGGGCGGGGTCACTCTGGGTCCGATTTGGTGGGCAGGGCCCCTCAGGGTCCGATTTGGTGGGCGGGGTCATTCTGGGTCCGATTTGGTGGGCGGGGCCTCTCAGGGTCCGATTTGGTGGGCGGGGTCACTCTGGGTCGATTTGGTGGGTGGGGTCACTCTGGGTCTGATTTGGTGGATGGGGCCCCTCAGGGTCCGATTTGGTGGGCGGGGTCACTCTGGGTCCGATTAGGTGGGCGGGGTCACTCTGGGTCGGATTTGGTGGGCGGGGTCACTCTGGGTCCGATTTGGTAGGCGGGGTCACTCTGGGTCACATTTGGTGAGCGGGGTCACTCTGGGTCACATTTGGTGGGCGGGGTCACTCTGGGTCACATTTGGTGGGCGGGGTCACTCTGGGTCACATTTGGTGGGCGGGGTCACTCTGGGTCACATTTGGTGGGCGGGGTCACTCTGGGTCCGATTTGGTGGGCGGGGTCACTCTGGGTCCGATTTGGTGGGCGGGGTCACTCTGGGTCCGATTTGGTGGGCGGGGTCACTCTGGGTCCGATTTGGTGGGCGGGGTCACTCTGGGTCAGATTTGGTGGGCGGGGCCACTCTGGGTCAGATTTGGTGGGCGGGGCCACTCTGGGTCAGATTTGGTGGGCGGGGCCACTCTGGGTCAGATTTGGTGGGCGGGGCCACTCTGGGTCAGATTTGGTGGGCGGGGTTACTCTGGGTCAGATTTGGTGGGCGGGGTCACTCTGGGTCCAATTTGGGGGGCGGGGCCACTCGGGGTCCGATTCGGGGGTCCGGGTCACTCGGGGTCCGATTTGGGGGGCGGGGGCACACTTACTTTTTCACACACGGGACCTGGGTGCACTTACTTTTCACCCACGGGACCAGGGGTGCACTTACTTTTCACACACGGGACCGGGGTGCACTTACTTTTCACCCACGGGACCGAGGGTGCACTTATTTTTCACACACGGGACCGGGGGTGCACTTACTTTTCAACCACGGGACCGGGGGTGCACTTACTTTTCACTCCCGGGACCAGGGATGCACTTACTTTTCACACACGGGACCGGGGTGCACTTACTTTTCACCCACGGGACCGAGGGTGCACTTACTTTTCACTTACGGGACCTGGGGTGCGCTTACTTTTCACACTCAGGACCGGGGGTGCACTTACTTTTCACACACGGGACTGGGGTGCACTTAATTTTCACCCACGGGACTGGGGGTGCACTTAATTTTCACCCACGGGACCGGGGGTGCACTTACTTTTCACAAACGGGATCGGGGTGCACTTACTTTTCACACACATGGGACCGGGGTGCACTTACTTTTCACACAAGGGAACGGGGGTGCACTTACTTTTCACACCAGGAACGGGGGTGCACTTACTTTTCACACACGGGACCAGGGGTGCACTTACTTTTAACTCACGGGACCGGGGGTGCACTTACTTTTCACCCACGGGACCGGGGGTGCACTTACTTTTCAACCACGGGACCGGGGGTGCACTTACTTTTCACACCCGGGACCAGGGATGCACTTACTTTTCACACACGGGATGGGGTGCACTTACTTTTCACCCACGGGACCGAGGGTGCACTTATTTTTCACACACGGGACCGGGGGTGCACTTACTTTTCACACCCGGGACCAGGGATGCACTTACTTTTCACACACGGGACCGGGGTGCACTTACTTTTCACCCACGGGACCGAGGGTGCACTTACTTTTCACTTACGGGACCTGGGGTGCGCTTACTTTTCACACTCAGGACCGGGGGTGCACTTACTTTTCACACACGGGACTGGGGTGCACTTAATTTTCACCCACGGGACTGGGGGTGCACTTACTTTTCACAAACGGGATCGGGGTGCACTTACTTTTCACACACATGGGACCGGGGTGCACTTACTTTTCACACAAGGGACCGGGGGTGCACTTACTTTTCACACACATGGGACCAGGGTGCACTTACTTTTCACACCAGGAACGGGGGTGCACTTACTTTTCACACACGGGACCGGGGGTGCACTGGGCACCTCAGGGTCAGATTTGGTGTGCGGGTCACTTTAAGAGCTGATATTATCTGGCAAAACTGTGTCCTGGTGGGGTCATGTAGAGTTCGTAGGCGTTGTCATAGTAACTGGGTCTGACTGCACATAGCAGTGAGCTAATCAGCCAGGTGGCAGTTGGCAGTTAGTTTGAAATTGCCTCAGAAATCAGCCATTATAAGCTTATAGGAAAATTTACCCATAGAGAAATTGCATTCCAATCAGGGGAAAAACGCAAATTGCGCCAAAACTACAAATCCGATCGACACGAAAAATACTTAGCACACCTCTTGGGAACGCTGGCTTCGAAATGACACCTCACTGGAGTCTGTGCGTGCAGCGGTTCGGGCCGCATTAATCGCGGACTGAATAATAATAATAATAATAATAATAAGTTGTCTACGGGGGAATAACAATATAGTGCTTTTTACAAAAGCACTATAATAAGAAGAAGAAGAATAAGAAGTTTACTACGGTGGAATAACAATATAGTGCTTTGTGCCAAAGCACTATAATAAGAAGTTGTCTACGGGGGAATAACAATATAGTGCTTTTTACAAAAGCACTATAATAAGAAGAATAAGAAGTTGTCTACGGGGGAATAACAATATAGTGCTTTTTACAAAAGCACTATAACTAGATGGGTATTTCCTGAAGGAACTACAGATAGTGCTTTGGAATGGTGCCCGGGCTGCCCCTGCAAGGCTTTCACACTTGAGTGCCCCTCAGGTGCCCGTTTGGTGGTTGGGGCCCCTCAGGGGCCGATTTGGTGGGCGGTGTCAATCTGGGTCCGATTTGGTGGGCGGGGGTCACTCTGGGTCCGATTTGGTGGGCGGGGTCACTCTGGGTCCGATTTTTTTGGGCGGGGTCACTCTGGGTCCGATTTGGTGGGCCGGGTCACTCTGGGTCCGATTTGGTGTTCGGGGCCGCTCAGGGGGCCAATTTGGTGGGCGGGGCGACTCTGGGGCCGATTTGGTGGGCGGGGCCCCTCAGGGTCCGATTTGGTGGGCGGTGCCCCTCAGGGTCCGATTTGGTGGTCGGGTCACTTTAAGAGCTGATATTATCTGGCAAAACTGTGTCCTGGTGGGGTCACTCGGGGCCCAGTTAGTTTTGCACACCCGGGGCGCACTTAGTTTTGCACACCCGGGGCGCACTTACTTTTGCACACCCGGGGCGCACTTACTTTTGCACACCCGGGGCACACTTACTTTTGCACACCCGGGGCTGGGGCGCACTTACTTTTGCATACCCGGGGCCGGGGGCGCACTTACTTTTGCACATCCTGGGCTGGGGGCGCACTTACTTCTCACACACGGGGCAGGGTGCCCTTACTTTTGCACACACGGGGGCGGGGGCGTACTTACTTTTGCACACACGGGGGCGGGGGCGCACTTACTTTTGCACACCTGGGACCGGGGGTGCACTTACTTTTGCACATCCGGGGCCGGGGGCGCACTTAATTTTGCACACCCGGGGCCGGGGGCGCACTTACTTTTGCACACATGGGGTCGGGGGCGCTCTTACTTTTGCACACCCGGGGCACACTTACTTTTGCACACCCGGGGCGCACTTACTTTTGCACACCCGGGGCACACTTTTGCACACCCGGGGCCGGGGCGCTCTTACTTTTGCATACCCGGGGCCGGGGGCGCACTTACTTTTGCACATCCTGGGCCAGGGGCGCACTTACTTCTCACACACGGGGCAGGGTGCACTTACTTTTGCACACACGGGGGCGGGGGCGTACTTACTTTTGCACACACGGGGGCGGGGGCGCACTTACTTTTGCACAACTGGGACCGGGGGTGCACTTACTTTTGCACATGCGGGGCCGGGGGCGCACTTACTTTTCACACACGGGGGTGCACTTACTTTTGCACATCCAGGGCCGGGGGCGCACTTACTTTTCACACACGGGGGCGGGGGTGCACTTACTTTTGCACACACGGGGGCGGGGGTGCAGTTACTTTTGCACACACAGGGCGGGGGTGCACTTACTTTTATACACTTGGGGTGGGGGTGAACTTAGTTTTGCATACACAAGGGGTGCACTTACTTTTGCACACACGGGGCGGGGGTGCACTTACCCTCTGGGTCCAATTTGGTGGGCGGGGTCACTCGGTCCGATTTGGTGGGCTGACACCTCAGGTAACAATTTGGTGGGTAGGTCACTTTAAGAGCTGATATTATCTGGCAAAACTGTGTCCTGGTGGGGTCATGTAGAGTTTGTACGCGTTGGCATAGTAACTTGGTCTGACTTCGCATATCAATGAGCTGATCAGCCAGGTGGCAGTTGGCAGTTATTTTTTAAATTGCCTCAGATATCAGCCATTATAGCTTATGGCAAAATTTCCCTATTGAAATGCATTGACAATGCTTTCCAATGAGGGAAAAACAATTTTCAATCGCACATTGCGCCAAAACTACAAATCCGATCGACACGAAAAATACTTAGCACACCTCTCATGGACGCTGGCTTCGAAATGACACCTCACTGGAGTCTGTGCGTGCAGCGGTTCGGGCCGCATTAATTGCGGAAAAAAGCCTAATAATAAGAATAATAATAAGAACTAGATGGGTATTTCCTGAAGGAACTACAGATAGTGCTTTGTAATGGTGCCCGGGCTGCCCCTGCAAGACTTTCACACTTGGGTGCCCTTCAGGCGCTGGTTTGGTGGGCGGGGCCCCTCAGGGGATGATTTGGTGGGCGGGGCCACTCTGTGTCCGATTTGGTAGACGGGACCACTCTGGGTCCGATTTGGTGGGCGGGGCCACTCTGGGTCAGATTTGATGGGCGGGGCCACTCTGGGTCAGATTTGGTGGGCAGAGCACCTCTGGGTCAGATTTGGTGGGCAGGGCACCTCGGTCAGATTTGGTGGGCGGGGCACCTCTGGGTCAGATTTGGTGGGCGCGGCACCTCTGGGTCACATTTGGTGGGCGGGGCACCTCTGGGTCACATTTGGTGGGCGGGGTCACTCTGGGTCACATTTGGTGGGCGGGGTCACTCTGGGTCACATTTGGTGGGCGGGGTCACTCTGGGTCACATTTGGTGGGCGGGGTCACTCTGGGTCACATTTGGTGGGCGGGGTCACTCTGAGTCACATTTGGTGGGCGGAGTCACTCTGGGTCCGATTTGGTGGGCGGGGTCACTCTGGGTCACATTTGGTGGGCGGGGTCACTCTGGGTCACATTTGGTGGGCGGGGTCACTCTGGGTCACATTTGGTGGGCGGGGTCACTCTGGGTCACATTTGGTGGGCGGGGTCACTCTGGGTCACATTTGGTGGGCGGGGTCACTCTGGGTCACATTTGGTGGGCGGGGTCACTCTGGGTCACATTTGG
Organism: Ranitomeya imitator; assembly: GCF_032444005.1. Classification (NCBI taxonomy): domain Eukaryota; kingdom Metazoa; phylum Chordata; class Amphibia; order Anura; family Dendrobatidae; genus Ranitomeya; species Ranitomeya imitator. The sequence goes on from NC_091283.1 coordinate 489,664,674, forward strand.
TGGGCGGGGTCACTCTGGGTCACATTTGGTGGGCGGGGTCACTCTGGGTCACTTTTGGTGGGCGGGGTCACTCTGGGTCACATTTGGTGGGCGGGGTCACTCTGGGTCACATTTGGTGGGCGGGGTCACTCTGGGTCACATTTGGTGGGCGGGGTCACTCTGGGTCCGATTTGGTGGGCGGGGTCACTCTGGGTCCGATTTGGTGGGCGGGGTCACTCTGGGTCCGATTTGGTGGGCGGGGTCACTCTGGGTCCGATTTGGTGGGCGGGGCACCTCTGGGTCCGATTTGGTGGGCGGGGCCACTCGCGGTCCGATTTAGTGGGCGGGGCCACGCGGGGTCACATTTGGTGGGCGGGGTCACATTTGGTGGGCGGGGTCACATTTGGTGGGCGGGGTCATTTTGGGTCACATTTGGTGGGCGGGGTCACTCTGGGTCACCTTTGGTGGGCGGGGTCACTCTGGGTCACATTTGGTGGGCGGGGTCACTCTGGGTCACATTTGGTGGGCGGGGTCACTCTGGGTCACATTTGGTGGGCGGGGTCACTCTGGGTCACATTTGGTGGGCGGGGTCACTCTGGGTCACATTTGGTGAGCGGGGTCACTCTGGGTCACATTTGGTGGGCGGGGTCACTCTGGGTCACATTTGGTGGGCGGGGTCACTCTGGGTCACATTTGGTGGGCGGGGTCACTCTGGGTCACATTTGGTGGGCGGGGTCACTCTGAGTCACATTTGGTGGGCGGAGTCACTCTGGGTCCGATTTGGTGGGCGGGGTCACTCTGGGTCACATTTGGTGGGCGGGGTCACTCTGGGTCACATTTGGTGGGCGGGGTCACTCTGGGTCACATTTGGTGGGCGGGGTCACTCTGGGTCACATTTGGTGGGCGGGGTCACTCTGGGTCACATTTGGTGGGCGGGGTCACTCTGGGTCACATTTGGTGGGCGGGGTCACTCTGAGTCACATTTGGTGGGCGGGGTCACTCTGGGTCACATTTGGTGGGCGGGGTCACTCTGGGTCCGATTTGGTGGGCGGGGTCACTCTGGGTCCGATTTGGTGGGCGGGGCACCTCTGGGTCTGATTTGGTGGGCGGGGCCACTCGCGGTCCGATTTAGTGGGTAGGGCCACTCGGGGTCACATTTGGTGGGCGGGGTCACATTTGGTGGGCGGGGTCACTCTGGGTCACATTTGGTGGGCGGGGTCACTCTGGGTCACATTTGGTGGGCGGGGTCATTTTGGGTCACATTTGGTGGGCGGGGTCACTCTGGGTCACATTTGGTGGGCGGGGTCACTCTGGGTCACATTTGGTGAGCGGGGTCACTCTGGGTCACATTTGCTGGGCGGGGTCACTCTGGGTCACATTTGGTGGGCGGGGTCACTCTGGGTCACATTTGGTGGGCGGGGTCACTCTGGGTCACATTTGGTGGGCGGGGTCACTCTGGGTCACATTTGGTGGGCGGGGTCACTCTGGGTCACATTTGGTGGGCGGGGTCACTCTAGGTCACATTTGGTGGGCGGGGTCACTCTGGGTCACATTTGGTGGGCGGGGTCACTCTGGGTCACATTTGGTGGGCGGGGTCACTCTGGGTCACATTTGGTGGGCGGGGTCACTCTGGGTCACATTTGGTGGGCGGGGTCACTCTGGGTCACATTTGGTGGGCGGGGTCACTCTGGGTCACATTTGGTGGGCGGGGTCACATTTGGTGAGCGGGGTCACTCTGGGTCACATTTGGTGGGCGGGGTCACTCTGGGTCACATTTGGTGGGCGGGGTCACTCTGGGTCACATTTGGTGGGCGGGGTCACTCTGGGTCACATTTGGTGGGCGGGGTCACTCTGAGTCACATTTGGTGGGCGGAGTCACTCTGGGTCCGATTTGGTGGGCGGGGTCACTCTGGGTCACATTTGGTGGGCGGGGTCACTCTGGGTCACATTTGGTGGGCGGGGTCACTCTGGGTCACATTTGGTGGGCGGGGTCACTCTGGGTCACATTTGGTGGGCGGGGTCACTCTGGGTCACATTTGGTGGGCGGGGTCACTCTGAGTCACATTTGGTGGGCGGGGTCACTCTGGGTCACATTTGGTGGGCGGGGTCACTCTGGGTCCGATTTGGTGGGCGGGGTCACTCTGGGTCCGATTTGGTGGGCGGGGCACCTCTGGGTCTGATTTGGTGGGCGGGGCCACTCGCGGTCCGATTTAGTGGGTAGGGCCACTCGGGGTCACATTTGGTGGGCGGGGTCACATTTGGTGGGCGGGGTCACATTTGGTGGGCGGGGTCACTCTGGGTCACATTTGGTGGGCGGGGTCACTCTGGGTCACATTTGGTGGGCGGGGTCACTCTGGGTCACATTTGGTGGGCGGGGTCACTCTGGGTCCGATTTGGTGGGCGGGGTCACTCTGGGTCCGATTTGGTGGGCGGGGCACCTCTGGGTCTGATTTGGTGGGCGGGGCCACTCGCGGTCCGATTTAGTGGGTAGGGCCACTCGGGGTCACATTTGGTGGGCGGGGTCACATTTGGTGGGCGGGGTCACATTTGGTGGGCGGGGTCACTCTGGGTCACATTTGGTGGGCGGGGTCACTCTGGGTCACATTTGGTGGGCGGGGTCACTTTGGGTCACATTTGGTGGGCGGGGTCACTCTGGGTCACATTTGGTGGGCGGGGTCACTCTGGGTCACATTTGGTGAGCGGGGTCACTCTGGGTCACATTTGCTGGGCGGGGTCACTCTGGGTCACATTTGGTGGGCGGGGTCACTCTGGGTCACATTTGGTGGGCGGGGTCACTCTGGGTCACATTTGGTGGGCGGGGTCACTCTGGGTCACATTTGGTGGGCGGGGTCACTCTAGGTCACATTTGGTGGGCGGGGTCACTCTGGGTCACATTTGGTGGGCGGGGTCACTCTGGGTCACATTTGGTGGGCGGGGTCACTCTGGGTCACATTTGGTGGGCGGGGTCACTCTGGGTCACATTTGGTGGGCGGGGTCACATTTGGTGGGCGGGGTCACTTTGGGTCACATTTGGTGGGCGGGGTCACTCTGGGTCACATTTGGTGGGCGGGGTCACTCTGGGTCACATTTGGTGGGCGGGGTCACATTTGGTGGGCGGGGTCACTCAGGGTCACATTTGGTGGGCGGGGTCACTCTGGGTCACATTTGGTGGGCGGGGTCACTCTGGGTCACATTTGGTGGGCGGGGTCACTCTGGGTCACATTTGGTGGGCGGGTTCACTCTGGGTCACATTTGGTGGGCGGGGTCACTCTGGGTCACATTTGGTGGGCGGGTTCACTCTGGGTCACATTTGGTGGGCGGGGTCACTCTGGGTCACATTTGGTGGGCGGGGTCACATTTGGTGGGCGGGGTCACTCTGGGTCACATTTGGTGGGCGGGGTCACTCTGGGTCACATTTGGTGGGCGGGGTCACTCTGGGTCACATTTGGTGGGAGGGGTCACTCTGGGTCACATTTGGTGGGCGGGGTCACTCTGGGTCACATTTGGTGGGCGGGGTCACTCTGGGTCACATTTGGTGGGCGGGGTCACTCTGGGTCACATTTGGTGGGCGGGGTCACTCTGGGTCACATTTGGTGGGCGGGGTCACTCTGGGTCACATTTGGTGGGCGGGGTCACTCTGGGTCACATTTGGTGGGCGGGGTCACTCTGGGTCACATTTGGTGGGCGGGGTCACTCTGGGTCACATTTGGTGGGCGGGGTCACTCTGGGTCACATTTGGTGGGCGGGGTCACTCTGGGTCACATTTGGTGGGCGGGGTCACTCTGGGTCACATTTGGTGGGCGGGGTCACTCGGTCACATTTGGTGGGCGGGGTCACTCTGGGTCCGATTTGGTGGGCGGGGTCACTCTGGGTCCGATTTGGCGGGCGGGGCCACTCGGGGTCCGATTTGGTGGGCGGGGCCACTCGGGTCCGATTTGGTGGGCTGCGCACCTCAGGTGCCAATTTGGTGCGCGGGTCACTTTAAGAGCTGATATTATCTGGCAAAACTGTGTCCTGGTGGGGTCATGTAGAGTTCGTAGGCGTTGGCATAGTAACTGGGTCTGACTGCACATCGCAATGAGCTAATCAGCCAGGTGGCAGTTGGCAGTTATTTTGAAATTGCCTCAGAAATCAGCCATTATCCCTTATTGTTGGAACAATTTCCCATTGAAATGCATTGAGACGAAATTTTCAAACGCCAATTGCGCCAAAACTACAAATCCGATCGACACGAAAAATACTTAGCACACCTGCCAGGAACGCTGGCTTCGAAATGACACCTCACTGGAGTCTGTGCGTGCAGCGGTTCGGGCCGCATTAATTGCGGACTGAATAATAATAAGAAGAATAAGTTGACTACGGTGGAATAACAATATAGTGCTTTGTCCCAAAGCACTATAATAAGTTGACGACGGTGGAATAACAATATAGTGCTTTGTTCCAAAGCACTATAATAAGTTGACGACGGTGGAATAACAATATAGTGCTTTGTTCCAAAGCACTATAATAAGTTGACTACGGTGGAATAACAATATAGTGCTTTGTTCCAAAGCACTATAATAAGAAGAAGAAGAAGTTGACTACGGTGGAATAACAATACAGTGCTTTGTTCCAAAGCACTATAATAAGAATAAGAAGAAGAAGTTTACCACGGTGGAATAACAATATAGTGCTTTGTTCCAAAGCACTATAATAATAAATACACACATTAAAGCAAAAACAGTACAAAAATAATAGGGTTAAACACAGTTATATCTCACAGGTTGGATCTGTGAGACCTTCTGGCAGAGGAGATCGCCGCAGAAATTAGGACTGATCTACAATTTGCATTGTCCCTCCTGGAAATGACCATGAGTTTCTGTAGATGAGATGTTATAAAGTTCTCATAATAACCCTTCCTTCACCCTTCCTCGTGGTTAGGTGAGAGGAAGGTAGCTAATCATATGCAAACAAAGGTGGTTTAATGACATAATTCTAATTTATGTCATATTTTCCCGTAGGAACCCCCTAGTGAAATAATATTATAGACATATTTTTGAGCATGCTTTTACCACCCTAGGCACACCCACCTAACATAACTATATGATATCCTTAATTGCAGTTTATGTTACATTCCTTTAATTTTCCAATCCTCAATCCTGGTGCTTGAATCCATAGAAGTAATTATGTCTCCAGATTACAGATGTATCCATGGATAGTGTTGATATCAGATTATTATCGCTGTGGCAGGGAATTATTGCATTTCCATAGTGCCATGTGATATCTCTTTTATGGACATGGCCAGTTTATCTCAAGGGCATTTATTTTCACTTTTAATATAGGCAGGGCTGCCACCAGGAATTTCAGGGCCCCACACTGGCAAAATTTTGAAACCCCTTGAGACTCTGCCCAGGCTCCGCCTCCACCCAGGCTCCACCTCCACCCCTCGAATCTTCCACAGTCCCACCGCTCACCCTTGGAAAAACTCCACTTTTGCACAACGTCCTCACCAATTACACATTAACCATTCCCATCGAACATCATATCAGATACATAGCTATCAGCTTTTGTTTTGACCAAAAGATTTGTTAAGCCTGCCACCAAGGCAAGGTATACTCTTTTAATTACGTCATCGTGATCATCCAGGCTGAGAACCACTGGTGAATGAGATGCTGTGAGCGCAGAGTCAGTGTCCGGCGATGGCATCATAGAGGTTACCTCCGGTCACTGAGGCTCCGTTCCTAGCATGGCGGAACTGCGGTGAGATCTCCGCTAGCATCATGAGCACTCACGATGTCACCTTTGCACTCACGGTGCTAGTGGGGATCTCACAGCAGTTCTGCCCAGCTGGGAACAGACTGAGGTCAACATTGACACAATGTAAGGTTTTAATATTAGACAGTGTAGAACTGTCCCGATCAGAGTTACCGTGACGTGGTGGGATGGCTTTTGTGCTATTTTTTTAATCAAAAAACAGTATTACTAAAAACTCTGTGTTATTTAAATGCACTTTTGCTTTTTTACTTAGTTACATCAGGGTTTTCATTTACTTTTTTCTCTTGTAGGTTTCAATGTTTTGTGGCCAATGTGAACATGCGTTTAACCTCTGCATGTGTACCAACTCAATTTAAGCTCAATTTTGTTTTTTTTGTTTTTTTTTTCCAGCTGGGAACAGAGCCTCATTGACCGGAGGTTCCCTCTATGATGGTCACTGACGCTGCGCTTGCTCATTCACCAGTGGTTCTCAGCCTAGATGGTCGCATCTTGGTACCGTCCAGGTTGAAAACGAATTAGCCCCCAGACATGGCTTACGGCATGGGACAGAATGACAGATAGGTGAGCAGGGCCGGACTGGGACTAAAATTCAGCCCTGGCATTTGAAGTCACACAGGCCCACTTGTCACATGGTGACTGTATAATATCTTTGTACACTTGTAGGTTACAAGAAGTGAGGGGAGCGTAACACGACTATATAACATAATTACAGCTGTATCCAGCATTACAGCTCAGCCCCCATAGAATGTAATGCAGCCAGTCCCCATAGAATGTAATGCAGCACAACCCCATAGAATGTAATGCAGCACAGCCCCATAGAATGTAATGTACCCAGTCCCCATAGAATGTAATGCAGCCAGCCCCCATAGAATGTAATGCAGCCAGACCCCATAGAATGTAATGCAGCCAGTCCCCATAGAATGTAATGCAGCCACCCCCCATAGAATGTAATGCAGCCAGCCCCCATAGAATGTAATGCAGCCAGTCCCCATAGAATGTAATGCAGCCAGCCCCCATAGAATGTAATGCAGCCAGCCCCTATAGAATGTAATGCAGCACAGCCCCATAGAATGTAATGCCGCACAGCCCCATAGAATGTAATGCAGCCAGCCCCATAGAATGTAATGCAGCACAGACCCCATAGAATGTAATGCAGCACAGACCCCATAGAATGTAATGCAGCACAGACCCCATAGAATGTAATGCAGCACAGCCCCCATAGAATGTAATGCAGCACAGCCCCATAGAATGTAATGCAGCACAGCCCCATAGAATGTAATGCATTATGCAGCCAGCCCCCATAGAATGTAATGCAGCCAGTCCCCATAGAATATAATGCAGCACAGCCACCATACAATATAATGCAGCGCTGCCCAGCCCCATAGAATGTAATGCAGCCATGCCATGTAATAATAAAAAAAAAAAACACTGACTCTACTCACCTTTCCTCTTGCCCCGCGCTGCTCCTGGCTCTGGTCTCAGCAGCTGCAGTCTGCTCGCCCAGTCACACAGCAGGTGCGCGATGATATGACGTCATCGCGCACCCGCAGTGTAAGCGGCAGACAGAGCGGGGAATGATGAGAGTGGGAGCGACAGCAGACGTGCTCTCCCCATCATTGCATTCAACTGTACCGACGTCTATGACGCCGGTATAGTTGAATTCGGGGCCGGGAGTGTGCCGACAGCGGCACACTCGAGCGGCCCACTACTGCCATCGGCCCTTCTGGCATTTGCCAGAACTGCCCGATTGCCAGTCCGGCCCTGTAGGTGAGGGACATTGTTGTTTTTTTTATTTTCATTTTATTACAGGAGAACGAGGGTTTCGGTGGAATAGGTGTTAGGTGAGTATAACTGTGTTTGTTATTTTTATATAAAAATGGAAAAGTGTGTTTTGTTTTATTTCTAATAAAAGGCTTTATCCTAGCCGTGACTTTATTTACCTTGTAACTATAGGATTAGTAATGGATTGGCGTCTCATAGATGCTTCCCTATTACTAATCCGTTGGTTTGATGTTACCTGACAATACAAAGGTGACATCAATCCCACAAATATGAACCACACTTGCCACTGCTACAGGGCAAGTGGGAAGAGAGATGGGTAAAGCACCAGAATTGCCGCATCTAATAGATGTGCCTATTCTGAGCAGCTGCGGGTTGCTATTTTTAGGCTGAGGGGGTCAATATCCATGGCTCCTTACCAGCCTGAGAATACCAGCCCCCAACTGTGAGCTTTAGCAAGTCTGGTTATCAAAAATGGGGGGACCCCACGCCGTTTTTTAAATTATTTAAATTATTTAAAAATACAGCATGGGAACCTTTATACTCTTGATAACCAACCTTGCTGAAGCTGACATTTGAGGGTTGCAGCCCCCAGCTATGAGTTTTGCCTGGCTGGTAATAGAAAATACAGGGGAACCCATGCCGGTTTTTTACATTTATTTATTTTATAGCACAGGTGGTGGATAATGAATACCTTCATCAGCCGCTCCTGCTGTCACTGTTATTAGCAGCAGCAGAGCTAGGCCGGAGTCACACTAGAGAATTTTACGGACGTATGAGAGGCGCAAAAACTACGCATTGCACACGCACCATTGTTTCTCTATGGGGCAGCTTCTATCTGGCGTATATTTCGCCGCCGTATTTTACGGCCGTAGAAACGCATGCAAATCTGCCAATGCAAGTCTATGGGTGCGCAAAAAATATGGATTACACACGGGCCAGCAATGTGACTTGCGAAAAATACGCCAGACATCTTCAGGTGACAGGAAATGTGTCAAGCCCTCAATCAGGAAGCTTAGACATGCTAATTAGCTGAAAAAGCCAGGCAGACATCCCGAAAGTCTGGCGCACGCCTCCGCGGAGTTGCAAGCAGCATGGCCAACATAATCAATGTTGATATGCTCCTAGTGCTGGTCCAAGAAAGGCCCTAAATTTGGGACCAACGTGATTTCAACTATGCTAACCGGGCAAGGAAAGGGGCTGCTTGGAGGAGCATTTGTGGGATCCTTTTCCCAGATTATGAGCAGCGGCCACATGAGATTATTTTTTTTTCGGATATGCGAAGTTGCGCTGCCCTTCAAACTTACAGCACAGGCGCCGGGGACGCTACTGAAGGGAGAGGAGGCGGCGCCCGGCGCGCAGAGGCCCTGATTGACGGATGTGAGGTGTCTGGATTAAGGGGAAAGACCTGCCTCCCGGACGATTTCACAGGTATGAGGGACAAATTTCAAAACCGATTATCGCAACCAGTAGCATAGCTACCGGGGGGGCAGAGGGGGCCATCGCCCCGGGCCCCGCGCTCTGAGGGGGTCCACCCGGAGCTACGCCACTGTAACTGCATCGGCGCGCTCAGCAGTTACATTCTGCGACAGGGGAGGGAGAATCGATCTCCCTGCTCTGCCGCTATGGGGCCTCTGAGCAGGTGGGGAGGCCCGGTGCCAGCAGTGGGCCCCCCGCCTGTTATCGCAATGTGAGCTGTATTGGCATCTAGCCAATACAGCTCACCGCATTGATGAGGGAAGGAGCGCTGCGCTCCTTCTCCCATCATCCCCCACACTGACAGCGGGCGCGATGACGTCACTGTCCGGCGCCCGCTGTCAGTAGATGAGCGGGAGCAGGGAGCGCCGCTGGAACAAGGAGGAAGAGAGGTGAGTATTTGTTTATTTATAGGATCTGCCTATGGGGGAGTGCTGCCTTATATGCATGGTCTGCCTATTTAGGGGGGGGAGTGCTGCCTTATTTACAGGATCTGCCTGTTGGGGGGGTGTGCTGCCTTATTTACAGGATCTGCCTATTGGGGGGGTGTGCTGCCTTATATACAGGATCTGCCTATTGGGGGGGTGCTGCCTTAAATACAGGATCTGGCTATGGGGGTGCTGCCTTATATACATGATCTGCCTATTGGGGGGGGGGGCGCTGCCTTATATACATGATCTGCCTATGGGGCGAGTGCTGCCTTATATGCATGATCTGCCTATTTGGGGGGGGAGTGCTGCCTTATATACAGGATCTGCCTATTGGGGGGGGTGCTGCCTTATATACATGATCTGCCTATTGGGGGGGTGCTGCCTTAAATATAGGATCTGGCTATGGGGGTGCTGCCTTATTTACAGGATCTGCCTATTGGGGGGGCGCTGCCTTATATGCATGATCTGCCTATTTGGGGGGGAGAGCTGCCTTATATACAGGATCTTCCTATTGGGGGGGGTTGCTGCCTTATATACATGATCTGCCTATTGGGGGGGTGCTGTCTTAAATACAGGATCTGGCTATGGGGGTGCTGTCGTATATACATGATCTGCCTATTGGGGGGGGCGCTGCCTTATTTGCAGGATCTGCCTATTGGGGGGGTGCTGCCTTATATACAGGCTCTGCCTATTGGGGGGGCGCTGCCTTATATACATGATCTGCCTATTGGGGGTGCTGCCTTATTTGCAGGATCTGCCTATTGGAGGGGTGCAGCCTTACATACAGGATCTGCCTATTGGGGAGGGTGCTGCCTTACATACAGTATCTGCCTCTGGGGGATGCTGCCTTATATACAGGATCTGCCTATGGGGGTGCTGCTTAATATTACAGGGTCTGCCTATGGGGGTACTGTCTTATACTACAGGGTCTGTCTATGGGGGTACTGTCTTATACTACAGGGGCTGCCTATGGAGTGCTGCCTTATACTACAGGTTCTGCCTATGGGGTACTGTCTTATACTACAGGGTCTGCCGATAGGGGTGCTGTCTTATACTACAGGGTCTGCCTATGGGGTGCTGCCTTGTACTATATTGAGGACTATCTGGCACATTATACTATATGGAGGTTATCTATGGGGCCATCACACAGTGAAGGGGCATCATACAGTGTGGGGATTACAGTGAGGGGGCCATCATATAGTGTTGGAGCCATCAAACAGTTTGGAGGCTAATAAGGAGTCAGTATACTGTGTGGGTGGTACTATACAGTTAGGGGGCATTATACTGTGTATAGGGGAGCTGTACAGGGGGGAGACTGAGGACATTATTATTAAATGTAAAGTGGGCACTTATTGTTATAGGGGAACTCAGGTTACTGTGACTATCAAAGGGGCACACAGGGCAATATTACTTTCTAGGGGGCAAAATGTGGGCACTAATTTCTAGGGCACTTGCACCCGGCATTACTTTAGAGGGTACAGAGAACCACACAGCAGGTGCAGTAATAGGGACACATACTGCAACAGCGGCTCAGTATTGGGGTATCAGGTGCAGTAATAGGGACACATACGGCAGCAGCGGCTCAGTATTGGGGTATCAGGTGCAGTAATAGGGACACATACGGCAGCAGCTCAGTATTGGGGTATCAGGTACAGTAATAGGGACACATACAGCAGCAGCTCAGTATTGGGGTATCAGGTACAGTAATAGGGACACATACGGCAGCAGCGGCTCAGTATTGGGTATCAGGTGCAGTAATAGGGACACATACGGCAGCAGCGGCTCAGTATTGGGGTATCAGGCGCAGTAATAGGGACACATACGGCAGCAGCGGCTCAGTATTGGGGTATCAGGTGCAGTAATAGGGACACATACGGCAGCAGCAGCTCAGTATTGGGGTATCAGGTGCAGTAATAGGGACACATACGGCAGCAGCTCAGTATTGGGGTATCAGGTGCAGTAATAGGGACACATAAGGCAGCGGCTCAGTATTGGGGTATCAGGTGCAGTAATAGGGACACATACGGCAGCGGCTCAGTATTGGGGTATCAGGTGCAGTAATAGGGACACATACGGCAGCAGCTCAGTATTGGGGTATCAGGTGCAGTAATAGGGACACATACGGCAGCAGCTCAGTATTGGGGTATCAGGTGCAGTAATAGGGACACATACGGCAGCAGCGGCTCAGTATTGGGGTATTAGCAGGATGAGGAGTTTGTGCAGGTTGGGAATAGATGGTGATGGGGCTGGAATATGAGAAGTGAAACGTGTCTTTGTTGGAAGAAGTTGTCATGTCAGTCTGGGCCAGATGGAAAAGACATGAAAAGTGAACGATTCCATCATAAAGGACATCAGCGGTAAGAGATTATCTGTAACTGTGCTGTGATCTCTTATATGTTCCATAGGACTGGTATCTACTACTGACCATATGGCGGTAATATCCATGTTGGTCTTTATATAGAGATCATCTTCAATAATAGCGCTGTCATCTGCTGAAGTTCTCCTCCACTATTAGGGCGTGTCACCCAGTTATAATCAAGGTTACCTGGTTAGGGGCCCACTCAGAAGCTTCGCCCCTCCTGAACCAAAACCCCAGCTACACCTCTGATCGCAACAGTGCCAGGAACCCGAACTAAAAGAGCCACCTTGTCAGAATGCAGCATTAGTGCTGCACAAGGTGGCTCTTTTAGTTACAAATGCCAGGGGGGGGGGGAGGGGGTGACAGGTTCCCTTTAAAGGTGCTGGACATGACAAAGGGGTTAGGTACAGCATTTATAGATGTCGCTTACAGTAAGCAAATTTACAATGACAGACTGGTATAGAGGGGAGAGGACCCTGTCCTTGTGTACTTACATTCTATGGTGTTCCCTTTTATGGTATTGTGGTATTTGTGTGTTAAATTTGATTATTGAAGATATTTATTAAGAAATGCAGCTCACTAGGGCATATTACAATCTGGGAAATCACTGACACCTTGTGGTACCACTGTGCCCAATGTCCTTATACATTATTTTCTTCTTTGTCATTGCAGTAGAAGATGTTATGAGACGTTGGCGCAGCATTACGAACCAGTACCAGAGAGAAAGGCAGCAGCGGTCCAGAAGTGGGTCATCTGCAAAAAGAAAGTATATCTATTTTGACCGTCTGTCCTTTCTGGATCCCAGTATGTATCTCAGACCGTAAGTACAAACCTCACACCACATTACACATATGTTTGGAATGCTCATAGATGATTTCTCAAATTATATTTTTCAATGTTCATAACAGAACACAATCCAACCTCACTGAGAGGGAGACAACAGGGTCCGAATCGGAGCCATTGATTGATCCTGTTGGGGAAGGAGAAGATGTGGCTGGTCCATCTACGGCTCCTACCATGTTCATCCCTCCGGATCCATCTTCGGCTGCCAGATGGGATGCTGACAGATAATGCAGCCCCACCCACAGATGCACCAGCTTCAGGGATGCCTGAAGATCCTGGCCACAACAGCAGCCCCACTGTTCCGCTGGAGGCTTCCCCACAGCCTGCTGTGACCTCACGCCATGGCCGCAGAAGGAGAGAGCTAATGGAAACCCGAAGGAATGTGGACTGGTGTCTTAAATTATTTGGCCAGGGCTGCTCAGGATGATGGTGAGGAGGCATTTTCTCGAAGCCTGGCCCGGTATCTCCGTACCCCCCGTGAGGTGAGGCTACATGTGAGAGGGTGCTTTCAAATCCTTCTTGATGCATGCACCCCCCAAATAGCCCTTATGATTTGTTTCAGTACATTGAGAGGTGGCAGGTGTCCACAAGTAATGTCCTGTGTATGCCAACAAATCAACCAGTGCATGCTCAAGAGGGATTTGAAGCACCTCCTCCACATATGCCTACACCTCAACCCTTTCCCCAACATAACCCACCAATGACTACACCGTACCAAATGGCACCCTTCCAGCAACCTTATCAATATGGCCACTTGTCGCGACCCAGTGTTGGAGGCTGGTCCCAACCTGGGATTGGACGACATGGACATATTGGTGGGGGTTATGACTCGTGAGGTGTACTATAAGTCATGATACCCATAGTATTCACCCTTATGGCCAGTACTCATCTGGGCAATCTGAGCATGGGCAGATTTTGGAGCAGGCCCAGCAGAGAAGTCACCAACAGGGTGAAGGACAATTGGCCCAACAAAGGCCAAAGAGCAGCAACCCGAACTACCGCCATCACCTCCACCAACGTAGCTGAATCTGTAAAAAATATTTTCTTGGCTTATGATATCATTTATAATCAAACATTAACAAGCCAATTTCTTTGTGTTTGACAAATCATTATTACACCATACACAATTCAAACAGCTTGGGAGTTGTCAAGGTGGTGGGAGGTCCAACAGGTTTTCACGTAGCCGCCGACTCATAATGGACGAATTGAAGACTCTAGAGTCTCCAGTTCGCCCATAGGCCCCAATATCTACAATTATAAACCTGTAGTTACTGTCAATTACAGCTAACAGAACTACAGAGAAAAATTGCTTATAATTGTAGAATTGGGAGCCAGAGTTCGGCGGCTTACGCACCCTGATATGTTTCCCATCCACCGCTCCAATACAGTGAGGAAAATCACAAGAGTCAGTAAATCCACGGGTTATTTTCAGCCAATCCTCCCTTTTGGGCTACGGCATCACAAGTTCATGTAGTTTGTCCCATATTTGAACACATTTATCAAACACAATGCCGGAAATAGTGGACCTCCCTATCAGAAATTCCAGATGTATTCCAGCATAAGACAATCCAGTTGACAGGAATCTGAAAGCACACAACAACAAAAAATATTAGCAATGTTACAATGCTTGTTAAAAACCATAGTAAAGCAAAGTAATATGAGGATATAAAAAGGCAGGATACCAGTGTACCTTACAAAATGTACACTGGCTATTAACATTTAACACTTATTACATATTTGTATCTGATTTTGTTAAAATTGAATAATATAATTTAAATCTGATGCTTCGAAAATCAAAATAGGCCAAAAAACATCATCAACATACGGTATGTGAGGATGGTGAATACATACCGTAAGGTAAGGAGAAGACGCTCCTCTGCGGATATACATTTCCACATCCTGGTAACCTGATACATTATTCCTGGACATACTGTCTCCAACAAGATATCAAATGTGGGTTTTGTCATGCGACAGTACTGGAAAAATTTGTCCGGATGTGTCCGCAGAACTGTATACAGCCTGTGAAAATGCCCTTTAGTGAGGCGTTGCCGCAAAAGTGGATGCACCCATATTCTTCTTCTCTTCCTTCGTGGATCAACTATCACGGGGTATGGCTGCCCAAAGCCGTTAAATGTCCATTTTGTCAGGCTGCATGAAAAAAACGCATTACGGATGCCATACGGATTACACACGGAGGTTTACATGCGCAAAATACGCAGCCACACCTTGCCTACGGATTACATACGGATCACTGTTTTGGGATCATTTCTGCGTATTATGCTTGTAAAAAACAGACCGTATTTCACTACGCTGAGTGTGACGCCGGCCTTAGACTGGTGGGAGTAATATTCCCATCAGCCGCCGCCTGCTTTCTCTTTTATCACTTAAATGTAACTCACATCATTCTCCCCTGTTCGTGCCGATCGCCGGCAGAGCAGGGGAGAATGATGAGAGCCGTGTTCAGCACTTGGCGCCGGGGAACAACGCTTACTGTAACGTTTCTTCACCGACGCTGATGCGTGTCACACGGATGACATCCATGTGTGTTTTGCATGTGCACGTGTGGGACGTATGCGGCCCGTGCTGACATTAAAAACGGACATGTCAGCATGTTTTGCCCACAGACACATGGTCCGTGGAAACACACTGACATGTGCACAGCCCCATTCACTTGAATAGGCAAATAGCGCTCCATTCCTCCCAAGTCTCTCCGCATGGCTAAGTAGTACTGTACAGCCACATATGGGGTATTGCCACGTTCAGTAGAAATTGTGGCACCAATTTTGGTGCCATCTTTACCCACTTCTTGTGTGAAAATGTAAAATCTTTGGCTAAAACAACATTTTGGTGGTAAAAATGTAATTAATTTGTCTTCACTGCCCAATGGTATAAAATTCTGTGACACACACCCATGGTGTCAATATGATTACTGCACTCCTAGATGAATTCATTGAGAGGTGTAGTTTGTAAAATGGGGTCACTTATGGGGGGTTCTGCTGTTCTGGCACCTCATGGGCTTTCCCAGTGGATTATGGCACCAGCAAACCATAACAGAAAAATCTGGCGCTGTTTGCCTTCTGAGCTTTGCACTGTGCCTGAAAAATATTTACCGATTACATGTAGAGTATTGGTGTACGCAGTGAAAAATGGACCTCAGTTTGTTGTAAAAAGAATTTCCTATTAGCCCTTAGAAAAATTATCACTACACCCCTAGATGAGTTCATTAGGGAGTGTAGTTTGTAAAATTAGTTTACATATAGGGGGTTTCTGTTTTTCTGGCATCTCAGGGGCTCTGCCAATGTGACATGGCACCCTCATTCCAGCAAAATCTGAACTCAAATATAGCACATCTTCCCTTCTGAACTTTGTATTGTGCCTCAAAAGTAGTATTCCCTTACATATGGGGTATCCGCGTACTCAAGAAAAATCACACAACTTTTGGGGTCCAATTTCTCCTGTTACACTTGGTAAAATAAAAAATTGGGGGCGAAAATATTATTTTTGTGGAAAAAATATGATTTTTTATTTTCACAGCTCTACGTTATAAACATCTGTGAAGCACTTGGGGGTTCAAAGTGCTCGCCACTAGTGTTGAGCATTCCGATACCGCAAGTATCGGGTATCGGCCGATACTTGCGGTATCGGAATTCCGATACCGAATTCCGATACTTCCCGCGTATCGGATACCGGAATCGGAAGTTCCCAGAATTCAAACTGAACGCAGCAGCCAATGAGGAATGAATGGAAGTGTGGGCACATCCTGTTTAGCATGGTGGGCATGTAAGTACTGGCAAGGCTGTGATTGGCTGCTGAAATGATGTCACTCTGCACTATAAAAAACGCTGCCGCCATTTTGCGCTCACTCTGCTGTGATTTCAGTTAGGGACAGGACGCTGTGTTCTAACTGAGGGCCAGTTGAGATAGCTAATTGCTTTATTTTGCTTTTCCAAGGCTAATTTAGCAAACGCTGTGTTCACTGTTCAGTTCACCTTGCTCTTGCCTTGCAGCGCTGTTTTAACAGCGTTCTGCAAGGTCTCAGTGTGTGTGTGTGTGTGCAGCTCACTCTGTAGTCTGTGTGCAGCCATATACCAGGTTGTATTCAGCTCAGGGGGGGTTCACACTGCCTCACACAGTTCTATCCATTGTCATTTTTTGCTCATAGTGCAGCCTGCTGCACATTTTTTCTAAAATTTCCTATTAGTGTCTTTCCACCCGTCTCCAGCCAAATAGTGGAAAAACACTAGATAGGATAACCTAGAGGGGTTTTTTTGGGCCTTGCAGCGCCGTTTACGGCTGTCTGCACGGTCTCAGTGTGAGCGCAGCTCGCCCTGTAGTCTGTGTGCAGCCACAGCCGGTTGTATTCAGCTCAGGGTTTTGTCACTGCCTCATACTGTAAAATAACTTGTCCTTTTTTGAAATAGTGCAGCCTGTTGAAAATTTTTTAAAAAATTTCCTATTAGTGTCTTTCCACCCGTCTCCAGCAAAATAGTGGAAAAACACTAGATAGAATAACCTAGAGGAGGGTTTTTGGGCCTTGCAGCGCCGTTTACGGCTGTCTGCACGGTCTCCGTGTGAGCGCAGCTCGCCCTGTAGTCTGTGTGCAGCGACAGCCCGTTGTATTCAGCTCAGGGTTTGTCACTGCCTCATACCATTAAAAAACTTTTCCTTTTTTTCAACTAGTGCAGCCTGTTTAAAAATTATTTAAAAAATTCCTATTAGTGTCTTTCCACCCGTCTCCAGCTAAATAGTGGAAAAACACTAGATAGGATAACCTAGAGGAGGGTTTTTGGGCCTTGCAGCGCCGTTTACGGCTGTCTGCATGGTCTCCGTGTGAGCGCAGCTCGCCCTGTAGTCTGTGTGCAGCGACAGCCCGTTGTATTCAGCTCAGGGTTTGTCACTGCCTCATACCGTTAAATAACTTTTCATTTTTTTTCAACTAGTGCAGCCTGTTGAAAATTTTGTAAACAATTTCCTATTAGTGTCTTTCCACCCGTCTCCAGCAAAGTAGTGGAAAAACACTAGATAGGATAACCTAGAGGAGGGTTTTTGGGCCTTGCAGCGCCGTTTACGGCTGTCTGCACGGTCTCCGTGTGATTTAAACTCGCTCTGTAGCCCGATCTGCACAAAAAAAAAAAAGTAAAGTTCACCAAACACCACTTAACACTTGTGTAGGCCACATTTTATCAATAATAAAGTCTAGTCCACACTTTACAACATTAGTGTTTCTTACACCTGTTAGGAGGAGCATTTCAGGAATAAGCACACTAAGGCCTTAGTACTTTTCTGCTTATCTTTATCTGTCAACCAAGATGAAGAGGGCAGGGAGTAAGGGTCGTGGGGGTGGGCGTGGAGCAGGGAGAGGAGCAGGGAGAGGACGTGGTGATTCTGTGCCTGCTGCTGGCACCGGTGACTCACCATCACCCAGTTTCAGCAGGGAACAGTCCTTCATGCGCAGCTTTGTCGGAGAGCGCCGTGCACCGCTGCTGCGTGAAGATAAAATTGAAGCCGTTGTCGGATGGATGGCAGCTAACGCATCGACTTCAATTAGTGCCACATCCTCTCAGATACAGACCACTGGAGAGCAGCCATCTGTCTCTTCACCACCTGCCAAATTGGCCAGGCAGACAGGAGCAGTCTCTACTTCTGTTCTCTGAATTTCTTGGCTTGGAAACAGGGGGCCAGCCAAGCAGTATTGGAGAAATGGAAGAAGAGGCAGTGTGCAGTGATGCCCAACAGCTTTGTCTCTCTGACTCTGAAGAGGCGGGTGGGTCAGTGCCTGCGGTGACCACAGCGCAGTACGCATCTGATGATGAAACTCAGGTGCCGCTTTCTGGTGCGTACTGTGCTGCCGAGACTACCCAGGAGGAGCAGTTGGTGGCAGAGGGTAGTGGAGATGATGAGGTCCTTGACCCATCGTGGCGTGAGGAACAGGAAGGTGGTGGGAGCAGCTCAGAGGAAGAGATTCCCCTAACGGGCCAAAGAGGGAGAGGGAGGGGGAAGACTGCGGAGCCTGTAGCCTCCACTTTGGCACCAGTTAGGAGCCTGTCTCTTTCAAAAGCCAAAAAGGGCGCTCCCAAGACTTGCAGTGCCTGGTCCTTTTTTGACACAGTTGCAGATGACATTTGTTTTGTCAAATGCAAGCTGTGTCATCAGAAAGTAAAAAGAGGTAAAAGTGTCAGCAACCTCAATACCACAAATATGTGGAAACATGTGCGGACCAGGCACGCGGTGGAGTTCCAAAAACACACTGAAGAGGTAGGCCAACCAACAGCGGCAGCTACCACCTCTTCAGCTCGTGTTGCTTCTTCCTCCAGCTAACGCACAGCTGGTTCGGCTTCCTCCTTGGATCGCCATGGAAGAACCTCTGGCACTGTTGTCCAGAGACCTAGTGTAATTCCACCCACAGCACCACATTCCCAGTTATCCTCACACTCCCAGCCTAGTCTACAGCCATCGGTAGTACAGGCATGGGAGAAAAGGCGGGCATTCTCGGCAAACCACCCCCGAGCACAGGCTCTGAATGCAGGCATTGCCAAACTTCTGTCGCTGGAAATGCTCTCATTCAGGCTGGTGGAGACTGACAGCTTCCGTGACTTGATGGCATTGGCAGTCCCACAGTACCAGGTGCCCATCCGCTTTTACTTCAGCAGGCAAGCTGTCCCTGCCCTGCACAAGCATGTGGAGGGACAAATAAAACACGCGCTACTGAACGCCGTCAGTAGCAAGGTCCACCTCACCACCGATGCGTGGACCAGTCAACATGGACAGGGGCGATACCTTTCCGTCACTGCCCATTGGGTTAATGTTGTTGAGCCGGGTACAGACCGTGCGAGTGGCGCAGGACGTGTCCTGCCCACTCCAAGCATAGCAGGAATCCAGTCTGTACGCATTGACTCCTCCTCTTACACCAGTTCCTCAGATTCATCGCTGCAGGATCCGTCACAGTCCACCTCCACATGGACCCATGAACGTTTACCTATGACCGACATGAGCACAGCCGTGGCCAAACGTCAGCAGGCCGTCTTGAAACTAGTTTCTTTGGGGAATCGAAGCCACACAGCGCAGGAGCTCTGGAATGCCCTAAAGCAGGAGAGCGATGTGTGGTTTGTGCCAGCGAATCTCTAGCCAGGCATGGTAGTGTGTGACAATGGCCGAAATCTGGTGGCAGCTTTAGGCCTTGGCAACCTCACTCACATCCCATGTCTGGCACATGTGCTCAATTTGGTTGTGCAGAGTTTTCTGAGGGACTATCCGGATCTTGATGCACTTCTGCACAAGGCCCGCCTAGAGTGTGCTCACTTGCGGCGTTCCTGCTTGGCAAGATCCCGCATTGCTGCTCTGCAGCGTCGGTTTCGCCTTCCTGAACATCGTATCATATGTGACCTACCTACCAGGTGGAATTCCACGTTACATATGTTGGAGCGGTTGTGTGAGCAGCAGCAAGCAGTAATGGAGTACCAGCTGCATCAGGCGCAAAAAAGTCGCAGTCAGCGCCGCTCAGACTTTACAACCACAGAGTGGGCCACTATGAAGGACGTCTGCCAGGTTTTGCGTCCTTTTGATTATTCCACGCGGATGGCAAGTGCAGATGATGCACTAGTCAGCATGACTGTCCCCCTTATCTGCTTGCTTCAAGAAACCCTGCAAGGGATAAGGGATGATGTGGAAGAGGTGGAGGATGAGGAGTCACCTTTTCCATCAGGTTCTGGACAGTCAGCGCCACGTGGTTCCTCACAATGGGGTCGGCAGGGGACCCTTTGTGAGGAGGATGAGGAGGAGTCAATGGACGAGGAAGAGCTACGTCCAGAGGAGGGAGTTCCACCATCGTCCAGTGGTCAGTGTGTACAGCGAGGGTGGGGTGATGAAGAGCGGGCAGAGATCATGTCACAAGCAGGGGACAGCATTTCTGGGCCAGTTGGCAGTCTGCAGCACATGGTTGAGTTCATGTTGCAGTGCCTGAGAGACGACCGCCGCATCGACCACATTCTCAACGTGCCTGATTATTGGGTGTACGCCCTCCTCGATCCTCGCTACCGTGACAATGTCCAAAACCTCATCCCGGCGTTGACACGGGAGCGTAAAATGCGGGAGTACCACGACACACTGGTGAATTCCATCATCTTCTCCAGTCCAACTGAGAGGAGTGCTGCTAGTGCTTTACAAAGCAGCTCAGCGTGTCGAGGCAGTGGAGGAGGAGGCTCTGCACAAAGAGGGAGCAGAAGCAGTGCCTCTGCCCAAGGCAAGCCAAGTATGGCACAACTGTGGCAAACTTTTGTGTGCCCGCCCCAAATGTCTACACCATCACCGGCGGCTCCAGTCAGCAGGAGGCAACGGTTCCGTCAGATGGTGACAGACTACATGGCTTGCCCTCTTAGTGTACTCCCAGACGGCTCTTCCCCGTTCAAGTTTTGGGTCTCTAAGCTGGATACATGGCCAGAGCTAAGCCAGTATGCATTGGAGGTGCTGGCTTGCCCTGCGGCTAGTGTCTTATCGGAACGTGTCTTTAGTGCCGCAGGTGGTGTACTAACAGACCGTCGCATGCGACTATCCTCCGATAACGTTGACGGGCTTACTTTCCTGAAAATGAACCAGGCCTGGATCTCGCAGGAATTTGCCACTCCTCTGCGTGATTAAGTAATTGGGTGTCATCCAGGTCTCCTGATGTGTTCATCTTTCTACCCCCTCGGCGTTTGTTACTGAAAGAGCCATCTTGTGCAGCAGTAATGTTGCACAAGGAAAAGGTAGCTCTTTTATTTTAGCTCCTTGCACACGCAGAACTTAACACTTATAAAATGTGTTCACTGATACTGTTATACCGTCCCGGAGCTGGGACTTTCCTTCATAATGTGATGCAGCACAGCCGTCATTCCTACCCCCTTGGTGCCATGCGCTGCCTCCTCAGCATTGTTTTAAGCTGTCACGGAGCCTGCGCTGTTCTGTTATCCCTTGGCCATGGCCAGTTTGCGCTGCCTGTCTTCTGACATAATTTGGTGTCAGGATGGCTGCGCCTGTGCGCCCGCGCTGCCCGAGAACCCACCTCGCAGTGTCTTCTGATTGAATCACACTACGAGCCTGGGATCCATGGGCATGCGCAGTGCATATCTTCACCTCGGGCTCTCGCCCATCTCCCTCCGCCTTCTTTAGACTGTGCGCCGTCAGCTGATCCCTAATAGCATGCCACGGCCGTGACGCCGCACAGTCTGAAGAAGAGGGAAGGAGGGGAGTAAGAGTCGAGGATATGCACTGTGCATGTCCATGGATCCAAGGCCCGCAGTGGGATTACAATAGACGACACTGCGAGGTGAGATCTGGAGCAGCGTGGACGCACAGGCACTGACAGCCTGACACCAAATTATGTCAGAAGACAGGCAGCGCAAATTGGGCATGGCCAAGGGATAACAGAACAGCGCAGGCTCCGTGACAGCTTAAAACAACGCTGAGGAGGCAGCGCACGGCACCAAGGGGATAGGAATGACAGCTGTGCTGCGTCCCATTACGAAGGAAATTCCCACCTCTGGGACGGTTTTACGGTATAAGGGGACACATTTTTAGTGTTTACTTCTGTGTTTGCAAGGAGCATAATTAAAAGAGCAACCTTTTACTTTTGCATCCTTAGTGCTGCACAAGATGGCTCTTTCAGCTACAAACGTCTTGGGGGGGGGGGTTAAAGGTTCCCTTTCAACTTGCTCCAATCAGGCTTCGGCCTACACTCTGTTCCTCTGATCCTCCTGCTGTCCCTGGGCTCTAACACCGCCAGTTGGTGCCTGGAAGTGCTGTCTGCACAGTCAACAGTCGCTCCTCTGTTATTGGGGTTCAGTAACGTCAGCTGATCCCCAGCTGTGTGTGCGGCAATACCTCCGTTCCTCTGATCCTCCTGCTGTCCCTGGGCTCTAACACCGCCAGTTGGTGCCTGGAAGTGCTGTCTGCACAGTCAACAGTCGCTCCTCTGTTATTGGGGTTCAGTAACGTCAGCTGATCCCCAGCTGTGTGTGCGGCAATACCTCCAATCTGCTCCTCCTGCTGTCCCTGGGCTCTAACACCGCCAGTTGGTGCCTGGAAGTGCTGTCTGCACAGTCAACAGTCGCTCCTCTGTTATTGGGGTTCAGTAACGTCAGCTGATCCCCAGCTGTGTGTGCGGCAATACTTCCAATCTGCTCCTCCTGCTGTCCCTGGGCTCTAACACCGCCAGTTGGTGCCTGGAAGTGCTGTCTGCACAGTCAACAGTCGCTCCTCTGTTATTGGGGTTCAGTAACGTCAGCTGATCCCCAGCTGTGTGTGCGGCAATACCTCCAATCTGCTCCTCCTGCTGTCCCTGGGCTCTAACACCGCCAGTTGGTGCCTGGAAGTGCTGTCTGCACAGTCAACAGTCGCTCCTCTGTTATTGGGGTTCAGTAACGTCAGCTGATCCCCAGCTGTGTATCCGGCAACGTGTCATGCGACCGCCACGCTGGCACAACTAAAATGTAAGGGGACCTGTCCCCCCCCCCCTAGGCGTTTGTAACTGAAAGAGCCACCTTGTGCAGCACTAATACTGCACAAGGAAAAGGTCGCTCTTGAAATTATGCTCCTTGCAAACGCTGAACTACACACTCATGTAATGTGTCCCCTCACACCGTCCAACCATCCCGGTGGTGGGACTTTCCTTTGTAATGTGACGCAGCACAGCCGTCATTGCTACCCCCTTGGCACCGTGCGCTGCCTCCTTAGCGTTGTTTGATTCCGTCATGGACCCTGCGCTGTTATGTTATCCCTTGGCCATGCACAGTTTGCGCTGCCCGTCCTCTGACATCATTTGTTGTCGTCCTGGCTGCGCCTGTGCGTCCACGCTGCTCGAAATCCTACCTCGCAGTGTCGTCTAATGTGATCCCACAGTGGGCCTGGTATCCATGGCCATGCGCAGTGCATATACTAGCCTCTCACTCCCCTTCTTCAGACTAGGCGGCGTCAGCTGATCCCTAATAGCATGCCACGGCCGTGACGCCGCACAGTCTGAAGAAGCAGGAAGGAGGTGAGTGAGAGGAGATGATATGCACTGCGCATGCCCATGGATCCCTGGCCCGCAGTGGGATTACATTAGATGACACTGCGAGGTTGGATCTCGGGCAGCTTGGACGCACAGGCACTGCCAGCCTGACACCTATATGATGTCAGAAGACGGGCACCGCTAACTGTGCATGGCCAAGGGATTACATTACAGCGCGGGCTCCGTGACAGAACCAAACAACGTTGAGGAGGTGGCGCACGGCACCAAGGGGGTTGGAATGACGGCTGTGCTGTGTCACATTACAAAGGAAAGTCCCACTTCCAGGACGGTTTGACGGTGTGAGGGGACACATTATATGAGTGTGTACTTCAGCGTTTGCAAGGAGCATAATTTTAGGAGCCACCATTTTCCATGTGCAGTATTACTGCTGTACAAGATGGCTCTATCAGCAACAAATGCCTGGGGGGGGGGGGGTTAAAGGTTCCCTTTCAACTTGCTCCACTGCAGGCTTCGGCCTACACTCTGCTCCTCTTTGATTCCCTGGGTTTCAACACTGTCAGTTGCCACCTGGAAGTGTTGTCTACACAGAAAAAACACTAGCTGATGTGTCAGTGGGGTTCAGCACCGCCAGCTGTTCCCCTGCTGTGTAGTCGGCAACGTGTCCAGCACAAGCCACGCTGGCATAACCGACCAAAGCTGCCACCAGTGCAGGCTTCGGCCTACACTCTGCTCCTCTCCTCCTCCTGCTGCCCCTGGGCTCAAACACCGCTAGTTTTTGCCCGGAAGTGCTAGCTGCACAGAGAAAATCACCAGCCAATGTGTTAGTGGGGTTCAGCACCGCCAGCTGTTCCCCTGCTGTGTAGCCGGCAACGTGACCTGCAAACGCCACGCAGGCACATGAACTGAAATTAAAGGGACCCTGCCACCCACCCCAAGGTGTTTCTATGTATAACAGCTACCTTGTACAGCAGTAATGCTGCATTTGTACAAGGTGGCTGACTTTTTCTCCTTGCCAACGTGGAACTCAACACGTACAAAATGTGTCTCATTGAGACCATTCCACTGTCCCTGAGGTGTGACTTTCGTTTCTAATGGTACGCAGCACCACCCTTGGTAGCGCTGCCCGTCTTCTGACATCATTGGTTGGCTGCCTGTGCCTGTGCGTCCGCCCTGCCCGACACAACCCCCCTCGTTGTCTCATATATTTTGGCTGCGAGGGTGTTATTGATGGGCATGTGCAGTGCATATGTTCGCCTGTCTTAACTCATCTCCTTCCGTCTTCTTCAGACTGTGCGGCCTCATGGCCGTGGTAGGCGATAAGGGATCAGCTGAGGCCGCCCAGTCTGAAGCAGGTGTAAGGACATGTGTGAGCGGCAAACATATTTACTGCACAAGGCCACGAATCCCAGCCACGCAGTGTGATTTTTTGAAAACACACTGCGGGCCTGGGATTCATGGCCATTGCTAACCACACCGGCCAACATGAAATGAGGTCAGAAGACAGGCAGCGCTCACAGCGCATGGCCAAGGGATCACAATAGCGCAGACTCCTGTACAGCAAATAACAACGCTCAGGAGGCTGCGCCCAGCACCAAGGCGTTATTTATGTGCACCTGTGCTGCGTCTCCTTAAAAAGACAAGTCACGCCTCCAATACAGAACTGAATTACTGTTCAATGGGCTAAATTGTGTACGTTTTTCATTCTGCGTGTGCAATGAGCAAAACTTAAAGAGCAACCTTTAACTTGTGGAGCTTTACTGCTGCACAAGGTGTGGCTCTTCAACATTGTAACACCTGAGGGTGGGTTAAAGGTTACCTTTGAAATTGGTTCAAGTAGGCTAACGCCTACACTCTGCTCCTCCTGCAGACCCTGGGCTCTAACTACGCCAGTTGGGGCCCGGAAGTGCTGGCTGCACAGAGAAAAACACCCACCATTGTGTCAGTGGGGTTCAGCACCGCCAGCTGTTCCCCTGCTGTGTAGTCGGCAACGTGTCCAGCACAAGCCACACTGGCACAACCGACAAAAAGCAGCCACCAGTGCAGGCTTCGGCCTACACTCTGCTCCTCTCCTCCTCCTGCTGACCCTGGGCTATAACACCGCCAGTTGTAGCCTGGAAGTGCTAGCTGCACAGAGAAAAACACCGGCCAATGTGTTAGTTGGGTTCAGCACCGCAAGATGTTCCCCTGCTGTGTAGCCGGCATCGTGTCCAGCACAAGCCACGCTGGCACAACAGACCAAAAGCTGCCACCAGTGCAGGCTTCGGCCTACACTTTGCTCCTCTCTTCCTCCTGCTGACCCTGGGCTCTAACACCGCCAGTTTTTGCCCGGACGTGCTAGCTGCACAGAGAAAAACACCAGTCAATGTGTCAGTGGGGTTCAGCACCGCCAGCTGTTCCCCTGCTGTGTAGCTGGCAACGTGTCCTGCAAACGCCACGCAGGCACATGAACTGAAATTGAAGGGAGCCTGCCCCCCACCCCCAGGTGTTTCTATGTATAACAGCCACCTTGTACAGCAGTACTGCTGCATTTGTACAAGGTGGATGACTTTTTCTCCTTGCCCACGTGGAACTCAACACGTACAAAATGTGTCTCATTAGAGACCATTACAATGTCCCTGAGGTGTGACTTTCCTTTTTAATGACACGCAGCACCCCCATTGTTAGCGCTGCCCGTCTTCTGACATCATTGGTTGGCTGCCTGTGCCTGTGCGTCCGCCCTGCCCGACACAACGCCCCTCCTTGTCTCATATATTTTGACTGCAAGGGTGTGATTGATGGGCATGTGCAGTGCATATGTTTGCCTGTGTTTACTCATCTCCTTCCGCCTTCTTCAGACTGGGTGGCCTCATGGCCGCGGCATGCGATAAGGGATCAGATAAGGCCGCCCAGTCTGAAGCAGGTGTAAGGACATGTGTGAGCGGCAAATTATTTACTGCACAAGGCCACGAATCCCAGCACCGCAGTGTGACTTTATGAAAAGACACTGTGGGTCTGGGATTTATGGCCTTCGTTAACCGCACCGGCCAACATGAAATGAGGTCATAAGACGGGCTGCACTAACAGGGTATTGCCAAGGGATAACACAAGAGCGCAGACTACTGTACTGCAAATAACAACGCTCAGGAATCTGCGCCCAGCACCTAGGTGTAAATTTTGACACCTGTGCTGCGTCTTCTTAAAAAGACAAGTCACGCCTCCACTACAGTTTGACTGTAGAATGGGCTAAATTGTGTACGTCTTTCATTCAGCGTGTGCAAGTAGACAAATTAATAGAGCAACCTTTGACTTGTGCAGCATTAATGCTGCACAAGGTGTGGCTCTTCTACTTTGTAACACCTGAGGGGGGTTAAAGGTTTCCTTTGAAATTGGTTCAACTAGGCTTCGGCCTACACTCTGCTCCTCTCCTCCTCCTGATGAACCTGGGCTCTAACACCGCTAGTTTTTGCCCGGAAATGCGAGCTGCACAGAGAAAAACACCAGCCAATGTGTTAGTGGGGTTCAGCACCGCCAGCTGTTCCCCTGCTGTGTAGCCGGCATCGTGTCCAGCACAAGCCACGCTGGCACAACCGACCAAAAGCAGCCACCAGTGCAGGCTTCGGCCTACACTCTGCTCCTCTCCTCCTCCTGCTGCCCCTGGGCTCTAACACCGCTAGTTTTTGCCCGGAAGTGCTAGCTGCACAGAGAAAAACACCAGCCAATGTGTTAGTGGGGTTCAGCACCGCCAGCTGTTCCCCTGCTGTGTAGCCGGCAATGTGACCTGCAAACGCCACGCAGGTACATGAACTGAAATTGAAGGGAGCCTGCCCCCCACCCCCAGGTGTTTCTATGTATAATAGCCACCTTGTACAGCAGTACTGCTGCATTTGTACAAGGTGGATGACTTTTTCTCCTTGCCCACGTTGAACTCAACACGTACAAAATGTGTCTCATTAGAGACCATTACAATGTCCCTGAGGTGTGACTTTCCTTTTTAATGACACGCAGCACCCCAATTGTTAGCGCTGCCCGTCTTCTGACATCATTGGTTGGTTGCCTGTGCCTGTGCGTCCGCCCTGCCCGACACAACGCCCCTCGTTGTCTCATATATTTTGACTGCGAGGGTGTGATTGATGGGCACGAGCAGTGCATATCTTCGCCTGTCTTCACTCCCCTCCTTCCGCCTTCTTCAGACTGTGCGGACTCATGGCCGTGGCAGGCGATAAGGGATCAGCTGAGGCCGCCCAGTCTGAAGCAGGTGCAAGGACATGTGTGAGCCGCAAACATATTTACTGCACAAGGCCACGAATCCCAGCCACGCAGTGTGATTTTTTGAAAACACACTGCGGGCCTGTGATTTATGGCCATTGCTAACCGCACCGGCCAACATGAAATGAGGTCAGAAGACAGGCAGCGCTCACAGCGCATGGCCAAGGGATCACAATAGCGCAGACTCCTGTACAGCAAATAACAACGCTCAGGAATCTGCGCCCAGCACCTAGGTGTAAAATTTGACACCTGTGCTGCGTCTCCTTCAAAAGACAAGTCACGCCTCCACTACTGTTTGACAGTATAATTGGCTAAATAGTGTACGTGTTTTATTCAGCGTGTGCAAGGAGCAAAATTAATAGAGCAACCTTTGACTTGTGCAGCATTAATGCTGCACAAGGTGTGGCTCTTGTACCATGCAACACCTGAGGGGGGGTTAAAGGTAACTTTTGAAATTGGTTCAACTAGGCTTCGGCCTACACTCTGCTCCTCTCCTCCACCTGCTGACCCTGGGCTCTAACACCGCTAGTTTTTGCCCGGAAATGCGAGCTGCACAGAGAAAAACACCAGCCAGTGTGTTAGTGGGGTTCAGCACCGCCAGCTGTTCCCCTGCTGTGTAGCCGGCATCGTGTCTAGCACAAGCCACGCTGGCACAACAGACCAAAAGCTGCCACCAGTGCAGGCCTCGGCCTATACTCTGCTCCTCTCCTCCTCCTGCTGCCCCTGGGCTCAAACACCGCTAGTTTTTGCCCGGAAGTGCTAGCTGCACAGAGAAAAACACCAGCCAATGTGTTAGTGGGGTTCAGCACCGCCAGCTGTTCCCCTGCTGTGTAGCCGGCATCGTGTTCAGCACAAGCCACGCTGGCACAACAGACCAAAAGCTGCCACCAGTGCAGGCCTCGGCCTACACTCTGCTCCTCTCCTCCTCCTGCTGCCCCTGGGCTCAAACACCGCTAGTTTTTGCCCGGAAGTGCTAGCTGCACAGAGAATAACACCAGCCAATGTGTTAGTGGGGTTCAGCACCGCCAGCTGTTCCCCTGCTGTGTAGCCGGCATCGTGTCCAGCACAAGCCACGCTGGCACAACAGACCAAAAGCTGCCACCAGTGCAGGCTTCAGCCTACACTTTGCTCCTCTCCTCCTCCTGCTGACCCTGGGCTCTAACACCGCCAGTTTTTGCCCGGACGTGCTAGCTGCACAGAGAAAAACACCAGTCAATGTGTCAGTGGGGTTCAGCACCGCCAGCTGTTCCCCTGCTGTGTAGCTGGCAACGTGTCCTGCAAACGCCACGCAGGCACATGAACTGAAATTGAAGGGAGCCTGCCCCCCACCCCCAGGTGTTTCTATGTATAACAGCCACCTTGTACAGCAGTACTGCTGCATTTGTACAAGGTGGATGACTTTTTCTCCTTGCCCACGTGGAACTCAACACGTACAAAATGTGTCTCATTAGAGACCATTACAATGTCCCTGAGGTGTGACTTTCCTTTTTAATGACACGCAGCATCCCCATTGTTAGCGCTGCCCGTCTTCTGACATCATTGGTTGGCTGCCTGTGCCTGTGCGTCCGCCCTGCCCGACACAACGCCCCTCCTTGTCTCATATATTTTAACTGCGAGGGTGTGATTGATGGGCATATGTTTGCCTGTGTTTACTCATCTCCTTCCGCCTTCTTCAGACTGGGTGGCCTCATGGCCGCGGCATGCGATAAGGGATCAGATAAGGCCGCCCAGTCTGAAGCAGGTGTAAGGACATGTGTGAGCGGCAAATTATTTACTGCACAAGGCCACGAATCCCAGCACCGCAGTGTGACTTTATGAAAAGGCACTGTGGGTCTGGGATTTATGGCCTTCGTTAACTGCACCGGCCAACATGAAATGAGGTCATAAGACGGGCTGCACTAACAGGGTATTGCCAAGGGATAACACAAGAGCGCAGACTACTGTACTGCAAATAACAACGCTCAGGAATCTGCGCCCAGCACCTAGGTGTAAATTTTGACACCTGTGCTGCGTCTTCTTAAAAAGACAAGTCACGCCTCCACTACAGTTTGACTGTAGAATGGGCTAAATTGTGTACGTCTTTCATTCAGCGTGTGCAAGTAGACAAATTAATAGAGCAACCTTTGACTTGTGCAGCATTAATGCTGCACAAGGTGTGGCTCTTGTACTTTGTAACACCTGAGGGGGGGTTAAAGCTTTCCTTTGAAATTGGTTCAACTAGGCTTCGGCCTACACTCTGCTCCTCTCCTCCTCCTGATGAACCTGGGCTCTAACACCGCTAGTTTTTGCCCGGAAATACGAGCTGCACAGAGAAAAACACCAGCCAATGTGTTAGTGGGGTTCAGCACCGCCAGCTGTTCCCCTGCTGTGTAGCCGGCATCGTGTCCAGCACAAGCCACGCTGGCACAACAGACCAAAAGCAGCCACCAGTGCAGGCTTCGGCCTACACTCTGCTCCTCTCCTCCTCCTGCTGCCCCTGGGCTCTAACACCGCTAGTTTTTGCCCGGAAGTGCTAGCTGCACAGAGAAAAACACCAGCCAATGTGTTAGTGGGGTTCAGCACCGCCAGCTGTTCCCCTGCTGTGTAGCCGGCATCGTGTCCAGCACAAGCCACGCTGGCACAACTGACCAAAAGCTGCCACCAGTGGAGGCTTCGGCCTACACTCTGCTCCTCTCCTCCTCCTGCTGACCCTGGGCTCAAACACCACTAGTTTTTGCCCGGAAGTGCTAGCTGCACAGAGAAAAACACCAGCCAATGTGTTAGTGGGGTTCAGCACCGCCAGCTGTTCCCCTGCTGTGTAGCCGGCAACGTGACCTGCAAACGCCACGCAGGCACATGAACTGAAATTGAAGGAAGCCTGCCCCCCACCCCCAGGTGTTTCTATGTATATCAGCCACCTTGTACAGCAGTACTGCTGCATTTGTACAAGGTGGCTGACTTTTTCTCCTTGCCCACGTTGAACTCAACACGTACAAAATGTGTCTCATTGAGACCATTCCACTGTCCCTGAGGTGTGACTTTCCTTTCTAATGATACGCAGCACCACCCTTGGTAGCGCTTCCCGTCTTTTGACATCATTGGTTAGCTGGCTGCGCCTGTGCGTCCGCCCTGCTCGAAACAACGCCCCTCGGTTTCTTATTTATTTTGTCAGCGAAGGTGTGGTTTATGGGCACGAGCAGTGCATATGTTCGCCTGTCGTCACTCATCTCCTTCCGCCTTCTTCAGACTGTGCAGCCTCATGGCCGTGGCATGCGAGAAGGGATCAGCAGAGGCCGCCCAGTCTGAAGCAGGTGTAAGGACGTGTGTGAGCGGCGAAAATATTTACTGCTCAAGGCCACGAATCCCAGCACCGCAGTGTGACTTTATGAAAAGGCACTGTGGGTCTGGGATTTATGGCCATCGTTAACCGCTCCGGCCAACATGAAATGAGGTCATAAGACGGGCAGCGCTAACAGGGCATTGCCGAGTGATAACACAAGAGCGCGGACTCCTGTACAGCAAATAACAACGCTCAGGAAGCTGCGCCAAGCACCAAGGCGTTATTTGGGACACCTGTGCTGCGTCTCGTTAAAAAGACAAGTCACGCCTCCACTACAGTTTGACTGTAGAATGGGCTAAATTGTGTACGTCTTTCATTCAGCGTGTGCAAGTAGACAAATTAATAGAGCAACCTTTGACTTGTGCAGCATTAATGCTGCACAAGGTGTGGCTCTTGTACTTTGTAACACCTGAGGGGGGGTTAAAGCTTTCCTTTGAAATTGGTTCAACTAGGCTTCGGCCTACACTCTGCTCCTTTCCTCCTCCTGCTGCCCCTGGGCTCTAACACCGCAAGTTTTTGCCCGCAAGTGCTAGCTGCACAGAGAAAAACACCCGCCATTGTGTCAGTGGGGTTCAGCAACGCCAGCTGTTCCCCCACTGTGTAGCCGACAAAGTGTCCTGCAAACGCAACGCAGACACAAAGCTGCCTCCAGTGCAGGCTTCGGCCTACACTCTGCTCCCCCTGCTTACCCTTTGCTCCAACACCGCTAGTTGGGGCTCTAGGAAGACAATCTTTAATAGGCAACGCATCCGGGTTCCAGCACCACCAGCTGGCTCTCGGCAGTGTTTTTGTCACGGGTACTCCCTCGTGCCCAGCCTGGTTCCAGCACCGTCAGCTGTTTCCGGGGACTGTCAAACTCACTGAGACGCCTATGCGTTGCCCCGTCGTGTTGCGGTCGAGTTAGCCAACTCCAGGGTGCCTCCAGTTTAGGAGCTTCCTATGTGGGCTGCATGAATTGGTAGTCAAGGCTGGTTCTGTAGTGCCAGTAGGCCAAGCTCCCCCTGTAGGACTGTTGGGGTTCGGTAACTGCGGCTGCCTCGCGGCCTAGCTGTTCTCTCCTCTCCTGTGGACCTTCGGGTCCACCACCTGGTTCCGGCACCGTCAGCTGGTTGCGGGCTGAGCCTTTTTGGCTTAGGTGCCTCCTCCTGGGTATCCGAGTTCCGCCAACGTCAGGCGGTCCTTGGTAGTGCTTTTAAGCGCAGGCACCTACAGCTTAGTAACCGGGTTCCAGCACCGTCAGCCGGTCCTCGGTCGTGCCATTGGCTCTAGCACACTGGGGCAACGCATCCGGGTTCCAGCACCACCAGCTGGTTCTCGGCAGTGTTTTTGTCACGGGTACTCCCTCGTGCCCAGCCTGGTTCCAGCACCGTCAGCTGTTTCCGGGGACTGTCAAACTCACTGAGACGCCTATGCTTGCCCCGTCGTGTTGCGGTCGGGTTAGCCAACTCCAGGGTGCCTCCAGTTTAGGAGCTTCCTATGTGGGCTGCGTGAATTGGTAGTCAAGGCTGGTTCTGTAGTGCCAGTAGGCCAAGCTCCCCCTGTAGGACTGTTCGGGTTCGGTAACTGTGGCTGCCTCGCGGCCTAGCTGTTCTCTCCTCTCCTGTGGACCTTGTGGTCCACCACCTGGTTCCAGCACCGTCAGCTGGTTCCGGGCAGAGCCTTTGGCTTAGGTGCCTCCTCCTGGGTATCCGAGTTCCGCCAACGTCAGGCGGTCCTTGGTAGTGCTTTTAAGCGCGGGCACCTACAGCTTAGTAACCGGGTTCCAGCACCGTCAGCTGGTCCTCGGTCGTGCCATTGGCTCTTGCACACTGGGGCAACGCATCCGGGTTCCAGCACCGCCAGCTGGTTCTCGGCAGTGTTTTTGTCACGGGTACTCCCTCGTGCCCAGCCTGGTTCCAGCACCGTCAGGTGTTTCCGGGGACTGTCAAACTCACTGAGACGCCTATGCTTGCCCCGTCGTGTTGCGGTCGGGTTAGCCAACTCCAGGGTGCCTCCAGTTTAGGAGCTTCCTATGTGGGCTGCATGAATTGGTAGTCAAGGCTGGTTCTGTAGTGCCAGTAGGCCAAGCTCCCCCTGTAGGACTGTTGGGGTTCGGTAACTGCGGCTGCCTCGCGGCCTAGCTGTTCTCTCCTCTCCTGTGGACCTTGTGGTCCACCACCTGGTTCCAGCACCGTCAGCTGGTTCCGGGCAGAGCCTTTGGCTTAGGTGCCTCCTCCTGGGTATCCGAGTTCCGCCAACGTCAGGCGGTCCTTGGTAGTGCTTTTAAGCGCGGGCACCTACAGCTTAGTAACCGGGTTCCAGCACCGTCAGCTGGTCCTCGGTGCCATTGGCTCTTGCACACTGGGGCAACACCTCCGGGTTCCAGCACCGCCAGCTGGTTCTCGGCAGTGTTTTTGTCATGGGTACTCCCTCGTGCCCAGCCTGGTTCCAGCACCGTCAGCTGTTTCCGGGGACTGTCAAATTCACTGAGACGCCTATGCTTGCCCCGTCGTGTTGCGGTCGGGTTAGCCAACTCCAGGGTGCCTCCAGTTTAGGAGCTTCCTAAAGACCAGTGGCATCCTCTACCTCATCCATTTGAGGTGCGGATACATCGGCGCATGACAGTGATGTCATATGTCGGTGACGTGGGCGCCGACGTCAGCTGCCGGCCTGTGATTGGCTAGCAGCTGTTAGCTATTGACCTGCAGGAAGCCTTAGTTTTACTGAATCAGCAAGATCCTGTACTTTTTAGTTCAGTGAGCAGAGAGGAGCCTGGTCCGGGCCCCATACGCCAGTAAGGCCAATAATGTCCTGGATATAGAACATATGTAAGGTGCCCAGGGCGGTAGCTGTGGGAGAGCTGCTGCTTCTCAACACCCTGGCACCCCACAAATAAATAGCGTCCAAGTCCATCAATGCTGTGCTCTGTACAATGCAGTGTACTCGCTTTCTGGCTAGAGGCCTCGACTGCATCCACGTCCTTTGGTCACAGAAGCCATTTCAAGGTACCTTGAGACTAGCAGTCTCATGAGTATGCCCACAGCCCTTGTTCTGGCTCACCAATCATCCCAGCCCCCTCAGATCACTCACCAGTTGCCAAATTCTGTCTCTTCCATCTTCGATCCTCAGGAACTCCGGCAGAGAGTCTGGACTCAGGCCCTGGTGGCTCCATGAAGTCTGCTGGTTCTGGACCACAGGCTCCTGCTCCCTCTGCTGCTGGTCTAGCCTGTTTCGACTCTTCCACTCCTCTGGTTGCACCCTCAGAGGTTTCGTTCGACTCCTCCCTGGTCTCACCCTGTTGTTCTCTTTCCAACTAACTACTCATGAATGGTGTCATTTCTTGCGGCTTCTGGGGCCCGTCATGGCTCAGCCCCTTCCGGCTCAGCTGCCCATTTTCTGACAGTCTCCACCCGTTCTCCATTGACTTGCTGCAATGGGCATTGTTTTGTTTTTTTTCCTTGTGCCCATTGGGGGCAGATACTGCTCAACATTGGCCGGCCTTTCTGAACAAGCCTCTTCCTAGGCTGGACAGATTTTCACGCTATTTCTCCTCGGGTACGCCCACAATGGGTGGGTCCAGCTAGCCATTTTGCACCACTCACCGCTATCTTGTCATCGTTGTTCAGCGCTATCTTTGTATTCGCTGGATCTTTCCCCGCATCTGTCAAGTTTTCTTGATGCGCGGATCGATCCTACCAACTACGAAAAATGTCAAGTACTGCAAAGAGGTAGTCGCAACCGAGCTGCTGTCCGATTACACTCTGATACTTTACACACAAGGGGTGTCCTAGTGTGCTGTAGGCATTGGGGTACATCACACTCAGTTGTAGGACACAGGTCTCCGCTATCTCCTGGCTTCTGTCCTCAGGAGCCGCTGCAAACAATGCATGAGACACCAGGTTCTTTGCAACAGTCAAACTTTTACTAAACAGTCTAACATCATCAGGTGGATACAGGTGGGATTGGGCACAGCAATTCAGACTTCCTTTTTCCTTAGTACAACTCCTCTTCTCTTCTGTTCTGCCACGCTTTCATTCTGGACTACCCCCAAGCCCTCTGACTCCTTTAGCCTCAGGGATTCATTTTCCACTCCGGCATCCGGCAGTGCACCCGGGACCAGCCACCTGACCAGGGCCGGACTGGGACTAAAATTCAGCCCTGGCATTTGAAGTTACACAGGCCCACTTGTCACATGGTATCTGTATAATATCTTTGTACACTTGTAGGTTACAAGAAGTGAGGGGAGTGTAACACGACTATATAATATATAATCACAGCTGTATCCAGCATTACAGCTCAGTCCCCATAGAATGTAATACAGCACAGCCCCCATAGAATGTAATACAGCACAGCCCCCATAGAATGCAATACAGCACAGCCCCCATAGGATGTAATACAGCACAGCCCCCATAGAATGTAATACAGCACAGCCCCCATAGAATGTAATACAGCACAGCCCCCATAGAATGTAATACAGCACAGCCCCCATAGAATGTAATACAGCACAGCCCCCATAGAATGTAATGCAGTACAGCCCCTATAGAATGTAATGCAGCCAGCCCCCATAGAATGTAATATAGCACAGCCCTCATAGAATGTAATACAGCACAGCCCCCATAGAATGTATTGCAGCCAGCCCCCCATAGAATGTAATGCAGCACAGCCCCATAGAATGTAATGCAGCACAGCCCCATAGAATGTAATGCAGCACAGCCCCATAGAATGTAATGCAGCACAGCCCCATAGAATGTAATGCAGCACAGCCCCATAGAATGTAATGCAGCACAGCCCCATAGAATGTAATGCAGCCAGCCGCCACAGAATGTAATGCAGCACAGCCCCATAGAATGTAATGCAGCACAGCCCCATAGAATGTAATGCAGCACAGCCCCATAGAATGTAATGCAGCACAGCCCCATAGAATGTAATGCAGCCAGCCCCCCATAGAATGTAATGCAGCACAGCCCCATAGAATGTAATGCAGCACAGCCCCATAGAATGTAATGCAGCACAGCCCCATAGAATGTAATGCAGCAAAGCCCCATAGAATGTAATGCAGCACAGCCCCATAGAATGTAATGCAGCCAGCCGCCACAGAATGTAATGCAGCACAGCCCCATAGAATGTAATGCAGCCAGCCCCCATAGAATGTAATGCAGCACAGCCCCATAGAATTTAATGCAGCACAGCCTCATAGAATGTAATGCAGCCAGCCCCCGTAGAATGTAATGCAGCACAGCCCCATAGAATGTAATGCAGCACAGCCCCATAGAATGTAATGCAGCACAGCCCCATAGAATGTAATGCAGCCAGCCCCCATAGCATGTAATGCAGCACAGCCCCATAGAATGTAATGCAGCACAGCCCCATAGAATGTAATGCAGCACAGCCCCATAGAATGTAATGCAGCCAGCCCCATAGAATGTAATGCAGCACAGCCCCATATAATGTAATGCAGCCAGCCCCCATAGAATGTAATGCAGCACAGCCCCATAGAATGTAATGCAGCCAGCCCCCATAGAATGTAATGCAGCACAGCCCCATATAATGTAATGCAGCCAGACCCCATAGAATGTAATGCAGCACAGCCCCATAGAATGTAATGCAGCACAGCCCCATAGAATGTAATGCAGCACAGCCCCCATAGAATGTAATGCAGCCAGCCGCCACAGAATGTAATGCAGCACAGCCCCATAGAATGTAATGCAGCACAGCCCCCATAGAATGTAATGCAGCACATCCCCATAGAATGTAATGCAGCACAGCCCCATAGAATGTAATGCAGCCAGCCCCGTAGAATGTAATGCAGCACAGCCCCATAGAATGAATACACATATATACACAAATAACTATGTGGCGTGCATTAAAGAATAAACTAAACCTACAACATAATGCACAACTCAGAAAATCATAATCAACATAATAATTTATTATTAATGTTAAAAAAGAAGATACATAACATATACAAAAGGGAAAACAAAAACCAGGTGGAAAAGAGTGCGGGATATCACAAAGGACCAATATTACTATACAATCTGACTCCTAAAGTCAGATGAGAATAAGGGTGTGTACCCAATAAACATCGCAGAAAATCCTATATTAGCATCCACAAAGTATTTTTTAGTGCCTGTCAGATCTGAAAAAAGGGGCCACCATACAACGGATTATGCATGATCTCACAAAAGATGGTTATAGTGCCAAAAAATATATTTTTTGATCTATCCATAATTCTATCATTAAATCAGTGATGCCAAAATAATATAGGTTATATGTAATGAAACAATAATGAAAAAAATTATGAAATAGGCACAGAGTGTCAAAGTTTCAAACCGTGTGCACAGGTCAGTAATATAGTCAAGTACAATTGTTTATATGGCAGCACGGTGTAAAACAGTGCACGCTGGATTAAATGGCAACACATAGATGTAATAAATGGACTAATAGGATAAATAGACCAATACCACAAAATTAGTATGAATCACAGCACAATGTAAAAAATGAAGTGAGAAAAATGCATATCAGATAGCATGGTAACACAATGTGAGCATCTAGTGCTCATGCAGCAGACTGATAAGGAAGACTGTACAATACAGTGGAGTACTAACCGTGTGTGTGGTCCAGTGATAACCCGCACCTGCCCGACGCGCGTTTCGCCTGAGCTTTGACGAGGGAATGAGACAGCCCCATAGAATGTAATGCAGCACAGCCCCATAGAATGTAATGCAGCACAGCCCCATAGAATGTAATGCAGCCAGCCCCATAGAATGTAATGCAGCCAGCCCCCATAGAATGTAATGCAGCCAGCCCCCATAGAATGTAATGCAGCACAGCCCCATAGAATGTAATGCAGCCAGCCCCCATAGAATGTAATGCAGCCCAGCCCCATAGAATGTAATGCAGCCAGCCCCCATAGAATGTAATGCAGCACAGCCCCATATAATGTAATGCAGCCAGCCCCCATAGAATGTAATGCAGCACAGCCCCATAGAATGTAATGCAGCACAGCCCCATAGAATGTAATGCAGCACAGCCCCATAGAATGTAATGCAGCACAGCCCCATAGAATGTAATGCAGCCAGCCCCCATAGAATGTAATACAGCACAGCCCCCATAGAATGTATCGCAGCCAGCCCCCATAGAATGTAATGCACCACAGCCCTCATAGAATGTAATGCACCCCCCCCCCATAGCCCCACAATCCAGTTATCAGTCACTCATTGATGTATTTATAAGAAAAAAACACTCTACTCACCTTTCCTCTTGCCCCGCTCTGCTCCAAGATCCGGTGTAACAGGCCAGTTTAACCCCACGCCCAGAATATACCCGGGGTTAAAGTGGCCTAGGCCAGATTACAGCCCGGGTATATTCTGGCCTAGCCCAAACTATACCCCGGGGTATAAATTGGACTAGTCCAGTTTATAGACCTCTGGGCCAGAATATACCCCGGGTATATTGTGGCCTAGCCCAAACTATACCCCGGGGTATAAATTGGACTAGTCCAGATTATACCCCTCCAGGTCAGAATATACCCTAGCTGCTGTAGATCAGGCAGCGCACAGGGCCCCAAGCAGCAAACAGGGGCCCCAGGCAGCACACAGGGGCCCCAGGCAGGGCACAGGGCCCCAGGCAGCACACGGGGCCCCAGGCAACACACGAGGTCCCAGGCAGCACACAGGGGCCCCAGGCAGCACACGGGGCCCCAGGCAGCACACGGGGCCCCAGGCAGCACACGGGGCCCCAGGCAGCACACGAGGCCCCAGGCAGCACACGGGGCCCCAGGCAGCACACGAGGCCCAAGGCAGCACACGGGGTCCCAGGCAGCTCACAGGGCCCCAGGCAGCGCACATGGCCCCAGGCAGCGCAGGGGGCTCCAGGCAGTGCACGGGGCCCCAGGCAGAGCACGGGGGCCCAGACAGCGCACAGGGGCCCCAGGCAGTACACAAGGCCCCAGGCAGCGCAGGGGGCTCCAGGCAGCGCACGGGGCCCCAGGCAGAGCACAGGGGCCCAGACAACGCACAGGGGCCCCAGGCAGCGCACAAGGCCCCAGGCAGCGCAGGGGGCTCCAGGCAGCGCACGGGGCCCCAGGCAGAGCACGGGGCCCAGACAGCGCACAGGGGCCCCAGGCAGCGCACAAGGCCCCAGGCAGCGCAGGGGGCTCCAGGCAGCGCACGGGGCCCCAGGCAGCACACGGGCCCGAGGCAGCGCAGGAGGCCCCAGGCCGAGCATGGGGGCCCAGACAGCGCACAGGGGCCCCAGGCAGCGCACAGGGGCCCCAGGCAGCGCACAAGGCCCCAGGCAGCACACGGGGCCCCAGGCAGCACATGGGGCCCCAGGCAGAGTACAGGGGCCTCAGGCAGCACACGGGGCCCCAGGCAGCGCAGGGGGCTCCAGGCAGCGCACGGGGCCCCAGGCAACACACCAGGTCCCAGGCAGCACACAGGGGCCCCAGGCAGCACACGGGGCCCCAGGCAGAGCACGGGGCCCAAGGCAGCACATGGGGCCCCAGGCAGAGCACAGGGGCCCCAGGCAGCGCACAGGGCCCCAGGCAGCACACAGGGGTCCCAGGCAGCACATGGGTCTCCAGGCAGCGCACAGGGGCCTCAGGCAGCACACGGGGGCCCCAGGCAGCGCAGGGGGCTCCAGGCAGCGCACGGGGCCCCAGGCAACACACCAGGTCCCAGGCAGCACACAGGGGCCCCAGGCAGCACACGGGGCCCCAGGCAGAGCACGGGGCCCAAGGCAGCACATGGGGCCCCAGGCAGAGCACAGGGGCCCCAGGCAGCGCACAGGGCCCCAGGCAGCGCACAGGGGTCCCAGGCAGCACATGGGTCTCCAGGCAGCGCACAGGGGCCTCAGGCAGCACACGGGGCCCCAGGCAGCGCAGGGGGCCCCAGGCAACACACCAGGTCCCAGGCAGCACACAGGGGCCCCAGGCAGCACACAGGGGCCCCAGGCAGAGCACGGGGCCCAAGGCAGCACATGGGGCCCCAGGCAGCGCACAGGGCCCCAGGCAGCACACAGGGGTCCCAGGCAGTGCACAGGGGCCCCAGGCAGCGCACGGGGCCACAGGTAACGCACGGGGCCCCAGGCAGCGCAGGGGGCTCCAGGCAGTGCACGGGGGCCCAGACAGTGCACAGGGGCCCCAGACAGCGCACAGGGCCCCAGACAGCACACGGGGCCCCAGGCAGAGCACCTCAGTGCCCTGGCTGCTGGGGATCACGTCCCTCTGCTGTAACCTGGCCGGACTGCTGGTGCCTTGACCCGGGGATTGGAAAGGCTAAAGCCCGCTCTGCCCATCAGGACCTGCGAGCGGCTGGCAGTGGGGGGCGCTGGTGGTGGGGAGCGCCATCCTGGGCTGTGGGAGAAGAGCAGCTGAAACCTCTGGAGTTAGTAGGAGAAGCCTCCACCTGGATCCCGGCAATTTCCTGTGAAGTGCTGAAGCCCAGGACAGCGGTCAGCAGAGCAGCACAGACCTGGCACCAGCATGCGTCTCTCCAGGAATCCAGGCTGGGTGATCCTGCCCATCACGCTGCCAGCCTTCTCTTTACCAGGACCTGGATAGTGTAAGTGCACGGCAGGGGCTCGGGGCTGCTCTGTGATGGGGGCGGTATAGCCGGGGAGCACTGATCAAAGGAGTCTGTGTGTTGGAGAGAACGCTAATGATGTGTGAAAAGTCTTGGGGGAGGAATGGGGCTGATACTGATCTGTGCACCTCCAGGAGATGCCATGGTCCCAACAATGCCTGCAAGTCCTGGCACCTTCATCATGTCACTGTACCGTCAGCAGATGGTCTGCAGCCGCCTGTCATGTAAGGGTATGTGCACACGCTTCGGATTTTGCTGCGGATCCACAGCATTTCCCATGCATTTACAGTACCATGTAAAGCAATGGGAAATGAAATCCGCAGTGCACATGCTGCGGAAAAGAGCGTGCGGAAACGCAGCGGTTTCTTTTCAGCAGCATGTCAATTCTTTCTGCAGATTCCGCTGCGGGTTTGCTCCTGCTCCAATAGAAAACTACAGGTGAAAACCCGCAGAAGAAACCGCAAAAGAAACCGCGGTAAATCCGCAGTAAAAAACGCAGCGGTTTTTCACTGCGGATTTTGCAAATCCACTGTGGAAAATTCCGCAATGGAATCCGCAGCGTGTGCACTTAACCTAAGGGTCACTATGGGGGAAAATACTAGGTGGTCCCTAGAAGGTCATAGGTCCAATATGAGCACTGCCATCCATAATGACACTATCCTGGGGTTGTCACTACGACTGTGGGGTTGTCAGCATTTATGACTGATTGTTATTGTGACAGTTCTGATATTTAGCAGCACTATTTTCTTTTAGGCAGCGCAGTACATATTGGGGATGGGATGTATGGAACTGTTAAGGTACCGTCACATTTAGCGACACTGCAGCGATCCAGACAACGATCCCGATCGCTGCAGCGTCGCTGTGTGGTCGCTGGAGAGTTGTCACAGACAGCTCTCCAGCGACCAACTATGCGAAGTCCCCTCGTAACCAGGGTAAACATCGGGTTACTAAGCGCAGGGCCGCGCTTAGTAACCCGATGTTTACCCTAGTTACCAACGTAAACGTAAAAAAACAAACACTACATACTTACCTACCGCTGTCTGTCCCCCGGCGCTCTGCTTCTCTGCACTGTCAGTGCCGGTCAGCCGTAAAGCACAGCGGTGACGTCACCGCTGTGCTTTACGGCCGGCGCTGACAGCCAGTGCAGGAAAGCACAGCGCCGGGGGACAGACACCGGAATGTAAGTATGTAGTGTTTGTTTTTTTACGTTTACGCTGGTTAGTAACCCGATGTTTACCCTGGTTACCAGTGAAGACATCGCTGAATCGGTGTCACACACGCCGATTCAGTGATGTCTGCAGGAGTCCAGCGACGAAATAAAGTTCTGGCCTTTCTGCTCCGACCAACGATCTAGATCGCTGCTGCGTGTCAAACTCAACGATATCACTACCAGGACGCTGCAACGTCACGGATCGCTAGCGATATCGTTCAGTGTGACGGTACCTTTCATCTATGTTCACATGTTGCATTTTTTTTATGCAAATTTAAAGCTGCATTTAAGCTGCCTACAAAAAGCAGTTTTTGCTGTGTTTTGTTGTCTTTCGTGCATGTTGATAAAGTTTAGTGCCCCTCCACCTCCCCAAAAAAGTCTGATTTAACTCTAAGGTTTTTACACCAAAAACTGCTACTTGCGATTTCTGCTGCGTTTTTAAAAAGTGCAGCATGTCACTTTCAGCATTTTTTATGCTTTTTTTTTTTTTTTTTTAAACAAGGGCATAAAAACCGCTGAAAGTGACATGTTGCAGTTTTTAAAAACACAGTAGTTTTCCAAATCAGTCAGGGAAATAAAACCAAAGTGTGTGCATGAGATTTCTGAAATCTCATACACTTTCCCGAAAATACTGTAAAACGCAGCTTACAACTTGCATAAAAAAGCAGCAAAAAACCCTGCAAAAATACAACACATGAACACAGTCTTATTAGTAATGTTTTAGGGTAAGTTCACACAATGGCGGCGTTAATGGACTACGTTACACCGCGTTATGCCACGGTGTAACGTAGTCCGTTAAACGGGTTCACATAACGTGAACCTAGCCTTTGACACGCTGTCATGTGCATGACAGCGCAGCAAACACCGCTTCTGATCGGTGGTGAAATCGTCCCGGCGGGTCAGTGAGCCGCGGTTCCCACAGTGTCAGGAGCCAGCGGCATGACAGGGAGTCAGAGAACTATTTCAGTCCCTCCCCTTATGAAAAAATGGACCCTCAATGAAAATATGTCTACTACAATGGTGAGACCAAACCATTTTTTATCTTGAGCACTGGTATGCACGAGCACTTTATACACGTGGTTTTCTTTGTGTCTTTTTTGCCCATGATTTTAGTGTTGTATAAAAAGTTATGTTTTAATAATAAGGGAGACTCTCCTAGCTAAACTCAGTTATGCCATACAAATTCATCAGATTAAGAGAGCTGCTGTAAAAATACAGCAGGTGTATGGGCTGTACGGTCTGGGTCCAGGTGCACGCGCAGTCCTCATATTGAAGCTGGCCCGTGCTGGCCGTACACCTGATAAGCCCCCACAATGCACCGGACCAGAACTGATGTCCGGCTGCACGTCATACTATGAGGAGGAGGCGGGAATTTTAACATAGGGGGCGAGAAAAGAAGGAATGATGACGCCCAGCGGGGCGTGATAAGAGCAGCGAGGGGGAGAGATTGGAGACCCGGAGACTACCCGTCCCATTCTACGCCATAACCTGGAGCCTCATTATCAGAGGAATATGTCAGTTAAATTGTTTTTCTAAAGCTTTATAGTGCAGTTTTAGATCAGAGGGGTTGTTAGGGATGAGCTTGCAAGGTGCAGGGACAGGTAGTTATGGCTACTTGCGGACATGTGCGGCACTTGCAGTTTTGCACTTGTGGTGAGACAAAAAAACAATGCTAACCGGATCGTGGCAAGTGCCACACATGTCCGCAAGTACCATATTGAATGAATGAGGCCGAATACAGTGTTGCCGTAAGTGATCCGTTACGTGGCAGATGCAGAAAAACTGCCGGATCATCCGCAAATGGCAAAAATTGCTGATGTCAAAGTAGCCTAAGTCACCATCGACATTATCTGCATTAGTCATACCAATGGGGGAGGCAGCACGAAAAGTGCCTAGGGCAGCATAAAGTCTAAATACGGCCCTGCCGCTCATGATGGGATGTCTTCTCCAGGCAGATGCCCTCTTGGGCCGGATGGATTCTTAAGCCATTTTGCTCCACAGATGCCCATGATGGGCAGAGCCTTCTCTGTTTTTTGCTCCTTCATCTGCCATCTAAGATCCCTTCACAGTCACCAGCTTAGCTTTTTC
Source organism: Ranitomeya imitator (assembly GCF_032444005.1). Lineage (NCBI taxonomy): Eukaryota > Metazoa > Chordata > Amphibia > Anura > Dendrobatidae > Ranitomeya > Ranitomeya imitator. Next base: position 489,708,704 of record NC_091283.1, read on the forward strand.
AGAAGTCCCTCCACTTTCTTTGTGCGATGACTCTGAATCCTGCCTACTATGCCAAGTTGTAAGGTGCCCAGGGCGGTAGCTGTGGGTGAGCCACTGCTTCTCCACAATCTGGCACCCCACAAATAAACAGAGTCCCAATCCATCAATGCAGTGTACTCACTTTTAGGTCGGAAGCCTCTGCTGCATCCACGTTATTTGGTCTAGGATCAACCGCACACACATCAGGGGACACTTTTTTATAACAAATTCAACTTTACTGGACAGTTCAGATGCAGCAGTATTTAACACACTGACTGGCCGGCGGCTCTCCCGACCAGAGCCTGGCAGCTTCATATAATTATATGCTGCTCTCATGTTCGAGTCATTAGAGCCAAGGCTAGTCCAAGCATTGTGGTCCATTTCATATGGCCGTCTGACTGTACCCTTACAGTTTTCCCTTCCCAAAACTGTCAGCTATTTTCAAATTCATTTCGATACATACATAGATGCTGTCAGGTGTCCAGTGATATTGGATTTATTAATTTGATCCATGACAGAATCCCTGACTCGCAGTTTCTAAAGACGGTAGCCGTGTTTTTGTAATTCTGGATAAGCAGATGTTTTAAATACAGTTTAATTTTATGTACCCTCCTAGAACATGTGGATCTCATAAAAATGTTCTAATTTGAGCTAGCCTGCTCTTTTGCTCACTCCTTGCAATACTACATCCTACCTGTAGTGGCCACTGCAGGAAAAATGTCTGGCTGTTCACGGGTTCCCTAGGCAAAAGCAGTCGATCATCTGTGATTTCTGAAGTCAGACCCTTGACGATCAGCTGTTGATCGGCTGCCATTGTAATAAGTTGTCATGGTGAGACAACCCTATTAAGCTAGTGGGATTTAGGGACTGAGCTTAATCAATATTCATAACAAAAGCTAATAAACTCTCAAGAAAGTTCCTTAGTGTCCTTAATTACTAGTGAATTCATTAGCTATTGGTTGCTGCCTCCGCAGGGTATCTTTTTCTCAAGTGACCTTGAATGCAAAGCGTTAATTTTAATATGCAATACTCTTATTTCCAGGCAATCTAGAGAGAAGTCATGTGGTGAATGTCTATGGTTTAGAATTGATGAGACAGCCACAGTTCTGGATTTCTGCCTGTTTCTGAGAAGTATAACTTTTTTTTTTTCTGCAGATACTACAAAAATCTGTAAATGGATTGACATTTCAAAGCGGGGAAACAAGATGATTGATGATTTTAGAAATGTTACAGGAAATGTGGTGCGCTGACTGCAGTTCAATGCAAGTTCCAAATAGCATGTGAGCAAAAAATGTGGAATTAAAGGTGAAATATCACCTTTTTGTAAACATGCAGTTAAAGGACCTCGTATACACTATAATTCCAGTGATCTGACACTTTCTGGCCATCGCCAAGACAAATTAACTCAGAATTGTCTGCGTACAAGGGCAACAATCGAGGCAGCAAGGGTTTTTATTTTTGCCTTGGAAACCCCATCCATTTAGGAATAATCATAATAAGCAGGATAGGTTAATTTTTAGGTAATCCAAAGGAAATCCTGCACTTTAGAATTAAAAATGTCATTTTATCTTCAATCCGTTATCGGACTGAAAATAAAATTACCATTTTGACACAATATATCCTGGCTCTGAACCTTAGATTAAGCCTTGCTGTACGATAACAGCCTACATGGACTTATTCATAAATATTGGGTTTCTATAGACTCAAGAAGTTAACAACAATTTTTTGATTATAGGTTAATTTGTAGACTGATCTTTACCTTCCGTGATTCTACTATTATGATTTTGACACCATAGTAGACATGATGATGGGTATGGGCTATTGACCACCGTAGCGTAGCATTAGTAACCCTAGAAGTGTAACTTTCATGCGAATACACACTTTGCAGATTTTTTTTTTATCAAGTAAGCAAGTTAACACATCCATAGGATAAGTGATAGCTTACAGATATGCAAATTGCCTCTTCCGAGAAAAAGAGGACTTAACTCTATAGTGCTACCTGTTGGAAGTAGCGATGCTACAAGTCACAATCAACTCTTTAACGAGTCGTGTAATATGACTTAGGATAAAAGCCAAATCAGTATCTCAATTCGCAGACACAGTGTTTCGGGCGGTTGTTTCGGGCTGTTACAGATAACAACTTACATCTGCAAGAATGGAGGTCGATAATACCCCATCTCGTTGCACACGTGGCTATTTTTACTGATTCCCCCATAAACATGAGCTCTTGGTTTGGCCTGGTACTCAACAAAGTGAGGCATTGGCTCTTCTCTCTCAAAAACAAAAGGTTTCAGTCCTTAATATTTTAATGGCTTCTCTCCCCAACTGATGAGGGTTAGGGCCACCCCGATAAATATCAGATAGCTGTCAAGTTATTGTCAAAGCAGGTTTGGTCAACTTTCATGAATTGCGTGCCTCTGTTAATCTATAACTAAGGCAAGGGGCACAAACCAAATATTTCAAGTACATTGGCATGACTGCCGTCCTAAAGTTAGTAATGTGCATCCATAATGGGCATGGAAATGGTGAATAGCCAGTAGCCATCAAACACTTCTATAAGATGTGAAAACACTAGGAGTAGACTAGGTACAGTGGGTTAATGGAAGATAAAGATCAGTCCAAAGACCAAAATATTCAGATCCTAGGTAAAACAAGGAAGAAAACATATGCACATTAGTGTAGAAGGCTTCCCAGGTCATGCCCCATAAGTTTAATGCTTGATTTGTGAGAACATCTGTTGTGGTCGGGACAAAGCCAATGTGGCTAATAAAGTCAAGTGTTGGCAGGAAAAGGCATAATACTGAAGGGGACATTGAGATTTAAAGAGCATGGTAGTGGTAGAATCCCAGTTTACAACTCTTTGCTGAAAAGACTGGAGCGGAATGGAATGAGATACACTAAATGTGATTGACCTTCATTGCCACTTGCGTCCTATCGCAATGACCTGATAAATTAGACATATAGCCGATGCCTACTTCTTTAGCTGCCAGGACTGAGGATTTTCATCGTAATTGAACCGGCTTAAATATTGAAAAACATTGCCTATTTATATATGTTATTCTAATGATTAGACAGAGTTAATACGTTTTCGCCATTCAGTTACAGTAGGAGTAATAGGCAATTTTCATTTACAGGCAGTTATACTGCACCATTAAAAAAAGCGATTAAGCGAATCCATTCATGTTTCCCAGCAATCAGCTTATCCACAGTTCCCAGTAAGAACACCTGTGAGGAATGAACATCAGAAAACTCAAATGCGTTTAAGACAAATTCTAGATCTTCAGAGCAGAACAGCCTAACACATGGCCTTCCCATATAATTTATAGTAAAAAAAAAATTGCCTGAAAATAATTTAAAGGGGAATGTTACATGAATGTATGTATATTTCAACAGTGCATTTAGGCAAATCAAATAATAACATTGACTGGGGTAAGTGAGCTAGACTTCCTTTTTATGTTTAAAATAATAGGGGTCATGATGATGTTCTGTAATGTACCCATTCCAATTTAACACTGCTATCACTGCTGTATGGGGGGCTTAAGCTGGATCTCCAGTGGCCAATTATCATGAATAACTATTCTTAGAAATGACTTGTTTTCCAATAATCAAATTTTAATATTTTTTAAAGACAATCTGTCAGTAAGATAAAGGCCCCCACCATAACCAAAATTTTTGCATGCAGGTCTTTAAAAGCAAAATCCATCACCACCTTTGTATTTTCTATCTCTTGCTGCATTCCTGAGTAATGAACATTTGAATTAATATGCAAATGAGGTGTTAGGTGTTCTAGGCTTGGCATAGCACTTTCTGAGCCTTTGCCTCCTGAGGTTGTTTGATGGACAGCTCACTATCTGGTTTCCTTGTCTGGAATCTGACAAGAGAGTGAATTAAGAGAGTGACGTCACCGCTCTGCTTTCCGGCCGCTGTGCTTACACAGGGCAGAGAAGCAGAGCGCCGAGGGACAGACAGCGGAAGGTAAGTATGAAGTGGTTTTTTATTTTTTACTTTTACGCTGGTAACCAGGGTAAACATCGGGTTACTAAGCGCGGCCCTGCACTTAGTAACCCGATGTTTACCCTGGTTACCGGCATCGTTGGTCACTGGAGAGCTGTCTGTGTGACAGCTCTCCAGCGACCAAACAGCGACGCTGCAGCGATCCGGATCATTGTCTGGATCGCTGCAGCGTCGCTCAGTGTGAAGGTACCTTTAGTCTACTTTGAAATTTTTATCTGGGAGACACCTTGCTGGTGTAGTAAAACTACCTTGTGTCTTGTTGTTGCACTCAGTCTTCTTTTTACAGTAGAATTTCACTGTTCTAAGCCTCCTACACAGCTGTTTCAGTTGTGAGGACCTGTTACTTGCCGAACAAAAACTGAGTAACATACAGTACAGACCAAAAGTTTGGACACACCTTCTCAAAGATTTTTCTGTATTTTCATGACTATGAAAACTGTAAATTCACACAGAAGGCATCAAAACTATGAATTAACACATGTGGAATTATATACCGTACTTAACAAAAAATTGTGAAACAACTGAAAATATGTCTTATATTCTAGGTTCTTCAAAGTAGCCACCTTTTGCTTTGATGACTGCTTTGCACACTGTTGGCATTCTTTTGATGAGGTTAAAGAGGTAGTCACCGGAAATGGTTTTCACTTGACAGGTGTGCCCTGTCAGGTTTATTAAGAGGATTTCTTGCCTTAGAAATGGGGTTGGGACCATCAGTTGTGTTGAGCCGAAGTCTGGTGGATACACACAGGGCCGTATTTGCCACTAGGCACGCAAGGGCACGTGCCTAGGGCGGCGACATTGCGGGAGGCGGCACCTGAGCAAGGTGTGTGGTTTTTTTTTGTTTTTTTTATAAGTCCCGGCCCGGGTCAAAAACGCGCCCGACGGCCCCGCCCCCCCCCCGCCTCCGAGTCCCCCCAGGCCCCCACCTCCGAGTCCCCCCACCTCCAAGTCTCCGAGTCCCACCCACCCTCCCTGAAGACGATACTCACTTGCTCCAGCGATGCCTGGTCTCAGCGTCTGTAGCGCGTCCTGAGTGAGCGGTCACGTGGCACCGCTAATTAAGGTCATGAATATGCGCATATTCATGACCTTAATTAGCGGTACCACATGACCACTCACTCAGGACAAAGGCGCTGCGGCGCCGCGGGACAGAGCCGGCCCGGAGGGATGTCGGCGCGGCGTGTGGGACAGACAGGCAGCTGACAGGTGAGTATGAGGGAAGGGGGGCGGGGGGAGGATGGGAAGCCACCCGCGCCATGCAAGATGGCCCGGGAGAAGGAGCGGGGGAGGGGGTGGAGAGATGAGCCATGCATAGGGAGGGGGGGGAATTATGAGCGCCATCAGCCATGCATAGGGGGGGGAATTATGAGCGCCATCAGCCATGCATAGGGAGGGGGGGGAATTATGAGCGCCATCAGCCATGCATAGGGGGGGGAATTATGAGCGCCATCAGCCATGCATAGGGGGGGGGAATTATGAGCGCCATCAGCCATGCATAGGGAGGGGGGGGAATTATGAGCGCCATCAGCCATGCATAGGGAGGGGGGGGGGAATTATGAGCGCCATCAGCCATGCATAGCGAGGGGGGGGGGAATTATGAGCGCCATCAGCCATGCATAGGGAGGGGGGGGAATTATGAGCGCCATCAGCCATGCATAGGGAGGGGGGGGAATTATGAGCGCCATCAGCCATGCATAGGGAGGGGGGGGAATTATGAGCGCCATCAGCCATGCATAGGGGGGGGAATTATGAGCGCCATCAGCCATTGTATGGAGCAAGTATGGAGCATCATGTATGGCCATTATACAGTATGGAGCATCATGTGCGGTCATTATACAGTATTGAGCATCATGTGTGGCCATTATACAGTATTGAGCATCATGTGTGGTTATTATACAGTATTGAGCATCATGTGAGGTCATTATACAGTATGGAGCATCATGTAGGGCCATTATACAGTATGTGGAGCACTGCGTAGCCATTATACAGTATGGAGCATCATGTGCGGTCATTATACAGTATTGAGCAACATGTGCGGCCATTATACAGTATGGAGCATCATGTGTGGCCATTATACAGTATGGAGCATCATGTGGGGCCATTATAAAGTATGGAGCATCATGTATGGCCATTATACAGTATGGAGCATCATGTGCGGTCATTATACAGTATTGAGCATCATGTGTGGCCATTATAAAGTATTGAGCATCATGTGTGGTCATTATACAGTATTGAGCATCATGTGAGGTCATTATACAGTATGGAGCATCATGTAGGGCCATTATACAGTATGTGGAGCACTGCGTAGCCATTATACAGTATGGAGCACTGCGTGGCCATATTTTTTTGGTTTTAATTATTGTATATGAAACAGTGTGATCAGCAGTGCTGAATGGGTGTGGTTGGGACTTGGATATGGGTGTGATTAGTTGTGAAATGGGAGTGGTCAGAGGCGTGGCCCAAAATTTGTCGCGGCGCACGTAGTGCGCCGCAACCTTTACGCCTTTTTCCCTTCTTCAAAAGTTGGGAGGTATGGTACCGCATTTCCCAGATCACAGCAAGTACCGCAAATCCCATAGGGAATGAATGAAACCAAACGCAGTGTTTCCGTAAGTGATCCGTTACGCGGCAGATGCAGAAAAACTGCCCGATCTGCTGCAAAAGGCGACTTTCACAACAGTGATTCTTGCCAAAGTCACTGCGGATAGTGTCATACTCACCAATGGGGGAGGCAGCACTAAAAGTGCCTAGGGCAGCAGAAACTCTAAATACGGCCCTGGATACACAGCTGATAGTCCTACTGAATAGACTGTTAGAATTTGTATTATGGCAAGAAAAAAGCAGCTAAGTAAAGAAAAACGAGTGGCCATCATTACTTTAAGAAATTAAGGTCAGTCAGTCCGAAAAATTGGGAAAACTTTGAAAGTGTACCCAATTGCAGTTGCAAAAACCATCAAGCGCTACAAAGAAACTGGCTCACATGAGGACCACCCCAGGAAAGGAAGACCAAGAGTCACCTCTGCTTCTGAGGATAAGTTTATCCGAGCCACCAGCCTCAGAAATCGCAGGTTAACAGCAGCTCAGATTAGAGACCAGGTCAATGCCACACAGAGTTCTAGCAGCAGACACTTCTCTACAACAACTGTTAAGAGGAGACTTTGTGCAGCAGGCCTTCATGGTAAAATAGCTGCTAGGAAACCACTGCTAAGGACCTGGTTATTTATTGCTTGCATTGAGAAACACGTGATGGTGTCTCCGCGGCTTTTCTACATGTATTTGCATATTTCCCATCAGGGATGGGGGCAGTGTTCTGGATCACTGCGTTGAGAAACACGTGATGGTGTCTCCGCGGTGTTGGATGCTTTGATCTCCCCGAGGTCATTCATCCTTATGTTTATAGTCCTTTTACTAAGCACTGTTCCTAATAGCCAGTTTCCTACTCCACACTGATGAGGAGCAAATACCCCGAAACAGCTGTCTGTGGATGAATACCATGTTTTGGCATAGGTGGTTTTTCTTTTTGGATGCTGCCCTTCCCGTGGTTGTTCCTTCCCGGTGAAAGACCTGGCTGTTTATTGCTTACGTTGAGAAACACGTGATGGTGTCTCCGCGGCTTTTCTACATGCATTTGTATATTTCCCATAAGGGATGGGGGCAGTGTTCTGGATCACTGCGTTGAGAAACACGTGATGGTGTCTCCGCGGTATTGGATGCTTTGATCTCCCCGAGGTCATTCATCCTTATGTTTATAGTCCTTTTACTAGGCACTGCTCCTAATAGCCAGTTTCCTACTCCACACTGATGAGGGGCAAATACACCGAAACAGCTGTCTGTGGATGGATACCATGTTTTGGCATAGGTGGTTTTCCTTTTTGGATGCTGCCCTTCCCGTGGTTGTTCCTTCCCGGTGAAAGACCTGGCTATTTATCGCTTGCGTTGAGAAACACGTGATGGTGTCTCCGCGGCTTTTCTACATGCATTTGCATATTTCCCATAAGGGATGGGGGCAGTGTTCTGGATCACTGCGTTGAGAAACACGTGATGGTGTCTCCGCGGTGTTGGATGCTTTGATCTCTCCGAGGTCATTCATCCTTATGTTTATAGTCCTTTTACTAGGCACTGCTCCTAATAGCCAGTTTCCTACTCCACACTGATGAGGGGCAAATACACCGAAACAGCTGTCTGTGGATGGATACCATGTTTTGGCATAGGAGGTTTTCCTTTTTGGATGCTGCCCTTCCCGTGGTTGTTCCTTCCCGGTGAAAGACCTGGCTATTTATCGCTTGCGTTGAGAAACACGTGATGGTGTCTCCGCGGCTTTTCTACATGCATTTGCATATTTCCCATAAGGGATGGGGGCAGTGTTCTGGATCACTGCGTTGAGAAACACGTGATGGTGTCTCCGGGGTATTGGATGCTTTGATCTCCCCGAGGTCATTCATCCTTATGTTTATAGTCCTTTTCCTAGGCACTGCTCCTAATAGCCAGTTTCCTACTCCACACTGATGAGGGGCAAATACACCGAAACAGCTGTCTGTGGATGGATACCATGTTTTGGCATAGGTGGTTTTCCTTTTTGGATGCTGCCCTTCCCGTGGTTGTTCCTTCCCGGTGAAAGACCTGGCTATTTATTGCTTGCATTGAGAAACACGTGATGGTGTCTCCGCGGCTTTTCTACATGCAAGGACAGGCAACAAGCAGAAAAGACTTGTTCGGGCTAAAGAACACAAGGAATGGACATTAGACCAGTGGAAATCTGTGCTTTGGTCTGATATGTCCAAATTTGAGATGTTTGGTTCCAACCACCGTGTCTTTGTGCGACGCAGAAAAGGTGAACGGATGGACTCTACATGCCTGGTTCCCACCGTGAAGCATAGAGGAGGAGGTGTGATGGTGTGGGGGTGCTTTGCTGGTGACACAGTTGGGGATTTATTCAAAATTGAAGGCATACTGAACCAGCATGGCTACCACAGCATCTTGCAGCGGCATGCTATTCCATCCGGTTTGCATTTAGTTAGACCATCATTTATTTTTCAACAGAACAAGGACCCCAAACACACCTCCAGGCTGGGTAAGGGCTATTTGACCAAGAAGGAGAGTGATGAGGTGCTACGCCAGATGACCTGGACTCCACAGCCACCAGACCTGAACCCAATCGAGATGGTTTGGGGTGAGCTGGACCGCAGAGTGAAGACAAAAGGGCCAACTAGAGCTAAGCATCTCTGGGAACTCCTTCAAGATTGTTGGAAGACCATTTCCCGTGACTATCTCTTGAAGCTCATCAAGAGAATGCCAAGAGTGTGCAAAGCATTCATCAAAGCAAAAGGTGTCTACTTTGAAGAACCTAGAATATGAGACATATTTTCAGTTGTTTCACACTTTTTTGTAAAGTATATAATTCCACATGTGTTAATTCATAGTTTTGATGCCTTCAGTGTGAATTTAGAATTTTTATAGTCATGACAATACAGAAAAAATTTAAATGAGAAGGTGTGTCCAAACTTTTGGTCTGTACTGTACATCGCAAAAATTCATGACCTCCGCTTATTCTGCCGTTCCTTTCAGTTTTGCGCAGCATCACTCCGTTGTAGAGTAATTCATATTCGTAGTGTTTGGAGTTCAGCAAACGGCGCTCTAAAAGCAATAGATGTGAACATCTCTTCAGGGATTTTCACAAGGTGTTTAAGTCAATCTTTTTGAGCAAGTGGCAGGTTCTGTTTAATGACTTTGTTTTCCAACTACATGTGAAATGATAATCATTATCACCTGTTTGGTATAATTGGTTACTCATACACCTGACCATAATCCTACAAAATCCCTGACTTTGTGTGAGTGTACCGAGAAGGATTGATGCTGTTTTGAAAGCAAATGTGGTCACACTAAATGATGGCTTGATTTGGATTTCTATTTTTTTCATTCTCTTATAAACTGATAAAAAAGAAACTAGGAAGACTTCTATTTTTGAAACCATTCCTACTTTGCACCATTTTTTCCACACTTGTGTAAACCTTTCGCACAGTACTGTACTGTATATACCCAGTGTGATGGGAGTCATATATGAGGCTCGTTACATGTCCCCCAGGATGTGTATGGAAACATACTTAACCCGCTTGAGAGAATTGTAATCACAGATGCAGCTGAGGTTACAACACAAAATAAGGACTGGGTCAAGCTATTTGACCAAGTAACATTTAGGAAAACCAGACATGGGTTTTTATTTTTGGAGAGATCTGTAGGAAGGTAGTGGTACGGATCTCTCCCTCCAGTACAGGTTTTTCAAGTGACCCATGGCCCCCATTCACATTTAATTCTGCTGGTAAGGGTTGGGTCTGTCAGTTGTTGTTTTCAAGTGCAGCAGAGCAGAAGGTCCGGTGTACACTTGGCTGTGTGAGATTGAACACAGACCAGATCCAGAGATTTGGGTATAGCCGTTACCACACCCAGGATACCTACAGCAGTGTAGGTACCCATGGCAACGGACTATACACAAAGGCACCTGGCTGTGATCCGGATGATGAAAGGTCGGAACTTTAATTTGTAAAGTTTGGAAGATAAAGGCTTTGTTTTATCTTGTGTCACTGCCTCAGAGGTGTATCTAGGGTTTCTGGCACCCGGGGCAAGAATTAATTTTGGCGCCCCCCCCCCCTCCCCATCCCCAGAACATATGCAATTTGCACTCTTAGTCATGTACCCACAAGTTCCTCTCCCTAATGCTCTCAATGTTCAGTGAAAAACTGAGAGAAGCGGGAAGAGAAGCTCGTTGTCACAGGACCATACGTATGAAAATCGCATATGAGTGAAGTATCCATGTGACGACTACTGGAACCTGCAGAGCTGAATCCTGACATCGCAGGCTTCTGAATTCTCACAACTAATGCACTGCACACTTTTAGGGTTCTCCCTGGCTGGTGGACAGTCATATCAGCACAATCATGTGATTTGTATACTTCTGACCACATTCCGACTAGACGTGCCCGGACTCTCTCAGTTCATTTTCATTGAGTGAGGCCACACATGTCGAGTCGGCACGTGACCGCATGTATGTAAATCACCAGCACCAGAGAATCCTGACAGCGTGCAGGGCGCACTGTGAGAAGTCAGAAGTCTGCAGTCACAAAGAATGACTGCAGACTCATTACAAACCTGGACATCCCCTTTAATGCTCCTAACATAACTAAGAGTTAGTTAATATCACAAATTACATTTACATCCAGGTACCTTATAGATGACGTCGCCTCTGGAGCCGTTCTCCTTTTCTTCATCTTGTCCAGACCCCATGATGAGTTTTCTCATCCACAGCAGTCTCTGCAGACTTCCATCTTCTCCGCTCTTTTGCAGAAAATCTCCACATGATGCCCTTAAAGATACAAGTGTCATTATAATGCTCCTGAATGAAAAATTGCCCCTCACTATATTGTCTGCATAAAATATGACCCCCACACTGTCCCTCTTATGGTACATGCTATTTACACGGACCTCCCCTTTCCATACTGGCCCCATTTTCACACTGTCCTCTCACACTGTGTCCCCCGCTATAGGGCCCAGTATTTATACTGTACTCTCTCATCACACTCCCCCTCCTTGGTATACTGTTCCCTCCTGGCTGTGCCCTTACACTGTCCCCCCATGCTACGCATGCACACATCCCAACACCCTCACTCCCCGTACTCTGTCCACATACGTTTTTCACATCGCTACTCATACTGTGTCTGCATACATTCCCCCATTTGCTCCCCAAACTGTCTGCACCCATCCCCCATACTGTTTCCTCATTAATGCGCCCCATCCCCCGGTATTGTTTCCTCATACATGCCCCCCCATCTCCCCCTTTGCTCTTCATTTTGTGTCCTCACATCTCCCCCACACATTAAATCCCCCATCTCCACTCCAAACATCACTCCACACATTAAACACCCCCATCCCCATGACAAATCTCCCCCACACATTAAATCCCCCATCCCCACTCCAAATATCACCTCACACATTAAACACCCCCATCCCCATGACAAATCTCCCCCACACATTAAATCCCCCATCCCCACTCCAAATATCACCTCACACATTAAACAATCCCATCCCCATGACAAATCTCTTTCACACATTAAATCCCCCATCCCCACTCCAAATATCACCCCACACATTAAATCCCCCATCCCCATGACAAATCTCCCCACACACACATTCAATCCACTCCAATTCCCCCCCCCCCCACATTAAATCCCTTCCCCACAATAAATCCTTCATCTCCACTCATATTAAATCTCCCCCATCCATTAATAAATCCCCCCATCCCCACTCATATTAAATCTCCCCCATCCAATAATAAATCACCCATCCCCACACACATTAAACCCCCCCACAATATATCCCCCCATCTCCACTCACATTAAATCTCTTCCCCACAATCCCCCCATCTCCACTCACATGAAATCCCTTCCCCACAATAAATCCCCCCATCTCCACTCATATTAAATATCCCCCATCCAATAATAAATCCCACCGTCCCCACTCACATTAAATCCCCCCCACAATATATCCCCCCCACAATATATCCCCCCCATTCCCACTCACATTAAATCCCCCCCTGCACCTTCAGCTCCACTGGAGCACTTACCACCGATCTGCGTCTCAGTGCTTCTGCTCTGCTTCTGCTCTGCAGCGCGGGCGAGTGACGTCAGCAGCGTGATCACATGACCTGATCACGTTGCTGACGTCGCTCTGACCCAGCAGTCAGAGCTTCAATTGTACTCGCATCTCAGATGCAGTACAATTGAACACTGGGAGCCGGCGCGCTGCAGCTTCTCTGTGCCGGCTGTCAGCTTGACAGTCGGCACAGAGATCAGCTGACTCCCAGTGCGGAGGGCGGCAGAATGCAGCCGCTGGGGGAGACACTGCGTACCGCCGCTTTAGGTGGCCCGACTGCGCCCCCCTGCCGGCTGCGCCCGGGGCACATGCCCCGGCTGCCCCCCCCCCTAGATATACCACTGCACTGCCTTGCTAGTAGATTGGTGTGAAAGCCGCTGGCTTACACCAAATATTTAAAAGGGTTGTCCGCTACTGGAACAACCCCTTCTCATACCCCATTTTGGCCCTGTTAACAAAACTCCACTTATACTCACCTCCCGTGCTGCCGCTGTTCCAGTAGTGTCGGCACTCGTGATCCCAGGGCTCACGTGAGGTTGTTATATCATGTGAGCCCTGCACCCAGTGAGCGCTGGCATCATTGTCCCACCTTTGAACAAATCAAACATCAAGAGGAAGTCAGAGCGCAGAGTCACAACCTCACATGAGTGCCGACACCACTGGAATGGCGCTGGTACCAGAGGTGAGTATAGGTGTTTTTATGCTAATGAAGCCAAACTTGTGGAATGAGAATGGGTTGTCCTAGTAGGGGACAACTCCTTTAATATCCCTAATATAGCATGTAATTTATGTCTCACGGTGAATAGCAGAAAGTTCAAGACGTAAAAAGACCCTTGTTTGCATGGCGATACCTTACACACCTTAAAGGCATAGTGACATACCGAATGGGGACAGAGGTGATGATATCTGTAAAGAGCTGCGGAATATGATGGCGCTATATAAGTAAGCTAAATAAATAAAAAAATTATATTAAACCACAAGCCGCTTGTATGCCATCTTCAAGGAAATGCCCCACACCTGCATACATTTATTGTCTTGCACCAACTGGAAATCATTATCCCACAGCGGGAAGGTTTGCAGAGAGAACATTTCTCATTTTTTCTCCTTTTTGTATTTACATAAGTAGTTACATCTAATTTGTCTGTACAAACACACGGGTAAACATGGCGGGAACGGGCTGTATACACTTATGCTTAGTCGTGTTTGGAACTCCTGAAATCTTCATTCTCTGAAGTCAAGAAACTTATGCAAATGAAGCGCTCCAAATCCCCGACCTCAATAAAGCTAATAAAACACTGTTAATGTCATATTACTAGAAATTCGATGCATGATTAATACCTACTCGAAATCCACGCTGTGTTGCAATACTTTGCTTTCATTAGCATTACTTATTCATAATACTTTTAGAGGAAGTATGGTCCAGAATATAAGTTAGGCTTAATACACTCTAAAATATGTGTAATTTCCCTTGCCGGCCTTCTTTTTCATTGGTACTTGGAGTTTTATTATGTATTAGGAAAAGGTTACTGAGCTCAATCCCGTAGATAGAGGCCATTTTGTGCATACTATTCATTTTCCAGAAATTAAAGGCTACTGCCGGTGGTCAGGCTTCTCTCACCTCGGCTGACGGCTGATTTATCTTGGGGAAATTGCTGTGTGTTGGGTATACAATTCCTTGCAGTGGCAACTACTGGAGAAATGTGGTATTACATGGCGCCATTCAAGTACAAGCACTAGCACATGAGATGAAGGAGTTGACTCTGTCCGAACAAGATACTGTATGTGGTGTATTAGTAGTCCTCCAGTCTTACGCATATAAGGCGGTCCTAGGTGGGAGTCCCTACTTCAGCAGCAGTTGTCTTTGTGTTACAAAGCTTTTTTCTCCATTTTGACAAAGTCCATTCTTATTGCAGTAAATGGTTCATTGGTGGATACTACAATACAATTATACTCCCATCGTTAACAATGTAATTAAACGCTGAGATCACATTGCAATTCCAGGATCAGAGGTAGCTCAGCTCACTGCCACCTAAAGGGGTTGCATAATGGGTAAGCTTTTTTTTAACCAATAGGTTAAAAAATAAAAAGAGCAATACTCCCCTCTTCGATCATCAGCAGCTGACATTGTCCGAGTAGTGAACAATCCTTTTAAGAATTATTTATTTATTTTTTTGACTATTGAAAATAAATGGATAGCAGAATGCAAATGCTAGCTTAAAGGGAACCTGTTAGTTGATTCATACTGCCAAAACCAAGGACAGGTCTCTCTTGAGTTTATGTATATAAAGAGAAACTTGTCAATAGGTTGGAACCACCCTGGGATAAGCCGGTCGGTGGCCCCTGCATGATCTTCAAACTACACTTTTTATGAAACATTAGTTTTTAGAAAAGAATATACCTGTCTGCAATAATGCAGTAGGGATCTTATTTATGCTGCCCATGGCTTAGTGTCACGGGTGTGTCAGATGCTACAGACAGTCGCTTTGCATCTGGCTACAGAAGGTCTCTGTGTTTGGTGTTGTGAATTCTGTGGTCAGGCTCCCTCCTGTGGTCATGAGTGGTACTTCGGCTGGTTCTGTCCATGAGCTTCCTTTGGTGGATGTGAGTGGGGCTGCGGCTTCTGAGTTTCCTTCCTCAGGTGACGAGGTTAAGTCGTTAGGTGCTGCTCTATTTAACTCCACCTAGTTCTTTGTTCCTGGCCTCCAGTCAATGTTCCAGTATTGGTCTTGCTCTCTCCTGGATCGTTCTTGTGGCCTGTCTGCCCTGCATAAGTTAAGTTCTGCTTGTGTTACTTTTGTTTGCTATTTTTTCTGTCCAGCTTGCTATATTGGTTTGTTTTGCTTGCTGGAAGCTCTGGGACGCAGAGGGAGCACCTCCGTACCGTTAGTCGGTGCGGAGGGTCTTTTTGCGCCCTCTGCGTGGTTGTTTGTAGGTTTTTGTGCTGACCGCAAAGCTATCTTTCCTATCCTCGGTCTATTCAGTAAGTTGGGCCTCACTTTGCTAAAATCTATTTCATCTCTGTGTTTGTATTTTCATCTTTACTCACAGTCATTATATGTGTGGGGCTGCCTTTTTCTTTGGGGAATTTCTCTGAGGCAAGGTAGGCTTATTTTTCTATCTTCAGGGCTAGCTAGTTTCTCAGGCTGTGCCCGAGGCGCCTAGGTCTGGTCAGGAGCGCTCCACGGCTACCTCTAGTGTGGTGCGATAGGATTAGGGATTGCGGTCAGCAGAGTTCCCACGTCTCAGAGCTCGTCCTATGTTATTAGTAACTATCAGGTCATTTTCAGTGCTCTTAACCACCAGGTCCATTGTGGTTCTAAATCACCAGTTCATAACAGTACTGGAGGCCCAAAGTACTAATGCTTCTCAATAGAGGGAAAAGAGAAGTTCTGAGACCATTTTTTTTTCTCTGCACTGTGTTTTGTCTTTCTTTTCCCCTAGACATTTGGGTGGTTCAGGACACAGGTGTAGTGATGGACATTAAAGGCCTGTCTTCTTGTGTGGATCATCTCACTGCAAGAGTACAAAATATTCAAGACTTTGTGGTTCAGAATTCTATGTTAGAACCTAGAATTCCTATTCCTGATTTGTTTTCTGGAGATAGAGCTAAGTTTCTGAGTTTTAAAAATAATTTTAAACTATTTCTGGCTTCGAAACCCCGCTCCTCTGGTGACCCAGTTCAACAAATTAAGATCATTATTTCTTTATTACGTGGCGACCCTCAAGACTGGGCATTTTCCCTTGCGGCAGGAGATCCTGCATTATGTGATATTGATGCGTTTTTTCTGGCGCTCAGATTGCTGTATGATGAACCTAATTCAGTGGATCAGGCAGAGAAAAATGTGCTGGCTCTGTGTCAGGGTCAGGATGAGGTAGAGATATATTGTCCGAAGTTTAGGAAGTGGTCTGTGCTCACTCAATGGAATGAATGTGCGCTGGCAGCAATTTTCAGAAAGGGTCTCTCTGAAGCCCTTAAGGATGTCATGGTGGGATTTCCTATGCCTGCTGGTCTGAATGAGTCTATGTCTTTGGCCATTCAGATCGATCGACGCTTACGTGAGCGTAAAACTGTGCACCATTTGGCGGTATTATCTGAGCATAAACCTGAGCCTATGCAATGTGATAGGACTTTGACCAGAGCTGAACGGCAAGAACACAGACGTCGGAATGGGCTGTGTTTTTACTGTGGTGATTCCACTCATGCTATCTCCGATTGTCCTAAGCCCACTAAGCGGTTCGCTAGGTCTGCCACCATTGGTACGGTACAGTCGAAATTTCTTTTGTCCGTTACTTTGATCTGCTCCTTGTCATCCTATTCTGTCATGGCATTTGTGGATTCAGGCACTGCCCTGAATTTGATGGACTTGGAGTATGCTAGGCGCTGTGGGTTTTTCTTGGAGCCTTTGCAGTATCCTATCCCATTGAGAAGAATTGATGCTACGCCTTTGGCCAAGAATAAGCCTCAGTACTGGACCCAACTGACCATGTGCATGGCTCCTGCGCATCAGGAGGATATTCGCTTTTTGGTGTTGCATAATCTGCATGATGTGGTCGTGTTGGGGTTGCCATGGCTACAAGTCCATAACTCAGTATTGGATTAAAAATCTATGTCTGTGTCCAGCTGGGGTTGTCAGGGGGTACATGGTGATGTTCCATTTCTGTCTATTTCATCATCCACCCCTTCTGAGGTCCCAGAGTTCTTGTCAGATTACCGTGATGTATTTGATGAGCCCAAGTCCAGTGCCCTACCTCCGCATAGGGATTGCGATTGTGCTATCGATTTGATTCCTGGTAGTAAATTTCCTAAAGGTCGACTGTTTAATTTGTCTGTGCCTGAGCACGCCGCTATGCGGAGTTACGTAAAGGAATCCTTGGAGAAGGGTCATATTCGCCCGTCGTCGTCGCCATTGGGAGCAGGGTTCTTTTTTGTGGCCAAGAAGGATGGTTCGTTGAGACCTTGTATTGATTACCGCCTTCTAAACAAAATCACAGTCAAATTTCAGTACCCCTTGCCGCTGCTGTCTGATTTGTTTGCTCGGATTAAGGGGGCTAGTTGGTTCACCAAGATAGATCTTCGTGGTGCGTATAATCTTGTGCGTATTAAACGGGGCGATGAATGGAAAACAGCATTTAATATGCCCGAGGGCCATTTTGAGTACCTGGTTATGCCATTCGGGCTTTCCAATGCTCCATCAGTATTTCAGTCCTTTATGCATGACATCTTCCGAGAGTACCTGGATAAATTCCTGATTGTATACTTGGATGATATTTTGGTCTTCTCGGATGATTGGGAATCTCACGTGAAGCAGGTTAGAATGGTGTTCCAGGTCCTGCGTGCGAATTCTTTGTTTGTGAAGTGGTCAAAGTGTCTCTTTGGTGTTCAGAAGGTTTCATTTTTGGGTTTCATTTTTTCCCCTTCTACTATCGAGATGGACCCTGTTAAAGTTCAGGCCATTTATGATTGGACTCAGCCGACATCTCTGAAGAGTCTGCAAAAGTTCCTGGGCTTTGCTAATTTTTATTGTCGCTTCATCAATAATTTTTCTAGTATTGCTAAACCGTTGACTGATTTAACCAAGAAGGGTGCTGATGTGGTCAAGTGGTCTTCTGCTGCTGTGGAAGCTTTTCAGGAGTTGAAGCGTCGTTTTTCTTCTGCCCCTGTGTTGTGCCAGCCAGATGTTTCGCTCCCGTTCCAGGTCGAGGTTGATGCTTCTGAGATTGGAGCAGGGGCTGTTTTGTCGCAAAGAAGTTCTGATGGCTCGGTGATGAAACCATGTGCTTTCTTTTCCAGGAAGTTTTCGCCTGCTGAGCGTAATTATGATGTTGGCAATCGAGAGTTGCTGGCCATGAAGTGGGCATTCGAGGAGTGGCGTCAGTGGCTTGAAGGAGCTAAGCATCGTGTGGTGGTCTTGACTGATCACAAGAACTTGACTTATCTCGAGTCTGCCAAACAGTTGAATCCTAGACAGGCTCGTTGGTCGCTGTTTTCCTCCCGTTTTGACTTTGTGGTTTCATACCTTCCGGGCTCTAAGAATGTGAAGGCGGATGCCCTGTCTAGGAGTTTTGTGCCCGACTCTCCGGGTTTGCCTGAGCCGGCGGGTATTCTCAAAGAGGGGGTAATTTTGTCTGCCATCTCCCCTGATTTGCGGCGGGTGCTGCAAAAATTTCAGGCTGATAGACCTGACCGTTGCCCAGCGGAGAAACTGTTTGTCCCTGATAAATGGACGAGTAGAGTTATCTTTGAGGTTCATTGTTCGGTGTTGGCTGGTCATCCTGGAATCTTTGGTACCAGAGATTTGGTGGCTAGATCCTTTTGGTGGCCGTCTCTGTCGCGGGATGTGCGTTCGTTTGTGCAGTGCTGTGGGATTTGTGCTCGGGCTAAGCCCTGCTGTTCTCGTGCCAGTGGGTTGCTTTTGCCCTTGCCGGTCCCGAAGAGGCCCTGGACACATATCTCTATGGATTTTATTTCGGATCTCCCCGTCTCTCAAAAGATGTCGGTCATCTGGGTGGTTTGTGATCGCTTCTCTAAGATGGTCCATTTGGTACCCTTGTCTAAATTGCCCTCCTCCTCTGATTTGGTGCCATTGTTTTTCCAGCATGTGGTTCGTTTACATGGCATTCTGGAGAACATCGTTTCTGACAGAGGTTCCCAGTTTGTTTCGAGGTTTTGGCGAGCCTTTTGTGCTAGGATGGGCATTGATTTGTCTTTTTCCTCGGCTTTCCATCCTCAGACAAATGGCCAAACTGAACGAACCAATCAGACCTTGGAAACATATCTGAGATATTTTGTTTCTCCTGATCAGGATGATTGGGTGTCCTTTCTGCCTTTGGCTGAGTTCGCCCTTAATAATCGGGCCAGCTCGGCTACTTTGGTTTCGCCGTTTTTCTGCAATTCTGGTTTCCATCCTCATTTCTCTTCAGGGCAGGTTGAGTCTTCGGACTGTCCTGGTGTGGATACTGTGGTGGATAGGTTGCAGCAGATTTGGACTCATGTAGTGGACAATTTGACATTATCCCAGGAGAAGGCTCAACGTTTCGCTAACCGCAGGCGCTGTGTGGGTCCCCGACTTCGTGTTGGGGATTTGGTTTGGTTGTCGTCTCGTTATATTCCTATGAAAGTTTCCTCTCCTAAGTTTAAGCCTCGTTTCATTGGTCCGTATAGGATTTCTGAGGTTCTTAATACTGTGTCTTTTCGTTTGACCCTCCCAGCTTCTTTTTCCATCCATAATGTATTCCATAGGTCATTGTTGCGGAGATACGTGGCACCTGTGGTTCCATCCGTTGATCCTCCTGCCCCGGTTTTGGTTGAGGGGGAGTTGGAGTATATAGTGGAGAAGATTTTGGATTCTCGTATTTCGAGACGGAAACTCCAGTACCTGGTTAAGTGGAAGGGTTATGGTCAGGAAGATAATTCCTGGGTCTTTGCCTCTGATGTTCATGCTGTCGATCTGGTTCGTGCCTTTCATTTGGCTCATCCTGGTCGGCCTGGGGGCTCTGGTGAGGGTTCGGTGACCCCTCCTCAAGGGGGGGGTACTGTTGTGAATTCTGTGGTCAGGCTCCCTCCTGTGGTCATGAGTGGTACTTCGGCTGGTTCTGTCCATGAGCTTCCTTTGGTGGATGTGAGTGGGGCTGCGGCTTCTGAGTTTCCTTCCTCAAGTGACGAGGTTAAGTCGTTAGGTGCTGCTCTATTTAACTCCACCTAGTTCTTTGTTCCTGGCCTCCAGTCAATGTTCCAGTATTGGTCTTGCTCTCTCCTGGATCGTTCTTGTGGCCTGTCTGCCCTGCATAAGTTAAGTTCTGCTTGTGTTACTTTTGTTTGCTATTTTTTCTGTCCAGCTTGCTATATTGGTTTGTTTTGCTTGCTGGAAGCTCTGGGATGCAGAGGGAGCACCTCCGTACCGTTAGTCGGTGCAGAGGGTCTTTTTGCGCCCTCTGCGTGGTTGTTTGTAGGTTTTTGTGCTGACCGCAAAGCTATCTTTCCTATCCTCGGTCTATTCAGTAAGTTGGGCCTCACTTTGCTAAAATCTATTTCATCTCTGTGTTTGTATTTTCATCTTTACTCACAGTCATTATATGTGGGGGGCTGCCTTTTTCTTTGGGGAATTTCTCTGAGGCAAGGTAGGCTTATTTTTCTATCTTCAGGGCTAGCTAGTTTCTCAGGCTGTGCCCGAGGCGCCTAGGTCTGGTCAGGAGCGCTCCACGGCTACCTCTAGTGTGGTGTGATAGGATTAGGGATTGCGGTCAGCAGAGTTCCCACGTCTCAGAGCTCGTCCTATGTTATTAGTAACTATCAGGTCATTTTCAGTGCTCTTAACCACCAGGTCCATTGTGGTTCTAAATCACCAGTTCATAACAGTTTGGTATTGCAGACGCTTTCTTAATCCTTCGGACTTTTGGACCCAGTGGCAACCTCCCTCTGGCTCTAATTGACACACCTGGACCTGAGTGTTTATAGACTCTCTGTTTGCTTCAGGGAGTTGCCTCTGGTATTCATATTTTCCCTTGTGAAAGCTTTGAGTGATAGCAGTCGGCTAACTTCCTCTCTGGTGCTATTGTTGGACGTTTGGTGTTACCTGTCTGAGTCTGCTCAAGCTAAGTTGCTTCCCCCTTGTTTGTCTCCCTTCTTCTCTTCAGTGAACAGTGGGGACTGTGTGGGGGAGGCTGTATGAATAGCTCCAAATTCCGCAGATGGGCAACTGATGCAAAATGGAATGACCAGACTCTCAGAAGGCAATTTCTTCAAGGCCTTACTGAAAGGTTGAAGGATGCTTTGGCAGTGTATGAAACCCCTGAGTCCTTGGAGGCGGCTATTTCGTTGGCTACACATGATAGATGCCTTCGAAATAGGTGGGTAAGACCACTTTCTCCGGAACCTCTTTTTTGGGGTATTGCCCCTTTGCCAGGGGAGCGGTCTAGCGGTGAACCAGCTCGGGGAAGGTGGAGGAACCCATGCAGTTAGAGGGTGTCCTTGTATCGTTTCCCAGAAGATTCGCAAAAAAAAGGGAGGAAAAAAAGGGACATTTTATTGGGGTCTGTCCTTTGATGCCTAAGCAAAAAGAGACTCGTTTGACCCTTGGTAGTTTGGAGTTGAATAAGCAAGGGGTGCATTTATCGTCAATCTGCATTTCCCGGTTTGTCCTGACAGCATAGGTGGTGCTGGAGAGCAAAACCGAGATCTCTGTATTCTTTGATAACGGAGCAGGAGTCCGCATGGTTGATGCTCAGTTTGCCAGAACTCATAGGCTGGCTTGATGTTCTTTAGTTAATCCCATTCCCATCGACTCAGCGCCACTTGCACAGAAAGCTCTGACTCAGATTGTACATAATGTAAGACTGAGAGTGGGGTCGAGTGAGATAATTCCTTGCTATGTCCTGGATGGTCTTCCCACCCCAATTGTATTGGGTCTTCCCTGGTTGGTGAAACATAATCCATTGGTAGATTGGCAAGCCAGGGAGATTGTTGAGTGGGGAGATTACTGCCATGAGATCTGTTTAAGGATTTCATTGCGGAAAGTATAGAGAAGGAACATATCCAATCCTCATCTTCGCCCGTGGCGGCAGGGTTCTTCTTTGTGAAGAAAAAAGATGGTTGACTACGTCCCTGTTTAGATTTCCGGGAATTAAATCAGATTACCATCCGAGATCCATCCCCTCTTCCTCTGATTCGGTATCTCTTCAGCTAGATTGCCGGAGCTAATGTGTTCTCCAAGTTGGATTTAAGGGGGGCCTACAACTTGCTTAGAATCAGAGAAGGGGATGAATGGAAAACAGCGTTCAATACCCCTGAGGGTCATTTCGAGAGTCTGGTCATGCCTATCTGCCTGACCAATGCACCTGCGGTTTTCCAACATGTCATTTATGATATTTTCCATCATTTTGTGGGCAGGTTTGTGGTGGTCTATCTGGGCAATATGTTGTTTTATTCACGGGATTTTGAGACACATCGGGGGCATGTTAAACCACATGTCACTGTGCGTGACACTTAAGCAGCATGAACTGAGTCACAGGTTCCCTTTAATCATTTAAGAAATATTCACAATATGAGCACATTTGCCTTTTAAAAGTCTATAGGAGTTTGATGACAAACACACTGGAGTGTTATGTAGGCAATCCAGTGACACAGTGTGCCAGCAATCAGAGCACATACAGTGATCTGACAAAACCCAAAAACAATAGAACGAGCTCTGAGACGTGGAATCTCTGTAGACCGCAATACCTGAACCTATCCTAAACACAACTAAAGGCAGCTGTAGATTGCGCCTGTCACTACCTATGCAACTCGGCACAGCCTGAGGAGCTGACTAGCCTGAAGATAGAAAAACAAGCCTGACTTGCCTCAGAGAAATACCCCAAAGGAAAAGGCAGCCCCCCACATATAATGACTGTTAGCAAGATGAAAAGACAAACGTAGGGATTAAATAGATTCAGCAAAGTGAGGCCCGATATTCTAGATAGACCGAGGATAGCAAAGAGAACTTTGCAGTCTACAAAAAACCCTAAAGCAAAAAACCACGCAAAGGGGGCAAAAAGACCCACCGTGCCGAACTAACGGCACGGCGGTGCACCTTTTGCGTCTCAGAGCTTCCAGCAAAAACGAATAGACAAGCTGGACAGAAAAAGAAGCAACAAAAGCAAAGAAGCACTTATCTAAGCAGATCAGCAGGCCACAGGAAAGATCCAGAAGCTCAGGTCCAACACTGGAACATTGACAAGGAGCAAGGAAGACAGAATCAGGTGGAGTTAAATAACAAAGCAGCCAACGAGCTCACCAGAACACCTGAGGGAGGAAGCTCAGAAGCTGCAGTACCACTTGTGACCACAGGAGTGAATTCAGCCACAGAATTCACAACAGTACCCCCCCCTTGAGGAGGGGTCACCGAACCCTCACCAGAGCCCCCAGGCCGACCAGGATGAGCCACATGAAAGGCACGAACAAGATCTGGAGCATGGACATCAGAGGCAAAAACCCAGGAATTATCTTCCTGAGCATAACCCTTCCATTTAACCAGATACTGGAGTTTCCGTCTAGAAACACGAGAATCCAAAATTTTCTCCACAATATACTCCAATTCCCCCTCCACCAAAACCGGGGCAGGAGGCTCAACAGATGGAACCATAGGTGCCACGTATCTCCGCAACAACGACCTATGGAATACATTATGTATGGAAAAGGAGTCTGGGAGGGTCAGACGAAAAGACACAGGATTGAGAATCTCAGAAATCCTATACGGACCAATAAAACGAGGTTTAAATTTAGGAGAGGAAACCTTCATAGGAATATGACGAGAAGATAACCAAACCAGATCCCCAACACGAAGTCGGGGACCCACACGGCGTCTGCGATTAGCGAAAAGTTGAGCCTTCTCCTGGGACAAGGTCAAATTGTCCACTACCTGAGTCCAGATCTGCTGCAACCTGTCCACCACAGAATCCACACCAGGACAGTCCGAAGACTCAACCTGTCCTGAAGAGAAACGAGGATGGAACCCAGAATTGCAGAAAAATGGAGAGACCAAGGTAGCCGAGCTGGCCCGATTATTAAGGGCGAACTCAGCCAACGGCAAAAAGGACACCCAATCATCCTGGTCTGCAGAAACAAAACATCTCAGATATGTCTCCAAGGTCTGATTGGTTCGTTCGGTCTGGCCATTAGTCTGAGGATGGAAAGCCGAGGAAAAAGACAAGTCAATGCCCATCCTACCACAAAAGGCTCGCCAAAACCTCGAAACAAACTGGGAACCTCTGTCAGAAACAATATTCTCAGGAATGCCATGCAAACGAACCACATGCTGGAAGAACAAAGGCACCAAATCAGAGGAGGAAGGCAATTTAACCAAGGGCACCAGATGGACCATTTTAGAAAAGCGATCACAGACCACCCAAATGACTGACATCTTTTGAGAAACGGGAAGGTCAGAAATGAAATCCATCGAAATATGTGTCCAAGGCCTCTTTGGGACCGGCAAGGGCAAAAGCAACCCACTGGCACGTGAACAGCAGGGCTTAGCCCTAGCACAAATCCCACAGGACTGCACAAAAGCACGTACATCCCGTGACAGAGATGGCCACCAGAAGGATCTAGCCACTAACTCTCTGGTACCAAATATTCCAGGATGACCAGCCAACACCGAACAATGAAGTTCAGAGATAACTTTAGTAGTCCACCTATCAGGGACGAACAGTTTCTCCGCCGGACAACGATCAGGTTTATTCGCCTGAAATTTTTGCAACACTCGCCGCAAATCAGGGGAGATGGCAGACACAATGACTCCTTCCTTGAGGATACTCGCCGGCTCAGATGAACCCGGAGAGTCGGGCACAAAACTCCTAGACAGAGCATCCGCCTTCACATTTTTAGAGCCCGGAAGGTACGAAATCACAAAATCGAAGCGGGCAAAAAATAACGACCAACGGGCCTGTCTAGGATTCAAGCGCTTGGCAGACTCGAGATAAGTAAGGTTCTTATGATCAGTCAATACCACCACGCGATGCTTAGCTCCCTCAAGCCAATGACACCACTCCTCGAATGCCCACTTCATGGCCAGCAACTCTCGGTTGCCCACATCATAATTACGCTCAGCAGCCGAAAACTTCCTGGAAAAGAAAGCACATGGTTTCAACACTGAGCAACCAGAACCTCTCTGTGACAAAACCGCCCCTGCTCCAATCTCAGAAGCATCAACCTCGACCTGGAACGGAAGAGAAACATCTGGTTGACACAACACAGGGGCAGAACAAAAACGATGCTTTAACTCCTGAAAAGCTTCCACAGCAGCAGAAGACCAATTAACCAAATCAGCACCCTTCTTGGTCAAATCGGTCAATGGTTTGGCAATGCTAGAAAAATTACAGATGAAGCGACGATAAAAATTAGCAAAGCCCAGGAATCTTTGCAGACTTTTCAGAGATGTCGGCTGAGACCAATCCTGGATGGCTTGGACCTTAACCGGATCCATCTCGATAGTAGAAGGGGAAAAGATGAACCCCAAAAATGAAACTTTCTGCACACCGAAGAGACACTTTGATCCCTTCACAAACAAAGAATTAGCACGCAGGACCTGGAAAACCATTCTGACCTGCTTCACATGAGAGTCCCAATCATCTGAGAAGATCAAAATGTCATCCAAGTAAACAATCAGGAATTTATCCAGATACTCACGGAAGATGTCATGCATAAAAGACTGAAACACAGATGGAGCATTGGCAAGTCCGAACGGCATCACTAGATACTCAAAATGACCCTCGGGCGTATTAAATGCAGTTTTCCATTCATCTCCTTGCCTGATTCTCACCAGATTATACGCACCACGAAGATCTATCTTAGTGAACCAACTAGCCCCCTTAATCCGAGCAAACAAGTCAGATAACAATGGCAAGGGATACTGAAATTTAACAGTGATCTTATTAAGAAGGCGGTAATCAATACATGGTCTCAGCGAACCATCCTTCTTGGCTACAAAAAAGAACCCTGCTCCCAGTGGTGATGACGATGGGCGAATATGTCCCTTCTCCAGGGATTCCTTCACATAACTGCGCATAGCGGCGTGTTCAGGCACGGATAAATTAAATAATCGACCTTTAGGGAATTTACTACCAGGAATCAAATTGATAGCACAATCACAATCCCTATGCGGAGGTAGGGCATCGGACTTGGGCTCTTCAAATACATCCTGATAATCAGACAAGAACTCTGGGACCTCAGAAGGAGTGGATGACGAAATAGACAAAAATGGAACATCACCATGTACCCCCTGACAACCCCAGCTGGATACCGACATAGAGTTCCAATCCAATACTGGATTATGGGTTTGCAGCCATGGCAACCCCAACACGACCACATCATGCAGATTATGTAGCACCAGAAAGCGAATAACTTCCTGATGTGCAGGAGCCATGCACATGGTCAGCTGGGTCCAGTACTGAGATTTATTCTTGGCCAAAGGTGTAGCATCAATTCCTCTCAACGGAATAGGACACCGCAAAGGCTCCAAGAAAAACCCACAATGTTTAGCATAATCCAAATCCATCAGATTCAGGGCAGCGCCTGAATCCACAAACGCCATGACAGAATACGATGACAAAGAGCATATCAAGGTAATGGACAGAAGGAATTTGGACTGTACAGTACCAATGACGGCAGACCTATCGAACCGCTTAGTGCGCTTAGGACAATCAGAAATAGCATGATTGGAATTACCACAGTAGAAACACAGCCCATTCAGACGTCTGTGTTCTTGCCGTTCAACTCTGGTCATAGTCCTATCGCACTGCATAGGCTCAGGTTTAATCTCAGACAATACCGCCAGATGGTGCACAGATTTACGCTCGCGCAAGCGACGACCGATCTGAATGGCCAAAGACATAGACTCATTCAAACCAGCAGACATAGGAAAACCCACCATGACATCCTTAAGAGCCTCAGAGAGACCCTTTCTGAACAAAGCTGCCAGCGCAGATTCATTCCACAGAGTGAGTACTGACCACTTCCTAAATTTCTGACAATATACTTCTATATCATCCTGACCCTGGCACAAAGCCAGCAAATTTTTCTCAGCCTGATCCACTGAATTAGGCTCATTGTACAGCAATCCGAGCGCCAGGAAAAACGCATCGACACTACTCAATGCAGGGTCTCCTGGCGCAAGAGAAAATGCCCAGTCCTGAGGGTCGCCGCGCAAAAGAGAAATAATAATCAAAACCTGTTGAACTGAATTACCAGAAGAATGAGGTTTCAAGGCCAGAAATAGCTTACAATTATTTTTGAAGCTCAGAAACTTAGTTCTATCACCAAAAAACAAATCAGGAATAGGAATTCTTGGTTCTAGCATAGATTTCTGATCAATAGTATCTTGAATCTTTTGTACATTTATAACGAGATTTTCCATTGAAGAGCACAGAGCCTGAATATCCATGTCCACAGCTGTGTCCTGAAGCACCCAAATGTCTAGGGGAAAAAAAAGACTGAACACAGAGCTGAGAAAAAAAAATGATGTCAGAACTTCTTTTTTCCCTCTATTGAGAATCATTAGTAGTGGCTCCTTGTACTGTTATGTAGGCAATCCAGTGACACAGTGTGCCAGCAATCAGAGCACATACAGTGATCTGACAAAACCCAAAACAATAGAACGAGCTCTGAGACGTGGAATCTCTGTAGACCGCAATACCTGAACCTATCCTAAACACAACTAAAGGCAGCTGTGGATTGCGCCTGTCACTACCTATGCAACTCGGCACAGCCTGAGGAGCTGACTAGCCTGAAGATAGAAAAACAAGCCTGACTTGCCTCAGAGAAATACCCCAAAGGAAAAGGCAGCCCCCCACATATAATGACTGTTAGCAAGATGAAAAGACAAACGTAGGGATTAAATAGATTCAGCAAAGTGAGGCCCGATATTCTAGATAGACCGAGGATAGCAAAGAGAACTTTGCAGTCTACAAAAAACCCTAAAGCAAAAAACCACGCAAAGGGGGCAAAAAGACCCACCGTGCCGAACTAACGGCACGGCGGTGCACCCTTTGCGTCTCAGAGCTTCCAGCAAAAACGAATAGACAAGCTGGACAGAAAAAGAAGCAACAAAAGCAAAGAAGCACTTATCTAAGCAGATCAGCAGGCCACAGGAAAGATCCAGAAGCTCAGGTCCAACACTGGAACATTGACAAGGAGCAAGGAAGACAGAATCAGGTGGAGTTAAATAACAAAGCAGCCAACGAGCTCACCAGAACACCTGAGGGAGGAAGCTCAGAAGCTGCAGTACCACTTGTGACCACAGGAGTGAATTCAGCCACAGAATTCACAACACTGGAGGCCTTTCTCCTTTACCCTAACAGCTTTTAAGAAGACAGTTGTTCCCACTAAGTGGCTCTTCAGGGTGCTGTGTAGTGGATGAAATTAGGCTATTAGTTCATCATTGATCAGACATCTGGGAGATGCCTTCATGTAGGAGGGAATTCGCAGATCCGCTGCCTCTCTATTGTTTGTTATCGGCTTTCTGTCAGGTTATATTGCCAACTTTCTTTCAGAATTTGACATCTCGTCCATCTGAATACTTCTGTATCAAGTACATCATTATTAACCTGAGTGATTTTTCTCTTTTCATTCATTCAGTAAACAAAGCCATAATGCCATAGATACCAGCCTTTCAGATGCCATGTCAGGGGGGCTCATCTTAAGCTTGCCAACCCCTTCAATATTAGTAATACCACCTTCCATATTGAAAAGGGCGGGCAAGTTGAAATGGTGACCAAGTCCATACCACTGACACTGTAAACATTAGTGAAAAATGGTCCCAAGGGTCATTGTCATGAGTGGGTCACATCCTCTTTGGAGATTTAGGGTTAGAAAATCACTACAAATTGTGAATCACAGGTCTTCCATTTTGCCTGGGTGCTTGTGTTTGATATTAAATGGATTTTGTTTACTTTGGTGCTCAATAGGTTAACCACCTTTTCTAGTCAGAAACTTGGAGCTCCAGCTCACAGCTTTTCCTGACCTGGTCATTATAAAATCTGGCCAGACCATCTCTTCCTCACCAGTGAAATTTTTACTTCCCAGTTCCTTGGAGTCGCTGTACTGAGTTGGAGATGGTTGTATCTGCTGGAGATTGTTGCATGCTTTTTTGGGGTGTATGCTTTCCTCATTGTCCTATTCCCATTTGGGTTCTACATTCCTACCTTTCCCTATATACTGTTAGAATCTATTTTGTTTTGACCATCCGCCATCTTGATGTGGTTTTCAGGTTGCTGGTCTTTTTCCTCTGGTGCTGGATTTGTCTTAGGTCAGGTGATTGTATCACCCTTTATTACCCAGCACCTGCCTCCCAGTCCTTGTTGCACAACAGTGTTAATCCGCTAGTGTTCTGGCTTGGTGCCTTGTTAGCTTTTTGTGTATGATATTGTGCAGTTCTGGGATCTCTAGTTCTGCCAGTTTTTTGTTTTTTTGTTTTTTTGTTTTCCATTTGTTTCTGCAGCTTCCTCTATTTTCCTACTCGGAGGTTACCTGTTTTTGTTCCCAGTCCCCAGATCGTTCAGAGATACCCTTCCCCCCCTACCTGTAGGTCTTCGTTTGAGTTTAGCCTAGGAAACTTCAGTGGGTCTGTTCATAAGGAATAGGTCACCCACTCCATCGTAGGGTTTCAGCCTAGTCCTAGTATAGGGTCAGCTTTTCCCCCTTCCACCCTATTCCTGAGTTGCAGACATATACTTCTCTACCTTTGGTGAGTGTTTTGCATGTTAGTTGCTTTTTGTTATCTGTTTGTCTTACGTGTTTATACACTAGCATTTCTGTCCCAGGCCCCTTGAGGAAGGGGAGGGGACAGCTTAGGGTATAACAGGAGAACAGCAAGGCTGGTGGCTCAAACTTCCTCACCTTTAGAGGTACCATTGGGATCAGGGATAATTAGAGTCCCTGCCAAAGGGACAGTGCAGGGCCCATTTCCCTTTTTACCTACAGTCATAGCGTGACAGTCATATTACCATTCTGTCCTATAAAGGATTGGTGGCCTCAGTTTGAGAATTGTTTGGTATAAGGAGTGCCTCTGTTGACGCTATCATTTTGTTCAGTGTTTTAACCAGAGAGTGCCCACATACGCAAAATTCCCAGCCAGACAGAAATCCTATACAGAGTGG
The DNA here is from genome assembly GCF_032444005.1 of Ranitomeya imitator. Lineage (NCBI taxonomy): Eukaryota > Metazoa > Chordata > Amphibia > Anura > Dendrobatidae > Ranitomeya > Ranitomeya imitator. The sequence continues at coordinate 489,739,004 of NC_091283.1, forward strand.
CCCCTGTCAGAGTCAGCCGATCCCACCGGAATCAGTGTTTCCTATTGAATACAATCTAATGTGTATTGGAGTCTAAATTTATCAGGCCTAATCTGAATTGACACCACGTACTGTTTGTATAGGATATTTAGATCCCTGTTAACGCAAAGATCAATAATGATTATTACCGCCATCCATATGTTCCTCATACAAAGTATCAACCATATTAACAAAACTACTTTTTTTCCCATATTAAAATGGTCTATCGTCTGTTAATTCAGAATTTTCCGCAATGAGAGCTATTTCACAATACTATCATTATGGCCAAATCTTCTAAAATGAGGATATTTTATAAGTAAAGAATATTTTAATATGCCGCTTAGCATCACAGGAGACCAGACATTACAGGATTAGAGAAGGAGACGGAGAGATTTCCAAACGGAAAGTATTATCTGAAAAGAACGGGGGGGATTGAGATATATTCTGCAGAGAAGCGCCGCAGCTTTATTGAAATTAAATTGGTATAATCCCGCATGGGTTTTAATTACAAGTGTCTGACGTCAGCAAGAGACATCCACACTGGGAGACCTGAATATTCCTTATGTTACATCCATCCAGGTTATCAAACCTCAGCGGGGCCAATAGAGAGATAGATAACCCTTTCACTGCCAGAGACAGCTTTACAACCTGGGGCAAGAAAAGGTCAATCCAACCATAGCATTGACTTATTGTACAACTCTAGAATCTCGGGGGAGCCTGGACACTAGAAATATACCTCATCCCGTAGGACCATTATTGGTACAGAATAAAACAATGGAGATCCGTCTTCCTGACTTTTTATTACAGCCTGCGATACTGGCTTGTAATGGGAGTTGCAGCAATCGCTCATTCATTTTATGCTTAGGATTTTATTTTTGCAGGTCTTAAAACAAATAAAGGTTCACACTCTTTTCCCATAATCAGTGCAACAATTGTCCTTAGGCCTCATTCCCACTGGCGTTTAATAAATTGCTCCGATTTTCATACTGAAATGTGGGATGAGTTTCCTTGGTATGTCATTTCTTATGTCAACTGGGTGTGCAATTTTTTTCTCGCATCGCATCTGTATAACATCCATATGAAATGCATTTTTAACATCATCTTCTACATACTATAATGCTCTATGTAAATTAAAGGGAACCTGTCAGCAGGATTGTGCACGGTAACCTACACAGTGTCAGGTCAGCACCGTTATACTGATTAAAATGATACACTGGGTGATGAAATCTGTTTTGTCGTTGTTTAACCCCTTCATGACCCAGCCTATTTTGACCTTAATGACCTGGCCGTTTTTTGCAATTCTGACCAGTGTCCCTTTATGAGGTAATAACTCAGGAATGCTTAAACGGATCTTGGCGGTTCTGAGATTGTTTTTTTCATGACATATTGGGCTTCACGTTAGTGGTAAATTTAGGTTGATAATTTTTGCGTTTATTTGTAAAAAAAATGGAAATTTGGCAAAAATTTTGAAAATTTTGCAATTTTCAAATTTTGAATTTTTATTCTGTTAAACGAGAGAGTTATGTGACACAAAATAGTTAATAAATAACATTATCCACATGTCTACTTTACATCAGCGCAATTTTGGAAACAAAATTTTTTTTTGCTAGGAAGTTACAAGGGTTAAAAGTTGACCAGCGATTTCTCATTTTTACAGCAAAATTTACAAAACCATTTTTTTTAGGGTCCACCTCACATTTGAAGTCAGTTTGAGGGGTCTATATGGCTGAAAATATCCAAAAGTGACACCATTCTAAAAACTGCACCCCTCAAGGTGCTCAAAACCACATTCAAAAAGTTTATTAACCCTTCAGGTGCTTCACAGCAGCAGAAGCAACATGGAAGGAAAAAATGAACATTTAATTTTTTAGTCACAAAAATGATCTTTTAGCAACAATTTTTTTATTTTCCCAAGGGTAAAAAGAGAAACTGGACCCCAAAAGTTATTGTACAATTTGTCCTGAGTACGCCGATAGCCCATATGTGGGGGGGAACTACTGTTTGGGCACACGACAGGGTTCAGAAGGGAAGGAGTGCCATTTGACTTTTTCAATGAAAAATTGGCTCCAATCTTTAGCGGACACCATGTCGCATTTGGAGAGCCCCTGTGTGCCTAAACATTGGAGCTCACCCACAAGTGACCCCATTTTGGAAACTAGACCCCCCCAAGGAACTTATCTAGATGCATAGTGAGCACTTTGAGCCCCCAGTTGCTTCACAAATTGATCCGTAACAATGAAAAAGTACTTTTTTCACAACAAATTTATTTTGGCCTCAATTTGTTCATGTTCCACATGGGCAACAGGATAAAATGGATCCTAAAATTTATTGGGCAATTTCTCCTGAGTACAGTGATACCTCACATGTGGGGGTAAACCACTGTTTGGGCACACGGCCGGGCTTGGAAGGGAAGGAGCGCCATTTGACTTTTTGAATGAAAAATTAGCTCCAATAGTTAGCGGACACCATGTCGCGTTTGGAGAGCCCCTGTGTGTCTAAACATTTGAGCTCCCCCACATGTGACCCCATTTTGGAAACTAGACCTCCCATGGAACTAACCTAGATGTGCGGTGACCACTTTAAACGCAGAGCCGTGAAAATAAAAAAATAATTTTTCTTTCCTCAAAAATGATGTTTTAGCAAGCAATTTTTTATTTTCACAAGGGTAACAGGAGAAATTGGACACCAATAGTTGTTGCCCAGTTTGTCCTGAGTACACTGATACCCCTTATGTGGGGGTAAACCACTGTTTGGGCGCATGGCAGAGCTCGGAAGGGAAGTAGTGATGCTTTGAAATGCAGACTTTGATGGAATGGTCTGCGGGCGTCATGTTGCATTTGCAGAGCCCCTGATGTGCCTAAACAGTAGAAACCCCCCACAAGTGACCCCATTTTGGAAACTAGACCCCCCAAGGAACTTATCTAGATACGTGGTGAGCACTTTGAACCCCCAAGTGCTTTCACAGAAGTTTACAACGCAGAGCCGTGAAAATAAAAAAATAATTTTTCTTTCCTCAAAAATGATGTTTTAGCAAGCAATTTTTTATTTTCACAAGGGTAACAGGAGAAATTGGACACCAATAGTTGTTGCCCAGTTTGTCCTGAGTACACTGATACCCCATATGTGGTATTCTTTCCTCAAAAATGATGTTTTTTTCCCATGAGTTTACAAAAAACGCTGCGCACATGCTGCGGAAAAAACTGCGCGGAAACGCAGCGATTTGCATTCCGCACATTTCACTTCTTTCTGCGGATTCCGCAGCGGTTTTACAACTGCTCCAATAGAAAACCGCAGTGTAATCCGCAGAAAAACTGCGGTAAATCCGCGATAAATCTGCAGCGGTTTTGCACTGCGGATTTATCAAAACCGCTGCGGAAAAATCCGCAGAGGACCAGAGTACGTGTGCACATTCCCTAACCCTAACCCTAACCCTAGTTCTAACTCTAGTGGAAAAAATATATATATTTTTTTCTTTATTTTATTATTGTCCCTACCTATGGGGGTGATAAAGGGGGGGGGGGTTCATTTACTTTTATTTTGATCACTGTGATAGGTTTTATCACAGTGATCAAAATGTACATGGAACGAATTTGCCGGCCGGCAGATTCGGCGGGCGCACTGCGCATGCGCCCGCCATTTTTTAAGATGGTGGCGCCCATGGAGAAGACGGACGGACATCGGGAGGCTCGGTAAGTATGAGGGGGGAGATCGGGGCACAGGGGGGCGTCGGAGCACGGGGGGCATCGGAGCACGGGGGAGCGGACAAGAGGACGGGGGAGCAGACAGAGCGATGGAGGGGAGCGGAGCACAGGACGGAGGACTGGAGAGGAGATCGGTGGCGGTGGGCGGGGCAGATGGTCTCCGGGCGTCACGTTGCATTTGCAGAGCCCCTGATGTGCCTAAACAGTAGAAACCCCCCACAAGTGACCCCAGTTTGGAAACTAGACACCCCAAGGAACTTATCTAGATATGTGGTGAGCACTTTGAACCCCCAAGTGCTTCACAGAAGTTTATAACGCAGAGCCGTGAAAATAAAAAATCATTTTTCTTTCCTCAAAAATTATGTTTTGGCAAGCAATTTTTTATTTTCACAAGGGTAACAGGAGAAATTGGACCCCAATAGTTGTTGCTCAGTTTGTCCTGAGTATGCTGGTACCCCATATGTGGGGGTAAACCACTGTTTGGGCGCACGTCGGGGCTCGGAAGGGAGGGAGCACCATTTGACTTTTTGAACGCAAGATTGGCTGGAATCAATGGTGGCGCCATGTTGCGTTTGGAGACCCCTGATGTGCCTAAACAGTAGAAACCCCTCAATTCTAACTCCAACATTAGCCCCAACACACCCTAACCCTAATCCCAACTTTAGCCATAACCCTAATCACAACCCTAACCCCAACACACCTCTAACCACAGCCCTAACGGCAACACAACCCTAACCCTAACCACAAGCCTAATCTTAACCCTATTTCCAACCCTAGCCATAATTCCAACCCTAACTCTAATTCCAACCCTAACCCTAAGGCTATGTGCCCACATTGCGGATTCGTGTGAGATTTTTCCGCACCATTTTTGAAAAATCCGCAGGTAAAAGTCACTGCATTTTACCTGCGGATTTACCGTGGATTTCCAGTGTTTTTGTGCAGATTTCACCTGTTGATTCCTATTGAGGAACATGTGTAAAACGCTGCTGAATCTACACAAAGAATTGACATGCTGCGGAAAATACAACGCAGAGTTTCCGCGCGGTATTTTCCACACCATTGGCACAGCGGATTTGGTTTTCCATAGGTTTACATGGTACTGTAAACCTGATGGAAAACTGCTATGAATCTGCAGCGGCCAATCCGCTGCGGATGCGCAGCCATATCCGCACCATGCGCACATAGCCTAATTCTAAAGGTATGTGCACACGCTGTGGAAAATGCTGTGGATCCGCAGCATTTCCGCAGCTGTGGGTCCGCAGCAGTTTCTCATGATTTTACAGTTCAATGTAAACCTATGGGAAACAAAAAACGCTGTGCACATGCTGTGGAAAAAACTGCGCGAAAACGCAGCGGTTTACATTCCGCAGAATGTCACTTCTTTCTGCAGATTCCTTAGCGGTTTTACAACTGCTCCAATAGAAAAACGCAGTTGTAAAACCACGGTGAAATCCGGAGAAAAACTACGGTAAATCCGTGATAAATCTGCAGCTGTTTTGCACTGCGGATTTATCAAATCTTCTGCGGAAAAATCCGCAGAGGACCAGAATACGTGTGCACATAGCCTTACCCTAACCCTAACTCTAGCCCTAACCCTAACCCTAGTTCTAACCCTAACCCTAGTTCTAACCCTAACCCTAGTGGAAAAATAAAAGTAAATATATTTTCTTTATTTTATTATTGTCCCTACCTATGGGGGGTGATAAAGGGGGGGTTCATTCACTATTTTTTTTTTATTTTGATCACTGTGATAGGTTTTATCACAGTGATCAAAATGTACATGGAACGAATCTGCCGGCCAGCAGATTCGGCGGGCGCACTACACATACACCCGCCATTTTGGAAGATGACGGCGCCCATGGAGAAGACGGACGGACATCGGGAGGCTTGGTAAGTATGAGGGGGTAGGGGGGAGCACGGGGGTGGATCGGAGCACGGGGCGGGGTGGATTGGAGCACGGGGGAGCGGCCAGGAGGATGGGGGGATCTGACAGGAGGACGGAGGGGAGCGAACCACAGAACGGAGGACTGGGGAGGAGATTGGTGGCGGTGGCAGGGGGCAGATCAGGGTTTCCAGCCATGGCCGATGATATTGCAGCATCGGCCATGGCTGGATTGTAATATTTCACCACTTTTCGCAATGCGAATTTTCCTTGCATTGCACTCGGCATACTTACACGCAAGTGGGAGCGAGGCCTTAGGCTGTGTCTGTTATTTCATTGTAATTCCCATCATGTGACTGAAGATGAGCTGCAATACCAGGCTCTGCCCATAGAAATGGGTGGTGCTGTTCCTGGGAAAATAAAAACCAACCAAATTTTTTTTAAAAAAAATTAACCCCTTCACAATGTGTCCAAATTGCATTTTTGCATTTTAATTTTTCCTCCCCTTCTTCCAAGAGCCATCATTTTTTTATTTTTCTGTTCACATAGACATATGAGGGCTTGTGTTTTTACCAGCCTAATTGTACTTTTGAATGACACCATTCATTTTACCATATAGTGTACTGGAAAATGGGGGAAAAAAAATAAAAGTGGAAAGAAATAGTGAAAAAAACGCAATTCTGACATTGTTTCTTGGGAATTGTTTTTAGGGTGTACATTTTGTAGTAAAAATGACTTTGCAATATGATTTTACTCACAATGCTAACTCTTCATGCCCCTAACTCTTCGTGCCCAGACTTCAAAGGAAAATCACATCATTTAAAAAATGGAAGAATATGTTGGCCTGATTTATGTGCAGCTGTAGACTTGCTTCCCAAAATATAACATAAATATATATATCAATATGAAATCCAAGAAGAGTTTCAGGCATAGTAAAGCGATGACTATGTAGGTGTTCAATGCATTTCAGTCAAAATATATGGTCACTAATGGAATAGTAGTACTATACGATGCATTACACCAGTATCAGTGGTATTCCTTGAAGTTGTCCTTGACTACTATGCTATGGAGCTAAGAGCCTTTTGAAGATCCCCCAAGTTCTCCTGCCTGAATCAATGTTTTGCTAATCTCTAGAACACAGTCCAATCTCAAAGTAGTATAGGAATACAGCCATTAACCAAAGCCCCATTAGGAGGTTGGCCTCTGTTTCCAACTAACAAAGCAAGACGTATCTTCTGGCTTCATGGAAAGATCTCTCAGGTGCATCTCCTGAAAAAAGTGCACAACTGATCTACAAAAGTTTTCACTGCAGATTGGTGAAGAACAATTTCATAATTGGAGGACACCACCCTTGGAAAAAAGGCACAAGCTACAATGCAATTACAGTATGGCACAGAACTTGACCTACTATGTCTTCATTGCCTAGTCCTTTCCATGAAGACATGTTGTCCATACTTTTGACAAATCAGTAGCCATTGTGGTCAATCATTGCCAGCATCAATTGAGTGACTTCTCAATATGGTAATATGTGGTCCATATGGATAACAGGTTAAGGTTCCTTTGTATTATCTCATCTCTATACAAGGATCTACTCCATACTCACTTATTGGGATATCTGATTGGCATGAGGGCTAAATGGGAAAGAGAGTTGGGTCGCTTAGAGGATGAAACATGGGAGTCTGTTCTAGAATGGACACCGAAATTATTATCACTAAATGAGCCATATAGACTTTCCCAGCTTTATATTGTACACAGAGTGTATAGATCCCGGGATGTCCTATACAAAGCTGTGTTGAGATCTGACTCGGAATGCTTTTGGTTGGTGGTTGTAAGCCGGATAGAAGGGGCATACAGATGTGTAATTCCAAGAGAACCATTGGTGTGCGTGTTGGGGTATGTGGAAGAGATTGTTGTGGATAACAAGCTGAAAATAGCGATCACTAGACTACTGTACATGGCTCGAAAGGTCATAGCAGGAAATTGGATTAAAGAGGAGCCTCCCTCGAGGGGAGAATATATTAAATATGTGAAGCAGATCATTACCCTGGAAAGGGGTGAATATCAGAAAAGAGGGAAGATGGTCCTGTATGATAAATTGTGGACGCCTTGGCTGGAACTAGGTTAGGGGGAGGGTAAGGGAAGCAAGACCTGAGGAGGGTTCGCCTATATAATAATGGTTTATATGTTCATAATGGAAATCACTACATAATGTATATAATGTTACAAGACATGTTAAGAGAAGAGCGTGAGCTGTCTAAAAGGGAAGAAGCGGGGAGGGGTGGGTAATGGGGGATTAATGAGGGGGAAATGAAAATACATGTCTTAATGTCAAATGTTTTATTGGAATTTTATACTTAATAAAAAATATTGGAGTTAAAAAAGGTTCCTTTGTAAGAGACTGTCGACTGGTTTGGATTTCTCTGCTCAGAACGACTGGTATGGAAGACCAGTGTAATGTTTCATATGTAACATACAGGAGTGCTAGTTACATGCTTTTTTCCGTAAATATATCATAAGCAAAACATTGTGAAGCTTGAAGAAGGAATAAAAATGAAATAACAAAAGGTAAAGCTAGAACAACACATGAAACCCTAGCTTTAGCCTTAAGCAGCAAGATAATTGCTAATTACAAGGAAGCGCAAAGAGAGAAAACTTCAAGGAACTTTGCCAAGATGTAAGAAAACGCTGTATATCTTGTCTATTTAACCTCACAGATTTTGAATCCTGCAAGTACAATTGTTATATGTAGGTCACTGCGGGCCTGGCCTGGTAATGTGACCATCTCGGCCTCTATCTGTTGGGGCCGAATGTGCATCTAAGTGGGTTTTTGTGCCTTTACTTTTTGATGTATACACCTTTATATATTCATTCCCTCTGTAATGTTATTTATTAATTGATTACCCCCACGCAGGGTCGGCATCAGCAGCCAGGCAAGTTCCAGGGCCCTGAGCAGGTGGAGCGGCCTACTTGCCACCAGGGACACTGGCGTGCTGTGGGGACCCGATGCCTATGCCAATGCTGGTGGCCGCAAGTAGGCCCCCCGCTTGCTCAAGGCCCCGGCACTTGCGATACTAACTTCTCGCTGTTTCTCCACTGCGCTGTATTCCGCATACTCTAACTGTGATGTTTCAGGTCAGAAGGTGCAATGAGATGACTAGTGACCAGTCACAGTGCAGAGAGCTGGAAGGCGCCTACGCTGAGGAATCCAGAGCAGAGTAGCAGCCAGCGAGGAGAGGTGAGTATTTAATTTTTTTTAATGCTTGGAGCAATATTTGGGGACCATCATACAATGGACCATCACATATGGGGCTCATCGTATACTGGAGCATCATACATGGTGCCCATTATATATGGAGCATTATATGGGGCCTATCACACACTGGAGCATCATATATGGGGCCCATTATATATGGAGCATTATATGGGGTCCATTCTGTTTGGAGCAATATATGGGACCCATCATATACTGGATCATTGTGTACGGTATGGGGCATTATATGGGGCCTATTCTATATGCAAAATTATATGGGGCCCATTCTATATGGAGCAATATACGGGGTCCATCATATACTGTATGGAGCATTATATTGGATTCATTATACCCTATGGAACAATATATGGGGCCCATCCTATACTGTGTGGAGAATTTTATGGGACCCATTATATATGGAGTAATATATGGGGCCCATCATATACTGGAACATTATATGGAGCCCATCATATACTGAATGGAATATTATATGGGGTACATTATGTATGTAGCAATATATGGGGCTCATTATACTGTATGGAGCATTATATGGGGCCCATTATACTGTTTGGAGCATGATATGGCGTTCAATATACTGTATGGAGCAATATTTGGGGCCATGAAGACCTGCCCCAACGTAATATCTGGGTCCTATGATACTCCTTCCACCATCCTTGATTAGTCTGGTTTATTGTTTTTTGGAAGATCAGACATATCTCTCACATAGTTAAAGGGGTTTTCCCATAAACAAAAGTTAATTTTAATCAATAGATCTTGGAATAATAATAATTTCCACAATTGGACGTGTTTAAATAAAATGTTCCTGTGCTGAGATAATCTTATAAATGTGCCCCTGCTGTGTACTGTGTAATGGCTGCGTCTGACCGTACAGGAACATGGCCTAATAACATCACCGCTCCTGGACAGGGGATGGAACAAAATAATAAACTGACATTACAGCACGGGTTCGCAAATAATTCTTTGAAGTAAAACATTTTTTTTTTTTACTGAATCATATTTATTAAAAAAATGTTTTCAGATTAAACAGATAAACACAACAATTCTGCAAACAGAGCAGAGTAGAATAATAATACAATAAGAAAACAGACAATCCAACGCAAGGGGGGGGGGAGGAAGGGGGTAGGTACACATAGGTATGCAACTGTAGATTATTTAGATCGGAGGTCTAAACATTAACTAATCTACCAAAATACCGGTTCCTGAAAGTCAAAGCTCCATATAAACTAAACAGCCAGGCACAGAGCAAGAATTTGTCACGGGCCGAGATACCAGATCCCGGATCACCACAGCACAAAAGTAAAACATTTTTAAAAACAGGCAGTGAAATGTTTTACCTCACTGTAAAAATCAGCTGTGATCACCTGCTGTAATGTCTGTATACTCTTTTGCTTCCTCCCCTGCCCAGGAGCTGTGTTGTGATCAGACCATGTTCCTGTACGGTCAGACACAGACATTACACAGTACACAGCAGGGGCACATTTACAGTTGTATGAAAAAATAGTTGCTTCCTTCCTAATTTCCTATTCTTTTGCATGTTTGTGACAATTAAATGTTTCAGCTTACCAAACAAATTTAAATTTTAGATAGTAAACACAAAATGCAGTTTTTAAATGGAGGTCTTTATTATTAAGTGAAAAAGAAATCCTAACCTACAGGGCCCTGTGATTGCCTTCCCCACTTAAAACATAAATTAACTGTGGTTTATCTCATCTTTGGGAAGCTGAGTTCAGATTCCCTTGTCACACGCAGGCCAGATTACTGCCACACCAGTTCTCAATCAAGAAATCATTTACAGTAAATAGGACCTACCTAACAAAGTGAAGTAGACCAAAAGATCCTTAAGTTCCTAGGCATCACTCTGCGATCCAAAGAAATGCTGGAACAAATGAGAAACAAAGTAATTGAGATCTATCAGTCTCGAAAAGGTTATAAAACCATTTCTCAAGCTTTGGGACTCCAGTGAACCACAGTGAGAGCCATTACCAGCAAGTGGCGAAAACATGGAATAGTGGTGAACCTTCCCAAAAGTGGCCAGCCGACCAAAATTACCCCAAGAGTGCAGCAACGACTCATTCAAGAGGTCACAAAAGACCCCACTACAACATCCAAAGAACTGCTGGCCTGACTTACCTCAGTTAAGGTCAGTGTTCATGACTCCACCATAAGAAAGAGACTGGGTAAAAATGGCCTACATGTCAGAGTTCCAAGGCAAAAACCACTGCTGAGCAATAAGAACATAAAGGCTCATCTCAGTTTTGCCAGAAAACATCTTGATAAACCCCAACACTTTGGGGAGAATACTGTGGACTGACAAGACAAAAGTTGAACTTTTTGGAATGTGTAAATTGCGTTCCCGTGTGGTCGGCGGGTGCATCAAAACAATGCATCCCCATACATCAGCATACATCCACATATCCTGAGTACCCAATGTTAAAGATAGGTACGCAGGACGCATGCAGAAGTAGGCGGATCTAAATGGAAGAAGTGCAGAAGTGGGCGGAGCTTCAGGGAGGAAGTACGCAGCCATCCTCAAAGCCCCGATACACAAGTGTGAACTTAGCCTTAGGAACCTTGAGTACTGCAAAAATTCGGTTTTAACCTTGGCCAGATCTGTGCCTTGCTACATTTATGGCTGTGAGCTCTTTGGTCAGTTCCTTTGACCTCATGATTCTCATTTGTTCTGACATGCACTGTGAGGTCTTAGGCCGGTTTCACACGTCCAGATAATTCCGGTACCGGAGAAATCGGTACCGGAGTCATCCGTGTCCGTGTGCACCGCACATGTGCACACGGAGAACAGTGTGCACTCTCCTCGTGTGCACATACCGCCCACAGGAGAGACAGTGCTACAGTAAGCGCTGTCCCCACTGTGTGTGGTGCTGAAGGCGGCATTCATCTCTTGTCCCCTGCAGGAGAGAAGAGATGAAAAATCAAGTTTTTTTTGTTTGTGTTAAAAATAAAGTTTGGGGGTCACCTCCCGCCTCCCATCCCCTGTGCGCCCGCCCATCCCCTGATAAATACTCACCCTGCTCCTGCGATGTCTCCTCTCAGCGCCGACAGCAGGTCCACTATGTCCCGGAACTATTTTGCGCACTAATGCTTTTCGGCTTTGCCCGCAGTTGGGCAAAGCATACTGTGCGTGCGCAAGGCAAGATTGCCTTGTGCAGGCTTGTACTACGGAGGACAGAGAATGAACTTCAATCCAATATTGCGGCCAGCATGCAGCCAGCGGGTAAGGAAAGGGTGAATCAAACACTCGAAAACTCCACCCATATAACCGAAAACCGGTCCCGCCAAATTCAGATGACAGGCTCCCTTTAAAGCTGCAGCTCCTTTTACTGCCTTCATCCATTATTATTTAATCCCCTTATAGTACTTGAACCTGCAATTGTCTGCTCCCTCATACTATACAATGCAATAACACACCAGGAGGAATACAGCACCAGAACCACCATCAGTTCCGGAAGACAACACAAAAAATAAAACGACAATGAAGACATCAGAACCACGATCAGTACATAAAAACACCAAAACCATCATAAGTACATAGAAACAACACTAGAACAAACATCAGAACATGAGGGCATCACCAAAATCACCATCAGTACATAAATACAGCACTAGCATCAGTACGTGAATCCAGCAACAAGCTTAGTACAGTGATCAATTGCAATGTCAGGTCAGGCCCTGCATTTTATTTTTGATATTCTATCTCTCAATGTTAAAATTAACCTACCTTAAAAATTATCGACTATTCATGTCTTTGTCAGTGGGCAAACTTACAAAATCAGAAAGCGATCAAATACTAATTTCCCCCACTGTACGTGCAGGAGTTCGTGGAACCTGACGGCGTGATCTTCTGGCCCCTCTCTGTCATCATAGCCTCGTACCCCATCTTCTAAGAGGGGCCTCCGGACCCTCAGAACAAGGTTTATCTGGATGTGAGGTGTGAAAAGACCGGACCAACCTAATCACATGAACATCTGATGCTGGCACCCACATTCACTCTTCAGGACCGTAACATTTCCAATGTACCAAATATTGAAGACACTGGCATGCCAAGCGAGAATCGATAATTTTAGCTATCTGGAAGTCCAGATTCCAATTAACAATGAATGTGGAAGGTAGTGGTGGAGATGGTTCAGAGGAAGCAATATATTTTTTGAGTAAAGATCGGTGAAACACATTATGGTTCTTGAAAGTAGGTATCAAAGCAAGGTGAAACACTGATGGATTGACAACAACAACTTTCTTGTGTAGTGTAATATATCTTGTTAGCCAGTAGATAGAAAAATATATAGAATTGAGAGTCCTCAGTGGTTGATACCTTTTAATGGCTAACTGAAAAGATGGTAACAAATTGCAAGCTTTCGAGACTACACAGGTCTCTTCATCAAGCAAAGACTAAAACAAATTCTGAAGAAACAAAACCTGTCCATTTATAATGACCACAGACAAGATAAACATCCCCAATTCACACCAGGACTACAAGATCCCAGGTACTTTCAGCTGTGTCACTTCTAATGTGGTGTTCCTAATTATTTGTACTAAATGTCCTACTGGGGGTCTGTATGTGGGGGAGACAGGGCAAAAGCTTAGAACAAGAATGAACTCTCATCGCCATACAATAAGAGAAAAAAGAATGGATCTACCTGTGGCAATACATTTTTGTCTCCCAAATCATAACATTATGGACATGAAATTACTTGTGTTAAAAGGTAGCTTCAAATCTCAGAGAGACAGAAGAGTCTGGGAATATAAACTGATGACGACCTTTGACAGTCTTAGTGCAGGAATGAATGTGTCGCACGGATTTATGTCTTTTTACATCAACTAAGGAACTTGCCCCTCAGACTATGAGGGGTCATCACAACAGAGACCCTAATCAGAGGACAATAAAACAATCCTTATCTAAGAGCTGGCCCAATATTTATGGACATAACTGTTTATCACACATGGTAATTCTGCTTCATGTCACCTGTCTTATCCATGGTTTTTTCCCCTCCTTTTTTTTTTCTCTGTGCTATGTTGTGCATAAATATGTGATTCTTCAGAATTTGTTTTAGTCTTTGCCTGATGAAGAGACCTGTGTAGTCTCAAAAGCTTGCAATTTGTTACCATCTTTTCAGTTAGCCATTAAAAGGTATCAACCACTGAGGACTCTCAATTCTAAATATTTTTGTAGAGTCAAATGAACCTGAATCTCAGTTTCCAAGAAGAAATCTTCAACTTAATGTTCTCCTAGGACAATCACACCAAGTCAAAGGACTGGATCGTGATATTCACTAAACATTCTAAGACAGTGGTTCACAGGGACAGTTTACCTGAAGGACAGGCTTAATTTCTGTAATATAAGAATCGGCTCGCAATTACTTCCTCCCCGCGGAAAACAACGAGACAATGCATCCGCCTTAAAGAGGTTGTCCACTGCTGTCCACTGCAAAGTGTATTGGGTAGATTGACATAAACCTTGGAAATAACCTTGCGTTTCTATATGTGCCTGTGAGCAGTGTTATTGCTGTCATCTGTGTGCATCCTTTGCCTAAAATACTAAGGAAATGTGTCATCTTTAACTTTAGCCCTTTTAGAGATCATTTCATCTTCAACCTGCTTAAAGGGGTTTTCTCACGAACAAAGTACTTTTTAATTAACAGATCTTGGAATAAAAGTAAGTTTCACAATTGGATGTGTAAAAAAAATATTCTCGTGCTAGGATAATCTTATCAAAACAACCAACTCACAAACATTAGCAGCATGGCAAATTGTATAATAAACCACAATGGGGGAATGATGATACAAGGAAAAAATCCTAGCCTGCTATAGTCAGATGGACATAAAAAACCGGACCAGTCGCAAAACAAGCATATATAAAGAAAGGCAAAAAAGCCAGAACAAAACGACCAAAAAGTCCATATGTAAGTATATGCAAAAATGCTTTATTAAAGATAATACAAAGAACAGTACAAGATCAGAGTATAAAAATGGTGCAAGGGAAAACATCCATAGCAAAAAAGTACAGAAAACAAGCAAGTGTGAATGGACCCATAGAACCCCCACATCAAAAGGAATAATGCTGTGGGATTTGGGACAATGCCCAGTAATAAATAGTCACAGAGGTATCCCTATGTGAGTCAGAGAATTCAGACTATCCACTGGGAATCCACATGCCAATACACTGAAGTATATCAAACTTAGCAGCAACATATTAGTTTCTAAAAGGTATAAGGGAAAATTCCCAGTCTATCCCAGTGCAGCAAGGACATAACAAGAACTTTACATACCGCAGCAGGATGATGTGAGGGTTCACAGGGGCCGTCCACACACCCCGACGATCGTTTCGGACAATCATCTTCCTCAGGGGGCATGTGGGTAAGTGACTGAAACCGGAGTTAAATAGTAAAGATAACCGGAAGTGAAATGGTTTGACCCCAGAAGTATAGGCGTAACCAAGGAGACCGGCGCACAATACGAAACCACACAGAAACCTATACAGCACAGCACATGGTGTCCCCTACAAAGAGGCAGCACAGGCCCGCAGCACACCGGGCAAAAACACGGGGCCCCGTGTATCACACCGGTGGGCGGGCAAAGGGGCGAGCGCTGGAAAAATGGGGGGCGGAGCCATAGCCGCGCATGCGCAGGCAGGGCACAAAGAGAGAAGCCACCATACAGACTAAGGGCAACAGGTAGGGAACCAAGTGACATGAAAGTTAATAGCTGTACCAGGCAAAAGGCACACCGCAGCGATGTTAGATGATAAGTACCCAGAAACTGAGAACTAACGTATATTATGGGGAAAACGTCATCCCATATACTGGCCACAAATTTCCCCACACCCATATTAGTAAGGGGGCGGAGTCAGGGCCGCACTTAGCCAAAGGGATAAAGGAAACCACCATCATGAATATGGGCAGCAGGTAGAAACCTGGGTGATAATGACCATATGAGATAAAAATAAAAACACAAAACGACCACAGGGTTATAGCAATATGTCCAGGACAATAAATTGTCCGGAACAAGAAATTCATGTATATTACATAAGGCGGCGACATACGATATATAAGCCACAGGTGACCCCATACCCGTACTATAATACCGAGAAAGTTAACTCTTCCCACTGGGACATAAGAATAACCGGAGGGCACATACCATCCAAGTAGAAAATAACAAACAGCGATCAAAAATGAAGGCAATTACCTATGAACAGACAATTATAATTAGGATGTAACAGTACAATCATAAAAAGATATCCATAATTAAATTGTACTAGTATTGCCCTGTGAAAATTCACAGGAAATACATAAAAGACTGCAATAATTATAATACATCTTATATAAATCATAATGTCCCGCTGGGTACAAGTATCAAAGGTCCATGGTCTCCGAAAAGTGCAGAGAAGACATAGAATAAATAACTTGATAGTCGATCCTGATATCCGTCCGGAGAAATAACGTGTTCCTTATATTTCCCATACAATGTCTCTTGGGGTACTGAGTTCGTATTGTGTTGATTGGTGGTCACACTAGGGAACGCCATACTTGAACAGACAAAAATGGGATCCAAAAAATGGACACCAAATACCAAAAAAGATAGAAGAAACTGTAAAACAAATAAAAGCCGTATTAAAACCAATGGTACAAAAAAGCAATGGAATGCCAAAAGGTGACACGTAATACAGTGAATGACGATCACAGAAAGGGAGCGAAACTGAGGCTCTCATTCAGGCCATGCGGGTGGACCGTATTTAGAGTCCAGATCCAGCGGGACTCCAGCTGTGCTAACCACTGCGAGATTTTTCCACCGCGAATTCCTGGATCGACAATATCGATGCCCTTTACCCTTAGGTCCTTACCATTACAATTATGAAATAGCCTAAAGTGCCTTGGTATTGTCTTTAATGATGCAATGTCGTCCTGATCCTTTGCAGCGTATATACCCCGTACATGCTCCCTGACCCGAACCTTCAACTGGCGTGTCGTTAGTCCTATATAGATCAGGGAGCATGGACAGACCGCAAAATATATTACATTTCTGGTATTGCAGGTGATAGATTTTTTAATTTTAAATATTTTCTGACCAGAAGAGTCACAAAAGTTGTCACTACGGTCGACATTAATACACGCCACACAATGATCACATGGGGAACACCCGTGTCGAGCTATAAATGAGTCCAGAAACGTGTGAGGGGATGCAGAGTTGTAATGGCTCCTGACCAAATGGTCACGTAGGTTTTTAGCACGCCTGAATGTGATCTGTGGTCGTTCTGGTAACAGTTTGGCAATCTTCTTGTCTGCCATGAGGATAGTCCAAGATTTCAAAAGCGAAGAACGAATTAGGTCAGATTGAGAATTAAAATTCGTTATAAACCTAATTGTATTTGAATCTTTATTGTTTCTATCCATATTATATAGAAGACCATTCCTATCGGACCATTTGGCTCGATGATAAGCCCTCTTAATAGCACGATTGCTATAACCCCACTCACGGAACCGCATTTTCAGGTTCTCCGCCTCCTGTTCGAAGGCCGACTGAGTGGAGCAGATACGGCGAAGGCGGAGAAACTGCCCCACGGGCACAGCCTGAATCATGTGTTGAGGGTGTGCTGACGTGGCATGCAAAAGTGCATTGGTGGCAGTGGGTTTCCTGAAGATACTGGTACAAATGTTGCCCGCATCCCCTCTCCTCAAAGTCACATCCAAAAACTCAACCTCACTAGGATGATAATGGGTAGTGAGGCGTATATTAAGGGGATTAGCGTTGAGCTCATTGATCAGCTCAGTGAGGGCCGAGACTGAGCCCTGCCAGACCAGAAATATGTCATCAATGTACCACGTCCAAGTGAGGACGCGGTCCATTGATGACGTTTGCTGGTCTGACAGCAGAGGTCCCTCTCCCATAGCCCCAGGAACAGGTTAGCATATGAGGGAGCAAAGGCTGCCCCCATAGCCGTTCCTTGGAGCTGCAGGAAGAAGGACCCCTTAAAAACAAAAAAATTATGTGTAAGAGTGAATTCGAGGAGCTGAAGCACAAGGGCCCTCAAGTTAGGTGAACAATCCGATGATTCCAAAAAGAATTTAACCGCATTAAGGCCATCTATATGCCTAATGCTTGTATATAACGACTCTACGTCGGCGGTAACTAGGAGGGTATCAGGATCGAGTGGAAGACAATCCACCATCCGCAACAAGTGGGTCGTGTCCTTAAGGTAAGAGGGTAACCCCTCTATCAAGGGCTGCAAAATTGAATCGATACACTTGTTCAGGTTTTCTAGGAAGTTCCCCCGGCCCGATACAATGGGGCGCCCAGGAGGTGTCTTAACACTCTTGTGAACTTTCAGAAGTAGGTAGAAAGTTGAAATGGCAGGCTCGGTGACAGTAAGGGCAGCTGCTAATTGTTTCGTGATAATCCCCACCTCCACAGCATCCACCAGGATAGCGCCGAGTGCAGGTTATATGACAGTTTCTCATAACAAGTTGAATCGTTAAGTTGACGAAAGGCCTCACGTTCATATTGAAATGTGGGCCACAAAACAATATTTCCCCCATTGTCCGCTGGCTTCAGCACTATACCTGGCAGATCCTGTAGGGCACGGAGATGCTGCCGTTCATTCCTAGTTAGATTGTCAGCCTGCACCGACCCAGGGATTTTAAGAAAATCGTTGGTCACAACCTGTACAAAAAGGTCTATATTGCTGCAAGCAGACAATGGGGGGAACTTCCTAGAACGTGGACGGATAGAACATGGAATCCTACCTCCTTCTGGAATGTTTTGTTCAACAGACAGCTCCTCGAGGGCCCTCAATGCTGCTTGCTCCTCTTCTGTGGGGAATAAAGCGTGTGAATTTTCATCAAAAAAATACCGTTTAAATAATAAAGAACGGGCAAAAAGGTGCAAATCCTTAATAAGTGTGAAGGTGTCAGGCCCAGTGGATGGAGAAAAAGACAAGCCTTTCTCTAACAAGGATATATCTGTAGAGGAAATGGGATAGTCACTCAGATTGATTACCTTATTTTGATGGCCACCATCACCCTGCTGGAAACCATGCTGTTTGTACGGGTGAAAATTTAAATGGTGGCCTCTCCTATTTCCTAAGCGTGTAATCATAGATGAAGTGGAAGCATCGGATGTCTCGCCAGCAGATGATAGGAATGAGATGGAAATACTCCGATAATTAGTTTGTATATGAGGAGTATTCTTCATCCACCTATACACACTCTTAGACTGATAGTCTTTTGAGTCTCAGTTGAGTCTCAGTTAAATTTACGGACCTGGGTATCATGAATCTTTTTCAATGTCGCATCCAAGGTCTTTTCTAGTTCCTTATCAAACTGTTGTACTTTTTCATTGGGACAGCCAGTCCTAAGTTCAAGTTGGGCAGCATCAATCTGCTTATCCAGATCATTAATGGATTTAGAATTTAAATTGATGAGAAGGATCTGGAACATAGATTACATGTTTCCTCCCAATCACTTATGAAAGATTCATCATCGATGGGGAATGTAGGGACAACCCGAACCCGTAGGCCCCTAGGAATAAGGGCACGTGACATATATTTCTCCAGAAAAGCACGGTTCCACCAGAGTTTTGTACGTTTCACAAGCATCCTCTGTATGGAGCCACAAGCATCGTCCCATTTGTGATCGCCAGACAACTGTATACCACTCGCACCATCCCCAAAAGGATAATCTTATAAATGTTCTCTCCGTGTTTGCGTGGGTTTCCTCTGGGTACTCCGGTTTCTTCCCACATTCTAAAGACATACTGATAGGGAACCTAGATTGTGAGCCCGAATGGGGACAGCGATGATAATGTGTGCAACCTGTAAAGCGCTGCGGAATATGTTAGCGCTATATAAAAATAAAGATTATTATAGCTGTGTCTGAGCGTGCAGGGACATTATCACATTATACCAGGGGCGGTCACAGACAGCTTTGGGCCCCCCTCCTTTTAAGGCAACAAAGGTACATATATATATTATGTATTATTGCCGTCCCTTATTATACAGTGCCTTCTCTTGTTATGTACAGCACCTTCCCTTACATATTGGATGTTAAAGAGCCCTGTTTTTATTAAATACCGTCCTGTCTTGTAAGCTGTATAATGCAATGATGGGTGATGGAGCATGGGAAAGCTTCTTTTCTAAAGGAGGAGCTGATGGACTGGTAATCTGGTCACCGGCTCCTCCATCAGTAGTCATTTTATATCTA
Organism: Ranitomeya imitator; assembly: GCF_032444005.1. NCBI lineage: Eukaryota > Metazoa > Chordata > Amphibia > Anura > Dendrobatidae > Ranitomeya > Ranitomeya imitator. The sequence goes on from NC_091283.1 coordinate 489,759,083, forward strand.
ACAAGAGAGGGGACTATGTAATAAAAGAGGGCGCTGTGAATAACAAAAATATCAAGAATACACTATCTAAGAGACAGCACTGTACATAACAGTAGAGGAAGCTATATAATAAGGGAGGGCATCATATATAACTAGAGAGGATGGTACGTAATGAGGGACAGTGTTATACATAACAGAAGAGGAAACTATGTAACTAAGGATGGTGTTATACATAAGTGAGTACACTATACACTAAGGGACTGTGCTATGCATAATAAGTGAGTACACTTTATATTAAGGGACTGTGTTGGACATAATAATCGATAATAATGTCTTCCTCCACCTCCCCCTGTTCCTAAATCTATTATAAATCCCCCTTCCCCCCATCTCAATCCCCCACACCCCTCATTGTCCTCCTCCCCCGCATCCCATTATTGCCCTCTCTCCCACTCCCATGATCGCCTGTTGTGAATTCTGTTGTCAAACTCCCTCCTGTGGTCGTGAATGGTACTTCGGCGAGTTCTGTCTATGGGCTCCCTCTGGTGGCTATGAGTGAAGCTGCTGCTTCTGAGGTTCCTTACACAGGTGACGTGGGTTATCCTTTGGTTGGCTGCTCTATTTAACTCCTCTCAGATCGTTACTCCATGCCAGCTGTCAATGTTTTTGCATTGGTTTAGTTCGCTTCTGGATCTCTCTGGTGACCTGCCTTCTCCTGCAGGGGCTAAGTTCCTGGTGGTCATTGTTTGTTCGTTGTTTTCTTGTCCAGCTGGTTATCATGATTTTGCCTTGCTAGCTGGAAGCACTGGGATGCAGAGTGGCCCCTCGGCACCGTGAGTCAGTGCGGAGGTCTTTTTTTGCACACTCTGCGTGGTCTTTTGTAGGTTTTTGTGCTGATCGCAAAGTTACCTTTCCTGTCCTCTGTCTATTTAGTAAGTCTGGCCTCCCTTTGCTGAAACCTGTTTCATCTCTGCGTTTGTGACTTCCATCTTTACTCACAGTCAATATATGTTGGGGCTTCCTTTACCTTTGGGGAATTTCTCTGAGGCAAGGTAGGCTTTATTTTCTATCTCTAGGGCTAGCTAGATCTTAGGCTGTGACGAGGCGCCTAGGGAGCGTCAGGAGCGCTCCACAGCTATTTGTAGTGTGTGTGATAGGATTAGGGCTTGCGGTCAGCAGAGCTCCCACATCCCAGAGCTCGTCCTGTATGAGGTTTAACTATCAGGTCATTCCGGGTGCTCCTAACAACCAGGTCATAACAGTACAGCTGGCCCAAAGTATTAATGCATCTCAATAGAGGGATAAGAGAACTTCTGAGACCATTTTTTTTTTTTTTTCACTGTGTTTTGTCTTTCTTTTCCCCTAGATCTTTGGGTGGTTCAGGACACAGGTGTAGATATGGACATTCAACGTCTGTCCTCTTGTGTGGATCATCTCACTGAAAGGGTGCAAAACATTCAAGATTTTGTGGTTCAGAATCCTATGTTAGAGCCTAGAATTCCTATTCCTGACTTATTTTCTGGGGATAGATCTAGGTTCTTGAATTTCAAAAATAATTGTTAACTGTTTCTAGCTTTGAAACCCCGCTCCTCTGGGGACCCCGTTCAACAGGTAAAAATCATTATTTCTTTGTTGCGTGGTGACCCTCAAGACTGGGCATTTTCCCTTGCGCCAGGAGATCCTGCATCGCGTGATGTTGATGCGTTTTTTCTGGCGCTTGGATTGCTTTATGATGAACCTAATTCATTGGATCAGGCAGAGAAAATCTTGCTGGCTTTGTGTCAGGGTCAGGATGAAGCGGAGGTGTACTGTCAGAAGTTTAGGAAGTGGTCTGTGCTTACTCAGTGGAATGAATGTGCCCTGGCGGCAATTTTCAGAAAGGGTCTTTCTGAAGCCCTTAAGGATGTCATGGTGGGATTTCCCACGCCTGCTGGTCTGAATGAGTCTATGTCTTTGGCCATTCAGATCGATCGGCGCATGCGTCAGCGCAAAGCTGTGCACCATCTGGCAGTATTCTCTGAGCATAGGCCTGAGCCTATGCAGTGTGAAAGGACTTTGACCAGAGCTGAACGGCAAGAACACAGACGTCGGAATGGGCTGTGTTTTTACTGTGGTGAATCCACTCATGCTATCTCCGACTGCCCTAAGCGCACTAAGCGGTTCGCTAGGTCTGCCACCATTGGTACGGTACAGTCGAAATTTCTTTTGTCCGTTACTCTGATTTGCTCTCTGTCATCCTATTCTGTAATGGCATTTGTGGATTCAGGCGCTGCCCTGAATTTGATGGACTTGGAGTTTGCCAGGCGCTGTGGTTTTTTCTTGGAGCCCTTGCAGTGTCCTATTCCATTGAGAGGAATTGATGCTATGCCTTTGGCCAAGAATAAACCTCAGTACTGGACTCAATTGACCATGTGCATGGCTCCTGCACATCAGGAGGATATTCGCTTTTTGGTGTTGCATAATCTGCATGATGTGGTCGTTTTGGGGTTGCCATGGCTACAGGTCCATAATCCAGTGTTGGATTGGAGATCTATGTCTGTGTCCAGCTGGGGTTGTCAGGGGGTACATGGTGATGTTCCATTGCTGTCAATTTCGCCCTCCACTCCTTCTGAAGTCCTTGAGTTTTTATCAGATTACCGGGATGTATTTGAAGAGACCAAATCTGGTGCCCTACCTCCTCATAGGGATTGCGACTGTGCTATTAATTTGATTCCTGGTAGTTTCCTAAGTTTCCTAAGGGTCGTCTGTTTAAATTATCTGTACCAGAGCACACCGCTATGCGGAGTTATATAAAGGAATCCGTGGAGAAGGGTCATATTCGTCCGTCGTCGTCACCATTGGGAGCAGGGTTCTTTTTTGTGGCCAAGAAGGATGGTTCTTTGAGACCTTGTATTGATTACCGCCTTCTTAATAAGATCACAGTCAAATTTCAGTATCCTTTGCCGCTGCTGTCTGATTTATTTGCTCGGATTAAGGGGGCTAGTTGGTTCACCAAGATAGATCTTCGTGGTGCGTATAATCTTGTGCGAATTAAACAGGGTGATGAATGGAAAACGGCATTTAATACGCCCGAGGGCCATTTTGAGTAACTGGTTATGCCATTCGGGCTTTCTAATGCTCCATCTGTGTTTCAGTCCTTTATGCATGACATCTTCCGAGAGTACCTGGATAGATTCATGATTGTATACTTGGATGACATTTTGGTCTTTTCGGATGATTGGGAGTCTCATGTGAAGCAGGTCAGAATGGTGTTCCAGGTCCTTCGTGCGAATTCCTTGTTTGTGAAGGGGTCAAAGTGTCTCTTTGGAGTTCAGAAGGTTTCATTTTTGGGTTTCATTTTTTCCCCTTCTACTGTCGAGATGGACCCTGTTAAAGTTCAGGCCATTCACGATTGGACTCAGCCGACATCTGTGAAGAGCTTGCAGAAATTCCTGGGCTTTGCTAATTTTTATCGTCGCTTCATCGCTAATTTTTCCAGTATTGCTAAACCGTTGACTGATTTGACCAAGAAAGGTGCTGATGTGGTCAATTGGTCCTCTGCGGCGGTAGAGGCTTTTCAGGAATTGAAGCGTCGTTTTGCTTCTGCCCCTGTGTTGTGCCAGCCAGATGTTTCGCTCCCTTTTCAGGTTGAGGTTGATGCTTCTGAAATTGGAGCAGGGGCTGTTTTGTCGCAAAGAAGTTCTGATGGCTCGGTGATGAAACCCTGTGCCTTCTTTTCTAGAAAATTCTAGCCTACTGAGCGCAATTATGATGTGGGCAATCGGAAGTTGTTGGCCATGAAGTGGGCATTCGAGGAGTGGCGACATTGGCTTGAAGGAGCTAAACATCGCGTGGTGGTCTTGACGGATAACAAGAATTTGACTTATCTCGAGTCTGCCAAACGGTTGAATCCTAGACAGGCTCGATGGTCGCTCTTTTTCTCCCGTTTTGATTTTGTGGTTTCATACCTTCCGGGATCTAAGAATGTGAAGGCTGATGCCCTGTCAAGGAGTTTTGTGCCTGACTCTCCGGGTGTTCCGGAGCCGGCGGGTATTCTTAAAGAGGGAGTAATTTTGTCTGCCATCTCCCCTGATTTGCGGCGGGTGCTGCAGAAGTTTCAGGCTGATAGACCTGACCGTTGTCCTACGGAGAAACTGTTTGTCCCTGATAGATGGACTAGTAGAGTTATCTCTGAGGTTCATTGTTCGGTGTTGGCTGGTCATCCTGGAATCTTTGGTACCAGAGATTTGGTGGCTAGATCCTTTTGGTGGCCTTCTTTGTCACGGGATGTGCGTTCTTTTGTGCAGTCCTGTGGGACTTGTGCTCGGGCTAAGCCCTGCTGTTCTCGTGTCAGTGGGTTGCTTTTGCCCTTGCCGATCCTGAAGAGGCCCTGGACGCATATTTCCATGGATTTTATTTCTGATCTCCCTGTTTCTCAAAAGATGTCGGTCATTTGGGTGGTTTGTGATCGCTTCTCTAAGATGGTCCATTTGGTACCCTTATCTAAATTGCCTTCCTCCTCTGATTTGGTGCCATTGTTTTTCCAGGATGTGGTTCGTTTGCATGGCATTCTAGAGAACATCGTCTCGGACAGAGGGTCCCAGTTTGTTTCGAGGTTTTGGCGGTCCTTTTGCGCTAAGATGGGCATTGATTTGTCTTTTTCTTTGGCTTTCCATCCTCAGACTAATGGCCAAACCGAACGAACTAATCAGACTTTGGAGACATATCTGAGATGCTTTGTTTCTGCTGATCAGGATGATTGGGTGTCCTTCTTGCCTTTGGCTCAGTTCGCCCTTAATAATCGGGCCAGCTCGGCTACTTTAGTTTCTCCTTTTTTCTGTAATTCTGGTTTCCATCCTCGTTTCTCTTCAGGGCAGGTTGAGCCTTCGGACTGTCCTGGTGTGGATGCGGTGGTGGTCAGGTTGCAGCAGATTTGGACTCATGTGGTGGACAATTTGACATTGTCCCAGGAGAAGGCTCAACGTTTCGCTAACCGCCGGCGTTGTGTTGGTCCCGACTTCGTGTTGGGGATTTGGTTTGGTTGTCATCTCGTCACGTTCCTATGAAGGTTTCCTCTCCTAAGTTTAAGCCTCGTTTCATTGGGCCATATAAGATTTCTGAAGTTCTTAATCCTGTGTCGTTTCGTTTGGACCTTCCAGCTTCTTTTGCCATCCATAATGTGTTCCATAGGTCGTTGTTGCGGAGATACGTGGCGCCTATGGTTCCCTCCGTTGATCCTCCTGCCCCGGTGTTGGTCGAGGGGGAGTTGGAGTATGTGGTGGAAAAGATTTTGGATTCTCGTGTTTCGAGACGGAAACTCCAGTACCTGGTCAAGTGGAAGGGTTATGGTCAGGAAGATAATTCCTGGGTTTTTGCCTCTGATTTTCATGCTGCCAACCTTGTTCATGCCTTTCATTTGGCTCATCCTGATCGGCCTGGGGGCTCTGGTGAGGGTTCGGTGACCCCTCCTCAAGGGGGGGGTAATGTTGTGAATTCTGTTGTCAAACTCCCTCCTGTGGTCGTGAATGGTACTTCAGCGAGTTCTGTCTATGGGCTCCCTCTGGTGGCTATGAGTGAAGCTGCTGCTTCTGAGGTTCCTTACACAGGTGACGTGGGTTATCCTTTGGTTGGCTGCTCTATTTAACTCCTCTCAGATCGTTACTCCATGCCAGCTGTCAATGTTTTTGCATTGGTTTAGTTCGCTTCTGGATCTCTCTGGTGACCTGCCTTCTCCTGCAGGGGCTAAGTTCCTGGTGGTCATTGTTTGTTCGTTGTTTTTTGTCCAGCTGGTTATCATGATTTTGCCTTGCTAGCTGGAAGCTCTGGGATGCAGAGTGGCCCCTTCGCACCGTGAGTCGGTGCTGAGGTCTTTTTTGCACACTCTGTGTGGTCTTTTGTAGGTTTTTGTGCTGATCGCAAAGTTACCTTTCCTGTCCTCTGTCTATTTAGTAAGTCTGGCCTCCCTTTGCTGAAACCTGTTTCATCTCTGCGTTTTTGACTTCCATCTTTACTCACAGTCAATATATGTGGGGGGCTTCCTTTACCTTTGGGGAATTTCTCTGAGGCAAGGTAGGCTTTATTTTCTATCTCTATGGCTAGCTAGATCTTAGGCTGTGACGAGGCGCCTAGGGAGCGTCAGGAGCGCTCCACGGCTATTTTTAGTGTGTGTGATAGGATTAGGGCTTGCGGTCAGCAGACCTCCCACATCCCAGAGCTCGTCCTGTATAAGGTTTAACTATCAGGTCATTCCGGGTGCTCCTAACCACCAGGTCATAACAATCGCTCTCTTCACCACCTCCATCATTGCTTTCTCCCTACCACCCCATTATTGCCCATTCCACCACCTCCATCTTTGCCTCCTCCCCACCACCCCCATCATTGTCCTTTCCACTGCCAACATCATTGCCTTCTCCTGACCACCCCATCATTACCCATTCCACCGCCTCCATCATTTCCTCCCCCACCACTCCCATCATTGTCCTTTCTACCACCATCATCATTGTCTTCTGCCCCACCACCCCCATCATTACCCAATCCATGACCTCCATCATTTCCTCCTCCCCACCAACCCCATCATTACCCCTTCCACCACCTCCATCATTGTCTCCTCCCCACTACCCCATCATTATCCTTTCCACTGCCATCATCATTGTCTTCTCCCCATCATTACCAATTCCACGACCTCCATCATTTCCTCCTCCCTCACCATCCCCATCATTGCCCTTTCCACCACCATCATCATTGTCTTCTGCCCCACCTCCCCAATCATTACCCATTCCATGACCTCCATAATTTCCTCCCCACCACCCCGATCATTACCCATTCCACCACCTCCATCATTGCCTCCTCCCCACCACTCCCATCATTGTCCTTTCCACTGCCATGATCATTGTCATCTCCCCATCATTAGCTATTCTACAACCTCCATCATTTCCTCCTCTCCACCACCCCATCGTTACCCATTCCTCCACCTCCATCATTGCCTCCTCCCCACCACCCCATCATTGTCCTTTCCACTGCAATCATCATTGTCTTCTCCCCATCATTAACAATTCCATGACCTCCATCATTTCCTCCTCCCCCACCATCCCTGTTGTGAATTCTGTTGTCAAGCTCCCTCCTGTGGTCATGAATGGTACTTCGGCTGCGGCTTCTGAGTTTCCTTCCACAGGTGACGAGGTTAATTCGTTAGCTGGCTGCTCTATTTAACTCCACTTAGATCATTGCTCCATGCCACCTATCAATGTTCCAGTATTGGTCTAGTTCTCTCCTGGATCGTTCTTGTGACCTGTCTTCCCAGCAGAAGCTAAGTTCCTGCTTGTTTTTCTTTGTTTGCTATTTTTCTGTCCAGCTTGCTATTTTGATTCTTGTCTTGCTTGCTGGAAGCTTTGGGACGCAGAGGGTAAGTCTGGCCTCCCTTTGCTGAAACCTGTTTCATCTCTGCGTTTTTGACTTCCATCTTTACTCACAGTCAATATATGTGGGGGGCTTCCTTTACCTTTGGAGAATTTCTCTGAGGCAAGGTAGGCTTTATTTTCTATCTCTATGGCTAGCTAGATCTTAGGCTGTGACGAGGCGCCTAGGGAGCGTCAGGAGCGCTCCACGGCTATTTTTAGTGTGTGTGATAGGATTAGGGCTTGCGGTCAGCAGACCTCCCACATCCCAGAGCTCGTCCTGTATAAGGTTTAACTATCAGGTCATTCCGGGTGCTCCTAACCATCAGGTCATAACAATCGCTCTCTTCACCACCTCCATCATTGCTTTCGCCCTACCACCCCATTATTGCCCATTCCACCACCTCCATCTTTGCCTCCTCCCCACCACCCCCATCATTGTCCTTTCCACTGCCAACATCATTGCCTTCTCCTGACCACCCCATCATTACCCATTCCACCGCCTCCATCATTTCCTCCCCCACCACCCCCATCATTGTCCTTTCTACCACCATCATCATTGTCTTCTGCCCCACCACCCCCATCATTACCCAATCCATGACCTCCATCATTTCCTCCTCCCCACCAACCCCATCATTACCCCTTCCACCACCTCCATCATTGTCTCCTCCCCACTACCCCATCATTGTCCTTTCCACTGCCATCATCATTGTCTTCTCCCCATCATTACCAATTCCACGACCTCCATCATTTCCTCCTCCCTCACCATCCCCATCATTGCCCTTTCCACCACCATCATCATTGTCTTCTGCCCCACCTCCCCAATCATTACCCATTCCATGACCTCCATAATTTCCTCCCCACCACCCCGATCATTACCCATTCCACCACCTCCATCATTGCCTCCTCCCCACCACTCCCATCATTGTCCTTTCCACTGCCATGATCATTGTCATCTCCCCATCATTAGCTATTCTACAACCTCCATCATTTCCTCCTCTCCACCACCCCATCGTTACCCATTCCTCCACCTCCATCATTGCCTCCTCCCCACCACCCCATCATTGTCCTTTCCACTGCAATCATCATTGTCTTCTCCCCATCATTAACAATTCCATGACCTCCATCATTTCCTCCTCCCCCACCATCCCTGTTGTGAATTCTGTTGTCAAGCTCCCTCCTGTGGTCATGAATGGTACTTCGGCTGCGGCTTCTGAGTTTCCTTCCACAGGTGACGAGGTTAATTCGTTAGCTGGCTGCTCTATTTAACTCCACTTAGATCATTGCTCCATGCCACCTATCAATGTTCCAGTATTGGTCTAGTTCTCTCCTGGATCGTTCTTGTGACCTGTCTTCCCAGCAGAAGCTAAGTTCCTGCTTGTTTTTCTTTGTTTGCTATTTTTCTGTCCAGCTTGCTATTTTGATTCTTGTCTTGCTTGCTGGAAGCTTTGGGACGCAGAGGGAGCGCCTCCGCACCGTGAGTCGGTGCAGAGGGTCTTTGCGCCCTCTGCGTGGTCTTTTTGTAGTTTTTTGTGCTGACCACAAAGTTACGTTTCCTATCCTCAGTCTGTTCAGTAAGTCGGGCCTCACTTTGCTAAATCTATTTCATCTCTGTGTTTGTATTTTCATCTTTACTCACAGTCATTATACGTGGGGGGCTGCCTTTTCCTTTGGGGAATTTCTCTGAGGCTAGGTAGGCTTTATATTTCTATCTTCAGGGCTAGCTAGTTCCTTAGGCTGTGCCGAGTTGCATAGGGAGCGTTAGGAGCAATCCACGGCTATTTCTAGTGTGTATGATAGGATTAGGGATTGCGGTCAGCAGAGTTCCCACGTCTCAGAGCTCGTCCTATATTATTTGTAACTATCAGGTCATTACGTGTGCTCTTAACCACCAGGTCCATTATTGTCCTTACCACCAGGTCACAACAGTACAGGTGGCACAAAGTATTAATGCATCTCAATAGAGGGATAAGAGAAGTTCTGAGACCATTTTTTTTTCTTTGCAGTGTGTTTTGTCTCTCTTTTCCCCTTTACCTCTGGGTGGTTCAGGATACAGGTGTAGATATGGACATTCAAGGTCTGTCCTCTTGTGTGAATAATCTCACTGCAAGGGTACAAAACATTCAAGATTTTGTGGTTCAGAATCCGATGTTAGAGCCTAGGATTCCAATTCCTGATTTGTTTTTTGGGGATAGATCTAAGTTTCTGAATTTCAAAAATAATTGTAAATTGTTTCTTGCTTTGAAACCTCGCTCCTCAGGTGACCCTGTTCAACAAGTGAAAATCATTATTTCTTTGTTACGGGGCGACCCTCAAGACTGGGCATTTTCCCTTGCGCCAGGAGATCCGGCATTGCGTGATGTTGATGCATTTTTCCTCGCGCTCGGATTGCTTTATGATGAACCAAATTCAGTGGATCAGGCAGAGAAAATCTTGCTGGCTCTGTGTCAGGGTCAGGATGAGGTAGAGATATATTGTCAGAAGTTTAGGAAGTGGTCTGTACTCACTCAGTGGAATGAATGTGCCCTGGCAGCAATTTTCAGAAAGGGTCTCTCTGAAGGATGTCATGGTGGGATTTCCCATGCCTGCTGGTCTGAATGAGTCTATGTCTTTGGCCATTCAGATCGATCGACGCTTGCGTGAGCGTAAAGCTGTGCACCATTTGGCGGCATTATCTGAGCATAGACCTGAGCCTATGCAATGTGATAGGACTTTGACCAGAGGTGAACGGCAAGAACACAGACGTCGGAATGGGCTGTGTTTTTACTGTGGTGATTCCACTCATGCTATCTCCGATTGTCCTAAGCGCACTAAGCGTTTCGCTAGGTCTGCCACCATTGGTATGGTACAGTCGAAATTTCTTTTGTCCGTTACTCTGATTTGCTCTTTGTCATCCTATTCTGTTATGGCATTTGTGGATTCAGGCGCTGCCCTGAATTTGATGGACTTGGAGTTTGCCAGGCGCTGTGGTTTTTTCTTGGAGCCCTTGCAGTATCCTATTCCATTGAGAGGAATTGATGCTACGCCTTTGGCCAAGAATAAGCCTCAGTACTGGACCCAATTGACCATGTGCATGGCTCCTGCACATCAGGAGGATATTCGCTTTTTGGTGTTGCATAATCTGCATGATGTGGTCGTTTTGGGGTTGCCATGGCTACAGGTCCATAATCCAGTATTGGATTGGAAATCAATGTCTGTGTCCAGCTGGGGTTGTCAGGGGGTACATGGTGATGTTCCATTTTTGTCTATTTCATCATCCACCCCTTCTGAAGTCCCGGAGTTTTTGTCGGATTACAGGGATGTATTTGATGAGCCCAAATCCAGTGCCCTACCTCCTCATAGGGATTGCGATTGTGCTATCAATTTGAATCCTGGTAGTAAGTTTCCTAAGGGCCGACTGTTCAATTTATCTGTGCCAGAGCACGCCGCTATGCGGAGTTATGTAAAGGAATCCTTGGAGAAGGGTCAAATTCGCCCGTCGTCGTCACCATTGGGGGCAGGGTTCTTTTTTTGTGGCCAAGAAGGATGGTTCTTTGAGACCTTGTATTGATTACCGCCTTCTTAATAAGATCACAGTCAAATCTCAGTATCCTTTGCCGCTGCTGTCTGATTTATTTGCTCGGATTAAGGGGGCTTGTTGGTTCACCAAGATAGATCTTCGTGGTGCGTATAATCTTGTGCGTATTAAACAGGGCGATGAATGGAAAACAGCATTTAATACACCCAAAGGCCATTTTGAGTACCTGGTTATGCCATTCGGGCTTTCCAATGCTCCATCAGTATTTCAGTCCTTTATGCATGACATCTTCCGAGAGTACCTGGATAAATTCCTGATTGTATATTTGGATGATATTTTGGTCTTTTCGGATGATTGGGAGTCTCACGTAAAGCAGGTCAGAATGGTGTTCCAGGTCCTTCGTGCGAATTCTTTGTTTGTGAAGGGGTCAAAGTGTCTCTTTGGAGTTCAGAAGGTTTCATTTTTGGGTTTCATTTTTTCCCCTTCTACTGTCGAGATGGACCCTGTTAAAGTCCAGGCCATTTATGATTGGACTCAGCCGACATCTGTGAAGAGTCTGCAAAAGTTCCTGGGCTTTGCTAATTTTTATCGTCGCTTCATCAGTGATTTTTCTCGTGCCAGTGGGTTGCTTTTGCCCTTGCCGGTCCCGAAGAGGCCCTGGACGCATATCTCTATGGATTTTATTTCGTATCTCCCTGTCTCTCAAAAGAGGTCGGTCATTTGGGTGGTTTGTGATCGCTTCTCTAAGATGGTCCATTTGGTACCCTTGTCTAAATTGCCTTCCTCCTCTGATTTGGTGCCATTGTTTTTCCAGCATGTGGTTTACATGGCATTCCAGAGAATATCGTTTCGGACAGAGGTTCCCAGTTTGTTTCGAGGTTTTGGCAAGCCTTTTGTGCTAGGATGGGCATTGATTTGTCTTTTTCCTCGGCTTTCCATCCTCAGACAAATGGCCTAACCGAACGAACTAATCAGACTTTGGAATCATATCTGAGATGCTTTGTTTCTGCTGATCAGGATGATTGGGTGTCCTTTTTGCCTTTGGCTGAGTTCGCCCTTAATAATCGGGCCAGCTCGACTACTTTGGTTTCGCCGTTTTTCTGCAATTCTGGTTTCCATCCTCGTTTCTCTGCAGGGCAGGTTGAGTCTTCGGACTGTCCTGGTGTGGATACTGTGGTGGATAGGTTGCAGCAGATTTGGACTCATGTGGTGGACAATTTAACATTGTCCCAGGATAAGGCTCAACGTTTCGCTAACCGCAGGCGCTGTGTGGGTCCCCGACTTCGTGTTGGAGATTTGGTTTGGTTGTCGTCTCGTTATGTTCCTATGAAGGTTTCCTCTCCAATGTTTAAGCCTCGTTTCATTGGTCCGTATAGGATTTCTGAGGTTCTCAATCCTGTGTCGTTTCGTTTGACCCTCCCGGCTTCTTTTGCCATCCATAATGTATTCCATAGGTCGTTGTTGCGGAGGTACATGGCGCCTGTGGTTCCATCCGTTGACCCTCCTGCCCCGGTGTTGGTTGAGGGGGAGTTGGAGTATGTGGTGGAGAAGATTTTGGATTCTCGTATTTCGAGACGGAAACTCCAGTACCTAGTCAAGTGGAAGGGTTATGGTCAGGAAGATAATTCCTGGGTCTTTGCCTCCAATGTTCATGCTGCCGATCTGGTACGTGCCATTCATTTGGCTCATCCTGGTCGACCTGGGGGCTCTGGTGAGGGTTCAGTGACCCCTCCTCAAGGGGAGTACTGTTGTGAATTCTGTTGTCAAGCTCCCTCCTGTGGTCATTGTCAGGAATCCCCTGACCGCTGCCACCAATTGTCACGATTCGGGGTGACTTTAGGCCAACAGACAACTATCACATGTGCAGGGGGGCTTATCTTAGTTATCCCTCCACTGCTAACAATGTGATGAGAAAACACACACAGGGCTATTGACCTCTTAGTTTACAGCAGGGGCTTATTCTAGGTATCCAACTGCTTTTAAATATACCAAGAACTGCAGGGATTTATGTATATCCCGCTTACAGTTCCACTTAACACTTGCAGCTCTCTGGCGCCCCCCTTACTCTCAGATCAGATTAGGTACTGCACCCTGGGTAATTAGTCGCCAGAAAGGCTGCCTGCTATGTACTGGCTATTGGGCACGCTGCAGCGACGCGATAAACTACTCCCACTCAGGCAGGAACAATAATTATCAACGCCGCAGCCGCTACAACATAACCCAAAAGTTTGCACACTATCGGTATCACTGCCACCAGCTTCGATTAAACGGGTCTGAAGCTAACCCAACACAGTAGCGTATTTCCCTTCAAGAGACTTAGGGTACGTTTAGAGCATGGAGATTGAACTAATATTAAATATTATATCCCATAAAAATTAGGCAGTGCTTTATCAAAAAAATATTTTATAAAGATGTTACAAATGAGACAATTGCAAATATGTACAAGGGTAATTATAACATAAAGGGAATAAAGGAGAAAAGCTAACACTCACATGCTCAAAGCATGGCAGGCACCCAGGCTAGTGCAGTTTTCCATATGTCCCAGTTCATGGGATGTGCTCAGCTCTTCCAGGGAAAAGAAGACAAGAAGCAAGCTGGGGATGTGTGCAGACAGTTATAGCTAAGCCTGTAACATCCCAGAAAGGGGTTGGATCACCTCGTCCCTCCTACCTCTTCAGTTAACTCATTTTATTCTAATCTATATCTAATTTCGATAACTCCGCTACAAAACATGTCATAGTCCTAACAAACCCATCATTCATCTCGGATTAACGTGGGCATTCTAATGAGATCAAATATGTCCTATCTGGGATACATATTTACAGAGAAATCCCTACTTCTTTACCAGATGGAGTTAGAAGCCCGTGTTTCGCGGGATGGCTAGATACACCGAGTGAGAATAAGAATATATATTTTCGTATTCGTTACGAAAACGGTCGGCATAATATCTTGCAAAAACAGAACAAAGAACTTTCATGAATTTCTAGAAACTTCTAGACACTTCTAAACAGTTCTCTGCTAGAGGAAGATTTGAGCCTAGTCGTAAATACCTCTCGGCCATAAAACTCCCCAGTACATTGGCAAAGCAGCTTTTGTCAAAGAGTGAAAGGGAAGGGGGGCTTGTTAGCCCACAGCCTTGAGCAAGAGAAGCTACTTACATGATATTTCATACAATATCGTGACAGTCATGAATGGTACTTCGGCTGCGGCTTCTGAGTTTCCTTCCACAGGTGACGAGGTTAATTCGTTAGCTGGCTGCTCTATTTAACTCCACTTAGATCATTGCTCCATGCCACCTGTCAATGTTCCAGTATTGGTCTAGTTCTCTCCTGGATCGTTCTTGTGACCTGTCTTCCCAGCAGAAGCTAAGTTCCTGCTTGTTTTTCTTTTGTTTGCTATTTTTCTGTCCAGCTTGCTATTTTGATTCTTGTCTTGCTTGCTGGAAGCTTTGGGACGCAGAGGGAGCGCCTCCGCACTGTGAGTCGGTGCGGAGGGTCTTTGCGCCCTCTGCGTGGTCTTTTTGTAGTTTTTTGTGCTGACCGCAAAGTTACCTTTCCTATACTCAGTCTGTTCAGTAAGTCGGGCCTCACTTTGCTAAATCTATTTCATCTCTGTGTTTGTATTTTCATCTTTACTCACAGTCATTATATGTGGGGGGCTGCCTTTTCCTTTGGGGAATTTCTCTGAGGCTAGGTACGCTTTATTTTTCTATCTTCAGGGCTAGCTAGTTCCTTAGGCTGTGCCGAGTTGCATAGGGAGCGTTAGGAGCAATCCACGGCTATTTCTAGTGTGTGTGATAGGATTAGGGATTGCGGTCAGCAGAGTTCCCACGTCTCAGAGCTCGTCCTATATTATTTGTAACTATCAGGTCATTCCGTGTGCTCTTAACCACCAGGCCAATTATTGTCCTTACCACCAGGTCACAACACATCCCCATCATTGCCTTTTCCACCACCACCATCATTGTCTTTTCTCCCACCTCCCCATAATTGTCCATTTCACCACCTACCATCATTTCCTCCTCTCCACCACCCCCATTATTGCCCATTCACCACCTCCAACATTTCCTCCACCCCCATTATTGCCCTTTCCACCACCTCTATCACTGCTTTCTCTGTCAACCCAATCATTGCCTTCTGCCCCATTACCCCCATCATTGCCC
This sequence comes from Ranitomeya imitator, assembly GCF_032444005.1. NCBI lineage: Eukaryota > Metazoa > Chordata > Amphibia > Anura > Dendrobatidae > Ranitomeya > Ranitomeya imitator. Next base: position 489,774,111 of record NC_091283.1, read on the forward strand.
TCTCTGTCAACCCAATCATTGCCTTCTGCCCCATCACCCCCATCATTGCACTCTCCGTCAACCCAATCATTGCCTTCTGCCCCATCACCCCCATCATTGCCCTCTCCTCCACCTACACACACAGACACATACAGCACCATTCACCTCTTTGCATACACACACCTCACATCTCACCTCACCTCTGTGCATGATATCCTGAAGCTGCACCATCGTGGCCGCTTCCTGTTTCGTACATCTGCGGCACTGAATGATGATGTCATTCAGCCGCTGCTGTGTGAGACAGGAAGCGTGTGCAGGAAGCAGGACAGATCCATTCCCTGCAGCTCCGCTCCACTGCCATTTTCTCTTGCAGGCAGCAGAGCTGCAGGGATTGCTCCTCAATAGGAGGAAAATTACTTTGTAATGGCAGCAAAGACGTGAGATATTATGTGACCCAGCCAAATATTCTTTTTTTGAGGGGGGGGGGGCAATTAGAATTTCTGCTATGGGGCCCCATGATTTCTATGTACGCCCCTGGTGCAGGATGCATTATCTCTTTCACATACGCCTCTCCTGCAGGACTAATTGCCTATAACTTATACACCAGGTCCATTACTGCCCCTAGGTACATACAGGCATTCCAGCTGTGTTCCTCCCGAGCGGCTGTTAGTCGGTGGAGCTCGTCCCTCTTCCCACTCCTACATCCCTTGGTAAACCCCATTGAATGATTTAGTGAATCCTGCTTTGAGCAGAGGGTTAGACGATATGACCCAGGAGGTCCCTTCCAACTCTAACATTCTATGATTCTATGGAAGGCCCCTGCTATTAGCTTCGGACAGCCCCTTGTGCTGTGGTTGTGATTGGCTAAGCGTTTTGGGAGAAGGAGGCATGGTCTGTTGGGGGAAGACTTCTCATTTTACCAGCTTAGTGCAGTGGCGGCTTGTTGATGCTCAGACTGCAGGTCATTGCATGTGGTGTGTAGACGATGCTGCATGGTGGACATGTCTGACTGGTCAGTGCCAGGCAGTGGGCACATTGGAGCTGCCCAGAGTTTTGTAGGCGTGCGCCAGAGATAATAGGTTGGCAATCAGTGCTGCCTCCTGTGTGTATGCTATAAGGCCTCCAAAGCTATAAGGATGCAGGACTGTGTCTGCCTACAGGACCACAGCTCTGCAGCAATCACTGTGTATGTGCCAAACCTGCCATTGCCATTAATGATCCTTGTTCTGGATTCTTCTGTGTGGTTCTTGTATGTGCGTGTGATGGTGCTGACATACTTGTGCTTGGGGAGGGGGGGGGGGTTGAAGTTCGCCTCAGGCAGCAGAGAGGCTAGGTTTACCCCTGAATGCAGGGCCAGCTCCAGGTTTTTGAGGGCCCCGGGCGAAAGAGTCTCAGTGGGCCCCCCCTTTAACACATACCCCGATTCATGATCGCATATAAACACAGCCATGTAGTATATAACACTGCCCACGTAGTATATAGCAGCCCACGTAGCATATAGCAGCCCATGTAGCATATAGCAGCCCATGTAGCATATAGCACAGTCCACGTAGTATATAGCAGCGCAGCCCACGTAGTATATAGCAGCCCACATAGTATATAGCAGCGCAGCCCACGTAGTATACAGCAGCGCAGCCCACGTAGTATATAGCAGCGTAGCCCATGTAGTATATAGCAGCGCAGCCCACGTAGTATACAGCAGCGCAGCCCACGTAGTATATAGCAGCGCAGCCCACATAGTATATAGCAGCGCAGCCGAGCCCACGTAGTATATAGCAGCACAGCCCACGTAGTATATAGCAGCGCAGCCCACGTAGTATATAGCAGCGCAGCCCACATAGTATATAGCAGCGCAGCCCACGTAGTATATAGCAGCGCAGCCCACATACTATATAGCAGCGCAGCCCACGTAGTATATAGCAGCACAGCCCACGTAGTATATAGCAGCGCAGCCCACATAGTATATAGCAGTGCAGCCCACGTAGTATATAGCAGCGCAGCCCACGTAGTATATAGCAGCACAGCCCACGTAGTATATAGCAGCGCAGCCCACATAGTATATAGCAGTGCAGCCCACGTAGTATATAGCAGTGCAGCCCACGTAGTATATAGCAGCACAGCCCACGTAGTATATAGCAGCACAGCCCACGTAGTATATAGCAGCGCAGCCCACGTAGTATATAGCAGCGCAGCCCACATACTATATAGCAGCGCAGCCCATGTAGTATATAGCAGCGCAGCCCACGTAGTATATAGCAGCGCAGCCCACATAGTATATAGCAGTGCAGCCCACGTAGTATATAGCAGCGCAGCCCACGTAGTATATAGCAGCGCAGCCCACGTAGTATATAGCAGCGCAGCCCACGTAGTATATAGCAGCGCAGCCCACGTAGTATGTAGCAGCGCAGCCCACGTAGTATATAGCAGCGCAGCCGAGCCCACGTAGTATATAGCAGCGCAGCCCACGCAGTATATAGCAGCGCAGCCCACGTAGTATATAGCAGCGCAGCCCACGTAGTATATAGCAGCGCAGCCCACGTAGTATATAGCAGCGCAGCCGAGCCCTGATGTTGTTTTAGGTCTTATTTATGCAGAAATATGGAAAATTCTTAAGGGTTCACAAACTTTCAGGCACCACTGTATAGTGTAATGGCCTACATTGCTCCGCTATATACAGTATACTATTGCAACACCCCAGGGTCCTGGTCGTTGCAGTAATATCGTTCTCCTATAGGGGGAGTGATGTTACGTTTGGAGATCTCTTTACCAGGTACCACAAACATACAACACATTTCATACTCCAGTCCCCCAGGGGGAGCAATGCTCCTATTTATTAGGGCACTCTTCACAGTTAGGTAAAACTGGTGGTCTGGATAGGAAGTTAGGCAGATGGTGACTGGGCTTCGCTCAGGCAGTTGTTGGCTGAGCTTTGGCTCAGGTAGTTAGTCCCTGACGGGTTGGATCCTGTCAGAGGCCTAGACAGAGGGACACGGAGCTGCACCTGCCCCACGTGTGGCAGTTCCTAAGAAAGGACACAAACTGAGAATTGTATTGTAGAGAATGAGAAAGAAGTCATAGCAAAAGGAGTGGAAACCAGAAGGTGTTCTGCCCTGCACAGGCTGCCTCCTTCTGAGGCGCAGGATCCGGTAGCCGGAACACCGAGGGAGCAACAGTCCTTTATGCCTTGCTCCAGAGACCGGCAGGACAGCTAATTTCACGTTACTAATCCGCCCCACACCCAGGAGGCAAGGTGGCATCCACGAGAGGCCGGGGCGTGCTAGAGTCCCTGTAAAAAGCCTCAGGCCACCAGTCATACGGGTTGTCCTATCCATCCGGGGGACAGAGAGAGACATAACATCTAGAACATCTACAACAGTTGTGACGAGCTTATAAGAGGCTCAGCAATAGGTACTACAACACCCAGGTGCTAGAGGAAGGCTACTGATTTCCACCTGGATAAGGGGACTCTGGATTTGCCTCCAAAACGGCCAGACTCTGCCTGCTCTGTGATCTGGTGCTCTAGACTGTGGATGCTGAAGCCTACAGTAAAAAGGTAAAGAGACTGCAACCTTGTGCCCTCGTTCTTCACTGCGCCTCACACCATCCACCATCTACACACCGGGAAGCCCTGGGGATACACTTCACTTGTGGGAAGGTATACCATCTAGCTGCCATAACATCACCCCAGCGGACCCCTTAAAGCAGCGTTGGTCACCCTGACCGAATACCACAGGTGGCGTCACGAACATTCCCTTTAAAGACCTTTCCCATTTACATGGACGTCCCAAGGGCCAAGGACCGGGTCAGCAACCGTGACATTCCCCTGTGAACCGAAGGACCCGGTACCGAGTAGTCCTTGCCCATGGGGGCGCTCCAACCTTTTGGCGTCACGAACAGGATCTACTTAAGCCTAAAAATCGGGTCATGTGCGCCTAAGAACTGTGCCAGAATTGTGCCTGAACTGTGATTTACTAAAGGACTGTGTATTGCCATTTGTCTCCAAAATTCCCACCAAAACCGCCGCCATTACACCGCCACGAGGAGCGCAGGAGAAGAAGGGCATGCCATCGTGGGTGTGAACGAACTGAGAAGCGCGAAAAATAATGGCCGCCCAGTCTAAATATCTCTGTACCTTGAGGACATGTCCGTCAGCAGCCGAGATCCACCACCAGACCGTGGGGTAGAGGCCGATGACTCCCCCAGCCACCTGGAGAGACACCGCAGCCAGGCATCACCCGTTGGCCCTGACTTCCTGCAGGCCGGCGTGGAGGAGCTAATCGACCAGCTCCTGCAGATGCGGCTGAGCACTAAGGCCCCATGCCGGATGACACCTGCGGAGAATCCACCAGCGCCGCCTCCAACACCACTCCCTGCTTCGCTTCCAGAGCCGCTGCCCGCACCGCTGCAGACGCCCCGCCAGTGAAACCGGCCGGCACCGAAGACACCGATGCGGCAGGTAAGGACGTGGACCCTGCCCCGATGACCGAGGGATTGCTGATAGGCTCCGTAGCAGCGCCACCTCCCCGCGGTACCAGTCGGCTCCAACATCTTGAGCCTTGGGACCAGGCCACGGGAATGGAGCAATTTATGAAGGCCCCAATTGCGCCCACCACCCTGCTGGGTGAGCTATATGCAGAGCGGACTGTGTACCGATGGGTTAACCCAGGACCTGACCTCATGGGGTTCCCCAGGACCACTAAACAAAAAGGAGAGACTGTAGAGGTTTAAGTTGGGAGGACTACCAGGCCCAGCTTGCCTGCGAATTGGAAGAGCAGGAGGAGAAACATCAGGCCCAGTGCACAGCCTTTGACAAGCGGGATCTACAGGTCAAAGCCCAGGCCCGCAAGGACTGCACCGCTAACCTGGCCCCACGTAAACAGGGCACAGTCGTCGCCTTTAAACTCCAAGTAGGATGGGGTTTTATAAAAGAACTGGGACTCTACGCAGAAATATTTGTGAATAGGAGGGATGTGGAATCTCATCTCTGGGAAGGACATCCAGATAGAGACCTGTATCCAGGAGATAGTGTCACCTACACCAGGCACTTTGGTGAAAAGGGATGGTTTGCCCTGAATGTACACAAGCAAAGAGGCCCTATGACATACCATGCAAAGACCCCTGCTATGCCATCTCCTGTTGCAACAGGGCCACCTTGTGTCAAAACAACTGCCACTACCAGGGGCTGGCTGGCAAATTTTAGCCTGGGGGGCAAGTGCACAGGAGTGGCCCATGAGTAACGACCCATCCTTAAAGGGGTTTTTGGATCTTAAGCTACAAGTCTACAGACACTATGTGTGAATCCTCATATCGTGAGTACTGTGAGGATTCTCTGGTGCCGGCGCTGGGAACAGGTGGTCTTGTTACTGCAAGCATGCGAATATATAATATATATATATTTTGACACACACACGCACAGTCCCACTGTATGAGACAAATACAGGGCCGGACTGGGACAAAAAAAGCAGCCCTGCCTGCCACACAAACCCATATCCATTTAAATGGGTTTTCCAATATTTTTTTTTTTACTTTCCCATTAAAAAAACCCTGAAAGTAATAAACCAGTAATGACCTTCCCAACTTCCCAAAGTCCAAAGTCACCTCTCTGACAATAGAACAGGAGGAGTGGTACTGTGCAGTGTATATATACAGGACAGGAGGAGTGGTACTGTGCAGTGTATATACACAGGACAGGAGGAGCGGTACTGTGCAGTGTATATATACAGGACAGGAGGAGTGGTACTGTGCAGTGTATATATACAGGACAGGAGGAGTGGTACTGTGCAGTGTATATATACAGGACAGGAGGAGTGGTTCTGTGCAGTGTATATATACAGGACAGGAGGAGCGGTACTGTGCAGTGTATATATACAGGACAGGAGGAGCGGTACTGTGCAGTGTATATATACAGGACAGGAGGAGCGGTACTGTGCAGTGTATATATACAGGACAGAAGTGATACTGTGCAGTGTATATATACAGGACAGGAGGAGCGGTACTGTGCAGTGTATATATACAGGAGAGGAGGAGTGGTACTGTGCAGTGTATATATACAGACAGGAGGAGCGGTACTTTACAGTGTATATATACAGGAGAGGAGGATTGGTACTGTGCAGTGTATATATATAGGACAGGAGGAGTGGTGCTGTGCAGTGTATATATACAGGACAGGAGGAGTAGTACTGTATATATACAGAGGAGGAGTGGTACTGTGCAATGTATATACAGGACAGGAGGAGTGGTGCTGTGCAGTGTATATATACAGGACAGGAGGAGCGGTACTGTGCAGTGTATATATACAGGACAGGAGGAGCGGTACTGTGCAGTGTATATATACAGGACAGGAGGAGCGGTACTGTGCAGTGTATATATACAGGACAGGAGGAGCGGTACTGTGCAGTGTATATATACAGGACAGGAGGAGTAGTACTGTATATATATATACACAGGATGAGTGGTACTGTGCAGTGTATATATACAGGACAGGAGGAGCGGTACTGTGCAGTGTATATATACAGGACAGGAGGAGCGGTACTGTGCAGTGTATATATACAGGACAGGAGGAGTAGTACTGTATATATACACAGGATGAGTGGTACTGTGCAGTGTATATACAGGACAGGAGGAGTGGTGCTGTGCAGTGTATATATACAGGACAGGAGGAGTGGTACTGTGCAGTGTATATATACAGGACAGGAGGAGCGGTACTGTGCAGTGTATATATACAGGACAGGAGGAGCGGTACTGTGCAGTGTATATATACAGGACAGGAGGAGCGGTACTGTGCAGTGTATATATACAGGACAGGAGGAGTAGTACTGTATATATATACACAGGATGAGTGGTACTGTGCAGTGTATATACAGGACAGGAGGAGTGGTGCTGTGCAGTGTATATATACAGGACAGGAGGAGCGGTACTGTGCAGTGTATATATACAGGACAGGAGGAGCGGTACTGTGCAGTGTATATATACAGGACAGGAGGAGCGGTACTGTGCAGTGTATATATACAGGACAGGAGGAGCGGTACTGTGCAGTGTATATATACAGGACAGGAGGAGCGGTACTGTGCAGTGTATATATACAGAACAGGAGGAGCGGTACTGTGCAGTGTATATATACAGGACAGGAGGAGCGGTACTGTGCAGTGTATATATACAGGACAGGAGGAGTGGTACTGTGCAGTGTATATATACAGGACAGGAGGAGCGGTACTGTGCAGTGTATATATACAGGAAAGGAGGAGCGGTACTGTGCAGTGTATATATACAGGACAGGAGGAGTAGTACTGTATATATATACACAGGATGAGTGGTACTGTGCAGTGTATATACAGGACAGGAGGAGTGGTGCTGTGCAGTGTATATATACAGGACAGGAGGAGCGGTACTGTGCAGTGTATATATACAGGACAGGAGGAGCGGTACTGTGCAGTGTATATATACAGGACAGGAGGAGCGGTACTGTGCAGTGTATATATACAGGACAGGATGAGTGGTACTGTGCAGTGTATATATACAGGACAGGAGGAGCGGTACTGTGCAGTGTATATATACAGGACAGGAGGAGCGGTACTGTGCAGTGTATATATACAGGACAGGAGGAGCGGTACTGTGCAGTGTATTTATACAGGACAGGAGGAGCGGTACTGTGCAGTGTATATATACAGAACAGGAGGAGCGGTACTGTGCAGTGTATATATACAGGACAGGAGGAGCGGTACTGTGCAGTGTATATATACAGGACAGGAGGAGTGGTACTGTGCAGTGTATATATACAGGACAGGAGGAGCGGTACTGTGCAGTGTATATATACAGGAAAGGAGGAGCGGTACTGTGCAGTGTATATATACAGGACAGGAGGAGTAGTACTGTATATATACACAGGAGGAGTGGTACTGTGCAGTGTATATGCAGGACAGGAGGAGTGGTGCTGTGCAGTGTATATATACAGGACAGGAGGAGTAGTACTGTATATATACAGAGGAGGAGTGGTACTGTGCAATGTATATACAGGACAGGAGGAGTGGTGCTGTGCAGTGTATATATACAGGACAGGAGGAGCGGTACTGTGCAGTGTATATATACAGGACAGGAGGAGCGGTACTGTGCAGTGTATATATACAGGACAGGAGGAGCGGTACTGTGCAGTGTATATATACAGGACAGGAGGAGCGGTACTGTGCAGTGTATATATACAGGACAGGAGGAGTAGTACTGTATATATATATACACAGGATGAGTGGTACTGTGCAGTGTATATACAGGACAGGAGGAGTGGTGCTGTGCAGTGTATATACAGGACAGGAGGAGCGGTACTGTGCAGTGTATATATACAGGACAGGAGGAGCGGTACTGTGCAGTGTATATATACAGGACAGGAGGAGCGGTACTGTGCAGTGTATATATACAGGACAGGAGGAGTAGTACTGTATATATACACAGGATGAGTGGTACTGTGCAGTGTATATACAGGACAGGAGGAGTGGTGCTGTGCAGTGTATATATACAGGACAGGAGGAGTGGTACTGTGCAGTGTATATATACAGGACAGGAGGAGCGGTACTGTGCAGTGTATATATACAGGACAGGAGGAGCGGTACTGTGCAGTGTATATATACAGGACAGGAGGAGCGGTACTGTGCAGTGTATATATACAGGACAGGAGGAGTAGTACTGTATATATATACACAGGATGAGTGGTACTGTGCAGTGTATATACAGGACAGGAGGAGTGGTGCTGTGCAGTGTATATATACAGGACAGGAGGAGCGGTACTGTGCAGTGTATATATACAGGACAGGAGGAGCGGTACTGTGCAGTGTATATATACAGGACAGGAGGAGCGGTACTGTGCAGTGTATATATACAGGACAGGAGGAGCGGTACTGTGCAGTGTATATATACAGGACAGGAGGAGCGGTACTGTGCAGTGTATATATACAGGACAGGAGGAGCGGTACTGTGCAGTGTATATATACAGGACAGGAGGAGCGGTACTGTGCAGTGTATTTATACAGGACAGGAGGAGCGGTACTGTGCAGTGTATATATACAGAACAGGAGGAGCGGTACTGTGCAGTGTATATATACAGGACAGGAGGAGCGGTACTGTGCAGTGTATATATACAGGACAGGAGGAGTGGTACTGTGCAGTGTATATATACAGGACAGGAGGAGCGGTACTGTGCAGTGTATATATACAGGAAAGGAGGAGCGGTACTGTGCAGTGTATATATACAGGACAGGAGGAGTAGTACTGTATATATACACAGGAGGAGTGGTACTGTGCAGTGTATATGCAGGACAGGAGGAGTGGTGCTGTGCAGTGTATATATACAGGACAGGAGGAGCGGTACTGTGCAGTGTATATATACAGGACAGGAGGAGCGGTACTGTGCAGTGTATATATACAGGACAGGAGGAGCGGTACTGTGCAGTGTATATATACAGGACAGGAGGAGTGGTACTGTGCAGTGTATATATATAGGACAGGAGGAGCGGTAGTGTGCAGTATATATATACAGGAGGAGTGGTACTGTGCAGTGTATATATACAGGACAGGAGGAGCGGTACTGTGCAGTGTATATATACAGGACAGGAGGAGTGGTACTGTGCAGTGTATATGCAGGACAGGAGGAGTGGTGCTGTGCAGTGTATATATACAGGACAGGAGGAGCGGTACTGTGCAGTGTATATATACAGGACAGGAGGAGTGGTACTGTGCAGTGTATATATACAGGACAGGAGGAGCGGTACTGTGCAGTGTATATACAGGACAGGAGGAGCGGTACTGTGCAGTGTATATATACAGGACAGGAGGAGTGGTACTGTGCAGTGTATATATACAGGACAGGAGGAGCGGTACTGTGCAGTATATATATACAGGACAGGAGGAGCGGTACTGTGCAGTGTATATATACAGGACAGGAGGAGCGGTACTGTGCAGTGTATATATACAGGACAGGAGGAGCGGTACTGTGCAGTGTATATATACAGGACAGGAGGAGTGGTACTGTGCAGATATACAGTACAATACAGATAAGGCCACATTCACACTTTCAGTATTTGGTCAGCATTTTACATCAGTATTTGTAAGCCAAAACCAGGAGTGGGTGATAAATACAGAATTGGTGCATATGTTTCTATTATACTTTTCCTCTGGATTATCCCACTCCTGGTTTTGGCTTACAAATACTGATTAAAATACTGAGCAAATACTGACCATGTAAATGTGGGCTTAATACAGGTACTCATTAGGGTGGAATCACACTAGAATATGGAATCGGATGTGATATGCCAACAATACCCGGCTCTTGCTCTGCTGCGAGCGTGAGCCAAGTGTCCGTGCTCCAATGCTCTCGCAGCATAGATGTGGAGGAGAAGGAGAAATTCATTTCTCCATCTCCTCAATGGTCTGACTCGCCGTGTATCGGACTGCAACATCTGCTGTGCTGAGAAAAAAAAACAACAACTGCACACTGACAGCAAGTGGGAAGAAAATTGTACCACTTTTGTGGAAGAAAATGGAACCGATTTTTTTTATACCCTTTATTAGCCCATGTGGCAACATTTCACTTCCATATCAGAGAAATGTTCAGTTATGGATCCAAAACATTGCCACATGGGCCAATAAAGAGTCCGCTACTTTTCTAACAATTAATCAGGGTCCCTCGTTCCTGTATCCATGGCTCCTTATCCCCATCCTTGTCTGCATGGCTCCTTATCCCCGTCCTTGTCTGCATGGCTCCTTATCCCCTCCCTTGTCTGCATGGCTCCTTATCCCCGTCCTCGTCTGCATGGCTCCTTATCCCCGTCCTCGTCTGCATGGCTCCTTATCCCCGTCCTCGTCTGCATGGCTCCTTATCCCAGTCCTCGTCTGCATGGCTCCTTATCCCCGTCCTCGTCTGCATGGCTCCTTATCCCCATCCTCGTCTGCATGGCTCCTTATCCCCGTCTGCATGGCTCCTTTCCCCGTCCTCGTCTGCATGGCTCCTTATCCCCGTCCTCGTCTGCATGGCTCCTTATCCCCGTCTGCATGGCTCCTTTCCCCGTCCTCGTCTGCATGGCTCCTTATCCCCGTCTGCATGGCTCCTTATCCCCGTCCTCGTCTGCATGGCTCCTTATCCCCATCCTTGTCTGCATGGCTCCTTATCCCCGTCCTTGTCTGCATGGCTCCTTATCCCCGTCCTTGTCTGCATGGCCCCTTATCCCCGTCCTTGTCTGCATGGCTCCTTATCCCCATCCGTGTCTGCATGGCTCCTTATCCCCGTCCTTGTCTACATGGCTCCTTATCCCCATCCTTGTCTGCATGGCTCCTTATCCCCGTCCTTGTCTGCATGGCTCCTTATCCCCGTCCTTGTCTGCATGGCTCCTTATCCCCGTCCTTGTCTGCATGGCTCCTTATCCCCGTCCTTGACTGCATGGCTCCTTATCCCCGTCCTTGTCTGCATGGCTCCTTATCCCCGTCCTTGTCTGCATGGCTCCTTATCCCCGTCCTTGTCTGCATGGCTCCTTATCCCCGTCCTTGTCTGCATGGCTCCTTATCCCCGTCCTTGTCTGCATGGCTCCTTATCCCCGTCCTTGTCTGCATGGCTCCTTGTCCCCGTCCTTGTCTGCATGGCTCCTTATTCCCATTCTTGTCTGCATGGCTCCTAATCCCCGTCCTTGTCTGCATGGCTCCTTATCCCCATCCTTGTCTGCATGTCTCCTTATTCCCGTCCTTGTCTGCATCGCTCCTTATCCCCATCCTTGCCTCCATGGCTCCTTATACCCGTCCTTGTCTGCATGGCTGCTTATCCCTGTTCTTGTATGCATGGTTCCAATAAAAAAAAAAAAAAACACATCCTACTTACCTTCATTGCATGCCCTCGCAGCATCTCATTCCGTTGCGAGCAGCTCCTGTGGCCGGGTGATCACGTGTCCCGCGCTCATTAAGGTAATGAATATTTACTCCACGCCTATGGGAGTGGAGAGGGGTGAATACTCATTACCTTAATGAGCGGAGGACACATGATCGCTCAGCCCGAAGAGCTGCTGGCGCAGAAACGAGATGCAGCGAGGGCGCGCAAGGAAGGTAAGTAGGATGTCTGCTGGAAGCCGGCAGCTGTGCACGCTATAAGAGAAATGAATATTCACTGCCAGCACAGTGAATATTCATTTCTCTTTAGCAGCGGCACAGGCTTTAGCCACAGCCACCGGCTCCTGCCTCTGTGACCCGCTGCTCCCCCTCCATCTTTCTGAGACAATGACTCGTGTATAAGCTGAGGGGGGCGTTTTCAGCTAAAAAAAAATATGCTGAAAAACTCGGCTTTATACACGAGTATATACGGTATACTACATTCTATTATATACACAGATGCATATTATATACCGTGTTAAGGAATAAAGAGCGGTGTAAATATTATATAGTGTAGAGATGTGGCAGTGTATATATAGTGTGAATTCTACACTATATACATAGCTGTTATGATCTGGTGGTTAGGACAAATAGTGGACCTGGTAGTTAGAGCACCAGGAAAGACCTGATAGTACATTAACATAGGACAAGCTCTGGGAAGTGGAACCTCTGCTGACCGCAATCCCTAATCCTATCACGCACACTAGAAATAGCCGTGGAGCGCTCCTATCATGACCTAGGCGCCTCGTCACAGCCTCAGAACTAGCTAGCCCTAGAGATAGGAAAAATAAGCCTATCTTGCCTCAGAGAAAATTCCCCAAAGGAAAAGGCAGCCCCCCACATATATTGACTGTGAGTAAGATGAAATCACAAACACAGAGATGAAATAGATTTAGCAAAGAGAGGCCCGACTTACTAAACAGACAGAAGATAGGAAAGGTCACTTTGCAGTCAGCACAAAACCCTACAAAAGCCACACAGAGAGTGCAGGGAAAAAACCTTCCGCACCGACTAACGGAGCGGAGGCGCCTATCTGCGTCCCAGAGCTTCCAGCAAGCAAGGCAAAATTCACATAAGCATGCTGGACAGAAAAAATAGCAAACAAGAAAAAAGCAAAGCGAAACTTAGCTTCTGCTGGAGGAAACAGGTAACCAGAAAGATCCCGGAGCGAACTAGACCAATGCTACAACATTGACAGCTGGCATGGGGCAAAGATCTAAGTGGAGTTAAATAGAGCAGCCCACTAACGAATTAGCCTCGTCACCTGTGGAAGGAAACTCAGAAACACTCACAGGCACCAGAGAAAATCCATGGACAGAACCAGCCGAAGTACCATTCATGACCACAGGAGGGAGCCCGAAAACAGAATTCACAACAATACCCCCCCCCCTTGAGGAGGGGTCACCGAACCCTCACGAGAGCCCCCAGGCCGACCAGGATGAGCCAAATGAAAGGCACGAACCAGATCGGCCGCATGAACATCAGAGGCAAAAACCCAGGAATTATCCTCCTGACCATAACCCTTCCACTTGACCAAGTACTGGAGTTTCCGTCTCGAAATATGAGAATCCAAAATCTTCTCCACCACATACTCCAACTCCCCCTCAACCAACACCGGAGCAGGAGGGTCAACGGATGGAACCACAGGCGCCACGTATCTCCGCAATAACGACCTATGGAACACATTATGGATGGCAAAAGAATCTGGAAGGGCCAAACGAAATGACACAGGATTGATAACCTCAGAAATTTTATACGGACCAATGAAACGAGGCTTAAACTTAGGAGAGGAAACCTTCATAGGAACATAACGAGACGACAACCAAACTAAATCCCCAACACAAAGTCGGGGACCCACACAGCGCCGGCGGTTAGCGAAACGTTGAGCCTTCTCCTGGGACAATGTCAAATTGTCCACCACATGAGTCCAAATCTGCTGCAACCTATCCACCACAGTATCTACACCAGGACAGTCCGAAGACTCAACCTGCCCTGAAGAGAAACGAGGATGGAAACCAGAATTGCAGAAAAACGGCGAAACCAAAGTAGCCGAGCTGGCCCGATTATTAAGGGCAAACTCAGCCAACGGCAAAAAGGACACCCAATCATCCTGATCAGCAGAAACAAAGCATCTCAGATATGTTTCCAACGTCTGATTAGTTCGTTCGGTTTGGCCATTTGTCTGAGGATGGAAAGCCGAGGAAAAAGACAAATCAATGCCCATCCTAGCACAAAAGGATCGCCAAAACCTCGAAACAAACTGGGAACCTCTGTCCGAAACGATGTTCTCCGGGATGTCATGTAAACGAACCACATGCTGGAAAAACAATGGCACCAAATCAGAGGAGGAAGGCAATTTAGACAAGGGTACCAAATGGACCATCTTAGAAAAGCGATCACAAACCACCCAAATGACTGACATCTTTTGAGAGACGGGGAGATCCGAAATAAAATCCATAGAAATATGCGTCCAAGGCCTCTTCGGGACCGGCAAGGGCAAAAGCAACCCACTAGCACGAGAACAGCAGGGCTTAGCCCGAGCACAAGTCCCACAGGACTGCACAAAAGAACGCACATCCCGTGACAAAGAAGGCCACCAAAAGGATCTAGCCACCAAATCTCTGGTACCAAAGATTCCAGGATGCCCAGCCAACACCGAACAATGAAGCTCAGAGATAACTCTACTAGTCCATTTATCAGGGACAAACAGTTTCTCTGCTGGGCAACGGTCAGATCTATCAGCCTGAAATGTTTGCAGCACCCGCCGCAAATCAGGGGAGATGGCAGACAAAATTATCCCCTCTTTGAGAATACCTGCCGGCTCAGAAACACCCGGAGAGTCAGGCACAAAACTCCTTGACAGGGCATCAGCCTTCACATTCTTAGAGCCCGGAAGGTACGAAACCACAAAATCAAAACGGGAGAAAAATAACGCCCATCGAGCCTGTCTCGGATTCAACCGTTTGGCAGACTCAAGATAAGTCAAATTTTTGTGATCTGTCAAGACCACCACGCGATGCTTGGCTCCTTCAAGCCAATGACGCCACTCCTCGAATGCCCACTTCATGGCCAACAATTCTCGATTACCAACATCATAATTGCGCTCAGCAGGCGAAAACTTTCTAGAAAAAAAAGCACATGGCTTCATTCCCGAGCCATCAGAACTTCTTTGCGACAAAACAGCCCCTGCTCCAATCTCAGAGGCATCCACCTCAACCTGAAACGGGAGCGAAACATCTGGCTGGCACAACACAGGGGCAGAAGAAAAACGACGCTTCAATTCCTGAAAAGCATCCACGGCCGCAGAAGACCATTTGACCACATCAGCACCCTTCTTGGTCAAATCAGTCAACGGTTTAGCAACACTAGAAAAATTAGCGATGAAGCGACGATAAAAATTAGCAAAGCCCAGGAACTTTTGCAGGCTCTTCACAGATGTCGGCTGAGTCCAATCATGAATGGCCTGGACTTTAACAGGGTCCATCTCGACAGTAGAAGGGGAAAAAATGAACCCCAAAAATGAAACCTTCTGAACTCCAAAGAGACACTTTGACCCCTTCACAAACAAGGAATTAGCACGAAGGACCTGGAACACCATTCTGACCTGCTTCACATGAGACTCCCAATCATCCGAAAAGACCAAAATATCATCCAAATACACAATCAGGAATTTATCCAGGTACTCTCGGAAGATGTCATGCATAAAGGACTGAAATACTGATGGAGCATTGGAAAGCCCGAATGGCATAACCAGGTACTCAAAATGGCCCTCGGGCGTATTAAATGCTGTTTTCCATTCATCGCCCCATTTAATACGCACAAGATTATACGCCCCTCGAAGGTCTATCTTGGTAAACCAACTAGCCCCTTTAATACGAGCAAACAAGTCGG
Source organism: Ranitomeya imitator (assembly GCF_032444005.1). Taxonomy (NCBI): domain Eukaryota; kingdom Metazoa; phylum Chordata; class Amphibia; order Anura; family Dendrobatidae; genus Ranitomeya; species Ranitomeya imitator. The sequence goes on from NC_091283.1 coordinate 489,789,876, forward strand.
ACAGCAACGGCAAAGGATACTGAAATTTGACTGTAATTTTATTAAGAAGGCGGTAATCAATACAAGGTCTCAAAGGACCATCCTTCTTGGCCACAAAAAAGAACCCTGCTCCCAACGGTGATGATGATGGGCGAATATGGCCTTTCTCCAAGGATTCCTTAATATAACTCCGCATAGCGGCGTGTTCTGGCACAGATAAATTGAACAATCGGCCCTTAGGAAACTTACTACCAGGAATCAAATTAATTGCACAATCGCAATCCCTATGAGGAGGTAGGGCACTGACTTTGGGCTCATCAAATACATCCTGATAATCCGACTAAAACTCCGGAACTTCAGAAGGAGTAGAAAACGAAATTGACAAAAATGGAACATCACCATGTACCCCCTGGCAACCCCAGCTGGACACAGACATAGATTTCCAGTCCAATACTGGATTATGGACCTGTAGCCATGGTAACCCTAAAACGACCACATCATGCAGATTATGTAACACCAAAAAACGGATATCCTCCTGATGTGCAGGAGCCATGCACATGGTCAATTGGGTCCAGTACTGAGGCTTATTCTTGGCCAAAGGCGTAGCATCAATTCCTCTCAATGGAATACGATGCTGCAAGGGCTCCAAGAAAAAACCACAGCGCCTAGCATACTCCAAGTCCATCAAATTCAGGGCAGCGCCTGAATCCACAAATGCCATAACAGAGTAGGAAGACAAAGAACAAATCAGAGTAACGGACAATAGAAATTTTGACTGTACCGTATCAATGGTGGCAGACCTAGCGAACCGCTTAGTGCGCTTAGGACAATTGGAGATAGCATGAGTGGAATCACCACAGTAAAAACACAGCCCATTCCGACGTCTGTGTTCCTGCCGTTCAGCTCTGGTCAAAGTCCTATCACACTGCATAGGCTCAGGCCCATGCTCAGATAGTACCGCCAAATGGTGCACAGTTTTACGCTCACGCAAGCGCCGATCGATCTGAATAGCCAAAGACATAGACTCATTCAGACCAGCAGGCATGGGAAATCCCACCATGACATCTTTAAGGGCTTCAGAGAGACCCTTTCTGAAGATTGCTGCCAGGGCACATTCATTCCACTGAGTGAGCACAGACCACTTTCTAAACTTCTGACAATATATCTCTGCTTCATCCTGACCCTGACACAGAGCCAGCAAGATTTTCTCTGCCTGATCCACTGAATTAGGTTTGTCATAAAGCAATCCGAGCGCCAGAAAAAACGCATCCACATCACGCAATGCCGGATCTCCTGGCGCAAGGGAAAATGCCCAGTCTTGAGGGTCACCACGTAACAAAGAAATAATGATCCTTACTTGTTGAACAGGATCACCTGAGGAGCGAGGTTTCAAAGCTAGAAACAATTTACAATTATTTTTGAAATTCAAGAACTTAGATCTATCACCAAAAAATAAATCAGGAATTGGAATCCTATGCTCTGACATCGGATTCTGAACCACAAAATCTTGAATGTTTTGTACCCTTGTAGTGAGATTATCCATCCAAGAGGACAGACCTTGAATGTGCATGTCTACACCTGTGTTCTGAACCACCCAGAGGTAAAGGGGAAAAGTGAGACAGAACACGCTGCAAAGAAAAAAAAATGGTCTCAGAGCTTCACTTATCCCTCTATTGAGATGCATCAATACTTTTGGCCAGCTGTACTGTTATGATCTGGTGGTTAGGACAAATAGTGGACCTGGTAGTTAGAGCACCAGGAAAGACCTGATAGTACATTAACATAGGACAAGCTCTGGGAAGTGGAACCTCTGCTGACCGCAATCCCTAATCCTATCACGCACACTAGAAATAGCCGTGGAGCGCTCCTATCATGACCTAGGCGCCTCGTCACAGCCTCAGAACTAGCTAGCCCTAGAGATAGGAAAAATAAGCCTATCTTGCCTCAGAGAAAATTCCACAAAGGAAAAGGCAGCCCCCCACATATATTGACTGTGAGTAAGATGAAATCACAAACACAGAGATGAAATAGATTTAGCAAAGAGAGGCCCGACTTACTAAACAGACAGAAGATAGGAAAGGTCACTTTGCAGTCAGCACAAAACCCTACAAAAGCCACAAAGAGAGTGCAGGGAAAAAACCTTCCGCACCGACTAACGGAGTGGAGGCGCCCCTCTGCGTCCCAGAGCTTCCAGCAAGCAAGGCAAAATTTACATAAGCATGCTGGACAGAAAAAATAGCAAACAAGAAAAAAGCAAAGCGAAACTTAGCTTCTGCTGGAGGAAACAGGTAACCAGAAAGATCCCGGAGCGAACTAGACCAATGCTACAACATTGACAGCTGGCATGGGGCAAAGATCTAAGTGGAGTTAAATAGAGCAGCCCACTAACGAATTAGCCTCGTCACCTGTGGAAGGAAACTCAGAAACACCCACAGGCACCAGAGAAAGTCCATGGACAGAACCAGCCAAAGTACCATTCATGACCACAGGAGGGAGCCCGAAAACAGAATTCACAACACATAGCGCCATACTATATAAACATCTCTAGACTAATTAGCTATATATATATATATATATATATATATATATATATATATACACTAGATGGTTGCCCGATTCTAACGCATCGGGTATTCTAGAATATGCATGTCCTCGTAGTATATTGCCCAGTCACATAGTATATTGCCCAGCCACATACTATATTGCCCAGCCACGTAGTATATTGCCCAGCCACGTAGTATATTGCCCAGCCACGTAGTATATTGCCCAGCCATGTAATATATTGCCCAGCCACGTAGAATATTGCCCAATTCACGTAGTATATTGCCCAGTCACGTAGTATATTGCACAGCCACGTAATATACAGCACAGAGCCACATAATATATTGCCCAGCTACGTAGTATATTGCCCAACCACATAGTATATTGCCCAGCCACATAGTATATTGCCCAGCCACGTGGTATATTGCCCAGCCATGTAGTATATTGCCCAGTCATGTAGTATATTGCACAGCCACGTAATATACAGCACAGAGCCACATAATATATTGCCCAGCCACGTAGTATATTGCACAGCGACGTAGTATATTGCCCAGTCACGTAGTATATTGCCCAGTCACGTAGTATATTGCCCAGTCACGTAATATACAGCACAGAGCCACGTAGTATATAGCACAGCCACGTAGTATATAGCACAGCCCACGTAGTATATAGCACAGCCCACGTAGTATATAGCATAGCCCACGTAGTATATAGCATAGAGCCGTTGTATATAACACAGGCCACGCAGTATATAATATAGCCCATGCAGTATAAAACACAGCCACGTAGTATATAGCACAGCCCACGTAGTATATAACACTGCCCACCTAGTATATAACACAGCCATGTAGTATATTGCAGAGCCACGTAGTATATAGCACAACCCACGTAGTATATAGCAATGTGGGCACCATATTCCTATTAAAAAAAGAATTAAAATAAAAAATAGTTATATACTCACCTTCCGGCGGCCCCCAGATCCAGCCCAAGCGTTTACCAATGCTCCTCGCGACACTCCGGTCCCAAGAATGCATTGTGGCAATAACACGTGTTGATGTTTATTTTTTAAATTATTTTTAACATTAGATCTTTTTACTATTGATGCTGCATAGGCCGCATCAATAGTAAAAAGTTGGTCGCACAGGGTTAATAACAGCGGTAACAGACTGCATTACACCGTGTTATGCCGCGGTGTAACGCAGTCCGTTTAATGGACTGCTAAACCGCTATGGGGGCACTGACTGGAGGGGAGTAGGGAGGGGGCCAATTCGTGGCTGGACTGTGCCCGTCGATGATTGGTCGCGGCCGGCCGTGACCGTGATTTCCGTGACAAACAGACGTAAGTGACCCTTAGATGATTAGATAGATACTGCAACTATACACAGGAGTATCACCTATATATCGAATATGAAGTAGTCTATACATTATACAGATGATACTGCAAATGTTGGATACACGTTATACAGGTCCTTCTCAAAAAATTAGCATATAGTGTTAAATTTCATTATTTACCATAATGTAATGATTACAATGAAACTTTCATATATTATAGATTCATTATCCACCAACTGAAATTTGTCAGGTCTTTTATTGTTTTAATACTGATGATTTTGGCATACAACTCCTGATAACCCAAAAAAACCTGTCTCAATAAATTAGCATATCAAGAAAAGGTTCTCTAAACGACCTATTACCCTAATCTTCTGAATCAACTAATTAACTCTAAACACATGCAAAAGATACCTGAGGCTTTTATAAACTCCCTGCCTGGTTCATTACTCAAAACCCCCATCATGGGTAAGACTAGCGACCTGACAGATGTCAAGAAGGCCATCATTGACACCCTCAAGCAAGAGGGTAAGACCCAGAAAGAAATTTCTCAACAAATAGGCTGTTCCCAGAGTGCTGTATCAAGGCACCTCAATGGTAAGTCTGTTGGAAGGAAACAATGTGGCAGAAAACGCTGTACAACGAGAAGAGGAGACCGGACCCTGAGGAAGATTGTGGAGAAGGACCGATTCCAGACCTTGGGGAACCTGAGGAAGCAGTGGACTGAGTCTGGTGTGGAAACATCCAGAGCCACCGTGCACAGGCGTGTGCAGGAAATGGGCTACAGGTGCCGCATTCCCCAGGTAAAGCCACTTTTGAACCATAAACAGCGGCAGAGGCGCCTGACCTGGGCTACAGAGAAGCAGCACTGGACTGTTGCTAAGTGGTCCCAAGTACTTTTTTCTGATGAAAGCAAATTTTGCATGTCATTCGGAAATCAAGGTGCCAGAGTCTGGAGGAAGACTGGGGAGAAGGAAATGCCAAAATGCCTGAAGTCCAGTGTCAAGTACCCACAGTCAGTGATGGTGTGGGGTGCCATGTCAGCTGCTGGTGTTGGTCCACTGTGTTTCATCAAGGGCAGGGTCAATGCAGCTAGCTATCAGGAGATTTTGGAGCACTTCATGCTTCCATCGGCTGAAATGCTTTATGGAGATGAAGATTTCATTTTTCAGCACGACCTGGCACCTGCTCACAGTGCCAAAACCACTGGTAAATGGTTTACTGACCATGGTATTACTGTGCTCAATTGGCCTGCCAACTCTCCTGACCTGAACCCCATAGAGAATCTGTGGGATATTGTGAAGAGAAAGTTGAGAGACGCAAGACCCAACACTCTGGATGAGCTTAAGGCCGCTATTGAAGCATCCTGGGCCTCCATAACATCTCAGCAGTGTCACAGGCTGATTGCCTCCATGCCACGCCGCATTGAAGCAGTCATTTCTGCCAAAGGATTCCCGACCAAGTATTGAGTGCATAACTGAACATTATTATTTGTTGTTTTTTTTGTTTGTTATTAAAAAACACTTTTATTTGATTGGATGGGTGAAATATGCTAATTTATTGAGACAGGTTTTTTGGGTTATCAGGAGTTGTATGCCAAAATCATCAGTATTAAAACAATAAAAGACCTGACAAATTTCAGTTGGTGGATAATGAATCTATAATATATGAAAGTTTAATTGTAATCATTACATTATGGTAAATAATGAAATTTAACACTATATGCTAATTTTTTGAGAAGGACCTGTATATACTGCTACTGCTGTATATAATGATAGTATCACCTACATAATGTATATACAGCAGTCTATACACATTCTATAGGAGATACTGCTACTGTATATGCGTTATATATAGGTGATACTGCTGTGTGTGTGTGTGTGTGTATATACATACACCGTCCGCAGTGTCAACTATAACGAATATACACATCAGTAGCAGTATTGCCTATAGAATGTACCGTATATACTCGAGTATAAGCCGAGATTTTCAGCCCAAATTTTTGGGCTGAAAGTGCCCCTCTCGGCTTATACTCGAGTCAATGTGGGTGGCAGGGTCGGCGGGTGAGGGGGTGAGGGCGCTGAGGTATACTTACCTAGTCCCAGCGATCCTCGCGCTGTCCCTGCCGTCCCACGGGCTTCTGTGCTGCAGCTTCTTCCCCTCTTCAGCGGTCACGTGGGACCGCTCATTAGAGATATGAATAAGCGGCTCCACCTCCCATAGGGGCGGAGCCGCCTATTCATTCCTCTAATCAGCGGTGCCGGTGACCGCTGACAGGAAGAGCTGCGGCACCGAAGACCAGGCAGAGGGACAGCGCGAGGATCGCCAGGACTAGGTAAGTATAGCATATTCACCTGTCCTCGTTCCAGCCGCCGGGCACCGCTCCATCTTCCCGGCGTCTGCGCTCTGACTGTTCAGGCAGAGGGCGCGATGACGCATATAGTGTACGCGGCGCCCTCTGCCTGATCAGTCAGAGCAGAGACGCCGGGAAGATGGAGGCGCCGGAACGAGACGCCGGGAGCTGCAATCAAGGGAGGTGAGTATGTGTTTTTTTTTTTTATTGCAGCAGCGGCGGCAGAGATTTCTATGGGGCACAATGAACGGTGCAGAGCACCGTATATGGCACAGCAATGGGGCACAATGAACGGTGCAAAGCACCGTATATGGCACAGCAATGGGGCACAATGAACGGTGCAGAGCACCGTATATGGGCACAGATATGGGGCACAATGAACGGTGCCGAGCACCGTATATGGCACAGCAATGGATCACAATGAACGGTGCAGAGCACCGTATATGTGCACAGATATGGGGCACAATGAACGGTGCAGAGCACCGTATATGGCACAGCAATGGGGCACAATGAACGGAGCAGAGCACCGTATATGGGCACAGATATGGGGCACAATGAACGGTGCAGAGCACCGTATATGGCACAGCAATGGGGCACAATGAACGGTGCAGAGCACCGTATATGGCACAGCAATGGGGCACAATGAACGGTGCAGAGCACCGTATATGGGCACAGATATGGGGCACAATGAACGGTGCAGAGCACCGTATATGGCACAGCAATGGGGCACAATGAACGGAGCAGAGCACCGTATATGGGCACAGATATGGGGCACAATGAACGGTGCAGAGCACCGTATATGGCACAGCAATGGGGCACAATGAACGGTGCAGAGCACCGTATATGGGCACAGATATGGGGCACAATGAACGGTGCCGAGCACCGTATATGGCACAGCAATGGATCACAATGAACGGTGCAGAGCACAGTATATGTGCACAGATATGGGGCACAATGAACGGTGCAGAGCACCGTATATGGCACAGCAATGGGGCACAATGAACGGAGCAGAGCACCGTATATGGGCACAGATATGGGGCACAATGAACGGTGCAGAGCACCGTATATGGCACAGCAATGGGGCACAATGAACGGTGCAGAGCACCGTATATGGCACAGCAATGGGGCACAATGAACGGTGCAGAGCACCGTATATGGGCACAGATATGGGGCACAATGAACGGTGCAGAGCACCGTATATGGCACAGCAATGGGGCACAATGAACGGAGCAGAGCACCGTATATGGGCACAGATATGGGGCACAATGAACGGTGCAGAGCACCGTATATGGCACAGCAATGGGGCACAATGAACGGTGCAGAGCACCGTATATGGGCACAGATATGGGGCACAATGAACGGTGCAGAGCACCGTATATGGCACAGCAATGGGGCACAATGAACGGTGCAAAGCACCGTATATGGCACAGCAATGGGGCACAATGAACGGTGCAGAGCACCGTATATGGGCACAGATATGGGGCACAATGAACGGTGCCGAGCACCGTATATGGCACAGCAATGGATCACAATGAACGGTGCAGAGCACCGTATATGTGCACAGATATGGGGCACAATGAACGGTGCAGAGCACCGTATATGGCACAGCAATGGGGCACAATGAACGGAGCAGAGCACCGTATATGGGCACAGATATGGGGCACAATGAACGGTGCAGAGCACCGTATATGGCACAGCAATGGGGCACAATGAACGGTGCAGAGCACCGTATATGGCACAGCAATGGGGCACAATGAACGGTGCAGAGCACCGTATATGGGCACAGATATGGGGCACAATGAACGGTGCAGAGCACCGTATATGGCACAGCAATGGGGCACAATGAACGGAGCAGAGCACCGTATATGGGCACAGATATGGGGCACAATGAACGGTGCAGAGCACCGTATATGGCACAGCAATGGGGCACAATGAACGGTGCAGAGCACCGTATATGGGCACAGATATGGGGCACAATGAACGGTGCAGAGCACCGTATATGGCACAGCAATGGGGCACAATGAACGGTGCAGAGCACCGTATATGGGCACAGATATGGGGCACAATGAACGGTGCAGAGCACCGTATATGGCACAGCAATGGGGCACAATGAACGGTGCAGAGCACCGTATATGGCACAGCAATGGGGCACAATGAACGGTGCAGAGCACCGTATATGGGCACAGATATGGGGCACAATGAACGGTGCAGAGCACCGTATATGGCACAGCAATGGGGCACAATGAACGGAGCAGAGCACCGTATATGGCACAGCAATGGGGCACAATGAACGGTGCAGAGCACTGTATATGGCACAGCAATGGGGCACAGTGAACGGTGCAGAGCACCGTATATGGCACAGCAATGGGGCACAATGAACGGTGCAGAGCACTGTATATGGCACAGCAATGGGGCACAATGAACGGTGCAGAGCACCGTATATGGCACAGCAATGGGGCACAATGAACGGTGCAGAGCACTGTATATGGCACAGCAATGGGGCACAATGAACGGTGCAGAGCACTGTATATGGCACAGCAATGGGGCACAATGAACGGTGCAGAGCACCGTATATGGGCACAGATATGGGGCACAATGAACGGTGCAGAGCACCGTATATGGCACAGCAATGGGGCACAATGAACGGTGCAGAGCACCGTATATGGGCACAGATATGGGGCACAATGAACGGTGCAGAGCACCGTATATGGCACAGCAATGGGGCACAATGAACGGTGCAGAGCACCGTATATGGCACAGCAATGGGGCACAATGAACGGTGCAGAGCACCGTATATGGCACAGCAATGGGGCACAATGAACGGTGCAGAGCACTGTATATGGCACAGCAATGGGGCACAATGAACGGTGCAGAGCACCGTATATGGCACAGCAATGGGGCACAATGAACGGTGCAGAGCACTGTATATGGCACAGCAATGGGGCACAATGAACGGTGCAGAGCACTGTATATGGCACAGCAATGGGGCACAATGAACGGTGCAGAGCACCGTATATGGCACAGCTATGGGGCACAATGAACGGTGCAGAGCACTATATGGGGCACAGCTATGGGGAAATAATGAACGGTGCTGAGCACTATATGGCACAGCTATGGGGAAATAATGATCTATTTTTATTTTTGAAATTCACCGGTAAATGCTGCATTTCCACCCTAGGCTTATACTCGAGTCAATAAGTTTTCCCAGTTTTTTGTGGCAAAATTAGGGGGGTCGGCTTATACTCGGGTCGGCTTATACTCGAGTATATACGGTACATAGACTGCTGTATATACATTATATAGGTGATACTATCATTATATACAGAAGCAGCCAGTATCACATATATTGTATATACAGCAGTCTATATACATTCTATAGGCAATACTACTACTGATGTGTATATACGTTATATATAGGTGATACTGCCGTGTATATATGTACGTGTGTGTGTATATATACACACACACACCAGTATTGCCTATATAACGAATATACACATTAATAGCGGTATTTCCTATATAATGTATATAGACTGCTATATATATGTATATATATATACTAGATGGCAGCCCGATTCTAAAGAATCGGGAGTCTAGAATCCATATATACTTTATTTATTCAAATGTAAGAATAATACAATTAATAAATAATAGTAAGAAAGAACAAAAAATGGCTGCACTCACCAGCTCTTGACAATTCTTGTTATTTAAGGTACAGTTACACAGGATCCATGAACATGCTTATGAGGGGAGGGATGAAAGACATCAGACGACAACTTTGCGTGTTGTGGCAAATGCCACAACAACGGTTCTTTGCTTAAGAACAATAATGTAAATAACAAATAATATGTATCAATAACTATGTATATTGGTATGTTCTATGACATTTTGAAATATTTTATTATTATGTGGAAAGGCTCTTAGTACCCATACTGGCGCATACTTGTGTGCCCATCAGGTATTTTCACAGTAATTTTACATCTGATGGGTTGGTATGAAACGTTTTTAATCATCTCTTGGGCTTAGCTAAGCCTTCATTTTAAATAATTCTAATAGGTACAACAGAAATAAAAGCCTTTTTGTGTACCCACATTTTTTGTGTTTATTTTTACAGAAGTGTAAAATTTAAGAAATCAACGTTCATAGTACACCGATGGGCTAATATAAGCATGCCCATCAACCACATCACGGTAGCCTTTGAACTGATGGGTCCTAACTAACTGATTCCTATTTCTTAATACTCAGACCTCTTTCACATCTGCATGTTTCTGATATTTGCAGAAGTAATGTTAAAAACAATACAACTTCCACACTTGGCACCAAAGAACTGACCTACAACACACTTTCAGCAAGTGCCATGCAATGTAGATGAAGCTTGGAGTTAACTTGCAGTAAATGCAGCAAACGCGGCTTCGGCAATTGCATTAAATGCAGCCACAACAAAAACACTGGTAAGTGGAGATTTTGTGGCGAAAACAGCAGAAACCACATGTGCCGCACCTGCCGCAAGTGAAGTACAAATTCCGTATACATTGCATGCAACTTACAGCAAGAGTGGCGTGGGTCAGCCCTTAGGCAGGAAGGGCAGAAATAGCCTTTTTTCCACCATAAATTCTCCAAATAGCAGAAAAATGTTGATGTGAAAGCAAAATCTCTATTCTTTCCCTATCTATCTATCTAAAAATGTACCTATCTATATATCTATTTCTATGTACAGAACACACCTGAAGATAGAGATGTGTGTGAACAGCCATCCCACCCGTCTCTTACCTGTTCACAAAAACCTCACCCTTTTTAAAAACAAAATGAAATCTCTCAGCAGCTATACTGCTGGAGCTTCAAATACAGGTTCCTATCACCAAATACAGGCATTTGAATGCTACACATCTTACATCTTGTACTTAATGTGTGTTCTACTTACCTATAAAAATATGTATTGATATATCATATTTCTAAATTTATGTAGATATGATATAGAGTTATTGTGACGCCCAGGAGACCGGGATACCCAGCACCGGACCAATGGGGTCTGTCTCTTGAGGGGGATGTCACAGGTGGCTTGACCCGGTGCTGTGGCCTCAGGCAATGCACAGTGTAAGGGGTATCGTGAGGGGACAGGCACTTACTTGATCAGCAGCAGGTTCTCCCAGCGGTGACGATCCCGATCCTGGATAGATGGCTATTGTCCAAATGAAAGACTGAGGCACTGAAACGTTTAACCAGTTTACTTCAACATAAAGGGATTTACAACCAGTCCTGTCACCGGAGTCTGTATGGGAACTCTGAGTTACTTTGACCCTGCCGGGGTCTTCGCCTCTTATTGTGCGCAATTTCTGTGTGGCCCTGCTGCTGTATGTGAACTGGCTGCCGGCCCAATCTGTCCCCTCCGGGTCCTGGTTCGACGGGCAACCCGAGTCCTTTTATCGGCTTACCCCCTCCAGGAGTACCGCTGAACTCTGTGTCTGTTGCTGCGTCCGGCCCTAGTGAAGCTGATATCACCTCACGTTTTTCCGGTTGCTGTATTATATATAATGAATACAGCCACGGATCCGGTATCCGTCTTTGCGCCTGTTCTGGGTAGTGATTAATGCTACCCGGTTCTCACAATGTCCCTTTTCTCTGTCCCTCTTCTCCTCAGGCCGGTGATTTGGGCCTGGAAACCGTCATAGGGCTGTTAGAAATTCAGCTGTATGACCTCTCACTATCAGCTCCTTAGCCCAACTGCCATTTCTTCTCTCAGACCAGAATGGATCAAGGGGAGTCTCTGGAGCTCCCCCTTCTGGTCGGAGGTGGTAGTGCAGTCTTGCTATTTTAGTATTTGCATTTACTGTCAGTAACTATTTTTGTGGCAAATACCCCTAGGGGTGCCACATTCCCCCTTAGTTAAGAACAGTACTCCGGGACTGTGGGACAATAACATTTTGAAATAACAATTAATATGTACAGAGTCTTAAAAATGAAAAGTTACAAAAACCACTCGAGGAAACAAAAATATAGTTCTGTACAAAGTCACTTCAAATAGCGTCCATTAATACAGTTCTATCCTTGAAGGTACTAGGAAAGGCACTGCACTTTGTGTCCAGGAATTTAGTTCCATTTTTCCAACGGAGTTATCAATATAAAGTCTAAAGAAAGTTCAAAAAGAGCGAGGAGCAAAGTTCAAAAAGCAGTCTTTCCGGAGCTTTGATTTAGTGCCTCCGGGCTGATAAAAAGTTCAAGAATATGCAAGAAGTTCATACAGACAAGTCTCTGTAGGCACTGGGCTTAAACGTTGCAGACTGATAACAATGACTATACTACATTTTCTGTTTAACTATATACGGCATAACATATATACAATTCACATTATGAGCTTTATAGTTGGTAATCTGCATACTGGCCGGTAATTGACCCTGGGTACTACGCTGTGATCTACGTAATAGCGGTGTCTCTTCATGTGGTGTACTACTGTCTACTGCAGATGTAGTATCTGCCCGCTCTGCTAAAGATAATTCCACGACTATGGAGTTGGCAAGTCCACCATGAATGGGATTACTCTGACCAGGAATCTGTTCTTCCTGGCCTGGAACCTCCTGTAGTACGGGGTCAGCCTCTTCCTGTCTTGGGACTTCTGGTATTGGGTTTGGTGTTGGGTAAAAGGCCACCATGGGAACCACTACTGCACCATGGTATGTTAGTAGGGTTTTGGGAAAGTCTCCTATACAGGTGTGATACACTTCCTCTTCTTTTTCCTTTACTGGTTGAACCTGTATGGGTTGAATAACTTCTGGTTCTGGCTGGACAACGTCTGGCTCTTTCAATGCTTCCGGACATAATTTAAGATTGTCTCTTGACACTAGTACAGATGTTAAGCCTCCGTTTTTGCTAATGAGACACATTTTAGGATTATCCACTCTTGTTGGTAAAACTGTGTAGGGTACGGCTTCCCACTGATTGTCCAGTTTATTGGTTCGACGATTTCTCTTGAGCACTTGGTCACCTGGTCTTAATGGGGTCGCTAGAGCATTCTGGTTGAAAGTTCGCTCTTGTCTTTCTCTAGTTTGCTGAAGGCTTCTTTCCACACTCTCTTGCACTTGGCGATACTGCTTTTGCCGTATGATATCCCAATTGGAGTCTTGGACTTCTGCGTCTGGTTTCAGAATTCCCATTTCTAGATCGATTGGTAATTGGCCGGGTCTTGCACGCATAAGGTAAGCTGGGGTGCAATTGGTGGAACTCACCGGGACATGATTATACAGATCCACCAAGTCAGGCAATTTCTCTGGCCATTGATTCCTTTCTGCCTCAGGTAAAGTCTTTAGTAGTTCTATTACAATATGGTTCATCTTCTCGCATAAGCCGTTTGTTTGTGGATGATAGGCCGTCGTCCGGATCTTTTTGCAACCATACATATTACAGAATTCTCTGAAGATCTCTGATTCAAAGGCTGTACCTTGGTCGGTGAGAACCTGTTCCGGATATCCATGGGGTCTACAAAAGTACGTTTGGAATGCTTTGGCTGCTGTTTTTGCTGTCAGATCTTTTACGGGTACTACTACCAAGAAGCGTGAATAATGGTCCACGATGGTCAAGGCATAGACATAGCCGGACCGGCTTGGTATTAACTTCACGTTGTCTATGGCTACAAGTTCAAGTGGTTGTTTGGTGATTATGGGCTGCAGTGGTGCTCTTTGGTTCTTTTGATCGTTTCTTCTGAGGTTGCACGGGCCACAATTTCTGCACCACTGTTCGATTGATTTTCTCATCCCGACCCAATAAAATCTTTCTCTTAGAAGTACTTCTAACTTTTTCCAACCAAAGTGACCAGCACCATTATGGTAAGCTTCGAGGACCATCTTGACATCTTGTTTAGGCACGATAATCTGCCAAACCAATTCATGTGTTTTCGGATTGGTGTACCTTCTACAGAGCTTCCCTTGATACAGGAACATTTTGCCTCTCTCTTTCCAGAGTTGATGCGTCTCTTCTGGGGCATCCTCATCGGGATATGCACTTTGCTCAGTTAACAGTTCCTTCACCAACTTCACAGCCGGATTGCTGTCTTGGGTGTCAGCCCATCTATGGTGTGTTAACGGATTAAAATTCACCTCTTGTTGTTTCTGATAGGTACTTGACTGATGATGTTTTGCCTTGGGATGATGGAAGGCTGGTAGTTCAATTTCTTCAAGCTCCCCCGTTTCTTCTTCTACATCTCTCAAGTGTGGCATCCGGGATAGGGCATCGGCATTTCCATTCTTGCGACCTGCTCGATACTTGATCTTGAAGTTGTAATTAGATAACCGGGCTATCCATCGCTGTTCTAACGCACCTAATTTGGCTGTGTCCAGGTGGGTCAACGGATTGTTGTCAGTATAGACAATAAATTCTGCAGCGGCCAGATAGTGTTTGAAACGTTCAGTCACAGCCCAAACTACTGCCAGTAGTTCCAATTTGAAGGAGCTATAATTTTCTGGATTTCTTTCAGTAGGCCGGAGCTTTCTACTTGCAAAGGCGATGACTTTCTCCCGACCTTCTTGCTTTTGTGACAGCACCGCTCCTAGTCCCACATTACTGGCATCGGTGTAGAGGATGAAAGGTTGATGGTAATCTGGGTATGCCAGAACCTCTTCTCCGGTTAGTGCCTTCTTTAGTTGTTCAAAGGAGTCTTCCCTTTCGTTGTTCCACTGAAAAGGAGGGTTTCGGTTTGAAGGTTTCTTCCTCTGCCCTACCAAGGTGTCTTGCAAGGGTGCTGCCAACTTGGTAAATCCTTTTATAAATCTGCGATAGTAACCCACCAATCCCAGGAATTGTCTCACTTCTTTTGCGCTGGTAGGTCTTGGCCAATCCCTTATGGTGCTTATTTTCTCGGGATCTGGTGCTACTCCCTCCGAACTCACGATGTGTCCCAGGTACTGTACCTTTGGCTTGAGAAGGTGACATTTGGATGGCTTGACTTTCATGCCGTACCTGGATAAGGCTTCGAACACTTCTGCCAGGTCTATTAAGTGTTGTTCGTAAGTCTTTGAGTAGACGATCACATCATCTAGGTACAGGAGGACGGTCTCGAAGTTCTTGTGTCCGAGGCAGCATTCCATCAGCCGCTGGAAGGTACCGGATGCGTTGCAGAGTCCGAACGGCATGCGATTAAATTCACATAGACCCATTGGTGTGGTGAATGCCGTCTTTTCCTTATCTCTCTCAGCCACAGGGACTTGCCAATACCCGCTTGTTAAGTCTAAGGTGGAAAAATAATTAGCAGATTTCAAAGCAGTTAAGGACTCTTCTATCCTAGGCAAGGGGTAGGCGTCTTTATGGGTGATGTTATTAATCTTCCGGTAGTCTACGCACATTCTCATGGTTCCGTCCTTTTTTTTGACAATCACTAGAGGGGCCGCCCAGGGGCTACAGCTGTCTCGTATTACCCCGGCCTGTTTCATCTCCCTCAGCATATCTTTTGCACACTGATAGTGAGCGGGCGGTATGGGTCTATATCTTTCTTTTATTGGGGGATGGTCACCGGTGGGGATTGTGTGTTCTACCCCTTCTATCCGTCCGAAGTCCAATGGGTGTTTACTGAATACTTGTTCATATTCCGTCACTAGCCTATACACCCCTTGTTTTTGATGGGTAGGTGTTGAATTTATGCCCACGTGTAGCTGTTGGCACCAATCCTCCAATTCTCCGTCTGAGCCATTGCCTTCCACCTGACAGGTTGGTTCTAAGGGCTCAATGGTTGTGATGGCATTGTTGTCAACAGTATATAGCTTTGCCATTGTAGCATACCTTGGCAAAGTGACCTCTTCCTCTCCACAGTTCAAAAGTCGTACCGGCACTCGTCCCCGGTGTACCTCGACTATCCCTCGTGCTGCGAGTATAGTGGGCCTGCTGTCGGTGTACACTGGTTCTATTAAGGCTTGATAATCTCGTCCCTTAGTACCAATGGCTGCTCTACACCATACCAGCATTTCTGTTTTTGGTGGGATTACAATAGACGTTGGATCACTTACCCTCACACTGCCGATTTCTCCACCTGCAACTTCTACCTGTTGCCTTAACATCAATACTTTTATTTCCCTCCGGAGAACTCTCTGCTGGCAGGATTGGGCAGTTTCAGCAATCTGCTGTAAGACAGAAATGACTTCGGAAAAACAGTTCTCTAACACATTCATTCCTATCAATACAGTTGGTTCACAGTTCCGCCGGTCAACATCAACAACAATTATACCTTGTTTCTTCAATTCTACTTTACCAATCTTTATGGTCATCTCCCTGAATCCTAGTTTCGGTACCAACTTACCATTACTGGCCCATATATCTAGTTCAACATCAGAGGGCCCTTTATCAATATCTGCATCAGCCCAGTACCTCTTATAAAGGATATACGGTATAGATGAAATCTGGGAACCTGTGTCCAGCAAAGCGTTGAGGGGCATTCCGTCCAGCACGATAGGGATAATGGGTCGTCCTCCGATGTACCTGTCGTGCCAGGGTGTTGGGCCTTGAAAGTTCATTCCTGCGAAGCGGCCCGCATTCCCAGGGGATTCCCGTTTAAATCACAATCTCGTGCAAAGTGACCTGGCTGCTGGCAACGGCGGCAAATGGGCTGTCCATCCGGTTGGTAGCGGTCATGGGGTCGTCCTCTCCATGTCGGGTATCTCCGGGGTCTCATCCATGGAACACCTTCTCTACGGTTTGACAACTCCATCTTGGGTCCTCTCATCTCCTGCATGGTTTTAGCCATTGAAGCAACAACATCAGTTAAATAGTCAAGCTTTTGTTGAAAAGCCTCATTAGTACTGGGCCCCAGGGGCTTAGCAATGGCCCCGGACATAGCTGATGTCACTGGTACTCCATGTTGTTGAGGAGCCTCTGCCATGAGTTGCGCAGGCTCCTGATCCCGAGGTGCCTCTGCCAGCTGGAGACGTATAACGCTCTCCTTTAATTGGGCAAATGTCAATTCAGGGTTCTTAAAAACAAGCATGCTCACATGCCCCCGGTGAGAAGGGGTGTAGAGTCCCTCAATAAATTGATCTCTTAGCAGTTTATCCGCTCCGGTGTTAAAAATGGGTTCAGCCAGTGTAAGTGATTTAAGGGCTTCCTGCAGGTTTAAGGCAAAGTCTCTCACGCCCTCATTAACTTTTTGTTTGCAATTAAAGAATCGTACTTTAGCTTTGCTGCTGGCAGTGGTTTCAAATGTAGCTTTTAATCCAGCAAATATGCGTTCAACAGTGCCTTTTAGATCAGCTGCCCATGCTGTGACTTCTCGCTTAGCATGGCCACTTAACTGCATCATCAGGAGACTAACACGCTGAACTTCACCCACGGGGAACATGTCAAAATGGGCCAGCATCTTTTCTCTGAAATCGTCAAGGGTATTAGGCTCACCTTCATACATTGGAAGCCATGGGCCACCCGGGGTATATGGCATCAGCACCGGCATGATGGGCGCCACTCCTTGCACCGCTGCGCTACCGGACTCTCTATCGACACTCTGTCTTTCAGCTGCATTAGCGTCGCCGGATGCTGCGGCGTCTCCGTGCTGCGACATACTGTGCCCCCTTAGTTAATCCGGACCCTTCCGGTCCTCCGCTTCCGTCGGGATAGTGTAGATTCGTTTCGCTGTGCAGCAGGATCGATTTTCCCCTTGCTCTGATGTCAGAGCGCTCAGCTTGGTGCCGCCCACAATGACACGCCCCCTGCTGCTCCTGCCGGCCGCGCGCTCTGTAATGGTGGATTCTGAAGTTTTTCAGTTAGACTGGGGCTCAGGTGATGGCGTAGCTCAATTAACAGTCTCGTGCCTAACGGTTATGAGGTGATTACCTCAGGGGATGGCGGCCATCTTTACTCCATTATAACCAATGGGGAAAAGTCACTTTCAATTGTTTTCAATGGGGAATGGATTTTTCTTTAATAAAGTCAATTTTCAAGATTTTTCATCCAAGTTTTCACAGTTTTGGGCTCCAATCACGGCACACAATACCCGGTATATGGGCTGGCTAGATCCTGTTCGTGACGCCAATTGTGACGCCCAGGAGACCGGGATACCCAGCACCGGACCAATGGGGTCTGTCTCTTGAGGGGGATGTCACAGGTGGCTTGACCCGGTGCTGTGGCCTCAGGCAATGCACAGTGTAAGGGGTATCGTGAGGGGACAGGCACTTACTTGATCAGCAGCAGGTTCTCCCAGCGGTGACGATCCCGATCCTGGATAGATGGCTATTGTCCAAATGAAAGACTGAGGCACTGAAACGTTTAACCAGTTTACTTCAACATAAAGGGATTTACAACCAGTCCTGTCACCGGAGTCTGTATGGGAACTCTGAGTTACTTTGACCCTGCCGGGGTCTTCGCCTCTTATTGTGCGCAATTTCTGTGTGGCCCTGCTGCTGTATGTGAACTGGCTGCCGGCCCAATCTGTCCCCTCCGGGTCCTGGTTCGACGGGCAACCCGAGTCCTTTTATCGGCTTACCCCCTCCAGGAGTACCGCTGAACTCTGTGTCTGTTGCTGCGTCCGGCCCTAGTGAAGCTGATATCACCTCACGTTTTTCCGGTTGCTGTATTATATATAATGAATACAGCCACGGATCCGGTATCCGTCTTTGCGCCTGTTCTGGGTAGTGATTAATGCTACCCGGTTCTCACAATGTCCCTTTTCTCTGTCCCTCTTCTCCTCAGGCCGGTGATTTGGGCCTGGAAACCGTCATAGGGCTGTTAGAAATTCAACTGTATGACCTCTCACTATCAGCTCCTTAGCCCAACTGCCATTTCTTCTCTCAGACCAGAATGGATCAAGGGGAGTCTCTGGAGCTCCCCCTTCTGGCCGGAGGTGGTAGTGCAGTCTTGCTATTTTAGTATTTGCATTTACTGTCAGTAACTATTTTTGTGGCAAATACCCCTAGGGGTGCCACATTATTAACCCTATATGCTAATGAGTACGTATGTTATATACGTATTTCCTACATAAGTACTTAAAATCTATATGTCTATGGCTACACTAATTGTTTTTTTTTTTCCTTATCTCTACACATAGAATTTGCCTATTGCTGTCTATGTTATTAGAAAAACTGAATAATGAAAAAAAAGAAAATTAAGTTTAAACTAAAATATTTTTGTACACAATATTACGTGTGAAGACTTTAGTACTATCAGCCAATAATTGTCCTTGAAGTGGTGTATTAACCACTTTAACCCTCACATTGCAACATTGCTTCACCCTGGAAAAAGCAACATACAATTGACCATGGGCAAAAGCAGGTTCTGGTAGATAAATGCCAACTCGATGGAGGGTCTGGCCTTGAGATTTATTTATGGTCATTGAAAATGCGGGCTTGATGGGAAATTGTCTCCGTCTTAATTTAAAAGGTAATCCAGTCTCTGATGGACACAAATCAATTCGTGGAATGAATACCACATTTCCTGCTGCTGACCCACTAATTACTTTAGCCAGTATGATATTGGCATGTAAGGCAGTGACAATGAGCCGCGTACCATTGCAGAGACCTTTGTTCGTGTTCACATTACGTAATAACATGACAATGGTGCCAATTTTAAGTTTCAGCCGATGTGAAGGCATACCAGTTGGTGTTAGTGAATTCAAAAACTCAAGTGGGTATTGATCGAGGTCATCAGCTTCATCAGGATCGATGGAATCATCACTGATATATTCAGTATAGTCACCTAGCAATAAATCCATGACTTGGGAATTGACTTTCTCAACGTCCTCATTTTTTGGACATAAAATTGCATGAGATGCAGCTGTATTTATACTTTCGGTGTCATTCACATCAATACAAAGATTATCTCCAAAAATTTCAATTATTAAAGAGCCAGTGCATACCATGTCTGGAGGAATTTCAATTACATCATCTCCAAGGTTATGTTCATTAGATAGTTCACCATTTCCCAGTTGAAGCAACCAACTGCTGTAGTGAGGATCAATGGAGCGCATGTTGTTAATAAGTGGCAGGCGAGTAAAATGTTGCCAGTGTTGTGAATATTTTATACAGCTCTCTACAACATCAGTTCTTGTCACATGAGGGATGACAGGAAGACATTGTCTAAAGTCGCCTCCAAAAACAATCACTTTACCTCCAAATGGTGTTTTTTCTTTGTGAGCTACATTTGTTGTCATGACATCACGTAAAACTCTATCAATGACATGCAATGCATATTTGGATAGCATTGTGCACTCATCAATAATAAAAAGTTTAGTGCTGTGCAAATCTTTTGCTGCATCGGTATCATTCTTAATCCTGGAAACAGATGTTTCATTCACAGGAATTGGAATCCCATAAAGAGAATGAATGGTTCGTCCACCTTGTAGCAAGTTGGCGGCAATTCCAGTAGTGGCAGCAGGTGACACAATGTCTCCTTGTCCTCTTAGCTGATGTAGGAGTAGATGATATAGGTACGTTTTTCCGCTGCCACCAGGACCATCAAGGAAAAAACACTTTGCTGTAGAATTAGTGTCTTCTAAAGCTTGAGTGATAGCATCAAAAGCAAAAAGTTGGTCCTCATTTAGAGTAGCTTTCATTTCAGCAGCTGCTGATAACTCATAATCTTTATCATACTGTGGGAGGAGGTGTTGTTTCTTGACTGGACGTGGCAAATTAAAATCAATATAAGTTTTGCCATGAGCTTTAAGAACATGTTGGACATCTGTCATAGCATAGCCTTCACAATTGACACACTCCAGAGTGTCGGAGTGGTATGCATGGCAGTAGTCTTCTACAAAGTGTTCCTTAAATTCATCCCATAAGTCCCGAGGTTTAGCTGGAGGACCAAAAATACAAATGTAGGCAAACATGTCACGTAGCTCTGCTGGCATGTTGAGAATACTGGCATCAAGTAATGTATTTCTCCACAGACTATCATCAAATAGTAAGCCAAGAGCTAATGCCGCATCTTTGAAGGTTTCATGTGTGACTCCGTGTACAGTTTTTATGCTGTCAAAACTGGTTGCACCTTTGACATGTAACAATAACAATCTTAAATAGTAGCGTTCTTGGTCTTTCACACTGACAGTATACATTCGTCCAATCACAGAACCACCTGCTCGCTTTCTAACTTCCCAAGAACCTTCTTTCCAAACATAGTTTTCGGGAATTTCACGGTATAAATAAATATGAGCATGATGGTCGTTCTGATTAAGCTTGAAGTAGGCCATAAGTGTAGAATTTTGATGGAGCTTTTGTTTGATGTTTCCAATAGAGTCATCCTCATGAAAATAGAGTGGCTGAGAATGCGGTAGATGTACAGCAAGGCGAATGATGCTATGAGATTGTTTATGCATTGGATATGAGAATATTCGCCAAGCTGCCTCTGGTGCACTGACATATCTTGAATCCATGAATTGGTGTGTTTCATCATGTTGGATGTTAGTCTGGCAGATTTCAAGATTGGCTTTATCATGTCCTTTGTAGACGTATTTAAATAAATATTTCACAGCCTGAATGGAACCACAAACTTCGACATTTATATGGCACTTGTATTTTAATAGCAGGAACGGATTATATGGAACCACCCACGAATTATCAATCATGTTAGAATGGTGTTGAAAAGATGGGCCAAAGTGTCTGCGGTAAGTAGGATAGGCGTCCTTAGCTATGATGGTTCTTGGTTGCAAATCTTTAGGGAAACCTTTTGTACACTTCCCCAGATCCATACAGGGAGAATTTGGGTTGTGTTCTCCACACGGACCATGAATCATATGTTGGAGAACAATTTTATGGAGCTGAGGGTAGTGGGTAGGATTGGGAATTTCAGCCCACACTGTATTGTCTATGTCCTCCTCAGTCCTTAATTAGGAGTTGCTGTCCAGAATAATCAAAATGTGAGCGTGTGGAAGGCCACGTTTTTGAAATTCAATTACATGAACCATAGCGCAAACTTTCCCAAATAATCCATTGTTAATGTCTTTTAAGAGTGCTTCCAGTTTTATTTTGAAAACACGTGCCACCAAATCAGGTCTATGTTCCACACGCTGCCAAGGTTCCAAATTCTCAGTAATCTCATTCCATTTCGGATTACAGGTCATGGTGATGAATAGATCAGGACGACCATATTTAGTCACAATAGCCATGGCATCCTGGTACCGCTGCTGCATATTCCTGGGACTGCCTTCAAACGAAGATGGTAAAATGACCGTTTTTCCAATGGGGATGCCCTTCTCAATGGATTTTTTCTGGAGATGTTCCTGGAGTACACAATAATCCTCTACTTTCAAATCCTTTTGGTGTTGACGGATATAATTTAGGCGATTTGCCTCGATTTTCACATAAGCATCCACTAAGTACTGCTGAGTGAGTTTGCCACCATTCAGGAGTGGATTAAACTGATTACGGACAGACAGCACATAGCAGTAATATTGCAGTTGTGTAACTCTGCGTGGACTTTGCCCTTGTTGCTTGAGGCCATCATGCCAGCCCTGGTCTCCGTAAGGGAAAAATAAAGGATAGAGTAAAGCATCTAAATTACTGTGTAGAATGCTGACCTGTTGTGTTCTTGGCGCCAAAGGAGTTTTGGGGTCCGGTTGAAAATGTATTAAAATATCACGATTAAATGGTGGCTCTCCATTGTCATTTTCAAATACGACAGCAACTTCATTGACAGTTGGATTATTATATCGGCGAGGGTCTTGATTCCGATCTTGTTTAAGGGCCATGATGATATTTGGCATGAGAGTGCCATTAGCTTCAGCTTTAAGATGTTCTTCATGTTCCACATCTCGTAACATTTTGTAGGCAGCAACAAAGGGATTCACATTGTCTAACTGAAGAGCAATTATACTCATCAAAGTGGGATGACATTTTTGATTTTGTTCACAGTTTAAACGTTGTTCATTCGCGGTAGCGGTATCCAAAATATACAGTTGGGCATAAGCTGGAACTTGATCATCACTGGGATGTAGAGTTCCAGTACGATGATATATTTGTCCATGTATACGGAAACAGTAAGGGCCATGTCCAGGTGGAGGGGATATATTGGCACCCATGGAGGCGAAAGCAAATGAGCTGTTAATACTACGAATATTTTCCATGAGATTCTTACTGAACTCACTCTCCCCTGTCAGCAATCGTTTAAAGACCTCGGGATATTGGGGTATAGGTATATGCACTTTACTCTTGTGACAACACAGAGTAAAATTTTTATCTGCTGGTATCTCAGCATCAAAATGTAATGCTTGACAATGTTCACATAAATAGTTCATAGGACCACAGGAGTGTTCTACTATGGTACTGTCATCATTAGTAAAACCTGTAGGATGTTGAGGTACAGGTTGTGATAACGGAGCATTGGAATGTTTCTGTAAGCCAACATATATAAAGCGTGGACCTGGTAGAGGATCTTCACTGTCCACAGATTCAATCACTGAGGAGTTGGAAGGTGTATCGTGGACAGAGTTTATTAATATGGAGGTGCAAGCGTTTTTTTTGCGCCATTCACGGCGTGCACCAGCTGCATTTGGTAATGGTTTGTTTGTTGCCTTAGAAGAGTCAGGTGTGAAGCATGTCTTATAAGCAGACTTAACAGTGTGCAGGCGACGGCGTTTATCATTTGGAGTGTAAGTAGGACAGTGTTTGCGCTTACGTGCAGATTTACCAACGGTTAAAGGAGCTTCAAGCTGCACACATTCTATGAATGGAGACAAAGAAGCTGTATTGTGGGCAGAATCTATGACTGAGGACGTGGAAATATTTTGTTTGCAACGTTGAGAGCGTGCAGCAGCAGCTTTATTACTTAATCGATTAGTTTTGTCCTCAAAAGACTCATTAGTAATGCGTTTATTGCAAGCAGCATTAACAGTGTCCAGGCGCTTATGTCTGTCCTCTGTAGTCTCGTTAGCACGCTGTTTGTGCTTACGTGCGGCATCGGCGGCTTTTCGCTCAGCGTCATTGGTATACTTATTATCAGACCTGATGTTACGTGCGCCATCAGCAGCTTTGGGCTCTGTGTCATTAGTATACTTAACAGTGTCCAGGCGCTTGCATCTCTACTCTGTACTCTTGTTAGCACGCTGTTTGCGCTTACGTGCGGCATCGGCGGCTTTTCGCTCTGCATCATTACCATACTTTATATCAGACCTGATCTTACGTGCGCCATCATAAGCTTTGGACTCTGTGTCATTAGTATACTTAACAGTGTCCATGCGCTTGCATCTATCCTCTGTACTCTTGTTAGCACGCTGTTTGCGCTTACGTGCGGCATCGGCGTCTTTTTGCTCTGCATTATTAGTATACTTTCTATCAGACCTAATCTTACGTGCGCCATCAGCAGCTTTGGGCTCTGTGTCATTAGTATCCTTACTATTAGAGCTCATGTTGGCTAAGCTAAACAGCTTTAAGCGTGGTGGTGGCAAACAACAGGTTAATAAGAGGCAGTGTCAGGTAGTAGGAAAATAGCCAGTTAATAATAGGCAATAGTTCTTTGCAGGAATGCAGATATTAATAAATAGGCAGTTTATATTGCAGAGAAATTGCTGGGCAATAATGGACAATGTCCTTATGTGGCAAATAATAGAGCAATATACCCAATGTGGCAAAGAAGAGGTTAATAAACGGCAGTCTCTCAGTATAACAGTCAGTGAATAATAGGCAGTATATGGAGAAAACACCAAACAAAAGTTCAAAATTGGTGTGAAAATGTCACTGAACCACTTCACAACTAAATATATATAGTTTTGGTAAATGGTATTATCATTTTTTTGACGAAATTCGGCAGGAGCTTGAAGAGCAACGTCACTGGGCCCGCCTCCACGAAGTAGAAACTTGCTGTGAGGTAAAAATTCAAAAATCACACCAAAATGGCGGGCGGAGTGTGTCACAGTACGGCACGTTTCTGATTGGTCGCTCGCAGCAGGCAGCAACCAATCAGACACTGGACACTGTTGACGTCACTTATCTCCGGACATTAGCTCCGGACATTAGCTCCGGACATTAGCTCCGGACATTATCTCCGCACATTAGCTCCGGACATTAGCTCCGGACATTAGCTCCGGACAAAGCCACGGAAGTTGGCACAAATTGCAGGAAGTAGTATTCTAGGCAATTAATCTCCGGACATTAGCTCCGGACATTAGCTCCGGACATTAGCTCCGGACATTAGCTCCGGACAAAGCCACGGAAGTTGGCACAAATTGCAGGAAGTAGTATTCTAGGCAATTATATCTAATATATAATTGCCTAGAATACTACTTCCTGTCCGGAGCTAATGTCCAGAGCTAATGTCCGGAGCTAATATCCGGAGATACGTGACGTCAACAGTGTCCAGTGTCTGATTGGTTGCCGCCTGCTGCAAGCGACCAATCAGAAACATGCCGTACTGTGACACACTCCGCCCGCCATTTTGGTGTGATTTTTGAATTTTTACCTCACAGCAAGTTTCTACTGCGTGGAGGCGGGCCCAGTGACGTTGCTCTTCAAGCTCCTGCCGAATTTCGTCAAAAAAATGATAATACCATTTACCAAAACTATATATATTTAGTTGTGAAGTGGTTCAGTGACATTTTCACACCAATTTTGAACTTTTGTTTGGTGTTTTCTCCATATACTGCCTATTATTCACTGACTGTTATACTGAGAGACTGCCGTTTATTAACCTCTTCTTTGCCACATTGGGTATATTGCTCTATTATTTGCCACATAAGGACATTGTCCATTATTGCCCAGCAATTTCTCTGCAATGTAAACTGCCTATTTATTAATATCTGCATTCCTGCAAAGAACTATTGCCTATTATTAACTGGCTATTTTCCTACTACCTGACACTGCCTCTTATTAACCTGTTGTTTGCCACCACCACGCTTAAAGCTGTTTAGCTTAGCCAACATGAGCTCTAATAGTAAGGATACTAAAGACACAGAGCCCAAAGCTGCTGATGGCGCACGTAAGATTAGGTCTGATAGAAAGTATACTAATAATGCAGAGCAAAAAGACGCCGATGCCGCACGTAAGCGCAAACAGCGTGCTAACAAGAGTACAGAGGATAGATGCAAGCGCATGGACACTGTTAAGTATACTAATGACACAGAGTCCAAAGCTTATGATGGCGCACGTAAGATCAGGTCTGATATAAAGTATGGTAATGATGCAGAGCGAAAAGCCGCCGATGCCGGACGTAAGTGCAAACAGCGTGTTAACAAGAGTACAGAGGATAGATGCAAGTGCCTGGATACTGTTAAGTATACTAATGACACAGAGCCCAAAGCTGCTGATGGCGCACGTAAGATCAGGTCTGATATAAAGTATGGTAATGATGCAGAGCGAAAAGCCGTCGATGCCGCACGTAAGCGCAAACAGCGTGTTAACAAGAGTACAGAGGATAGATGCAAGCGCCTGGTAAGTGCAGCCATTTTTTGTTCTTTCTTACTATTATTTATTAATTGTATTATTCTTACATTTGAATAAATAAAGTATATATGGATTCTAGACTCCCGATTCTTTAGAATCGGGCTGCCATCTAGTCTAATATAATTGCCTAGAATACTACTTCCTGCAATTTGTGCCAACTTCCTGTCCGGAGCTAATGTCCGGAGCTAATGTCCGGAGATAATGTCCGGAGCTAATGTCCGGAGATAAGTGACGTCAACAGTGTCCAGTGTCTGATTGGTTGCCGCCTGCTGCGAGCGACCAATCAGAAACGTGCCGTACTGTGACACACTCCGCCCGCCATTTTGGTGTGATTTTTGAATTTTTACCTCACAGCAAGTTTCTACTGCGTGGAGGCGGGCCCAGTGACGTTGCTCTTCAAGCTCCTGCCGAATTTCGTCAAAAAAATGATAATACCATTTACCAAAACTATATATATTTAGTTGTGAAGTGGTTCAGTGACATTTTCACACCAATTTTGAACTTTTGTTTGGTGTTTTCTCCATATACTGCCTATTATTCACTGACTGTTATACTGAGAGACTGCCGTTTATTAACCTCTTCTTTGCCACATTGGGTATATTGCTCTATTATTTGCCACATAAGGACATTGTCCATTATTGCCCAGCAATTTCTCTGCAATATAAACTGCCTATTTATTAATATCTGCATTCCTGCAAAGAACTATTGCCTATTATTAACTGGCTATTTTCCTACTACCTGACATTGTTCTTAAGCAAAGAACCGTTGTTGTGGCATTTGCCACAACACGCAAAGTTGTCGTCTGATGTCTTTCATCCCTCCCCTCATAAGCATGTTCATGGATCCTGTGTAACTGTACCTTAAATAACAAGAATTGTCAAGAGCTGGTGAGTGCAGCCATTTTTTGTTCTTTCTTACTATTATTTATTAATTGTATTATTTTTACATTTGAATAAATAAAGTATATATGGATTCTAGACTCCCGATTCTTTAGAATCGGGCTGCCATCTAGTATTAGATATACACACACATTATATAGGTGACACTGCTGTATATAATCACTGTATCACCTATATAATGTATGTATAGCAGTCTATATACATTATATAGTGAATACTGCTACTGATGTGTATATACGTTATAGAGATGATACTGCTGTGTATATATGTACGGGTGTGTGTATATAAATATATACACACACACCGCAGCGTCACCTATATAAATCTATATACATCAGTAGCAGCATTCCCTATATAATGTATATAGACTGCTATACATACATTATATAGGTGATACAGTGATTATATATAGCAGCATCACCTATATAATGTATATATAGCAGTCTTCACACATTATATAGGTGCAACTTCTGTATATACACCTTTTAAAAAATCATCTTGGGACTTACCCAGGTCCCTGAGATGGGGGGAGGTCGGTAGGATAAGGGCTGAGGTGGGTCGGGTCCCAGCGTCGGCGGTAGAGGATCCCGGCCGCAGGCAGCATTGGTGAGCACTGAGCGGTCTTCTCTGACGCTGGTTCCGGCCGGCCAGCGTCAGACACAGGTGGAGGCGCCCTATTCGCGCGCCAGCCTTTTCAAATATCTCCGTGTGCACGCGGAGTCTCCTGCTTGCTCGCGCTGGCAAGGGCAGCAGCAGCAGACGAGCACACTCAGCACACGCAGGCGGCAGGAACAAGGACGGCGGCCGTGCACTGCTCATTGCTCCCGTGACCCACACTGACGCCGGCCGCCGCGGCCCTTGTCAATGCCGGCAACTTAACGCGCGCATACAGGAACATTTAAAGGGCCGGTGCGCTATGTAGTAAAATCAATGCCGGTCTTCCAGCGGCCCTGTGCAGCTGCTCAGGCACCGGCCCGGGGGGCACATGCATTCCTGCCACCCGGCCCAGTCCGCCCCTGGCCACTACAACCACCACTACTGTCAACCCTACCTGTACCTTTACAAGGACCACAGTATGTACTGTCACCACCACAGAAACTGCGGTAACTACGGAACCAACTCCAACTGTAACCTGTGCCAAGGTTACTCCAGAACAGAACTCCGGGGGCACTCAGACGCCCATCTGGAGTGAGGGAGCCTCATATGTAGCACCTGGTAGCCACCAGTACCCAAAAGGGCTACCTCCACCAGTGCTACCTCCAGAACTGCAATAGATATCACGAAATTTAAACTGATTGTATATAGTTCTTAAACTTTCTGTTGCTTTCCAAGTTTAAACCCGTCCAGGGTTATCCTCTTAAAGCGGTCCCGCATTAAAGGGATCCTCAGTTTGCACTAGTTCTTCGTTGCCTGTTGTCTCAAAGAACTGCAGAATCATGAACTGCGCATTATCAAAGACTGTCATTCTAAATAGTTTGCACCTTCTTAAAGGTGCTTTCTACTGGTTTTACAACGGAGGCTTTTACAGAGACTGCCTCCAACAGAGACTACTACTATTCTTGTTGTAAGAATTGCTTTGTTTTTCAGACCTGAAGAAAAACCCGTTGGTGTGGCAGAATTCCGGGTCAGGATGCACGTCTTGTAGCCCCCCCAAGACCAACGTTGGGGGTTCATAATGGGTCCCTAGCTTCACGTCACCTTTGTTGCTAAATTGACTTGAATGTTGATGTGATTGATATTTTGCACTACCCCAGAAAAGACTTGAGTTCGCCCTTAAAGGGAATGTTTATACCGTTGTATTTGAAAGAGTTAATATGATAGATAGATAGTATGTAGCCAATAGTATAGAGTTAAAGTTAGATAGCCTAATATGATGTACTTTGAATAAATTGAAAGAAAATGCAGTGTGCCCATGGGGGTTGATAGACTGTTCTGCCTTTAAATAAAGTAAGCCCGTGGGGGTTGGGTGACAATTTGCACTTGAAGAAGAATAATTGTAATAAAGTATTGATTTGCACTTTGAAGTTCTATGTTAGTATACCTTTAGAGGGTACTTGCACTTAATAGATAGTATACCTGTACGGTTAATTGTGTTCCATAGATAGTTAAAATATTGTTTTTGCTAAATTGTTCCATTTCACAATGTAAATATGTTTTTGTTTGCTTATCTTTGTTACAGGTTTAAAAATGGACATTGCAGTAATGGACAATGCTTACCCCAAAACTTTCTTTGTAAATAGTTTGGCACCTTCAAGATGCACTATGGTTCTGCCCACTATGCCGGCGTGGGTAGAGCCTTTCCTTGCTTCATCTGACCAAAGATAATAACAGATGTACTTTTACAAACTTGTTTTGCAACGTTCACGTGTCCTCACCTCCCATAAAGGGAAGCACAGTTAAATTAACTTGTTTTATAGCATTTTAAAAATTGCATGTCCTTTTGCTAATGTATTGTTGTTTTCTTTTCCCAGTCCCGGAGTACTGGATTTAACAGGGGGGGAGCAATGCTCCTATTTATTAGGGCACTCTTCACAGTTAGGTAAAACTGGTGGTCTGGATAGGAAGTTAGGCAGATGCTGACTGGGCTTCGCTCAGGCAGTTGCTGGCTGAGCTTCGGCTCAGGTAGTTGGTCCCTGACAGGGGTGGGATCTTGTCAGAGGCCTAGACAGAGGGACATGGAGCTGCGCCTGCCCCACATGCGGCAGTTCCTAAGAAAGGACAATCAATATCCCTTATACATGGGCGCCCAGGGCCACGGACTGGGTCGCCGCCGTGACACGTCCCCTTAAGTACTGGACCCGGTACCGGGTACCCCGTTGCCCAGGCGGGCGACTCATATATATATTATGATGGCCCTCACAGCTCCCTATACACAGTATGATGTCTTCCAGATGGCTCCATATATAAAATATGATGTCCCTGCAGCTCCATATATACTGTATGATGGCCCAAAGATCCCCTATGTACAGTATAATGTCCTCCACATCTCCCTTATATACCGTATGTTTTACCCACAGCTCTGTATCTACAATATAATGGCCCTTGCATGGCTTGGGGCTCTAATGGACTACAGTCCGGAAGAAGCCTGTGTTCTGCTGGAGTAAATATCGGCAGAGCACAGAGCCATCATGAGGACAGTGATATTGTTAACAATTTTGCAGGCTGAAGTGGCCCTGCTCTTGGTGGGTGGCAAAATACACCCATGAGAGTCACCTGAGACCACTGACCAATGCGAGAAAATACACCCATAAGAGTCACCTGAGACCACTGACCAATGCGAGATGCTCAACTCTTCTCATTGCAGAGGCTGGCTTGGCTTCTAGTCATTCGGGCAGCGCATGGGCAGTGAGTAGTCAGAGATCAGCATAAAGTGCTTGTGTGGCAATCACAGGGGGAATGATTACATTGCGTTCGCTGTGTAGTGAGTGCTGACTTGTAACTGATGACTGAAAGTGAGCAGCTGCAGGGGGAACAGAACTTTATTTTCTTCCTGCAGCTGCTCTTCCAATTAAAATGCTGCACGTTTATACTGGTATTTACCTGCATATCACTATTATGGCTGCAGTAAAATAGTGATTCTTTTGCTGAGAGGTTGCCTTTAACTTGTTGAAACCCCTTTAAATCCACTAGTACCAAAACTAACAAAAAAAAATTCAACTATGACTTTCGTTGTTCACATTGAGCTCAGTTTCCTATTCTTTCCTATCAGTAACTCAGTGATGGATTTGAACATTTATTATTGGTGCTTTCCATTATTAATAACAATTTCCTTTTATTCCTGGCATTCGGGCTGATCTTCTTTACGCCAAGGTTAAATCCGAATTTTAATATGTTTTTTGTATCTTATTGTTCTGCGATCTTGCTGTCCACCCTCCTGACCGTATGCAGAACAATTGTGACTAATCTCTGCGTACAGCGCGTTCCATTAATCCTTTAAGCATCTCCAGCCAGGATAGCTGAATTTTCATCAACTGCAAGACTCCTCGTTCGTCCTCTCACGCGCTGACAACATATTAACATGTAATTATGTTTTATTCCCTCTCATAACCGAAAGTCGCAATGTGTTACTTTGTGTATGTGGGTCAGGGGCAAATGCTGTATTTCATGGGGAGAAATTCCCGCTGTATTGTTCGATGAAATGCTGTAGATGGAAATGCCTCCATGGGGTTCTTTCTACTGAACAAAGATAAATCCCTTGCAGGTTTATTAACTTGTGCAAGATAGAAATGATTCCTATCATAGGGTTTTATGACTTGTTTATGATATATCGGGGTGTGTGGCAGAAGGGTCTGCAATCAAAATGAGCCCCCAATTTAAGCAGCGCTCAGGACAGAAGAGCCTGGTATTTGTCCCCCACACTATCTATTTCATGCCTCTTGGTTCAACCATCTCCCTTGTTTGCTTGAAAGCAGGTAAACGGATGCAGTAACAGTCGGAGGCAGAGCAAAGGTTAACAGAGGAATTTTATCTAACAGCGTTACTCCACATAGAGAGGTGATAAATGAAATATGGGGCAGTGCAACTGTATTCAATTAACTTAGGAGCAAACGATAAATGATTAGACTAAAAGAGTTCAATAGCATAAACTTATCAATCCGGCGTTGATGAGGGGTAGTCTCTGAGATGGTCATGGTGGTGTTCTGGCCTGTACGCTTGTAGAATCCGGTGTCGTCCTGTTTTGGAAAGGGCCTTGAATCCTTGCAACGCTGGTGGTCCTGAAATATCCGGTCGCAGGTTCTGGATCCAGGGGGAAAATTCACTGAAGGAGGAATAGTCCTTTCTCTTAGGTACTGACACAGTACGGGAGCGTACGATAGCCGGTATGTCAGATAGCCGCACACTATCTGCGGCCTGGTGGTCTCGTCTGGGAGTGCTCCCTCTACGGTCTGGCTGAGGGGAGGACCCGCTCAAGGTCGGTAGCACGGTCAGAGGTCTCTGGAAGCGTCTGCGCCTGTGATCTCCTGTAAGGTGGTGTAGGCTTGTCTGGCTTAGGCCTACTTCGTCCTGACCGTGCTGTGCAGGAAAACTCGCACTCTGTTCCCGCACACTATAGCTTCCCGCCCAATCTGACCTGGTTCCCGCTTATTGTTGCCCTTTTATGTCCTCCACGCCCCCTGGTCTTAAGTTCAAAGGTCTGTCCAGGGAACTAAACTCTCCCCCAGCAACACATGTGACAGCACCAATGGTTCTGGACTCGTTCCGGAAAAGGCACGCAGCGGCCGTCTCTCCTCCTTACATGCCGACAGGGGATGTTTCTATGGGAGGATTGCCCTTTTTGGGGGAAAATCCTCTTTATGTCTTTTATGTTGGAAGACCACATTTTCATATATTTGAAGCACCTTCATAAATTGATTTAAGATCCTAAATGCAGGTTGTCCCAAGCACTGACACCTGCTGGCATACAGGGCCAGCAGCTGCTAATAGCGGCACACCACGCAGCTGTTATGGGGGGCCCCCGGTGCCAGCAGAGCAGCAGCGAGTGACAGGAAGCCAAAGTCTGTTCCCGCTGCTAAAGAAAATAAATATTCACGCTTCCCCACGCCCATGGGCATGGAGAGGAGTGACTTCATTTCACTTTAATAGCGGACAGTGTTTGCTGCAGGCTGCAGCTAACACTGCCCGCTATTAGGGCCCGCAGACCAGGTCCCTCGCTCCCCCAGCCCACATGGCCGCTTTGGGGCCGTAAGCCAGGGGGACCCAGCACCCCCCAGTAGGTTCTGCATTCTAATGGAAGAGAGAGCGTCAGATGACACTCCCTCTCCTATCATTCCCCTCTGACACACAGTGGGTGCGCGATGACGTCACTTCATTGCATACCTGCTGTGTGCCAGGCCGACTGCAGGGCAGCTCCTGACATCGGAGCAGAGCCACTGCCAGAATCAGCATGGGAGCGAGGAGGAGAGGTGAGTATTGTGGTTTATATATATATATATATATATATATATATATATATATATATATATATCAGTCAGTCCTGGATGTATGAGGGAGCTGCATGACACCCTATGGGGAGGGAGCTGCATGATACCCTATGGGGAGGGATCTGCATGATACCCTATGGGGAGGGAGCTGCATGATACTCTGTGGGGAGGGAGCTGTATGATACCCTATGGAGAGGGAACTGCATGATACCCTATGAGGGGGGGCAGCATGATACCCTATGAGGGGGCAGCATAATACCCTATGAGGGGGGGCAGCATGATACCCTATGGGGAGCAGCATGATACTCTATGAGGGGTGTCACGGTTCATGGGGAGGATACCTTTATCATCCCCACCACTCACACCAATTTGTCATGAACCAGTGTTGTTTGGTTGCCCCTGGTTCTTTCTGACGGGGATTTATCTATATCCCACTTCCCAGTTCCAGTTTGGAACTTGGAGCTCCCCCTTACCCTCAGGTCAGACAGGGTACGGCACCTAGGATAATTAGTCGCCAGAAAGGCTGCCTTACTTTGTACTGGCTAATGGGCACATTGCAGCGATGGCAATATAACTACTCCAACTCAGGTTGGAACAATATTTATCAACACCACCAGTCGCTACAAAGTCTCCCAAACGCACAGGACAAATCTGCTGCCACCAGCTCCAATTTCTTAATTAATAACGGGTCCGGAGCCCACCCAGATTAGTAGCGTAATTCACTTCAAAGGACGTGACCGTACCTTATAGAGCAAGGAGAGACAAAGCTAGTAATTTTATATTTTACTCCAAAAAAGGTAGGCAGTGTTTACAGAAGTATAAAAAGATATTATAAAGAAGACAAGTATCGTATGTACAGTACAATTACAAATAAAAAGGGTTTAAAGTTGAAAAAACACTTACATTTCGTTCAGATCATTTCTCCTGGCTGACCATGTGCTCAGAGGACACATCTAGATGTATTTCACACATATGTCTGGAAGCTAGACCAAGGACAAAAGACGCTCAAGAGTGATGTCCCACTCAGTTATCTCCCAGCCCAAAACCAAGGCACTCCCCCTGTGGTAACCTCACTCAGAGGCTGAATCCTCCCCTTTCTTAGAGTTATGACAAACCATTTTTATACATAGCTCGCTGTATGAACCTCATATATGAACGGCATAATGATCAGGATGTGCACCACATCAGGGGGATTCTTTTAAGTGTAAACACGGTGTAGTTACATGACCTGCTTATGGAGAAACCTGCTCCTTGTACTCGGGTTTAGGTCCTAGCTATTTCCGTGGGCTGTAGATCTCTCGATGGACATCCGAAATATATAATCCTTATATCTTTAGCCCTGATCAGTGCCAGTATACCTAGCTTTATAAGAGCAAAAGAATCCCATGCTTGTTGTACCAGTTTTAGCCAGTATTAGGTGGGAGGGGGGATGAGGGGTTTTACACAGAGTCTGGCTTTTGCAGCTCACAACCATAAAAATTCTTCAGTGATTCTAGTGAGGTTTGCTAGCACACTGGGCTCACATTACACTATATAGCAGGGGGGAGGGAGTTGCCTGCAGGCTAAGAGTGAGTTTTTCTAGGCAGAGTGAGAAAAGGGGGGGTCAGAAAAGCCCACAGCGTGTGTCTGGAAAGCCATGGACCTTTTAGGTATATACTCAAAACATGACATATTCATATTATCGTGACAAGGGGGCTACATTCTATTCTGTGGTGGGCTGCATTTTACTATATGAGGGAGGCTGAATTATATTCTATAGAGGGGCTGCATTATACCTTATGAGGGGCCTGCATTATACTCTGAAGAGGCTACATTATATTCTGTGGGGGAACTGCATTATACCCTATGAGAGGACTACATTATATTCTATGTGGGGTTGCATTATACCTTATGAGGGGTTGCACTATACTCTAAGGGGGTTACATTATACCCTATGGGGGCTGCATTATACTCTATGAGGCTGGTTGCATTATATGCTATGAGGGGGTTACATTATACTATGTGAGGGGACTACTTTATATTCTATTAGGTGGGCTACCCCAACCCCTGCTACATAATTAAGACGTACTACTTTATATTATTCCCTGATATTAGCGCATTTTACTGCACAATTGGTGGTCTTATATTTATTTCTATGTAGCTATATAGTGGGCCCCAAGAATGATTTTCTTTGGTGAGCCCAAGGTGCTCCAGTCCGACGCTGCCTAAATGAAACTGGTAATGCAGGCATTTTAAGTTTTAGTATCTATAATAAGAATTAAAATGTTCATTTTTTTTCCCTAAGTAAGACTTAAAGGGGTGTCCGAACCAAAATCATTTGCTACCGATCTGATGGATAGGATATAAATGTTAAGGTCCATTTAACACTGCAAGATTAGGAACTCTCGTCTCACAATAATCCTGCAGTCTAAATAAACCGCCAATCACTCAATGAACACTTGTTCATTGGTGAAATTATCTTTAGGTTCATCCATCTAGACATTGGTGGGTCCCAGTGGTTGGACCACCGCAAACCTAGGATATCTGACCTACCCAGTATATAGTGATGACTATTTTTGGCTCATATACACCTTTTAAAGAGATTTCCCTATAACAAACATTAATTATACAAATGTCAGATGAGTCTAAATTTTGGGACGCTCATCGATCATGCCTTACGATTGTGACCATGATCAGCCTTTTTTAACCAAAACCATCAGTTTGAATCTTCTGTGCCCTAATGATCAATCTATGACATTAAGTTATTTATAGTAGTGGGACTTTTGGGGCCCTCTCAGGCTCCAAGACAAAGATCAAAATTTCCACAGATGTTTGTTATAGAAATTATCCATTTATGAAAAGCGATTAAGGCATCACTGCGACAATAAGAAGGCTCATAATAGCTGCAGAATCTCCTGGTTATGAATGAGTTAGAGTAAATTCTGCCGCTCAAGGACATTTAATGGCGATGTTTTCAGCTGATTTTCTACACGTAAATGAAAATACCTGAGATGAAAATCTAATTTAGAAATGAGGCCATAGTTGTGGATGTATTCTTGTGAGAGACTGCAGGAAAATAATATTTTATTCTGTGCTGGCTATAATGCCGAGACAAAGACATCAATAATAAAACCAATTTCTGCAAGATTCCTCTATTGATTCTCTACAATTTGCTTCCTTTCAAATCCCACTTTTGTTGACTGCTATCTCCGTAGGCTTCATTATCAAACCACCCATACTGGGATCATGCAGATAATGGTTTTTCAGCCTCGGTAGCTGCTATTTTGCAAAGAAGGCATCATTAGTTAGGACTACAGTAAAACTGGCCATACACGAAACTCTGAGGCCCTTATATCCATTCGACTAATGTCGACCGAACCTGCCGATATTGACAGATATGGACAAAAGTCTAATGTGTATGGGGTCCCCCGACCCTATCTTCCCCAATTATTGATGTTGGGGGTGGTAGGGATCTGGCCGATCCTTTTGCCCTGTAAGATATAAGCCACCTCCAGAAATTTCTAACGAGATAGCTGCCAGCTGGACGTTTGGCCAAACCACTGCTTGACCGCCACCTATTTTAAGTCCCCCATACACCTTAGATAGATGGGGGTCATTCAGTCGGTAGCTATCTCACCCAACTCTCCCATTGACAGGAGCACTTCTGTGTTCTCTATGGAATAGCCATTGCCAGACTTCTCTGGTGGCTTATCTCTTTGACAACAAAAGGATAGTTGGTCTGAAATTGTATATATCAAATCCTTATCTCCCCCGACATCATATGTCGGGGGCCCCAATACATATTAGAATATTGGTCGAGCTAGTTGATATCAGTGATGTTCTAATGTGTATGGTGACCTTAAAATATTTGGAGGCTTTATTAATCTGTTGAGAATGTGATGTCTGTGGTGGCTATACACATGATTAGTGTACAGAAGAACAAGATTAATAGCAGATATTAATTAAGTACTGTAGGTTGGATCTCCTAATGTATTGCATCTAAAAATGTTATGTGTATGGACGACTCTTTCACAAACCTGTCCGGATTGTCCCAGTATATATCTATTCAGGGAAAGTCATGAACTGGCCATACACATTAGATGTACTTTGGTCAAACTATCAATTTTGATGGGAATGGGCGACCATCTAATGTATATAGAAACCTGCCAACGATCACACGGCAGATGAAGTCTGAGAATTGAATTGGTAGTTGAAAGTGAACGCTCTAATCATTTTGGTCTTGGAGTGATAAGTTGCGGCTATAGGGTGTCAAGCAGTTTCTTCCTCCCCTATGCTGAATGTTCATGGGGTACATAACCTGATTGCTGGATCCCCTTTAATAAAGTTAATAAGAGTATGTTTCCATGGTCAGCATTTGCTGCGGATTGGCCGCTGCGTAGAGCAGCAGCGTCCAACCCGCAGCAACCAGATGTTACAGCATAATGGATGGGATTTTATGAAATCCCATCTCCACTATGCGTGCAGGGACACCCATGGCTTCCCTGCGTAAACGGACATGCGGCACATCTTTCTAGACTGCAGGTCAATTTATCTTGCGGAGACCAGGGGCAGATTATCAGAGGGTCAATATGGGCGGTAGCCCAGGGCCCAGTGGTCTGGGGGGCCCTGGGCTACCGCACAGATTGACCCTCTGCTAATCGTCTGTGAATGCCTGCCGGCATTTATGTGACCCCGGACCCGGTGGGCAGATCATCTGCTCACCGGGCCCCTTCCGGCGCTGTAGCGGTTTCCTACTGACGTGCGGGCACGCGCCCGCACGTCAATA
The DNA here is from genome assembly GCF_032444005.1 of Ranitomeya imitator. NCBI lineage: Eukaryota > Metazoa > Chordata > Amphibia > Anura > Dendrobatidae > Ranitomeya > Ranitomeya imitator. The sequence continues at coordinate 489,827,990 of NC_091283.1, forward strand.
GTTAACAACAACAGCTGCCAGCCAATTGGAGGCTGGCAGCTGAAGTCGGCCGCAGCGCACACGTCGCCGGTGTCTGACGTCATTGTCAGTCGCCGGCGAGTGTGCGCTGCTGCCGGGAGCTCGCCGCCTGGAGCGCGGACAGGTGAGGAGACCGTTTGCTTTTTTTTGTTTTTTGATAAGCTAACGGTGGACACACTGGGGGGCAATGCTGGAGGACACACTGGGGCAATGCTGGAGACACTGGGGGCAATGCTGGAGACACTGGGGCAGATTGCTGGAGGACACACTGGGCCAGGCGGCAATGCTGGAGACACTGGGGCAGATTGCTGGAGACACTGGGGCAATGCTGGAGACACTGGGGCAGATTGCTGGACACACTGGGGCAGATTGCTGGAGACACTGGGGCAATGCTGGAGACACTGGGGCAGATTGCTGGAGACACTGGGGCAATGCTGGAGGCACTGGGGCAGATTGCTGGACACACTGGGGCAGATTGCTGGAGACACTGGGGCAATGCTGGAGACACTGGGGCAGATTGCTGGAGACACTGGGGCAATGCTGGAGACACTGGGGCAGATTGCTGGAGACACTGGGGCAGATTGCTGGACACACTGGGGCAATGCTGGAGGACACACTAGGGCAGATTGTTGGAGACACTGGGGCAATGCTGGAGACACTGGGGCAATGCTGGAGACACTGGGGCAGATTGCTGGAGACACTGGGGCAATGCTGGAGACACTGGGGCAGATTGCTGGAGACACTGGGGCAGATTGCTGGACACACTGGGGCAATGCTGGAGGACACACTGGGGCAGATTGCTGGAGACACTGGGGCAATGCTGGAGACACTGGGGCAATGCTGGAGACACTGGGGCAGATTGTTGGACACACTAGGGCAATGCTGGACACACTGGGGCAGATGATTGCTGGAGACACTGGGGCAGATTGCTGGACACACTGGGGCAGATTGCTGGAGGACACACTGGGGCAATGCTGGAGACACTGGGGCAATGCTGGAGACACTCGGGCAATGCTGGAGACACTGGGGCAGACTGCTGGACACACTGGGGCAATGCTGGAGGCCACACTGGGGCAGTTGATTGCTGGAGACACTGGGGCAATGCTGGAGACACTGGGGCAATGCTGGAGACACTGGAGCAATGCTGGAGACACTGGGGCAGACTGCTGGACACACTGGGGCAATGCTGGAGTACACACTGGGGCAGATGATTGCTGGAGACACTGGGGCAATGCTGGAGACACTGGGGCAATGCTGGAGACACTGGGCCAGATTGCTGGACACACTGGTGGTAATATGCTGGACACACTGGGGCAGATTGCTGGACACACTTTCTGGGGGCAATGCTGGACACACGGGCAATATGCTGGACATACTGGGGCAGATTGCTGGACACACTGGGGGTAATTTGCTGGACACACTGGGGCAGATTGCTGGACACACTGGGGGTAATATGCTGGACACACTGGGGCAGATTGCTGGACACACTGGGGCAGATTGCTGGACACACTGTCTGGGGCAATGCTGGACATACTGGGGCAGATTGCTGGACACACTGGGGGTAATATGCTGGACACACTAGGGCAGATTGCTGGACACACTGGGGCAGATTGCTGGAGACACTGGGGCAATGCTGGAGACACTGGGGCAGATTGCTGGAGACACTGGGGCAGATTGCTGGACACACTGGGGCAATGCTGGAGACACTGAGGCAATGCTGGAGACACTGGGGCAATGCTGGAGACACTGGGGCAGATTGCTGGACACACTAGGGCAATGCTGGACACACTGAGGCAGATGATTGCTGGAGACACTGGGGCAGATTGCTGGACACAGTGGGGCAGATTGCTGGAGGACACACTGGGGCAATGCTGGAGACACTGGGGCAATGCTGGAGACACTCGGGCAATGCTGGAGACACTGGGGCACACTGCTGGACACACTGGGGCAATGCTGGAGGCCACACTGGGGCAGATGATTGCTGGAGACACTGGGGCAGACTGCTGGAGACACTGGGGCAGACTGCTGGACACACTGGGGCAATGCTGGAGGCCACACTGGGGCAGATGATTGCTGGAGACACTGGGGCAGACTGCTGGACACACTGGGGCAATGCTGGAGGACACACTGGGGCAGATGATTGCTGGAGACACTGGGGCAATGCTGGAGACACTGGGGCAATGCTGGAGACACTGGGCCAGATTGCTGGACACACTGGTGGTAATATGCTGGACACACTGGGGCAGATTGCTGGACACACTTTCTGGGGGCAATGCTGGACACACGGGCAATATGCTGGACATACTGGGGCAGATTGCTGGACACACTGGGGGTAATATGCTGGACACACTGGGGCAGATTGCTGGACACACTGGGGCAGATTGCTGGACACACTGGGGCAGATTGCTGGACACACTGTCTTGGGGCAATGCTGGACATACTGGGGTAGATTGCTGGACACACTGGGGGTAATATGCTGGACACACTGGGGCAGATTGCTGGACACACTGGGGCAGATTGCTGGACACACTGGGGGCAATATGCTGGAGTCAGACACTGGGACAGATTGCTGGAGACACTGTCTGGGGGCAATGCTGGACACACTGGGGCAATATGCTGGACATACTGGGGCAGATTGCTGGACACACTGGGGGTAATATGCTGGACACACTGGGGATAATATGCTGGACACACTGGGGGTAATATGCTGGACACACTGGGGGCAGGACTGGAGGCATGGGCAGAATGTAGACACGGGGCATGATTGGAGACACGGGGCAGAATGAAAGACATGGGGCAGGATTGGATCATGGGGCAGGATGGATACTTTGGAGACAGATGGGGCAGGATGGGGAGATCATATGGTGTAGAATGGATAGTCATGAGTGCAGGATGGGAGAACATATGGCTGGAGCCAGGAATGAGACACACGGGGCCAGGGTGGGGAATATTATTACCATAGGGGCTAATTAAGGGATATTATTACTGCAGTGATGTATTTATTTTATTTTTTGAGTATAGTGTTTTAAATGGGGGGGGGGGGGGTGGTCCTGTTACTGTGCAGAGTGACACTATATCGCCTTTTTTTTCTTCATGTAGTGTAATGTAGAAGTTGTGAAAAATTAAGTAATGTGTTCTGCAAGCGGAGCTCGAGATAACTGTTATTTCCTGCAGAAACGAGTCCTGGCTGGAAGACATGATGGCGGTCTGTGCTGGATGAAAGATGAAGGACTTCACCTAGAGACGTCACTGGTGAGTCAGTGTTACCTATACACTGACACTATACACTGTATACTATATACAGAGGTCCTGTGTACAATGTCACCAGTGATCACTGTATTACCTATACATTATATACAGAGCTCCTGTGTATAATGTCACCAGTGATCTCTGTATTACCTCTACACAGACACTGCATACTAAGTACAGATCTCCTGTGAATACTGGCACTTATGGTGATAGTATTGTGTTTTTTTTTTATTACTGATCAGTATTGTAGTATTCAGTCACTATGTGGTGGTAATATGTGGTCTGGAAATGGTGTTGTGGTATTTGTCCCTTGTATGTGCTATTTGGTCACCAAGTGGTAATATGTGGTCTTGACATGGTGCGGTGGTATTTGTTCCTTGTATGTGATATTATTCGATCACTGTGGTTGTAATTTGTGGTCTGGTCATGGTGCGGTGGTATTTGTTCCTTGTATGTGATATTATTGGTCAAAATATACCTAAATTGTATTGCAGATTTTAACAAATATTTAATAGGTTACAGTAGAGTAGGACCCGGCCATTTTTCTGGAATAATCTGGTTCGGATATATCATGACCCCCGTCACATGACCCCTGTCACATGACTCCCATCACATGACCCCCGTCACATGACCGGTGGGGCCCACAGTGTCTGAACAGCCCGGGGCCCTGGCTACTCTTAATCCACCCCTGGCGGAGACGCTCAGTCTCCGCAAGATAAATATCACAGTCCAATGTATAGGACGCGGTGATTTTGCATGGTTCAATGAACCCATGTGGAATCACCGCACATACAAAAGCCGGCAGCGCTTTTGACGGAGCTGCGTCCAAAGCGCTGCCAATACTGACCTTGGAAATATATCCTAAGGGTAACGTATCAAGACAACTTCCCAGTGTTTGCTAGATTACCCATGGCACTCTGTCGATATTCCCTTTCCCTTTTCGATATTCCCTTCCCTTTTGGATCACCACCACCTCCTATATTCAAGGTCAGAGACTTTAGTGATCCATTCACTCTCTATAATTTCATGCCAAAACTTTCATGTTGGCCTTACAAAACTAAAAAAATTCTATAACAATTTTGTATGTCATTTGTTTGTTTGTTGGCAGATACTTCATAGCTGGTTTCTGGAAGGACCATGCCGGGTTTTAATTGATCGCTCAGTGGAGTCACCGAGGAGAATTAGCATGACATGCCCCCTATGGGTGGTACACAGTAGTGGCCTTTCACCATGTTGGTGTACTTGAAGGTCTTTAGCGGTTTAGCACACAGGATCCTTTTTACGGCATAAGAAAAAATGCTATGGCCTACCCCACTTGTCTTAGTCTTATTTGCATTTTGTCAGTGTTATTATACAGGCAAGTTGTCCTTTTCTTTGTAATGTTTTGGGTGGAACGCTGGCCGTCCTAACTAGGGTTGAGCGACCTTGACCTTTTTAGAGTCGAGTGGTGTTTCGCGAAACCCGACTATCTTAGAAGTCGAGTCGAGTGGAATCGGCCGATTATGGCGAAAAGTCGGGTATCGCCCGAAACACGAAACCCAATGCAAGTCAATGGGGGAGCATAGTCGGCAGTGAGTGGAGGCCAGGAAAACACCTACACTGCCCATTTTAATGGCAAAAACATCCATTCTTGTTACAGAAGCTTGCCAATCGTAATTTAGCTTATAATAATTGGAAGGCTTTTGAAATTGGGGGTCATTTGGCTAAAGTTGTGGGGGGTAGGGCTGGTTCAAGTGATTAGTGGGCCCAGTAAATCTGGACCACGTCACGGCAGTGGAGCAGGGCGAGGTAAGTATTTAAACTTTGCAAGTGCTGTGATCCTGAGCAAGCAGGGGGGGCCCACTCGTTGGCATTGGCACTGGCACAGGGCCCCTCAAAGTACAGCGGTGTGTTTGCATGGCGGGGGCGCCTCCCACCGGCAGCAACACTTTTGCGTACTATGAGAGGCCCTGTGCCAGTGACGTCGCCAACTAGTATTCCTCCCCCCACCTGATGAAGGAACCTGCACTTTCATCTGCACCTTCCTCTTTGTCCCCGTGTAAGGTGGTATGGTATGCGGGAAGAGGAACCTGACTTTCAGCAGGGTCACAATCTTGCTGTGTAGCGTGCATGGGGAATTTTGCGTTATGGGTCAATGTACCAGCAGACTCATCTATCACTGGCTGGGCAATGGGCAGGATGAGGAGGAAACACAGATATAGGCCCAAAGAATAAAGTTGGCTAAATGCAGTTCAAAATTGGTAACACAGGACTAACCAGGGGGCATTGCAGTGGAGGACAACTGGAATGAGAGGCTGACACAGAGAGTAGGCCCAAATCAGTAAGTAGTCGAAATGCAGTTCAAAATTGGCAACCGTAGTAAACAGGCGGCACAGCTTTGTTCAGTGGAGGAGAACAGCAAGGAGTGGCAGACACCGATAGTAGGCCCCAACCCAACTAGTAGGCCAAATGCAGTCTAACATTAACAACTACTTAACGAGAGCCTGAAAATGGAATTTCAGGACAGGAAACCAGGAGAACAGCAAGGAGTGGTAGACACCGATAGTAGGCCCCAAACCAACTAGTACGCCAAATGCAGTTGTTCCATTTAACCACAATTTAATTAGAGCCTGAAGATAGAAGTTCAGGAAAGGCAACCTGGAGAACACCTTGGAGTGTAACACACCATCTCTCTACACCCCATACCCAATGTGTAGGCCTAATGCAGTGTAGTTTTCAACAACTACTAAACGAGAGTCGGAAGATCGAAGCAATGTGGACGAAACCTGGGGAACACCTTGGAGTGTAACACACCGTCTCTCTACACCCCATACCCAATTTGTAGGCCTAATGCAGTGTAGTTTTCTACAACTACTAAACGAGAGTCGGAAGACCGAAGCAATGTGGACGAAACCTGGGGAACACCTTGGAGTGGAACACACCATCTCTCTACACCCCATACCCAATTTGTAGGCCTAATGCAGTGTAGTTTCCAACAACTACTAAACGAGAGCATGAAGATCGAAGCAATGGACAGGAAACCTGGGGAACACCTTGGAGTGGAACACACCATCTCTCTACACCCCATACCCAATTTGTAGGCCTAATGCAGTGTAGTTTCCAACAACTACTAAACGAGAGCCGGAAGATCGAAGCTCAGGAAAGGCAACCTGGAGAACACCTTGGAGTGGAACACACCATCTCTCTACACCCCATACCCAATTTGTAGGCCTAATGCAGTGTAGTTTCCAACAACTACTAAACGAGAGCATGAAGATCGAAGCATTGGCGAGGAAACCTGGGGAACACCTTGGAGTGGAACACACCATCTCTCTACACCCCATACCCAATTTGTAGGCCTAATGCAGTGTAGTTTCCAACAACTACTAAACGAGAGCATGAAGATCGAAGCATTGGCGAGGAAACCTGGGGAACACCTTGGAGTGGAACACACCATCTCTCTACACCCCATACCCAATTTGTAGGCCTAATGCAGTGTAGTTTCCAACAACTAGTAAACGAGAGCATGAAGATCGAAGCAATGGAGAGGAAACCTGGGGAACACCTTGGAGTGTAACACACCATCTCTCTACACCCCATACCCAATTTGTAGGCCTAATGCAGTGTAGTTTCCAACAACTACTAAACGAGAGCCGGAAGATCGAAGCTCAGGAAAGGCAACCTGGAGAACACCTTGGAGTGGAACACACCATCTCTCTACACCCCATACCCAATTTGTAGGCCTAATGCAGTGTAGTTTCCAACAACTACTAAACGAGAGCATGAAGATTGAAGCATTGGCGAGGAAACCTGGGGAACACCTTGGAGTGGAACACACCATCTCTCTACACCCCATACCCAATTTGTACGCCTAATGCAGTATAGTTTCCAACAACTACTAAACGAGAGCATGAAGATCGAAGCAATGGAGAGGAAACCTGGGGAACACCTTGGAGTGGAACACACCATCTCTCTACACCCCATACCCAATTTGTAGGCCTAATGCAGTGTAGTTTCCAACAACTACTAAACGAGAGCATGAAGATCGAAGCAATGGAGAGGAAACCTGGGGAACACCTTGGAGTGGAACACACCATCTCTCTACACCCCATACCCAATTTGTAGGCCTAATGCAGTGTAGTTTCCAACAACTACTAAACGAGAGCATTAAGATCGAAGCAATGGCGAGGAAACCTGGGGCACACCTTGGGGAGGCAGACACCGTTAGTAGGCCCTACCAAAGTTGTACCCCCAATGCAGTTTTAAAATTCCTAGAGGCTGAAAACAAGACTATTGACGCTCAGCTTTTTTCAAAGATACACAGCTGAATTGAGTGGCGCAGACAGACACAGGTAGTAGGACTTAAACCAAAAATGTGGCTCACTGCAGCTTAAAAAAGTTACTGGGGTACACAAGCAGCAGTGCTCTGGGCAGTGGAGGACAATTTCAATAGTGGACCGCAGACAGACTTTGTACGCATACTATTAAAAAAAGGATGCTCTATGCAATTAAAAATAGGTTCCAGGGGTCCACGGGCAGCAGTGGTGTGGTCAGTGGACGAGTATTGGAAGGAGGGACCGCAGACAGGCGTAGTAGGCCTAACATAACAAAATTAGGCTGTAGACACTGTAAAATTGGTTCCAGGGGTACACGGGCAGCAGTGGTGTGGTCAGCGGAGGAAAATTGGAATTAGGGACTGCAGACAGACTTTGTAGGCTGTCCCCTGTGGACCATGCATCCAACACATTAACCCAGTGCGCCGTAATGGACACGTAACTTTTTGTGAACATGCCTACTGGTCCATGCGTCTCTTGTCAGGTGCACCTTTCTACTGTTTGATTGTCTGAGTGCTATGACAATGCAGACTTTTTCATGCCGCTGGAGGGCTGGGATGGCTTTTCTCGCAAAAGAAATGTCGACTGGGTAGCTTGAACCGTTGCACAGTGTAGTTCATCTGGGCTTTCTAAATATAAAACAAAGAAAAAAAGGAGGCTACATGCACTTTCAGCTGGGTTCCAGGGGTACACGGCCAGCATTGGTCTGGTCAGTGGAGAACTATTGGAAGGAAGGACCGCAGACAGGCTTCGAAGGCCTAACATAATAACAGATGGCTGTAGGCAATTTTAAATTGGTTCCAGGAGTACACGGGCAGCAGTGGTGTGGTCAGTGGAGGCCTAGTGGAAGGAGTGACCGCAGACAGGCATCGAAGGCCTAACATAATACCAGATGGCTGTAGGCAATTTTAAATTGGTTCCATGGGTACACGGGCAGCAGTGGTGTGGTCAGTGGAGGCCTAGTTGAAGGAGTGACCGCAAACAGGCATCGAAGGCCTAACATAATAACAGATGGCTGTAGGCAATTTTAAATTGGTTCCAGGGGAACACGGGCAGCAGTGGCCTGGTCAGTGTAGTAGTAGTAGAAAGAACGGACCGCAGACAGGCTTCGAAGGCCTAACATAAAAAAATTGGGCTGGCTGTAGGCAATTTTAAATTGGTTCCAGGGGTACACGGGCAGCAGTGGTGTGGTCAGTGGAGGCCTAGTGGAAGGAGTGACCGCAGACAGGCATCGAAGGCCTAACATAATAACACATGGCTGTAGGCAATTTTAAATTGGTTCCAGGGGAACACGGGCAGCAGTGGCCTGGTCAGTGTAGTAGTAGTAGAAAGAACGGACCGCAGACAGGCTTCGAAGGCCTAACATAATAAAATTGGGCTGGCTGTCGGCAATTTTAAATTGGTTCCAGGGGTACACGGGCAGCAGTGGTGTGGTCAGTGGAGGCCTAGTGGAAGGAAGGACCGCAGACAGGCTTCGAAGGCCTAAAATAAAAAAATAGGGCTGTTGGCAATTTAAAATTGGTTCCAGTGGTACAAGGGCAGCAGTACAATGGTCAGTGGAGGCCTAGTGGAAGGAGGGACCGCAGACAGGCTTCGAAGACCTAACATAAAAAAATAGGGCTGTTGGCAATTTAAAATTGGTTCCAGGGGTACACGGGCAGCAGTACAATGGTCAGTGGAGGCCTAGTGGAAGGAGGGACCGCAGACAGGCTTCGAAGGCCTAACATAAAAAAATAGGGCTGTTGGCAATTTAAAATTGGTTCCAGGGGTACACGGGCAGCAGCTCAATGGTCAGTGGAGGCCTAGTGGAAGGAGGGACCACAGACAGGCTTCGAAGGCCTAACATAACAAAAATGTCAATACAATGGTATTGTCAGTGCCAGGCATTGAAGGATGTCAGCGCATAGACTAAACATTGGTGGAGCTGTGAGAGATAATTTTGCAAGTGGTAGAGCACTGTTTGAGCTGGGGGGGGGGGGGGAACTGTCTTGTGGCCGGCGGTACAGGCCCAGGGCCCCTCATATTACAACGGTGTGTCTGACGTTGGGTGCGCACCACCACCGCCAGAGACACTTTATTGTACTATGAGGGACCCAGTGGCAGTGCCGTCGACCAAAAGCAGGCACACCCACCTCTTCAGACAAACAGCACTCTCACGGGTGCTGGCGCCAAGTGGCGATACCACGGCCCCGTGTGGGGAGTTTGGCCATTTAGTGAGGTGTAAACATGTCATATGCTGGACAATCAGGTGCAGAAAATTACGAGATTGGAAAAGTCATTCAGAATAGTCCACAGGCAAGACCTTTTCATAGGAAAGCTAGGTGTCAGCCGGGCAAGGTGGGGCAAAAGATTTCGAAATCCAGTTGTGGTTCATTTTAATGAAGGTTAGATCATCTACATTTTGGGTAGCCAGACGAGTCCTTTTTTCTGTTAGTATTGAACCTGCAGCACTGAATACTCTTTCTGATAGGACACTAGCTGCCGGGCAAGCAATCTCCTGCAATGCATATTCTGCCAATTCTGGCCAGGTGTCTAATTTGGATGCCCAGTAATCAAATGGGAATGACGGTTGAGGGAGAACGTCGATAAGGGATGAAAAATAGTTTCTAACCATACTGGACAAATGTTGTCTCCTGTCACTTTGAATTGATGCTGCAGTACCTGTCCTGTCTGCGGTCATAGCAAAATCACTCCACAACCTGGTCAGAAAACCCCTCGGGCCAACGCCACTTCTGATTTCTGCCCCTCTAACACCTCTGGTCTGCTGGCCCCTGCAGCTCGTGTGAGAACGATCACGGGCGCTGTGTGCAGGGAATGCCAGAAGCAAACGGTCAACAAGAGTTGATTGTTTGGTTGCTAATATTATTTCCAAGTTGTCATGTGGCATTATATTTTGCAATTTGCCTTTATAGCGAGGATCAAGGAGGCAGGCCAACCAGTAATCGTCATCGTTCATCATTTTAGTAATGCGTGTGTCCCTTTTGAGGATACGTAAGGCATAATCCACCATGTGGGCCAAAGTTCCAGTTCTCAAATCTGCAGTTGTGCTTGGTTGAGGGGCAGTTTCAGGCAAATCCACGTCACTTGTGTCCCTCCAAAAACCAGAACCCGGCCTTGCCGCGCCAACAATTTCCAGTGGCCCCGGAAAAGCTTCCTCATTAAAAATATAATCATCCCCATCATCCTCCTTGTCCTCCTCCTCCTCTTCGCCCGCTACCTCGTCCTGTACACTGCCCTGGCCAGACAATGGCTGACTGTCATCAAGGCTTTCCTCTTCCTCAGCTGCAGACGCCTGATCCTTTATGTGCGTCAAACTTTGCATCAGCAGACGCATTAGGGGGATGCTCATGCTTATTATGGCGTTGTCTGCACTAACCAGCCTTGTGCATTCCTCAAAACACTGAAGGACTTGACACATGTCTTGAATCTTCGACCACTGCACACCTGACAACTCCATGTCTGCCATCCTACTGCCTGCCCGTGTATGTGTATCCTCCCACAAAAACATAACAGCCCGCCTCTGTTCGCACAGTCTCTGAAGCATGTGCAGTGTTGAGTTCCACCTTGTTGCAACGTCTATGATTAGGCGATGCTGGGGAAGGTTCAAAGAACGCTGATAGGTCTGCATACGGCTGGAGTGTACGGGCGAACGGCGGATATGTGAGCAAAGTCCACGCACTTTGAGGAGCAGGTCGGATAACCCGGATAACTTTTCAGAAAGCACTGCACCACCAGGTTTAAGGTGTGAGCCAGGCAAGGAATGTGTTTCAGTTGGGAAAGGGAGATGGCAGCCATGAAATTCCTTCCGTTATCACTCACTACCTTGCCTGCCTCAAGATCTACAGTGCCCAGCCACGACTGCGTTTCTTTCTGCAAGAACTCGGACAGAACTTCCGCGGTGTGTCTGTTGTCGCCCAAACACTTCATAGCCAATACAGCCTGCTGACGTTTGCCAGTAGCTGCCCCATAATGGGAGACCTGGTGTGCAACAGTGGCAGCTGCGGATGGAGTGGTTGTGCGACTGCGGTCTGTGGACGAGCTCTCGCTTCTGCAGGAGGACGAGGAGGAGGAGGGGGTGCGAACGGCTACAACCAACTGTTTCCTAGACCGTGGGCTAGGCAGAACTGTCCCAAACTTGCTGTCCCCTGTGGACCCTGCATCCACAACATTCACCCAGTGTGCCGTGATGGACACGTAACGTCCCTGGCCATGCCTACTGGTCCATGCATCTGTTGTCAGGTGCACCTTTGTGCTCACAGATTGCCTGAGTGCATGGACGATGCGCTCTTTAACATGCTGGTGGAGGGCTGGGATGGCTTTTCTGGAAAAAAAGTGTTGACTGGGTAGCTCGTAGCGTGGTACAGCGTAGTCCATCAGGGCTTTGAAAGCTTCCCTTTCAACTAACCGGTAGGGCATCATCTCTAACGAGATTAGTCTAGCTATGTGGGCGTTCAAACCCTGTGTACGCGGAGGCTAAGTACTTCCTTTTTCTAACCATAGTCTCATGTAGGGTGAGCTGGACTGGAGAGCTGGAGATCGTGGAACTAGCGGGGGTGACGGTGGACATGGCAGACTGAGAGACGGTGGGAGATGGTATTGTTGCCGCCGGTGCCCTAGATGCAGCGTTTCCTACTACGAAACTGGTGATTCCCTGACCCTGACTGCTTTGGCCTGGCAAAGAAACCTGCACAGATACTGCAGGTGGTGCGGAAAATGGTGGCCCTACACTGCCGGAAGGGATGTTGCGTTGATGACTTGCTTCATTGGCCGAGGGTGCTACAACCTTAAGGGACGTTTGGTAGTTAGTCCAAGCTTGCAAATGCATGGTGGTTAAATGTCTATGCATGCAACTTGTATTGAGACTTTTCAGATTCTGCCCTCTGCTTAAGGTAGTTGAACATTTTTGACAGATGACTTTGCGCTGATCAATTGGATGTTGTTTAAAAAAATGCCAGACTGCACTCTTTCTAGCATCAGATACCTTTTCAGGCATTGCAGACTGAGCTTTAACCGGATGGCCACGCTGTCCTCCAACAGGTTTTGGCTTTGCCACGCGTTTTGGGCAAGATACGGGCCCGGCAGATGGAACCTGTTGCGATGTTGATGCCTGCTGCGGCCCCTCCTCCTCCGCTTCAGAACTGCTGCCGCCTGCACCCTGTTCCCCCAATGGCTGCCAATCGGGGTCAAGAACTGGGTCATCTGTTACCTCTTCTTGTAGCTCGTGTGAAACTTCGTCTGTGTCACCGTGTCGGTCGGTGGTATAGCGTTCGTGATGGGGCAACATAGTCTCATCAGGGTCTGATTCTTGATCATTACCCTGCGAGGGCAATGTTGTGGTCTGAGTCAAAGGACCAGCATAGTAGTCTGGCTGTGGCTGTGCATCAGTGCACTCCATGTCAGATTCAACTTGTAATGGGCATGGACTGTTAACTGCTTCACTTTCTAAGCCAGGGACGGTATGTGTAAAGAGCTCCATGGAGTAACCCGTTGTGTCGCCTGCTGCATTCTTCTCTGTTGTTGTTTTTGCTGAAGAGGACAAGGAAGCGACTTGTCCCTGACCGTGAACATCCACTAATGACGCGCTGCTTTTACATTTACCAGTTTCACGAGAGGAGGCAAAAGAGCTAGAGGCTGAGTCAGCAAGATAAACCAAAACTTGCTCTTGCTGCTCCGGCTTTAAAAGCGGTTTTCCTACTCCCAGAAAAGGGAGCGTTCGAGGCCTTGTGTAGCCAGACGACGAACCTGGCTCCACAGCTCCAGACTTAGGTGCAATATTTTTTTTCCCACGACCACCTGATGCTCCACCACTACCACTACCCTCATTACCAGCTGACAATGAACGCCCCCGGCCACGACCTCTTCCACCAGACTTCCTAATTGTTTTAAAAACGTAACCAAACTAACGGTATTTGTTGCTGTCACACAACTTACACGGTGAGCTATAACTTCAGTATGATTTAGCTACCCCTTTACAGGTGGGTGAGACCACAACGAAAATCAGGCACAATGTTACACACTCTGTTTTTGGTGGCACCAAATGAGAGAGATGCCACACACGCAGGACTGTCACTGAAGCACAAATGTTAATATTAATCTCCCACTGTTTTTTTTATTTATTTTTTTTTTTTTCAGGGAGACTTTAGAAACAAAATAAAATAAAATGATTTTTTCAGGAAGAATTTAGAAACCAAATAACATAAAATGATTTTTGCAATGACAATTTAGAAACCAAATAAAAAAAAAAAAAAAAAAAAAGGCTTTCTATGCCCCACTGAGTGAGAGATGCCACACACAGGAGTCAGGAGTGGCACACAAGCCCAGAGGCCAATATTTTTCTCCCAATGATTGATGTAGTGATTTTTTCAGGTAGATTTTGGAACCCAAATCAAGCAAAAAAAAATAATAGGCTTTCTATGGCCCACAATTGGAGAGAGAGAGAGATGGCACACCCAGGAGTCAAGACTGGCACACAAGCAGAAAGGGCAATATTAATCTTCCACTGATTTTTTTTTTTTTTCAGGGAGACTTTAGAAAAAAAAAATAATAGAATAAAATGATTTTTTCAGGAAGAATTTAGAAACCAAATAAAATAAAATGATTTTTTCAGGGAGAATTTAGAAAACAAATAAAACAAAAAATAGGCTTTCTATGGCCCACTGAGTGAGAGATGACGCACACAGGAGTCAGGAGTGGCACACAAGCCCAGAGGCCAATATTGTTCTCCCAATGATTGATGTAGTGATTTTTTCAGGTAGATTTTGGAACCCAAATCAAGCTAAAAAAATAATAGGCTTTCTATGGCCCACAATTGGAGAGAGAGAGAGAGAGAGAGATGGCACACCCAGGAGTCAAGACTGGCACACAAGCAGAAAGGGCAATATTAATCTCCCACTGATTTTTTTTTTTTTTTCAGGGAGACTTTAGAAAAAAAAAATAATAAAAAAACATGATTTTTTCAGGAAGAATTTAGAAACCAAATAATATAATAATAATAATTTTTATTTATATAGCGCCAACATATTCCGCAGCGCTTTACAAATTATAGACGGGAATTGTACAGACAATAGAAATTACAGCATAACAGAAATATAGTTCAATACAGATACCAGGAGGAGTGAGGGCCCTGCTCGCAAGCTTACAAACTATGAGGAAAAATAAAATAAAATGATTTTTTTCAGGGAGAATTTAGAAAACAAATAAAACAAAAAATAGGCTTTCTATGGCCCACTGACTGAGAGATGGCACACACAGGAGTCAGGAGTGGCACACAAGCCCAGAGGCCAATATTAATCTCCCACTTTTTTTTTTTTTTCAGGGAAAATTTATAAACCCAATAAAAAAAGTTATAAATAGGCTTTCTATGGCCCACTATCTGAGAGAGAGAGATGGCACGCTTAGGACTGGCACACAAGCCCAAAGGCCAATATTAATCTCCCTTTTTTTTTCAGGGAGAATTTATAAAACCCAAAAAAAAAAAAAAATAGGCTTTCTATGGCCCACTATTTGTGAGAGAGATGGCACGCTCAGGACTGGCACACAAGCCCAGAGGCCAATATTAATCTCCCACTTTTTTTTTTTTTTTTTTCAGGGAAAAATTTATAAACCCAATAAAAAAAATAATAAATAGGCTTTCTATGGCCCACTATCTGAGAGAGAGAGATGGCACGCTTAGGACTGGCACACAAGCCCAAAGGCCAATATTAATCTCCCTTTTTTTTTTCAGGGAGAATTTATAAAACCAAAAAAAAAAAAAAAATAGGCTTTCTATGGCCCACTATTTGTGAGAGAGATGGCACGCTTAGGACTGGCACACAAGCCCAAAGGCCAATATTAATCTCCCACTGATTGATTTATTGATTTTTTCAGGTAGAATTTAGAACCCAAATAAAGCAAAAAAAAAATAGGCTTTCTATGGCCCACTGAGTGAGTGATGATGCACACAGGAGTCAGGAGTGGCACACAAGCCCTGAGGCCAATATTTTTCTCCCACTGATTGATGTAGTGATTTTTTCAGGTAGATTTTGGAACCCAAATCAAGCAAAAAAATAAATAGGCTTTCTATGGCCCACTGACTGAGAGATGGCACACACAGGAGTCAGGAGTGGCACACAAGCCCTGAGGCCAATATTTTTCTCCCACTGATTGATGTAGTGATTTTTTCAGGTAGATTTTAGAACCCAAATCAAGCAAAAAAATAAATAGGCTTTCTATGGCCCACTGAGTGAGAGATGGCACAGACAGGGATGGCACTCTAGCAGAAATGCCAATCTTAATCTCCCACAAAAAAAAAAAAAAAAAAAAAAAGGAACTGTCCTTCAATTACTATCTCCCTGCAGTAATCTCAGCCAGGTATGGCAGGCAGCAATAAGGAGTGGACTGATGCACAAATTAAATAAAAAGTGTGGACAAACAAACAAGATAGCTGTGCAGAAAGGAAGGAACAAGAGGATTTGTGCTTTGAAAAAAGCAGTTGGTTTGCACAGCGGCGTACACACAGCAATGCAGCTATCAGGGAGCCTTCTAGGGCAGCCCAATGAGCTACAGCGCTGAGGGAAAAAAAAAATGTAGCTTCCACTGTCCCTGCACACCGAAGGTGGTGTTGGGCAGTGCAAATCGCTACAGCACAAGCGGTTTGGTGGTTAATGGACCCTGCCTAACGCTATCCCTGCTTCTGACGAAGCGGCAGCAACCTCTCCCTAAGCTCAGATCAGCAGCAGTAACATGGCGGTCGGCGGGAACGCCCCTTTATAGCCCCTGTGACGCCGCAGACAGCAAGCCAATCACTGCAATGCCCTTCTCTAAGATGGTGGGGACCAGGACCTATGTCATCACGCTGCCCACACTCTGCGTTTACCTTCATTGGCTGAGAAATGGCGCTTTTCGCGTCATTGAAATGCGACTTTGGCGCGAAAGTCGCGTACCGCATGGCCGACCCCGCACAGGGGTCGGATCGGGTTTCATGAAACCCGACTTTGCCAAAAGTCGGCAACTTTTGAAAATGAACGACCCGTTTCGCTCAACCCTAGTCCTATCAATAACACATGCATGCTCACTTAGTCAAGAATGTATATGTGTGGGGTAGATAAGGTGAAAAAGGTGTGCAAAACCCCAATTAGGGCATGTTCACACTGCATCTTTTTTTGGCAGTCAAAAATGACACTTTTAAAGAAGAAGATACTTATTGCTACCTCCTACTCTCCTCCACACTTATTTGTTCTTCACACAACCACCTCCAAGATTTCTCACGAATATCCCCCATCCTCTGGAATTCCATACCTCAACACGTCCGATTATCCACCACCCTCGGATCCTTCAGACGGAACCTCAAAACCCATCTCTTGAGGAAAGCCTTCAGCCTGTAAGAACCATTCTGCCGCCTTAACACCACCCGAGCTGCCGCCTCACCACCACCCGAGCTGCCGCCTCACCACCACCCAAGCTGCCGCGTCACCACCACCAGAGCTGCCGCACCCCCGACCTTCTGTCTCTTCCCCATTATCCCATAGAATGTAAGTCCGCAAGGACAGGGTCCTCGCCCCTCTGTACCGGTCTGTCAGTGTAAATTTGTTTACTGTAAACGATATCTATAACTCTGTACATAACCCCTTTCTCATGTACAGCACCATGGAATTAATAATAATAATAATAATAATAATTTTATTTATATAGCGCCAACATATTCCGCAGCGCTTTACAAATTATAGAGGGGACTTGTACAGACAATAAACATTACAGCATAACAGAAATACAGTTCAAAACAGATACCAGGAGGAGTGAGGGCCCTGCTCGCAAGCTTACAAACTATGGGGAAAAGGGGAGACACGAGAGGTGGATGGTAACAATTGCTTTAGTTATTCGGACCAGCTATAGTGTAAGGCTCAGGTGTTCATGTAAAGCTGCATGAACCAGTTACCTGCCTAAGTATGTAGCAGTACAGACACAGAGGGCTAATACTGCATAAAGTGTATGAGAACATGATGCGAGGAACTTTTTTTTTTTTTTTTTATTATAAATAGGCCACACAGGGATCGTTAGGTTAATGCATTGAGGCGGTAGGCCAGTCTGAACAAATGAGTTTTTAGGGCACGCTTAAAACTGTGGGGATTGGGGATTAATCGTATTAACCTAGGTAGTGCATTCCAAAGAATCGGCGCAGCACGTGTAAAGTCTTGGAGACGGGAGTGGGAGGTTCTGATTATTGAGGATGCTAACCTGAGGTCATTAGCGGAGCGGAGGGCACGGGTAGGGTGGTAGACTGATACCAGGGAGGAGATGTAGGGCGCCATATAGGAGAATTAATGGCGCCATATAAATATATAACTAGGTGTTTCCAGCCAGCTAACGCTCGGCACGCTCATTACTATCTAATTAACACTGCTGGTGATTAAACTAAAGTAAATAATGACAACATTCAATAGCGCTTACGCAGGTGGTAAATTAACGTGTGGTAATGTGTGGGGACGGAGCCTCGTGTGGTAATGTGGGGGGACGGAGCCTCATGTGGTAATGTGTGGGGATGGAGCCTCGTGTGGTAATGTGTGGGGACGGAGCCTCGTGTGGTAATGTGGGGGGGCGGGATTATGTGTGGTAATGTGGGGGGGCATGTGACACATGCCGCAGCAGCAAGGCGCAGCAGCGCTGCTCATCAATCACCCTCCATCCACGTCACTACAGGACATAGCAGCGCTGCCCGGACCAGTTTTTTAGCGATACAGGCCCACTACAGATGTCACAGCCTCTGTGTATTACTACCTACTGGTGGGGGGCGGGATTATGTGTGGTAATGTGGTGGGGGGCGTTATTATCTGTGGTAATGTGGTGGGGGGTGGAAATATCTGTGGTAATGTGGTGGGGGGCGGGATTATGTGTGGTGATGTGGTGGGGGGATTATGTGTGGTAATGGGGCGAGATTATGTGTCGTGATGTGTTGGGGGGGCGGGATTACGTGTGGTAATGTGGTGGGGGGGCAGGATTACGTGTGGTGATGTGATGGGGCGTGATTATGTGTGGTGATGTGTTGGGGGGGAGGGATTATGTGGTGATGTGGTGGGGGGGGGCGGGATTATGTGTGGTAATATGGTGGGGGGTGGGATTATCTGTGGTAATGTGGGTGGGCGGGATTATGTGTGGTAATATGGTGGGGGGGCGGGACTATCTGGTAATGTGGTGGGGGGTGGGATTATCTGTGGTAATGTGGTGAGGGCGGAATTATGTGTAGTAATGTGGTGGGGGGACGGGATTATGTGTGGTGATGTGGTGGGGGCAGGATTATGTGTGGTGATGTGGTGGGGAGCGGGATTATGTGTGATGTGGGAGGCGGGATTATGTGGTAATGGGGTGGGGGGGTGGGATTATGTGTGGTAATGGGGTGAGGGGTGGCATTATGTGTGGTAATGTGGTGGGGGTGGAATTATCTGTGGTAATGTGGTGGGGGCGGGATTATGTGTAGTAATGTGGTGGGGGGGTGGGATTATGTGTGGTGATGTGATGGGGGGCAGGATTATGTGTGGTAATGTGGTGGGGGTGGGATTATGTGTGGTAATATGGTGGGGGGGCGGGATTATCTGTGGTAATGTGGTGGGGGGGGTGAGATTATCTGTGGTAATGTGGTGGGGGGCGGGATTATGTGTGGTGATGTGGTGGGGGGTGGGATTATGTGGTAATGGGGTGGGGGCGGGATTATGTGTGGTGATGTGGTGGGGGATGGGATTGTGTGTGGTGATGTGGTGGGGGCGGGATTGTGTGTGGTGATTTGGTGGGGGCGGGATTGTGTGTGGTGATGTGGTGGGGGCAGAGCTACTGTGCAGGGGGCGGGATTAGTGAGTAATCACTATGCCTCTTATATATATAGATAATAATAATATTGCTCCTTTTTTCTGGAGTTTTGTAAATGCGAGGCATCTTTTTAAGAGGTTTCTGGTTGTTCTGGAGCTTTTTTTTTTCTCCACTGGCTTTAATTTTAGCATTTTCTTTCCCTTTTTTGTGTTTGTTTACGGTTGTTGTATCCGTATAATTCAGATGCTATACGGATTTTCTATTGCGCAACCATAGACTTGAAATAGTGAGTCTGTTGTGTATGGCAAGCAAGAAACTGGAAGGATGGTTTAAAGTAAGATTCACACAAAGCCATATATTATATACCCACATTTTTTGGGACAGGTATCTTGAACTTTGAAACCTGAATTGGTAAAATGGGCAATAGTGAAACAAAAATTATGATAATTATAATATATATATATTTTAGTGAGATAAAGTCATCTAATTAGAATACAAAAGTTTGTATTTCACATCACTAGTGAGGGCTGGAAATTTATCATGGGTAAAATGAGAGGTAGCTCCAGGACCACCACCACCAGATTTCCTTTGTCATTTTTGGAATGAAGTCATGGCAGTGGAATTATTGACGAACTTGGTATTGTAACCTGAGCACTGTTCGCCTGTTTGCTACTGTTTGGTATGTGATCACCTTATGGCACAATATGAGAATAGTATGTGGGCATTGTGTGTCATGGTTATGTGGCATGGCCTGACGGCATTATGCCACCGCCATGAAGGACGTATATCACAGTATTATGCTCTATTACCCCCACTTATGGCTCAAGCACCAGATATATAGTTACCAGGTACAAAATAAAAAAGCTGTAATCCTGCATGTGTTTCAGACACCTGTCACACCCTAACTGACACCATCAGTGCTAGATATTGCCCTAACGAGTTATTCCCACATGGATGAATGCATCTGAATGAAAAAAAGGTTAAAATCTATTAATATTTGCATTTTACGTAAATTTAAACTGTAGGATTCAAAAGATATCCTCGACCCCACAATTTTTCATCCCAAGGCTAGGGTCACAAGAGACTTCCAATAGAATCGGGTCAATTATTTAAATCACACTTTGATCTTGGATCTGGAAAAGATGGAGAAAAAAAAATGTCTCCAACTTCTCCACTCTGTCAGTTTGTCGAAATCAGACTGCACTAAAATGGCATCTGAGTGCAGTCCGCTGTTTTCCATGGACTCATTGACTTGCATGGTCAAGCGTGATCCAAATGTCGGATCCAACTCGGGCATGCAGTGATTTTTGCTTCGGACTGGCTTGGACTGTGGAAAAAATGTGATCTGTGCACAGACCCAAAGAATGACATTGTTCCGAGTTGCGATTCGATGTTTTGTCAGATCGCACTGAGACCGAAAATATGGTCATGTGCACAAGCCCCTATGGTGTTTCACGGCCCTTTTTCACATCTGTATAACAGCTGTTATTTTAAATCCACAATAAAAAAAGGCCTAAGTTATTTTTCTTATGTTACCTATGCATTCGACCCATTAAAATGGACATCATCTCTTATTATTATGCACCTATTGAGATCTAAGTGCTTGCTGGTCAAAAAGCTTTTGTCTGAATGTACTGTGGTTATAGTGCGGATTCTGGGCATATAATAGTAATGACCTATGCTTAGGACTAGAGTCGAGCAAAAGATTTACAGGACCCTAGTCCAGCAACCATGTCAGTTATGTGAGGTAAAACATCTTTAAAAACAGGCAGAAAATGTTTTACCTCACAGAAAGCAGCAGCTGTGATCCCCTTGCTGTAATGTCTGTATACTTTTTTCCTTCCTCCTCTGCCCAGGAGCTGTGGTATGATCAGAGCATGTCACTGCACGGTATAAGATTATCTCAGCACAGGAACATTTTATGTAAACACATCCAAATGTGGAAATTATTATTATTCCAAGATCTATTGATAAAACTCGTGGGACAACTCCTTTAACTTTAGGTCACAAATATTAGATTGTAGGGGTCTAAAAAACGCTCCCCCACCTGTCAGATTATTTTAGCTGTGGCAATAGCCAGATGTATATTAAACGGAGCTGATAAGCATAGGTCTGTTCATTGTACAACTGCCGATCAACCAAGAACAAGGAACATCTGATCGGTGGGGGTGCCAGGTGTCAGACCCCCACATTTCTGATATTGATGACTTATGCTAAGAATATAATAAGCACAGACAACCCCTTTAAGCTGCCAGTTCTGCAATAAGAATTCTTCCTCTCTGTACTTACGGAACACACTATAATAGGCATCTAAATGGTATTACTGAGCCAACGCTGTATTTATATTGAAGGGGTTAAATATGTAGATAAAAAAATTCTCTAAATAAACGTATTTCTCATGATGACTGTATCAACACGAGGGCGTTGTTATATCGATCAGTTGGCAGAGTATAATCATATATCATCACTGGACGCTGGTGGAAGGCTGCCCCCGGTGGCCACATTAACACAAGGCAGTGCTTGTATGGAATTTGTAATTGAAAAGCTCTAGAAGCGAGGGCGGCTAATCCTGCAGCACAATGGAGTCGTTAAATGCCAATCATTTATATATATCCTGTCAACAAGGCGATCAGAACTTTACTAGGTGACATGTTTATTTCTACACCCCTTATAATAGTTATTGTGTTGTATAATATATCATAAAAATCATTGTCTGCAGGGGTTTAAAATACATTGAAAAAAGGTTTATCGCCGGTGGCACAAAATATACAGAAAATGTGAGTGTGGCATAGCATAATTGTTGTAGTGCGCTAATCATGTAAGACACATATCTCTCCCATACATGGATGGCGGACATAAACAGCTCATGGCGTATCATTGGCGTCAAAGCTAGCACATTTAAAAAGGAACTGTGACTTCTGCCGATGAGTCTGTCTTATTAAATGCTTATATTCCCCATAAATATTAAAGGGGTTGTCTGGGAGTTTAACACTGATAGCCAATCCTTAGGACAGGTCATCAATGTCTGAACATTTTGGGGTATGACACCGAGCACACCGTCAATTAGCTGTTCGCGGCGCCAGCAGAGGCCAGAACTGCTCTGTTATGGAGATGCACAGCACAGCGTTGTCGATGGAAAAGTGACCGTGGCTGGTACTGTATATCCACCCCCCTATATTGTGACGTTACTCTGCAAATCCTCCCGAAAAAGTGTGAGTAAAAAGGCAATTCAGTGTTATTAGTTGGGGGTGAGCTCCTGTACAGTCTAAAGTTGGGCTCTTACGGCTCTATTTCACAGTCCACAAATGGATCACAATGGCCGGAACGACCGTGGTTCTCCCAACCCAAACTTACAGCTTCATATGTGTATTTTTCTACGAAGCTCCAAGTTCTATTTAAGGGCCTTTCCGGCAGTCCGAGCATTGTGGTCTGTATACGGAGTGTGAAATACACTCATATGAACCCAGACCATATTTGCAAATTGTGCACATGGCCGCTTCTGTTTGCAGGTCGGGGCGCTCTTCTGCATTGCAAACAGGTGACAGAGCAACCTTTACATTACATGCACTATTTGGGTCCATAATATAAAAACTACATTTTTCATGCTGCAGTTTTTACCAAGAGGACTGGTAAAAAATGAGCCGTGTGCACTGATACACTGGCTATAATGGCTCTGTGTGCTCTCCATTGCGTACACTGAATGAGCTCTAAGTAGCGATGAGCAACCCCAAAACTGCAAAGTGCTGAACTCCGAACACAGACTTCTCCCTGAAATTCCTGTTTGGAGCTTAGATGCTCAATAAAGCTTGTTGAAAGGCTGCAGTGAAGCCAGTCAACAAGCTTTTAGGCTGTGGGCACTTCCGCAGCCATCACAGGGACAGGACACTGCTCGAGTGAGGGACAGTGTAAAATAAATAATTAAAAAAAAATAAAACACTTAATAACCAGCCAAGGGAAAGCAGACAGCTGCAAATTTTTCTTATTATGTTGGTAGGTAGGAGCCCAATAACCATGGCGCATCCTAGCCTATTAATATCAGCTCACTTCTGTTTTGCCTTTGCTGTTTAATAAAAAAAGGGGTGGACCTTAAAAAAATGATGTAGGGTCCTCCCTATTTTTAATAACCAGCTAAGGCAAAGCAGACAGCTGGGGGCTGATATCAAAAGGCTCGGAAAGTCAATGGATATTGGCCCCTTCCCAGCCTAATAAGGCCTCAGCCGCCCTAGAAATGGCTTCAAGGCTTCATAGGTCACTCTCGGTCATGTATCACGAGTGATGACGTCCTAGGCTACTGATGTCATTGCTCATGAGACATAACCACTAATGATCTATTATCAGTTGCTCTCGAGGCCCCATAGGTCACTCCCAGTCATGTTTCACAGACAATGACATTACGGATGTCATTGCTCATGAGACATGACCGGGGGTGACCTATGATGATGTTTTCAGAAACTACTCCATAGATTGCAGTAGAGACTAGGTGGACGTCATGGGAACACAATGGATTATGTTGGACCTGCGGTGATTATTTTTTAATAATAAATGGGTGAACCAGGGAAAGTGACAGGGAGTCTTTATTGAAATAAACTTTTTCCCTGTGTGTGTGTCTTTTTATTTTTAAATACGGGGTTAGACATGGGGGTGTCTGATAGACGCTTCTCCATTACTAACTACTCGGCTTGATGCCAGATGACATTACACAGCTGACATCAACCCCCAAAAATATTAACCCGATTGCCTATGCACCAAGGCAAACGGCAAGAGCTAAGCAAAGTGTCAGAATTCTGGGAAGGCTGCGGGCTTGTATTTTTAAGTAGATTCCCTATCCACATTTGTTTGTGGGTCAATTGTCCTGCTTTTATCCCCATTTTGCTTCCTTTTGGAGCCCCTAGCCCTTACTCTGACTATTATACAGCCATTTTACAGCACTAAAGTTCTGGCCCCCATTGGCTTCTATGGGGTTCGGGGTCAAGTTCTGGTACTCAATCCGAACTTTGGACTACAGATCGAACCCGACGCTGAGCTCTAGCACTAAAACCTCATTCATACATATTCTCATACGTGCTCTATCGGTGTTTTTTTTATGAATAGGACATATAACCTTAATTGACACACAGTCATGTATCTGTTGCTTTTTTTGTGGACCAATTTGAAAATAAAACGCACCAATTCAAGAGGTGAGTCAGAAAAAAATGGATAGCTCTTGGATATTATCCATTTCCAATACGTGTGCTGTCAGATTTTCACTGTGCAGTTGATAGAAGCTTTGAAGAACCTTTTACTTTTTTCTTAAGTTATTTCCTTAATGTACTTTTTCCCCTTTAGGCTTGTGTGAAAAAAATAACCCGGTTAAAAAAAGAAATTGCGTTTTTAAGTACAGAATTCCAGTGTTTCTGCAGAAAACAAAATGCATAAAAAGTAAAAAAAAAAAAAGCATAATAATAATAATCCACTGCATAAGAAGATGTGGTCACAAGATGGCATCGGGGATACTGGAGGGGTGCCGATAGGTCAAGACGGTGGCGAGTAAGTATAAGACAGGGGCAGGGACCTTAGTTTAGTAGCATGACTGGAAAAAAACCCCCAGAAAACACTGTAGTGGAGTTTTAAAGGGGTTGTTCACTACCCAGACAATCCCTCATTAAATACTTTCATTTTACACTAGGAGTATGATAACAGATACTCACCCTCTGGCACAGGCGCCTTTCCAGCACGATCAGCGCCAGGTCACCCGTGACATTGTTATACCACGTGATCACTGTAGCCAATCACCGGCCACTAAGGGATGCAGTTCTCACACTTCCTTAAGACATTTGAAGTTTTTTGAAGGAAGTGTATGTGAATCAGCTCATAAGGGAGCACTGATTGGCTGCAGTGCTCACGTGGCACAAAATTGTGAATTGAGCAGTTTTGCTTCAGA
Organism: Ranitomeya imitator; assembly: GCF_032444005.1. Lineage (NCBI taxonomy): Eukaryota > Metazoa > Chordata > Amphibia > Anura > Dendrobatidae > Ranitomeya > Ranitomeya imitator. The sequence goes on from NC_091283.1 coordinate 489,853,265, forward strand.
TATGGGCCATCTGAGACAGACTTGTTGCTATAGACATTCTGCATAGCAACCACATGTAAAAAGTGCATCCATAGCAACCAATAATAAATTACTGGACTGGCACCGTGTACACAAGAGTAAGCCAGATGGCAGCAGTCATGTCTGTCGTGCCCGAGCTTATTTCTATTAATTCGATATTATCCTGGGATCAACAGGTCCAGGCGCGAAAAGAGAACATAGCGTCAATCATGGCGGGTCAGATACAAATCGGTTTACGGGGGACGTGTCAGGTCAGCGGAGGCCCTGTCCAACATATTACAGGTGACAAGGTGCGCTGACATGCGTCTTCCCCTGTGTCCCCTCTTGGGAGGCAGCTGCCTGTTTGGCAGATTAACACTCCGCAATCTCAGAAGGAGCTGATACAGGGGCAGCGCTGGCGGCGGCTATTAATCACACGACCTTTACAAGGGAACAGAAATCCGATCAGCAGCCGCTGACTCCAGAGGAAAAGATATTAAACAGCAGCACAGACGGCTGAGACTGGGGAGGGGGGCAATGAGGAGTGGAGGAGGGGAAGACAGCAGGTGAAATGAGCCCCAGAGCTGATGGAGCGAACGCATGGCGGAAATACACATCACCCAAGGACGCCTGGATACAATGTGATGGGATAACCGCTTTACCATGCAGTGTTTTATAGGGGGAGCGATCACTGGCCACAGGGTCACGGGTCGTGTCTAAATGAAGGGTAAAGGTCAATGAAGGCCAGTGTGAAATTGTCATAATGAAGGCCTACGTTCATGATTGACGTGATCTTGGACGAGGTACAGCTTAAGTTATGAAAGCTCTAAAACTTATCTTAAAAGGGGTTAACAAAATCCACATTGGCCCCAATTCATTATTTGCATTTTTCTTTTGGTGTCACTTTTCTTTTTCATCTTTTGCGATTCTCATCGCTGTGTTTTGCGCCAAGAGCTTCTTGAATTTTGCTCACAATAAAAAAAAGTTTATGTTTTATAAAGTGCACCAAAATCACTTGTGTACAGAAAATCACTCAAAGGGAAAGGAAGGGGTGAAGCGAAGAATTTTTTCGCCAAAGTTCATGGCTTAGGGCTCCTTCTCACTTGCGAGAAATATGTGCATGTCTCGGAGCGGAGCGTGCGGCTGCATAGCAATACATGGAGCTGCACGCTCCGCTCCCAAGTGCCGGTGGCAGAGCTGGGTTTTAACCTGCGAGACTCGGCGGTATTTCTCGCAAGTGAGAAGGAGGAGCCCTTACATTTGAAAACTGATTAAACAACAAAAGATGACTTTAAAAGAGGTTCAATCAACCCCGAAATTCCTTAATCCCCAGGATTTGATCATATGAATGAAAAGGCGTTATCTTTTAATATTCTCATAATGGGAGAAAGGGCATCATTATATGGATTATACATTGGAAAAGGTTCTGAACGTCTGATGTATTCACATCCATCCATTACCCTCATATGCTCTGGATTGGGATTTTCCAAAAATCAAACATTTTGGGAAGAGCCTAACAGGTAACTGTCCAGATGCCATCCTGTTTGTGACAAAAAATTAGATTTTAACTAGTCTTTTCTTTTTGTTTTCTTGAAGATAGGTATCACCCAGGAGCGTACACAGACAGAGGAGGGACCCTGTAGTTCTGACTGATAGTAGGGTGGTGGGTATTCAATTGGCATCAATAGGTGAACTTTTATGCAGCATTGGTGGCTGTAATCCTGGCTGTTAACATTGTCCTGCTGAAGAATATCCACTTACATCCCCCCCATAAATGTAACCATTCAGCTTGCCTATAGAAAAATGGAGATAAGCGGCAGTCAGACAAAACGGGTGATGTCAGGAATGATGCAACCTGTGCACAGGGGCTCAGGAGGTAATGAGGCTACTTCCACCTCCAAAGAAGGTGGAATTGTGTATCAGGACAAGCTATAGACCTGCAAATTGCCCAGAGACCTAAGGACAGCTTTCTACTGGGGCTATTTGGTCACCTAGGGTAGGTAACAGAAGGGGCACATATAGTACATCCTAGGGTCTAATGCACATACAGTGGCATATAAAAGTTTGGGCCCCCCGGTCAATGTTACTGTTATTGTGAACAGCTAACCAAGTTGAAGATGAAATGAAGCCCTAAAGTTAGAGATCAAGCCTTGCAAGAATCACAGCTTGTAAACGCTTTTTGTAGCCAGTTAAGTCTTTCAATTCTACTTTTAGGGATTTTCATCCATTCTTCCTTGGAAAATTCTTCCAGTTCTATGAGATTCTGGGGTCGCCTTGCATGCACTGCTATTTTGAGGTCTAGCCATAGATTTTCAATGATGTTCAGATCCAGGGACTGTGAGGACCATTGTAAAACTTTCAGCTTGCGCCTTTTGAGATAGTCTATTGTGGAGTTTGAAGTGTTTTTAGGATCATTATCCATTTGTAGAAGCCATCCTCTATTCAATTTCAGCTTTTTTTAAAGATGGTGTTATGTTTGTATCAAGAATTTGTTGAAATTTCATTGAATGCATTCTTCCCTCTACCTGTGACATGTTCCCTGCGCCATTTGCTGAAAAACAACCCCAAAGCATAATTGATCCACCCCCATGCTTAACCCCTTTCTGACCTCGGACGGGATAGTACATCCGAGGTCAGATCCCCTGCTTTGATGCAGGGCTCTGCGGTGAGCCCGCACCAAAGCCGGGACATGTCAGCTGTTTTGAACAGCTGACATGTGCCCGTAATAGGCGCGATCTGCCCGCACCTATTAACTAGTTAAATGCCGCTGTCAAACGCAGACAGCGGCATTTAACTACCGCTTCCGGCCGGGCGGCCGGAAATGACGTCATCGCCGACCCCCGTCACATGATCGGGGGTCGGCGATGCATCTCCATTGTAACCATAGAGGTCCTTGAGACCTCTATGGTTACTGATTGCCGGTGGCTGTGAGCGCCACCCTGTGGTCGGCGCTCACAGCACACCTGCATTTCTGCTACATAGCAGCGATCAGCAGATCGCTGCTATGTAGCAGAGGCGATCGAGTTGTGCCTGCTTCTAGCCTCCCATGGAGGCTATTGAAGCATGGCAAAAGTAAAAAAAAAAAAAAAGTTGAAAAAAAATGTTAAAAAAATAAAAAAAATATAAAAGTTTAAAATCACCCCCCTTTCGCCCCAATCAAAATAAATCCATAAAAAAAAATCAAATCTACACATATTTGGTATCGCTGCGCACAGAATCGCCCGATCTATCAATTAAAAAAAAGCATTAACCTGATCGCTAAACAGCGTAGCGGGAAAAAATTCGAAATGCCAGAATTACGTTTTTTTGGTCGCCGCGACATTGCATTAAAATGCAATAACGGGCGATCAAAAGAACGTATCTGCACTGAAATGCTATCATTAAAAACGTAATCTCGGCACGCAAAAAATAAGCCCTCAACCGACCTCAGATCATGAAAAATGGAGACACTACGACTATCGGAAAATGGCACAATTTTTTTTTTTTTTTAGCAAAGTTTGGAATTTTTTTTCACCACTTAGGTAAAAAATAACCTAGTCATGTTAGGTGTCTATGAACTTGTACTGACCTGGAGAATCATAATGGCAGGTCAGTTTTAGCATTTAGTGAACCTAGCAAAAAAGCCAAACAAAAAACAAGTGTGGGATTGCACTTTTTTTGCAATTTCACCGCACTTGGAATTTTTTTCTCGTTTACTAGTACACGACATGCTAAAACCAATGATGTCGTTCAAAAGTACAACTCGTCCCGCAAAAAATAAGCCCTCACATGGCCAAATTGACGGAAAAATAAAAAAAGTTATGGCTCTGGGAAGGAGGGGAGCGAAAAACGAACACGGAAAAACAAAAAATCCCAAGGTCATGAAGGGGTTAATGGTTGGCAAGATGTTCTTTTCCTGAAATTCGATGCCCTTTTTCCTCCACACGTACCTTTGATCATTGTGGCCAAAGAGTTCTAGTTTAACCTCATCGGTCCACAGGACTTGTATCCAAAATGCATCAGGCTTGTTTAAGTGTTCTTTTGCATACTTCTGACGCTGAATTTTATGGTGAGAATGCAGTAAAGGTTTTCTTTTTTGATTACTTTTCCATGAAGGCCAAATTTGTGCAGGTGTCTCTGAAGTTGAACAATGTACTACAAGTGCAGAGTCTGCCAAGTCTTTTTAAAAGGTATTTTGCAGTCAAGTGCAGATTCTGATTTGCCTCTCTAGCAATCCTACGAGCAGCTCTCACTGAAATTTTTATTGGTCTTGCGGACCTTATCTTGACCTCCACTGTTCCTGTTAACTGCCATTTCTTAATTATATTTCGAACTGAGGAAAATGCGGGCAACTTAAAAACGCTTTGCTATCTTCCTATAGCCTTCTCCTGCTTTGTGGGCCTCCACCATTTCCAGAGTGCTAGGCAGCTGCTTAGGAGAACCCAGGGCTGCAGTTTTTGGAACAAAGTTAGCGGAAGCTGGATTTTTATAAAGCTGGGAAATTTGCATCACCTGGCCTTTCCTAAGGATGATAGTGTACAAGCCATAACACTAACAGGCTAATTAAGATCTGAAACCTTGGTCAAACTTATCTGAGCACACAATGCACCAAGGGTGCCCAAAGTTTTGCATTGGACCATTTTCCTTTTAGTAATCTTTAAAATGAAAAAAAAAAAAAAGACTATTTTCTTTGCCTAAAATACAAAGGAAATGTGTCATCATTAACTTTAGGCCTTTTAGAGAACATTTCATCTCCAACCTTCTTAACTGTTCACAATAACAGTAATTTTGACCAGGGGTGCCCAAACTTTTACATTCCACTGTATAAGGGACAGACCTATGGCATCTATAGATGTTGATCACTTTGGAGCCAGTAAATACTATATTGCAGGAAATGTCCCTGCACCCCATACCTTGCTGATTATACCACCAAATTGGCTGCTAATTCCTAAAGGCAGAGTCACACATAACGATATCGTTAACGATATCGTTGCGACGTCACGCTTTTGGTGACGTAGCAACGATCCCGCTAACGATCTCGTTATGTGTGACAGCGACCAACGATCAGGCCCCTGCTGGAAGATCGTTGGTCGCTGGGGAATGATCAGGACCTTTTTTTGGTCGCTGATCACCCGCTGTCATCGCCGGATCGGCATGTGTGACGCCGATCCAGCGATGTGTTCACTTGTAACCAGGATAAATATTGGGTTACTAAGCGCAGGGCCGCGCTTAGTAACCCGATATTTACCCTTGTTACCATTGTAAAAGTAAAAAAACAAAAAACAGTACATACTCACATTCTGATGTCTGTCACGTCCCCCAGCGTCCACAGGAAACTACTTTCGGCTGACTGTGTCAGCGCCGGCCGTAAGGCAGAGCACAGCGGTGACGTCACCGCTGTTACTGCCGGCGCTGACACAGTCAGTGCAGGGAAGCTGACGGCGGGGGGACGTGACAGACATCAGAATGTAAGTATGTAGTGTTTTTTTTTTTACTTTTACAATGGTAACCTGGGTAAACATCGGGTTACTAAGCGCAGCCCTGCGCTTAGTAACCCGATGTTTACCCTGGTTACCCGGGGACTTCGGCATCGTTGGTCGCTGGAGAGAGCTGTCTGTGTGACAGCTCTCCAGCGACCACACAACGACTTACCAACGATCACGGCCAGGTCGTATCGCTGGTCGTGATCGTTGGTAAGTTGCTCAGTGTGAAGGTACCTTAAGTAGCCAGAAGCTGCAATCCAAAGTGGGGAAATGCAATGAGCCAGACAATTCTAATCCCTTGCTGTAATTCCTGGCTTCCAAGCATTTTCAGTCACCCGATACTTTTCCTGCCCCCAATGATTTTCCAGTCCCAATAACCTTAGTCTGGTTAATGAACACGGGTTACCTTCAGCATCAATTAATTTATTCTATCCAGGTTACTGCAGTTGAGAAACTAATGAGAAGTAACGTGACATGGAGAAGCGGGGTCTTGTTGGCAGCTTCTAATGAGTATTAATACCCCACATCCATTTGCATTATAAAGGGTCTCCTAAGCATGAAAGGTCTGCCACCTCCAGCCATGGCTGCCTATAAATCAAAGCCATATTAGACCAGCACTTATGAGTTGTGGAAGGGGTTGCACACAGGCAGCACCTGCGTACTGGCAATTACTAATATAGCCACGCTCCTCCGCACCACCATCTCAGCATCTGCTTTGGAAAGAAGGCTTCTCAGGAGAGCGGCGGGCAAAGAGGTGCTTGCCTTGCAGAGGTCTGGAACAATCGTACGGGACTCTACAGCGTGGAGAAAGGTGCGTTCATTAGCAGAAAGAAGGAAACACCATCTGCACAAGGTCCTAACTCATAAATTAATGGCTGAACCATTACATACAGAAAATAGCCCAGAAAGTATCGAATATAGAACACAAGTGGATGAGACGTCTTAAAGGGAACTAGTCACATTGAAAATGTCATCTGATCTGCAGGCAGGAGGGTAAGAACAGGAGGAGATGATCAGATTGACAGACATTTTTGTGCAGGAACTTTTAGTAAACCTTGAATTTTATGCATTGAAATCCCTTAAAGTTGCCTTCAAGAGTCCAGTGGGCGGTCCTATGCAGATTTCTAGAAATAGAAAAAATAATAAGCTGTGGCGCTCGTCTAAGGTAGTAGGTCCAGACGGGAAACTTTATATACAATGGTGAGGTGGTTTAAACACTCACCTGAGCAAGTTGTGCATCGATGGCCACAACTCCGCCGTTATAACGCTTCCGCTGAACAGTAGTGATGAGTGAACGTGCTTGGATAAGGCGTTGGCTCGTGTGCCGAGTGTCTTCGGATTGCTCGAATAATATGGTGAAGTCCCCGTGGCTGCTTGACAGCCTCAACACAGGCAAAGATTGACCAACAGGCAATCCCCACAGGGCAGCCGCGAGACATGCATCTGCGGGGACGCGAACATATCTTTCAAGCACGCCGAAGGCACTCTGTTAGCGCACGAGCCTTATCTGAGCGCGTTCGCTCATCACTACTGTTCAGTGATCGTGGCATGGAATCCGGGTGTTCCACTTTGTAAAGGCAAGTGATCAGGAATAAAAAAAAAAAAAAGCTGAGATGATATGGGCGCTATAGGATACATATTTACAAAGTTAAATATTTGGGATAAAACTTATTAGGCTACGTGTTTGAAAGGCAAACCTGTGAAAAGCGTAGCCTAATAAAAGTTTTATCCTACATACTATACTTTGGAAAATGTTTATCCTGTTGCGTCCATATCCTCTATTCAGTGACTATCAGTCTGCCCTGTATGACTGTGCATGCAGAGATAGCTGTCAGTCACTAGTAGGACCGCCCACTGGACTCCTTTACATACAAACGCCAGGGATTTCAATTATTAAAATACAAGTTATACTGAATATTTTCCAACAAACTGATTTTTTTGCTCATCTTCTCCTTCTCTGTCCACAGATCAGACTGCACGTACAATGTGGCAGGTTCCTTTTAGAAGTGGTTTTCCATTATGACATTTTTATATTCAGAAAAGTTCTTTGAAAATAAGCTGATCATAGGATGCTTTGCTGCAGAGTCCTCCTGCGATCAGGGGAACATTGAGGAGAGGGTTTTACTCTATGCAGAGCCATCACAGAAATGAAGCAACACATGGACAACCTATTGATCGCCATGCAATGCGCAACATGCCAAGTCCCCCAAACAGAGACTTTGGAAGGAACACGCCAACCAACACAAACCAAAAGCATTGAGCGGACCACTAATAATCAGACAGCTACAGCTGGTCCAGAAAGGGCCGTTAAGTAGACTGACCTTTAAAGGGTAATTATTATTTTTTTAAATGTATATAGACTACAAAGTGCTTCCGATCAGAGTGAGACTCTCACCGATCGCTCAAAATCGCACTCTGAAGTGTACAGCTACTGAATGAGTAAATGCATAGAAATCAATGCATAACGGACAGGAAGCAATTATTATGAAAACAAGTAGAATAACTACTTGATTATTGGGGGTCCGAAGACTGGGATCGCCAATGATAAGCTGAATGGGGAACTTATCCCCATTAGAATGGAGACTCTCTATGGGGCAGTAGGAAAAAGCTGAACACATCGCTCAGCAGCGCCATAGCGAATGAATGGAACAGCCGTCGAGCATGCGCACTACTGCTCCAATCTAATGGGGATAAAAATGTCTCCATTTTGCCACTTGGTCGAGGTCCCAGCAGTCAGACCGCCCCCCCACCATCCATTTATTTAGTTATCACCTATCCTGTGGACAGATGATCAATTGTTTTCATGGGAAAACCCCTTTGAAAAAAAAGGGACACTGTTGGGGACATTTTTTATTCCTTAAATATACGGTAAGTATTTTTAGTTAAGTTTTTTTTTTACAAATGCTTTTCATGAACAAATATTGCACTGTTTGACATTTACAGGCTCTTTGTTTCCCTGAACACTGCTGGCTGCAAAACGAGTTAACTAAGAATCAGTCAGTAAACTTGGTCTAAAGGGGGAGCTTGTAACTTGTGTTTTTTTTATCTTAGCTACTGTGAAAATTTATAACCAAATCAAAATTCAGCTCATCTTTCATGGGGTCAGAAATCAGCTCAGCGTTCAGAAAAAGACAAGATCATAAACAGCTTAACCTATGAAAATGAGCTCACTAATGGGTTCTTCGTTAATTCATTTTACAGCCAGCAGTAGGCAGTACAACACTGAGGATATGGAAGGAAAGCTGGGCAAAGCACATATTTTAATGAAACCCAATTGCAAAAATTATTTTTAGTTCAAAATACATCGAGTTAAAAAAAATTCCTCGATATCCTTTAACGGGAATCTGACAGCAGGTTTGTAACACAAAATGCAGCGATGTGACACTTATTAGGCGGTGTGCGGTTTTTACTTACAGTGAAGGTTTTATCACTAGGACATTATCATTGCTGTGACTAGCTGGTGCACAAGCGATGGTCTGACTCCACCCCTCAATACTGCCGCTAGACTATGTACTGTATATAGAAAGCCTCGTGTGGGCAGAGGCAGTTCTCTCCACTCTGCTGCATCTAGGAACTCTGATTGCATCAGAACTGCAGTACATTGGATTCAGGGTCTCTTTCCCTACATTATACTACTGTCAGATAATGCTGGAGGAACCATTTCATTGCAAAACGCGCGTCGGGTGTGATGGGTCCCTGGTTTCAAACTAATACTGGAGATATATATATTTCATTTATTTTTAAATTTTTTTTTTACTCATTTACAATAAAGACTTTTTTGCCCTTTATAGAGATGTTTTATATCCTTAAGTGTTTTTCGTTGTTTCATGCTTCTTTTCGGCTGCACTAATAGGGAATAGAGAAATTTTGGTGTAGTTACGGTCAGATAAGGTAGCAAATACTTGGCGACAGATTAATCTGTATGAAAATGTCCACCAGGTTCACAAAACTACATGTGTTATATGAGAACTAAAAACTAGGATGCAATTAAACCATTTATGTAAGTAGTGCTGCCCAGTGGCAAACGTGGAGTTTGGCTTCGTCTACAGTGCGTTTGTGCCCATGGTTGGGAGCATATGCTCAGGAGGCCATGGCTGTGCAGTCAGGATGGTTGGATGGATGGAGGATGATGGACCTGTGTGCGGTCCTCTCTATAAGAAACCGCAGTCCGCTACTTTCCTATACAGTTACAATTAAATTGGTTATCCACTACTAGGACAGGCTGTTCTTGTTCTAAATGTTTGGTGCCGATAAAATAAAAGCGCCTATACTCACCTCCTGGCTGTCTGCGCTTCCTGTTCATTTCTTGCCCGTATGAAGGAGGGGTAAGTGACACCAGCACTGAATGGGCTCCGGGCTCACGTGTGATAACCGCGAGTAATGACATCGCTGGAACGGGAAGGGAGTATAAGCTTTTTTATTTTAGCGGGGCAGAGCATGGGGTATGAGTAGAGGTAGTCCAAGTAGTGGACAACTTTAACGGTATGGAAGCAAATACCAGCCAGACAGAGGCCGAAAAACTACACTTTCGACCTCCTTCCTGCGGGCAATCGCCTATTGCCCCATTACAGTATGTGTTGGGAAAAGTGCCTGCCATATACTGTAGGCTAAGTGCTCAGGCGCACTGTGGATTTAGCTTAAGCTGCAGTCTGTCAACTCTACTCTGGACGGGACAGGATGATCATGGAAGCAATGCATGGACAAAGTGATCAGGGACGGTGGAGGAAAGGCAAGGTATTGCTCCTACGTCAACAATGACCATGGCACCATGTGGTTAATAATAAAGCAGGTTGGAAGCACCGGTTGTGTGAATGCTAATTCACAATCTAAGAGAAGAGTCAGACAACCGTACAAGTGTAGGATCGCAGTGCAATGCTCAGAGTGCCCATCGCTGTTCCGACGTGACATGTATTTCTATACAGCTGTCCTGCTCGGGTCGGGAGAGACGCCGGCCAGTCCGAGTATCGCACCGTCACCCTCGTCCGAGACAGACGCCGGTCTGACTCTCTGACTCTTCCCTAATCAGTGCAACTGTTGCAAAATTCACGATTCACCTACAACGTGCACCCTTAGTCAGGGTCCAGACAAACGCAACATGTGCACAAAAGTTGAGGAATGCATTAAAAATGATGGGATGCTTAATGCATGCTTTTTTTTTTTAAAGCGTTTTTGCTGCGAGAAGCCGCCGAAAAAACGCGCAAAAAATCCGGAACGTGTGCACATAGCCTTAAGGGTGAAAGTCGCAGTCAGTCGAAGCATTGCAAACCTTAAAATAAGCCATCTGAACCTTGCCTTACACTGTGCAGCACAAAAGCTTTGATACTGTAGAATAGACCACTGAGAGAATAAGATGGCAGAGAAATTCTACACGAGTACAGCATTACTGCAGTATTATGTTTTAATATAATTAATAATTAGATTTGTTAATATCAATTATTGCTTTCCCAACCAACCATCACCGTCTTCCTTCCTACCTATGTGGGTCTGAATACAATCTTAATTTTCTTCTTAGGCTAGCCCTTCACAGACTGCAATGAAAAAGGTCTTATGACCGGAGAAAAAAAAAAAAACACATAAAAAACCCAAAACAATAATTTGGCTGGTAGTACAGCACATAGTTAAACCTCCTAAGCACAGAAGGCGGTGCCACCTTGTGCGGATGAGCATTTTCACTGTGTGCATCTCTTAAAAACTAGTATGGGGGGGGGGGGGAGGAAGCTTCATTTTTAAATAGTCCTAATAAATAAGAGCTGGGATGTTGCTGGATGCTATAGTCTTTCTATATAAATGGTGCACATCTACGTATTTTGCATGACTTGCGGCATGCTGGGCACATGTCACCAAATGATATTCTATGTACACAACAGTATATTGCGCTAAAGAAAACAAGTACCAGTTTATAAAATGGCGCAGCCGTTGATTAGTTACGCCCTCTTTAAAAATGTGAGGTGCCTATCAAGTATTAATAATCGATTCTGACACTTTCTGCGGATATTACACCAGTTTTCACTACGCAGGGCGAGAGGGTGACTTCAAGCTCCGCAGCCAATATAGGGTTATATCTATAAAATTATGTAGTAAGTCTTAAGTCACGCTCTGAAAGCGACATCTTTAGCTATAAATGCCCATCATTCATGCCAGATCTGACCCGCCAGGCTCCACGCTGTCACAGCCGTAATAAAAACATCAGCCTGTCTATTAATATTCCTTCAGCTCTTAGTTCTTCTAAATCTTTCTTGTCCTTGGTCGCGTTCCACCGCCAGCAGCCAAACTGGTCCTCAGCCTAGTTGTGCCAGTCCTGGGTATTAATGAGATCCAGGGGCTGGGATAAGATTGAAGGCTGTTGGCACCAGATGGAAAACTCTACCCAGCTGCTCCCTCTGCTTTTATGTGTGGTGGGTGAAGTCTGTGGAGGGCCCGATTCTCCAACTTTGAAGCCGCAGTTATGCAAATGGTACAATTCAGAGCCAAGATGAAGCCTGGCATCTCTGCATTGTAATAGTCATCAGATCTTTTATTAAAGGGGATAGGCTGGAGACTTCCTAGAGCTGGGCACTGTTTGGGCATCTGGAGATGGAGGATCTGCTGCTGCACAATAATTAACCCAAGCAGAAGTAAAAGGCAAAGAGACGCGTTCCATCTTCTCGCATTTAATACTCCCACTCGCTCAGCTTAAAATTTTAGCCCTTCCGTCATTAATAAAATAGTTTCACATATCAGAAAATAGAAAAAAAAATACAACAAAACCCCCCCAAAATAATAATACATATTTCTATAGACAAACAGTGAGTGAGGTCTGAATACGTCATTTGAAGGCTCCTGTAAAAAGGGTATCAGTGGGACGGCTTTTTGGATCCTTTGCCAAATTTGGCATCCAGTCCTAGACCTGTGGAAAACAAAACAGAGTGGTGAGTGTGGCAGGAAGAGAGTGGGCACAGAGCGCAAGCTATACTGTCATATAGTATGAGTAGGTGCACGTGGCTCATTGTCGGACTGTGTGCCAAGGCCGGCTGACAACACTCCTAAACCCAGCCTCCTCCCCATATTACTAAGCAGAAACATTAGGACTGCACATTGCCAGTGTTAAGTCACCGGTAATATCAGCAGGGTCAGATCAAACATTGGCACGGCACCACTCACCAGCTGGCTCAGTGCTAGTTTCCTGCAGATCACGTTGGGGGCATTGGAACTAAACATTATCTCACTTTACTGCAAACAAAAAAAGAGCTAAAGCCTGCAATGTATTTCATATACAGTAAAATGACTTTAGTCACCACAGTATTACACTTTGCAGATGTGTACTTGCTTTGTAATCTTCTGACAGTACCTGCTTGTTCAGAGTCTGCTCAGTGCTTGTTCTAGTGATTTGCATTCTGGGAAGCGTCATCTATACACCAGACATTATAGAATATCTGATAGCTGCCTGCTGTACTCTAGCTGACAGATTCGGAAAGCTGCATTCTGCAAGATCGATCGCTCTATCTATAACGTTTTTAAAGGCGAGCATATCATTTAACTGGTTTCTCTTATTATATGAAACTTCCAGATATCTGTGCACGAGCTCCACCTCCAGCAGGAGCAGGGCAGCGTCCAGGATCCCATCAATAAACCACTGACTACGGACTGTCACAACCAGTATCAAGCCAGTCATTGATCTGCCAGGAATTTGCAGTTCCCTGCTCTACCCTGCCACCTAGTGTATGCAGAAGAGATAACAGATTGCAAGATTCTCTAATGTTTGAGCTTCTGGATGTCAGTAGTCTCGGTTCACAAATACATTGGGCCTTCCATCTTTAGTTCTATCATGACTATTGCTTGGGGTCTTTTCAAACTCTCTATCTCCAATTGCATGCACCTGAAAAGCTCCTAAAGTGTTAAACAAATCCATAGACCCCTGATCACTGGATAAAGGCCAATGTGGCTTCCATGTGGCCAGGGTCCCATTCTTCTCTGCAGTATACTATGAATCAGTGCCGTTGTGCTAGTCTATACCTATATATCTATCTATAGATTCCTACAGGTGATAGAAGCAATAGTGTGTCATCCATGGTCTCCTTATTAAAAAAAGTACACAATAGACATTTTCTAGGTGATTCCATGTAAAGAAGTTGTTCGAAGTTTGAAAGTTATCCTCCATCCATAATAATATAGGCTAACTTTATGAATGCAGCAGGTAATACTGCTGGGACCCCCACTAATCCAGGGAACAGTGATCTCCAGGGTCCTGTATGAATAGTATGGAGGTCGCACATGCACACCTCCGCTCCATCCATTCACTCCTAACGGGTTGGCTGGCGAAGCCAAGTGCAGAGTTCAGCTACCTCTGCCAGACCTACTCAAAATGAATGGAGCAGAGGTGTGCATGCTTGACCTCTGCTCTAGTCACATGGGGCCTTCCAGAGCCCTGTTCTCTGGACCATTGGGGATAGCAGTGTTTGAATCCTCAGATCAGAAAGTTGGGGGCTAAGTGTGGAAAAAAAAGCCTTGGTCTTGACATTAAACAGTGTGTAGTTGTAAAACTTAACCTGTCAAACCTAATCCCATTTTCAGGATCCTGCTACTTACCTAAAAACACCAACATGGTGCCGACCCACTGCAAGCCACTGATCGGATTAGAGAAGAGAATTACAGAGGCCAAGATGGTGAAGAACTTCCGGGTGGTGGTGATGATGGAGCAAGTGAGAGGACCAAAGTAGACCACAGTCATGAAGATGAAGGTCTATGAGAAAAAGTGAAGGGCATTCTATGAGACAGACAGAAAACCACATAGATGTAGCGCCATTCTGACACAAAGGCCGTCTTTGGTATTGCAGCCCACCCTTATGGAAGCGAGGGGTTGAGCTGTAATACCAGTTTCTGCCTTCATTGATAAGAGTGGCGCTTTTTATGGAATTTAAAAAAAACAAGAATCCTTTTATCTATTCCTGGACAAACCCTTTAATGAAGTGCTTGTACAACATGGAGATTACGGTCAGAGAGGGGTCCTGATGAAACCAGGAAAGATGATGGATCACAAGAAGTTCCCCCAATTTTCAGACAATGCACTTACCTGTCCTAAGGCGCTGGTCAGACTGAAGAGCAGAATGTTGTAGATGATACTTGGGTACCGTTCAGTGAAGCTTACGAATTCCCACACTTCTCCTGTAAATATAATACCTGCGGTGGAGAAACACCAATCATAGTCTAATTTACAGCAATGAACCATGTGCATGCACTGTGTCATGGATTGCCTGGTCACTGCCCCCTACAAAATACTGCCGAGTGCAGGAGTATATGGGATAAAGCAGCGATCCCCAACCTGCAGCGAGAAACTCCCAGCATGCGTTGGGATCGTGACCCCGGGACAGGGTATAGCATATCACAAAGCATTTGATGAAATGGCCAGAGGTAAATTCCTGGCAAGGCACATGATTGCATAGGTGGGTTTCTAAAGAATTCTAGAGAACATTCAGAGATATGGCAGTGTGCGCTTGCGCCACCTTCTTGCTACATATGCCATACCTGGGATGCGCAAGAATCATTTTTCTTTAGAAACATGGGTAGATTACTGCTACAAAGCATATAAAAAACTGTGGCAAAACCCAAACTATATATGAGTAGCACGAAAAACGATGGCAGACAACAGTCTGAATTGAAATAAAGAAGGAAGGGTACATGGAAACTACCTTTATGCAAAACTACACTACTAGAAAAACAAAAGTCTTACTCAAAATAATAGCACCACACTTGTCTGCAGGCTTAGTCCTGCTCAGTCACATGCTTAAGGGTCTCCTCTACAGTCCATATAGTGGACAAAGCTCTGAGCCCGAGAACAAGGACGTTCCTCTATAGGCTATGTGCACACGTTGCGGATTCCATTGCGGATTTTTCCACACGGATTCTACAAAATCCGTAGGTAAAACGCCCTGCGTTCTACCTGCGGATTCACCGCGGATTTTATGCAGATTTTGTGCGGATTTCACCTGCGGATTCCTATTATGGAATTGACATGCTGCGGAAAATAAACCGTTGCGTTTCTGTGCAGAATTTTCCGCAGCATGGGCACAGCGGATTTGGTTTTCCATAGGTTTACATGGTACTGTACAACGCATGGAAAACTGCTGCAGATCCGCAGCCAAATCTGTAACGTGTGCACATACTCTTGGACTGCACGGAAGTTCCTCTACTATGTGCAAATATTTAGTATTGTACGCAGCATACATCATAAATGTCTGATAGATGGCAGGACCACCACTTAATGGTGTAAAGGGCCTTTGGGTCATCTCAAAGTGACAATTACGAATCAATGAAAAGCAGGGGTGGGCAATTAATATTCCTGTGGGGCCACATGAGATACCTTGACTGTCATGGAGGGCCGAACCAATAGGCTAAAATTAACTGTGCTCAATATTAATATATTATTCATTGAATCACTTAATATTGAGCAGAATTAAGTATGCTGACATCCTCCTATATAACATATGAGCCCGCGTACACAATACCTTATATATAATAGGAGTCCAAACACAGCCCCTTATATACAGCATGAGCCACCACATATATACACTGCACCCCAAATAGCCTCATATGCATAGTATGAGCCCCCCACATATCCTCCTATATATGAGCCCCCACAACCTCCTATATACAGTATGAGCCCACACATATCCTCCTATATACAGTATGAGCCCCACATAGCCTCATATATGCAGTAAGGGCCCACACATATACTCCTATATACACACAATATGAGCCCCCACATAGCCACCTATATACAGGTCCTTCTCAAAAAATTAGCATATAGTGTTAAATTTCATTATTTACCATAATGTAATGATTACAATTAAACTTTCATATATTATAGATTCATTATCCACCAACTGAAATTTGTCAGGTCTTTTATTGTTTTAATACTGATGATTTTGGCATACAACTCCTGATAACCCAAAAAACCTGTCTCAATAAATTAGCATATTTCACCCATCCAATCAAATAAAAGTGTTTTTTAATAACAAACAAAAAAACCATCAAATAATAATGTTCAGTTATGCACTCAATACTTGGTCGGGAATCCTTTGGCAGAAATGACTGCTTCAATGCGGCGTGGCATGGAGGCAATCAGCCTGTGACACTGCTGAGATGTTATGGAGGCCCAGGATGCTTCAATAGCGGCCTTAAGCTCATCCAGAGTGTTGGGTCTTGCGTCTCTCAACTTTCTCTTCACAATATCCCACAGATTCTCTATGGGGTTCAGGTCAGGAGAGTTGGCAGGCCAATTGAGCACAGTAATACCATGGTCAGTAAACCATTTACCAGTGGTTTTGGCACTGTGAGCAGGTGCCAGGTCGTGCTGAAAAATGAAATCTTCATCTCCATAAAGCATTTCAGCCGATGGAAGCATGAAGTGCTCCAAAATCTCCTGATAGCTAGCTGCATTGACCCTGCCCTTGATGAAACACAGTGGACCAACACCAGCAGCTGACATGGCACCCCACACCATCACTGACTGTGGGTACTTGACACTGGACTTCAGGCATTTTGGCATTTCCTTCTCCCCAGTCTTCCTCCAGACTCTGGCACCTTGATTTCCGAATGACATGCAAAATTTGCTTTCATCAGAAAAAAGTACTTGGGACCACTTAGCAACAGTCCAGTGCTGCTTCTCTGTAGCCCAGGTCAGGCGCCTCTGCCGCTGTTTATGGTTCAAAAGTGGCTTTACCTGGGGAATGCGGCACCTGTAGCCCATTTCCTACACACGCCTGTGCACGGTGGCTCTGGATGTTTCCACACCAGACTCAGTCCACTGCTTCCTCAGGTTCCCCAAGGTCTGGAATCGGTCCTTCTTCACAATCTTCCTCAGGGTCCGGTCTCCTCTTCTCGTTGTACAGCGTTTTCTGCCACATTGTTTCCTTCCAACAGACTTACCATTGAGGTGCCTTGATACAGCACTCTGGGAACAGCCTATTGTTGAGAAATTTCTTTCTGGGTCTTACCCTCTTGCTTGAGGGTGTCAATGATGGCCTTCTTGACATCTGTCAGGTCGCTAGTCTTACCCATGATGGGGGTTTTGAGTAATGAACCAGGCAGGGAGTTTATAAAAGCCTCAGGTATCTTTTGCATGTGTTTAGAGTTAATTAGTTGATTCAGAAGATTAGGGTAATAGGTCGTTTAGAGAACCTTTTCTTGATATGCTAATTTATTGAGACAGGTTTTTTGGGTTATCAGGAGTTGTATGCCAAAATCATCAGTATTAAAACAATAAAAGACCTGACAAATTTCAGTTGGTGGATAATGAATCTATAATATATGAAAGTTTAATTGTAATCATTACATTATGGTAAATAATGAAATTTAACACTATATGCTAATTTTTTGAGAAGGACCTGTACAATCATGAGCCTGCACATAGCCTCCTATATTTAGTATGAGCCCCCACATATCCTTCTATATACAATCATAAGCCTGCACATAGCCCCCATATATACACTGTGCACCCCACATAGCTTCCAATGTATATACAAACATCTCAGACATGAAAGAAAAAAAACCAAAAACCTACCACATGCTCACCTCACTCCCGTTCCTCCAGCACTCTGCTGACTCTCCGCAGTGCACACCAGCTGTCTCACACGCCGATTGGTGGAAGAAGGGGCCAGCAGTCCCTGCTCCACCAATGTATTCACTGCAGCCTGCATCCCGAATATGCTGATAGCGGTGATGGATGGCGGGCAGGGGAGGGCACTGTGCAGCTCGCGGGCCACTGTTTCAGCCTTTTGGCTGTCTCGATCCGGAACAGCTAGAGGGTCAGATGTGGCCCGCACTTTGCCCAGGTCTGATGTACAGGGTGTCACTTTGGCCCTCTACAGTAGCATATATGTGAGTTATAAGCGAACTTCTACAGACAGCAATGGAGAACAACCCAAATAAACTACTGCAGGTGCCAGCAGATTGGTTCATTGCCCCTGAATATAGAACATAACTCAGTTACCTGCTCCTAGAAACAAGCTGGACCAGAGGTTGATATGAAACATCATTGGGTTGGAGCCAGTCTGGTAATGTGCACGCATGTGATCCTGAGAGACTCCGGTCAGTCCGTCCAATGTGAGGGAGAGCAACTGGAAAAAGAGGATACAGGAAGACAACATTAACTCCCCAGATCGTGCTAAAATATTGGATAAAAGGCACAACAGATCAGTATGACATCCATATCATGCTGGAGGTACCATTTACTTTCTGGTGCTGGTGGTACTTCCAATGAGACAGCCAAAGGAAGGTGGGAACAGATACCATGGTGTATGACTGGGCCCCTGCATATGTCACCCACACATGATTGTATGTAGCACCATATACCTCTGAAATACAGCTATATATGCAAACCGCCTCTTCATAAGAGGACTCGACCTCTAGTGCCACCTATCGGAGATAGCAATCCTAAAACGTCAATAATGACCCTATAAAGGGCCTTGCCACGTGAGCCAAACCAGATTCCCTAAAACATGGGTCTGCAAATAGGAGTATTTGCCCCTCATCAGTGCACAGTAGGAAGACTAGCGTGGCTGGGTAAGAAACTGACAGGGAATGTAAGGGGTAAACTTTCTCTTTGTGGAGACTGCCAATTCGGCTATGGGCTATGCAATTCTCCCCTGGGTATTAAAATACGCAGTCCTCCTTGTTTGCACCAATGAGGGTCAAACACCCCAAAATACTTGTCTGGAAATTGAGTTTCCGGTCTGGACTCTTATCCTAAGGTTTGTAGACCACCTTTTAGGGCTGCTACACTCAATAAGTGACACTAGAGTCCCTGTCCTTTTCCAACTGCACATTTAAATTGGCCAATAAGTCTCCTTATGCCACCTTGGCACACAAAGAGAAATGCTCTCTCTTAGAAA
This sequence comes from Ranitomeya imitator, assembly GCF_032444005.1. Classification (NCBI taxonomy): domain Eukaryota; kingdom Metazoa; phylum Chordata; class Amphibia; order Anura; family Dendrobatidae; genus Ranitomeya; species Ranitomeya imitator. The sequence continues at coordinate 489,872,592 of NC_091283.1, forward strand.
GCTGTATATAGCACAAGTCACCATTGATTTTGGATTCATACACTAGTATAAGGCCTAATACTTGTCCGAGTTGTTCTTTTCACTCCATCATTGATAAGATGGACAGAAAATAACACTAATGGGACAAGGACACCGGCATATTTCCAGCTCATCTTGATCAATGCCCCAAAATAGCCGTAAACCATACCGTACCAACAACATCTCTCCGTAGCCAAACACATGGTCATCACCGGTGGCACCGCTATTCTTGGGCTTGTACATAAACAGAGCTACTCCCACCACTATGAGCAGGACACACAAATACTTGGTCAGCGGGTATTTCTTCCGGAGGAGGGTGACTCCTAAGAGCATAACTGGAGAGAGACACAAAGAGGAGATCATCATCTTTATAGAAAGTGGAATATTATACAAGATGCCCTGCACTGGACACAAGCAGGTGTAGTCAATACCGCCAACCCAAAAGGAAGCATGAGAAAACTGGTCCTGTAGTGATAATCTCCTGCTGATAAAACACTGATTTTATTGAAACACAGTCTAGTAAGTGACACATTGCCTGAACCAGGCTCTCAGCCCCTGCATAATGCTGCTCTCAGATTAAATAGAAAAAAAAAACTGTTGACAGATTCCTGTTAAATGATCTACTATCATAAGTGGAATTAGAGTCAGAATAATTATAAGGAAAAATGAACCCATGTAGTGAAACACTGAGGTACATTATTCCTGTCACGTCTGATATGGAAGCGAGACTCTACACCAAGCTTAAAGCCCCTGTGCTCCATGCTAAAGGGAACCTGCCACCAGAAAAAAAAAAAATGCTATTAACCTGCAGATATGGGGTTAACCGCGTTACTAACCTACTGGGAACTCCCAGCCGAATGCTGCTGGGAGAAAATGAACTTTATTCTCCCCGGGAGCGGCGCCGCTTCAGTCACCGCTATAAGAATAGAGAGCGGTTACGGTAACTGTGCCCCCCGCGCTGACTGACAGCCAGACCCAATGCAGAGCGAGTGTCAGTCAGCGCCAGCGCTGCCCATGACAAACCTGAACGCTGCCACTTCATTTTCTCCAGGCAGCGTTTGGCTAAGTGCAGGCGCCAGGTAAACAAGTAAGGCTATGTGCACACGTTGCGGATTTGGCTGCGGATCCGCAGCTGTTTTCCATGCGTTGTACAGTACCATGTAAACCTATGGGAAACCAAATCCGCTGTGCCCATGCTACAGAAAATACCGCGCGGAAACGCTGTGGTTTATTTTCCGCAGCATGTCAATTCTTTGTGCGGATTCCACAGCGTTTTTACACCTGCTCCATAATTGGAATCTGCAGGTGTGAAAACGCAGGCGAATTCCGCACAAAAACAGCGGTAAATCCGCAGGTAAAACGCATCTAGCAACAGCCACGTCTTTATGACGTACATTTCCACAAGCGCGCACAGAAACCTGCAGCAGGTAGCAGTATACAGCGCCAGCACGCGTGCAGACACAGGAGGCTTATTTTAGAACAGGGGCACATGTTCCGGCAAAGGTCAAAGCGAATGTATTGACTTTAAGAAGACAGGAAAAAAGCGGGTGTTGGGTTACAGCAGGCATATCCCCTAAAGGGCAGAGCGTCAGCACAGCGGTGAGGCCTGAAGGTTATCCTACATGGGAGCAGCACAGCAGATCACCTTACCTGGGATAGGCTTACAGGATTTCCCCAACACCTACAAAACAAAGCAGACGCTGTACAAAACTATTAAAAAATAAAGAAAGAAAATCACTACATTTTCATTTTTTGGACAAGATTATTGCCGCAGGGGAGAAACTATTAAATGTATTTTGTGACGCATTTTAGGACACCTGGTTACAATCTTCCCCAGGGAGAAAGACGCTCATTAGGAGTTATCGATTAACCCCTTGTGACCCACGCCATGCGAATTAACAGGCTACAGCCACATCCAATGCAATTCACCATTTTCATCCTAGAAGATTTTTTTTTATCTGTACAAAAATAACTGATGTTCAATTTTATATATCATTTGTCCTACTAAAAAAAATAAAATAAATATATAATACGGTGGGCAATAACCAATATGGCATGGTTTACAACCTGGTTGTCACCAATGCTTTCACATGGACCGACCAGCGGCACTAAACGATCCCCGGTTATTTAATTACCTGTTTCCACAGGCAGATCAAAGTAACCGATGGGCACTGAGCAATCTGTAAAAGTCACCTTGTGCCCATAGGCTGCCATAGTTCTGAGCGATTACACAGGACAATGCACCGCCGAGAATGAGGATATTGCACAGAACAAAATCATTTCACCCAATCAACAAGTGTTTTGCCCCTTCATTGGGTAACGGTCAACCTGTGTACACTGCAATATCGGGAAATTAGCGTTTTAAAGAACACTGGGGTACGATAATATTACAGTGTAAATGCAGCTTCAGCCTCCTGATTAAATCAAAATGTAACACTTACTTGAAAGGAAGCGGTCACCATGAAACACGCTATTAACCTGCCGATATGGGGTTAATCTGCAGGTTAATAGAGTTATTATGCTGGCCGGCGCCTGCACGTAGCCTAACACTCGGGGGAGAAAATGAACTTTATTCTTCCCTGCAGTGTTACCATTTAGTCACGGGGGCGGCGCAGTTCGCAGTTACGGCACTGAGTATACAGAGAGGCGATTGTAACCGCACCCCCAGCTCTGCCCGACATGCGGCCCTAATGCCGGGGCCACGGTTACAGCCACCGCTCTGTATTCTCAGAGACATGGCTGAACCAGAGCCACCCTGTGACTGAAAGTGTGCCCCCGGCTCTGATTGACATTCGATCTGCATTGGAGCCGGCCGCCAGTCAGGGTCTCAAAGCGGTAACTGAACCAGCGCCACCCCCGAGACTGAAACCGTGCCCCTGATTGATACTCGCTCTGCATTGGGGCCGGCTGTCAGTCGCTCTGCATTGGAGCCGGCTGTCAGTCAGGGCCTCGGAGCAGTGACTGAACCAGCGCCAGTGCCACCCCGTGACTGAAAAGGGAATGCTGCTGGGGAGAATAAAGTGCATCTTCTCCCCGCAGTGTTAGGCCGGCGTCACACTACCGTGTTTTACGGACGTAAGAGAGGTGCTGAAAATACGGATTGCATACGGTACAATGCTTCTCTATGCCTCTGCTCCTATCAGCCGTATTTTACTGATCCGTATTATACGGTCTTCTGCGGCCGTAGAAAATCGCAGTATGCTGCGTTTGTCACCGTATTGCGCAAAAAATCCGCCAATGAAAGTATATGGGGGCCAGAAAAATACGGATTACACACGGACCAGCATTGTGACTTGCGAGAAATACGCAGCGGTGTTCTATAGAAAAGCCGGCAATTCAGTGCGGTGTACAGTAAAATCACACTGATAGGTTACAATAGAATAGGTAGAATAAATGTGTACACATAGAATAGGTACATTATACATATATATATATATATATATATATATATATATATATATATATATATAAAAAATATATATATAATATATATATATATATATATATATATATATATATATATATATATATATATATATATATATATAAAAATTATATATAAAAATTGGAACAGCATCTACAAAGTACCTGATAAAGTGCAAAGCTTCCCCAGTCAGTAGTCCAATGACTTCCAGCAATATAAAGAAAAAAAGTGAAGCAGCACAAAAAATAAAAAGAAATGTGGATTTTATTGCCTGGATGACCACATGACCGCAAGGCCTCGACCAATCAGCAGCGGGCACAGCGACGATGATGTCATAATGGTTGCCATGGCGACGATGATGTCATAAAGGTTGCCTCGATCAATCAGCGATGGACACAGTCTGCCGCGAATTCTGGAATCATCATTGTCCATATACTACGGGGACATGCATGTTCTAGAATACCCGATGCGTTAGAATCGGGCCACAATCTAGTATATATATAATTGCCTAAGGGTTTTTCCGTCTGTCTGTCTGTCCTGGAAATCCCGGCTCTCTGATTGGTCGAGGCCGCCAGGCCTCGACCAATCAGAGACGGTCACAGAATCGATGTAGAAATCCTGCGTCTCTGATTGGTCGAGGCCGCCAGGCCTCGACCAATCAGCAACGGGCACAGCGACGATGATGTCATAAAGGACGTAGATATCCCGCGTCTGATTGGTCGAGGCCGCCAGGCCTCGACCAATCAGCAACGGGCACAACGACGATGATGTCATAATGGTTGCCATGGCGACGATGATGTCATAAAGGTCGCACAACAGACAACCATACACAAATCATCATTGGCCATATACCACGGGGACATGTATATTCTAGAATACCCGATGCGTTAGAATCGGGCCACAATCTAGTGTGTATATATTATATAATATATATATATATCTCTCTCTATACACATATACACACATATATACATATATATATACATATATACATACTAGATTGTGGCCCGATTCTAACGCATCGGGTATTCTAGAATATGCATGTCCCCGTAGTATATGGACAATGATGATTCCAGAATTCGCGGCAGACTGTGCCCGTCGCTGATTGGTCGAGGCAACCTTTATGATATCATCGTCGCCATGGCAACCATTATGACATCATCGTCGCTGTGCCCGTCTCTGATTGGTCGAAGGCCGCCAGGCCTCGACCAATCAGAGACGCGGGATGTCTACGTCCTTTATGACATCATCGTCGCTATATATATGCCGGCTTTTGCTATCTCCTTCCTAAACCCGACATGATATGAGACATGGTTTACATACAGTAAACCATCTCATATCACCATTTTTTTTGCATATTCCACACTACTAATGTTAGTAGTGTGTATATGCAAAATGTGGGCGCTCTAGCTATTAAATTTAAGGGTTAAATGGCGGAAAAAATTGGTGTGGGCTCCCGCGCAATTTTCTCCGCCAGAGTAGTAAAGCCAGTGACTGAGGGCAGATATTAATAGCCTGGAGAGGGTCCATGGTTATTGCCGCCCCCCCCCCGCCCATCCCCTGGCTAAAAACATCTGCCCCCAGACACCCCAGAAAAGGCACATCTGGAAGATGCGCCTATTCTGGCACTTGGCCACTCTCTTCCCATTCCCGTGTAGCGGTGGGATAAGGGGTAATAATGTCCCACGCTCGAGTTCATATGAGGACATCCAGCAGAGGGCGCATCACCGCGACTGAAGGTAACTATAGGTCATTGACCTACATTACCTTCATTCGCTGGGGTTTTACAGGCACGAGCACAGCTGCATTATAGCAGATCTCCTGCCTGTAAAATATTTTAACCCCTTCACATGGATTTACATCGTGGGACGTTACAGATCATCGGAAGGTATGTATATTGTTGGTTTATTATTTTTCCTTTGTTACAGAGCGAGGGTCTTCAGGTGGATTGAGAGAGCAATAAAATATTAAAACAAACTGTGTGTTTATTTCATTAAAATAATGTGTGTGTTTTTTTTAACCATTTCATGCTATTGGATTAATAATGGATAGGTGTCATAATTGACGCCTCTCCATTATTAATCTGGCTTAATGTCACCTTACAATAGCAAGGTGACATTAACCCTTCATTACCCCATATCCCACCGCTACACGGGAATGGGAAGAGCGTGGCCAAGTGCCAGAATAGGCGCATCTTCCAGATGTACCTTTTCTGGGGTGGCTGGAGGCAGATGTTTTTTAGCCAGGGGGGGCAATAACCATGGACCCTCTCCAGGCTATTAATATCTGCCCTCAGTCACTGGCTTTACTACTCTGGCGGAGAAAATTGCGTGGGAGCCCAGGCCAATTTTTTGAGAACATGGATCCATTGTATGTCCGTATGTCGGTTTTGCAAGCCTGCGAGAAAATCTCGCAGTACGGATTACATACGGAGGATGCCATGCGCAAAATACGCTGACACACCCTACCTACGGAGGAGATACGGACCACTATTTTGGGGATTTTTCTGTGTATTACAGCAATAAATTACGGACCGTATTTTTATACGCTGAGTGTGACGCCGGCCTTAGGCTGCGTGCAGGCGCCGGCCAGCATAATAACGTTATTAACCTGCAGATCAACCCCAATTTGCAGGTTAGTAGCGTTTTTTTTCTGGTGACAGATTCTCTTTAAAGGGGTTGTCCCACCACATGCACGTCATGAACCAGAGCGGAAAGACACTTGGCAAGAGAGGCGCCTCCTCTGGCAGACTAGAATAAGCCATAACTCACCTGTGTGGGGTAGTTCACATACTGGAGTGCTGAATTACTGGACACCATGGCTCCAACGTAGGAGAGAGAACAGGCAGCATAGAGCCAGCTCTGAGTGCGGTCAGGCTTAGCCTTAGCATCAAAGAATTGAATCACTGCAAAAGAACATAACAGAAGTCAGTGTAGATCCATCATACAGCGCCACACTCGTCTTATGGCTATTTCTGGTATGGCAGCTTTATCTAATTGGCCATCTACAAGCAGAAGATGGAGCAACCTTTTTTTCCTAATCTTATACAGTCCCTTTAAATAGAGTCTATGGAGGAACTGCAATGATTTGATGAGGTCACAGTTGGCGGCCATGACATTTTGTGGTAAGCAAGCTCCAATATTTGCAGTTTGGAGGAATCGCCTCCATAACATGCAGCACGGCTGCTCAATTAGAGGGGTTATTCCCAACTGGGCATTCTATCACGTTATTAATAATCCTTTGCATGCTTAATCATCGGGGTAACTTAGTGGAAAATACTGTACTACAAAGAGGTATATATTCCACAGACTAGAAAGCCAACGTGGAAATTCTGCCACCATGTGCCCTTCAGCCCTGGGTGCTGTCGCATTGGGCTCAGGCATGGAGAATCAGTGACTACAGTCCAGGCGGAGAGTACAAATGAGGGGACTACTATAGTACCTGGGCCGTGCAGTGTCACCTAATGAAAACACAAGGTCAGGTCTCAACTACAACCCCCACAGCTGTGCATCTGATAAAGGCACATGTCTACATTCCATTACAAACAGCGCCACATCCGTTCAAGGGTTACAAGAGGTACTGCAGGTCAGCCTTATTTGCTTCAATGGAGCCAAGCTGCAACAGCGGACATAACCCATGGAGATATTTGGTGCGGAGTCTGGATAAAGGCAGTCTTGGCTAACTAATCTTACGGGGTTGCTCCATGAATCACATTTATGACCTATGAGATCGGTGATATGTATCTGAGCACTGGGGGTCAATATATTTGTGGTTTTAATAGTCAGAGCCACAAATCTAATGATGATGGCTACGTCTGTGGCTACCAGAAGATACTCACATAACTTAGCAAATAGAGCATTAACCACACACTGAACAAAGACCAGTGACAGCGCATAACGAAACTTCTCCTTGTTTTCTCCTTCACCATACGTCCCTCGTGTACTGCAAAGGCAAAAGGGTCATCACACATGTTATATTCAGCTCTAGTCTACAGTGCTTATCCTGCATTATGCTCCAGAGCTGCACTCATGTGTACAAGCATTACTGACACTAGGTGCACAATGCATCTATGCACTTGGCCTACAGTGTTCTCCAGGAGCGCCCCCCCGATGTATACTGTACCATCGCTATAGGCGACCATACACCAGGAGGCTGACTGAGTTCTCCATCTGGCCAGTGACTGTTCACTGTATGTGGAACCATAGGGGATATGGCTTTCTTATACAAAGGAAAGGTATATATGTTTTTTTTTACATTGGGTCTTATGCTGGACAGATGGCTCAGCATCCTTCTTGACTGTGCCCACTGGTGGGGCGCATACCTCCCCAGAGTATGCACCTGATAATGGTCAGTGTGGACCTAGCCCTATCCTGATGAAAATTCATAAACTGTGCTCCAGAGAAGAATAGATGAGGTGCCCGAGTAGGGTCCCAATCTGTACCAGTAGTAATTATGAAACTTGGCACTCAAAAGAGGATATGTTGCAAAACAAGGTGAATTTATTTACAGTCTGTTGATCAACAGCTAATGGGTAACGTTTCGATGAGTGGAAGATGAGTAGTCAGTACTCATAGGAGATGACATTGTAAATGGAGTGAAGGTGGTAAGAGGTATGTCTAATAAGGTATGGTGGCTGAAAGCCACAGTCAGGAAGTGCTCAGCCATCATACCCCAGCGCAGACATACCTCTTACCACCTTCACTCCATTTAAAGTATTATCCCCTATGAGTATTGAATATCATCAAAAAGTTAATTTCAGTTCTTCAATACAAAAAAGTGAAGCTCCTATATTATATAGAGTCATTACAGAGTGATCTATTTCATGTGTTTATTTCTGTTAATGTTGATGATTATGGCTTACAGCCAATGAAAACCCAAAAGTCATTCTCTCAGTAAATTGGAGTAATTAACAAAAAACACCTGCAAAGTCTTCCTAAGTGTTTAAAAAGGTCCCTTGGTCTGTTTCAGTAGGCTCCACAATCATGGGGAAGACTGCTGACTAGACAGATGTTCAGAAGGCAGTCATTGACACACTCCACAAGGAGGGTAAGCCACAAAAGGTCATTGCTAAAGAAGCTGGATGTTCACAGAGTGCTGAATCCAAGCATATTCATGGAAAGTTGAGTGGAAGGAAAAAGTGTGGTAGAAAAAGGCGCACAAGCAACCTGGATAACCGCAGCCTTGAAATGATTGTTAAGGAAAGGCCATTAAAAAATTTTGGGGAAATTCACAAGGGGTGAACTGCTGCTGGAGTCATTGCTACAAGAGTCACCACACACAGATGTATCCAGGACATGGGCTACAAGTGTCGCATTCCTTGTGTCAAGCCACTCATGACCACTAGACAATGCCAGAAGCGTCTTACCCGGGCCAAGGAGAAAAAGAACTGGACTGTTACTCAGTGGTCCAAGGTGTTATATTCATATGAAAATAAATTCTGCATTTCATTTGGAAATCAAGGTCCCAGAGTCTGGAGGAAGAGTGGAGAGGCCACAATCCAAACTGCTTGAGGTCTAGTGTGAAGTTTCCACAATCAGTGATGGTTTGGGGAGCCATGTCGTCTGCTGATGTAGGTTGACTGTGTTTTATGAAGGCCAAAATCAGTGCAGCCGTCTACCAGGAAATTTCAGAGCACTTCATGCTTCCCTCTGCCGACAAGCTTTTTGGAGATGGAAATTTCATTCTCCAGCAGGACTTGGCACCTGTCCACACTGCCAAAAGTACCAATACCTGGTTTAAAAACAACAGTATCACTGTGCTTGATTGGCCAGAAAACTCGCCTGACCTTAACCCCATAGAGAATCTATGGAGTATTGTCAAGAGGAAGATGGGAGACACCAGACCCAACAATGCAGAAGAGCTGAAGGCTGCTATCAAAGCAACCTGGGCTTCCATAACACCTCAGCAGTGCCACAGGCTGATCACCTCCATGCCACGCCACATTGATGTAGTAATTGATGCAGAAGGAGCCCTGACCAAGTATTAAGTGCAATTACTGAACACACATTTCAGTAGGCCAACATTTCAGATTTTAAGATCATTTTTCAAGCCGGTGTTATAAAGTATTCTAATTTACTGAGATAATGACTTCTGGGTTTTCATTGGCTGTAAGCCATAATCATCAACATTAACAGAAATAAACACTAGAAATAGATCACTCTGTTTGTAATGACTCTATATAATGAGTGTCACTTTTTGTATAAAAGAACTGAAATAAATTAACTTGTTGATGATATTCTAATTCTGTGAGAGGCACTATATATATATATATATATATATATATATATATATATATATATATATATATATATATATATATATATATATATATATATATAATGTGTATAATCTATATCTTACCCAGTACCGACAGTGAGTTACACACTGTGTAATTCTCCAGAGCAGCACTCACTATTCTGCTGGTGGAGTCACTACATGGTGTACATACATTACATATCCTCAGTTACCTCTCGCTTTACACTCCAGAGCAGCACTCACCATTCTGCTGGTGGAGTCATGGGGTACGTGCAATTACTGCCAAGAGCTCAGTGCACACATTGAGCTAGCCCATGGCACTGGCAGAGCTCGGCTCTGAAGGCAGCATTGACTGCAGCTCTGGAGCATACAACACAAGAAGCATAGAAGCAATGCATAGTAGTCTGTACAGTGATCAGGGCAGACGGAGAGCGCCCCCTCTGGTGGCTGGAGCCCCCCGGTCTCTAGCACAGGCTGGTATAATTCCCCCAGTCACTCACATTGTCTCCTGCAGGATTCCGTAGTAGAAGTAGCAGACAAACACCCCCAGAAAACAGGCCAGGAGCCTCAGCCCCCCGTGGCCGAGAACTCCCCCTCCGTCCATGTCGCCTCCAGCTGTCACCGGCACCTCCAGCCGCACATCTCTCTCCGCCGCCGGGGACCTCATACACCCACAGCGTGCCCACACCACGGAAGGACCCGACTGGGGCTGCCCACTGCACTGCCGGAAGAGAACACACGGGGAGACGACATCAATAGGATAAAGTCCAGCTCACATGGCGCCGCTTATACGGCTCACACGGATCGGTAACGGGTAAATTATTAGCTCAGGCAGATTGGCTGGCACTTGCAGCCATGATGGATCTCATAGTGTGAATCCATGCAGGTGAAGCCTCTGTCAGCCATCTTGGTATACCCAACAGCTGGGAAAGTAAATAATGTTAGCGCCATGCCAAGTCAGTGAACCCTGATATGGTGAAGAGGCTGGTACTGTACTCCCTGACTTGGTGACTGCCTCGTTATAACTGTGAGGCTGTGGCGCGAACTCCTCCATAGCAGACAGTGCAGACTATAAACATCAGGCATCTACATTGCCGCCTATGTAAGGACCCATGGAGCTACTGATCAGACGTGAGGTGACGTAGTCTCATGTGGAAAGCTCTGATTGGCTGTTGGGTACACGTGTAAGGAACCAACTGCTCCGCAGTGACTAGTGTCCCAAATGAGCGGCAGAGACGCGGATCACTGGAGGGGGACGAATCCCTAGAGGCCGAAGTGCGCGCTGTCTCTTGTGCAGGAGACATTTTTCTGTGGTCAATAAACCCCCATTATGTTCTAACCATTAGGGCATGTTCACACTGCGTCTTTTTCTGCAGTTTTTTGTGGCTCTTGTTTAAAAAAGAAAAGGCAGAAGGAGCTCTATTAAAATGGTCAAAAGAATTGTCCTAATAGTTTATATAGGAAAACAAATTGGCATACCTCCCAACTTTTGAAGCTGGGAAAGAGGGACAAAGTTTGCAGCGCGCAACGCGCGCCGAGGCAAATTTTAGGCCACACCTCTGACCACACCCATTCACTAGTCACACCCATATCCATGTCTCAACCACACCCATTTAGCACTGCTGATCACACTGTTCATAAAGAATAATTATAAAAAAAAAATATGGCCACACAGTGCTCCATACTGTATAATGGCCACACAGTGCTCCATACTGTATAATGACCCCACATGATGCTCCATACAGTATAAAGGCCACACATGATGCTCAATACTGTATAATGACCCCACATGATGCTCAATACTGTATAATGGCCCCACATGATGCTCAATACTGTATAATGACCCCACATGATGCTCCATACTGTATAATAGCCCCACATGATGCTCAGTACTGTATAATGGCCCCACATGATGCTCAATACTGTATAATGACCCCACATGATGCTCAATACTGTATAATGGCCCCACATGATGCTCAATACTGTATAATGACCCCACATGATGCTCAATACTGTATAATGGCCCCACATGATGCTCAATACTGTATAATGGCCCCACATGATGCTCAATACTGTATAATGGCCCCACATGATGCTCCATACTGTATAATGGCCACACATGATGCTCAATACTGTATAATGACCCCACATGATGCTCCATACTGTATAATGACCGCACATGATGCTCCATACTGTATAAAGGCCACACATGATGCTCAATACTGTATAATGACCCCACATGATGCTCAATACTGTATAATGGCCCCACATGATGCTCAATACTGTATAATGACCCCACATGATGCTCAATACTGTATAATGGCCCCACATGATGCTCAATACTGTATAATGGCCCCACATGATGCTCAATACTGTATAATGACCCCACATGATGCTCAATACTGTATAATGGCCACACATGATGCTCCATACTGTATAATGGCCACACATGATGCTTAATACTGTATAATGACCCCACATGATGCTCAATACTGTATAATGGCCTCACATGATGCTCAATACTGTATAATGACCCCACATGATGCTCAATACTGTATAATGGCCACACATGATGCTCCATACTGTATAATGGCCACACATGATGCTCAGTACTGTATAATGACCCCACATGATGCTCCATACTGTATAATGACCCCACATGATGCTCAATACTGTATAATGACCACACATGATGCTCAATACTGTATAATGGCCCCACATGATGCTCAATACTGTATAATGACCCCACATGATGCTCAATACTGTATAATGGCCCCACATGATGCTCAATACTGTATAATGGCCTCACATGATGCTCAATACTGTATAATGACCCCACATGATGCTCAATACTGTATAATGGCCACACATGATGCTCCATACTGTATATTGGCCACACATGATGCTCAATACTGTATAATGACCCCACATGATGCTCAATACTGTATAATGACCACACATGATGCTCAATACTGTATAATGGCCCCACATGATGCTCAATACTGTATAATGACCCCACATGATGCTCAATACTGTATAATGGCCCCACATGATGCTCAATACTGTATAATGGCCCCACATGATGCTCAATACTGTATAATGGCCCCACATGATGCTCAATACTGTATAATGACCCCACATGATGCTCTATACTGTATAATGACCACACATGATGCTCCATATTGTATAATGACCGCACATGATGCTCCATAATGGCCACAGATGATGCTCCATACTGTATAATGACCGCATATGATGCTCCATACTGTATAATAGCCGCACATGATGCTCCATACTGTATAATGACTGCACATGATGCTCCATACTGTATAATGACAGCACATGATGCTCCATACTGTATAATGACAGCACATGATGCTCCATACTGTATAATGGCCACACATGATGCTCCATACTGTATAATGACCACACATGATGCTCTATACTGTATAATGGCCACACATGATGCTCCATACTTTATAATGACCGCACATGAGGCTCCATACTGCATAATGGCCACACATGATGCTCCATACTGTATAATGACCGCACATGATGTTCCATACTGTATAATAGCCACACATGATGCTCCATACTGTATGACTGCACATCATGCTCCATACTGTATAATGACCGCACATGATGCTTCATACTGTATAATGGCCGCACACGATGCTCCATAGTGTATAATGACCGCACATGATGTTCCATACTGTATAATAGCCGCACATGATGCTCCATACTGTATGACTGCACATCATGCTCCATACTGTATAATGACCGCACATGATGCTCCATACTGTATAATGGCCGCACACGATGCTCCATACTGTATAATGACCGCACATGATGCTCCATACTGTATAATGGCCACACATGATTCTCCATACTGTATAATGACCGCACATGATGCTCAATAATACTGTATAATGACCGCACATGATGCTCCATACTGTGTAATGACCGCACATGATGCTCCATACTGTATAATGGCCACACATGATGCTCCATACAGTATATTGGCCGCACATGATAATGGCCACACATAGCTACTCCTACACACGCGGCTGCGCTCCGTAAACTTTGCATACACGGCTCCGCTCCGTACACACGGCTCCACTCCATACATCTCATACACACACGGCTCCGCTCCGTACACATTCAGCTCCGCTCCATACACCTCATACACGGCTCTGCTCCATACACCTCATACACGGCTCCGCTCCATACACCTCATACACACACGGCTCCGCTCCATACATCTCGTACACACGGCACTACTCCGTACACCTCATACACACACCGCTCCGCTCCATACACATTGCACACACTGCTCCGCATACCTTGCACACACACAGCTCCGCTGCGTACACCTCATACACATACGGCTCCTCTCCATACATCTTGTACACACACGGCACTACTCCGTACACCTCATACACACGCGGCTGTGCTCCGTACACCTCATACACACGCGGCTGTGCTCCGCACACCTCGTACACACGCGGCAGGGCTCCATACACCTCGTACACACGGCTCCGCTCCGTACACCTCGTACACACGCGGCTGTGCTCCGTACACCTCGTACACATGGCTCCATACACCTCTTACACACGACTCCGCTCCGTACACCTTGTACACATGCGGCTGCGCTCCGTACACCTCGTACACACGCGGCTGTGCTCCGTGCACCTCGTACACACGCGGCTGTGCTCCGTACACCTCGTACACACGCGGCTGTGCTCCGTACACCTCGTACACACGCGGCTGTGCTCCGTACACCTCGTACACACGACTCCACTCCGTACACCTTTCACATGCTGCTCCGCTCCGTACACCTTGTACACACGCGGCTGCGCTCCGTACACCTCGTACACACGCGGCTGCGCTCCGTACATCTCGTACACACGCGGCTGTGCTCCGTACACCTTGTACACACGACTCCGCTCCGTACACCTCATACACACGCTGCTCCGCTCCGTACACCTCGTACACACGACTCCACTCCGTACACCTTTCACATGCTGCTCCGCTCCGTACACCTTGTACACACGCGGCTGCGCTCCGTACACCTCATACACACGCGGCTGTGCTCCGTACACCTTGTACACACGACTCCGCTCCGTACACCTCATACACACGCTGCTCCGCTCCGTACACCTCGTACACACGATTCTGCTCCGTACACCTCATGCACACGCTGCTCCGCTCCGTACACCTCGTACACACGACTCCGCTCCGTACACCTTTCACATGCTGCTCCGCTCCGTACACCTTGTACATACGCGGCTGCGCTCCGTACACATCGTACAAACGCGGCTCCGCTCCGTACACCTTGTACACACGACTCCGCTCCGTACACCTCATACACACGCGGCTGTGCTCCGTACACCTCGTACACACGCGGCTGCGCTCCGTACACCTCATGCACACGGCTCCGTACACATCGTACACACACGAGTCCGCTCCATAGACCTTTCACACGCTGCTCTGATCCATACACCTCGTACACACACGGCTGTGCTCCGTACACCTTGTACACACGACTCCGCTCCGTACACCTCATACACACGCTGCTCCGCTCCGTACACCTCGTACACACGACTCCGCTCCGTACACCTTTCACATGCTGCTCCGCTCCGTACACCTTGTACATACGCGGCTGCGCTCCGTACACCTCGTACACACGCGGCTCCGCTCTGTACACCTTGTACACACGACTCCGCTCCGTACACCTCATACACACGCTGCTCTGCTCCGTACACCTCGTACACACGCGGCTGCGCTCCGTACACCTCATGCACACGGCTCCGTACACATCGTACACACACGACTCCGCTCCATAGACCTTTCACACGCTGCTCTGATCCATACACCTCGTACACACACGGCTCTGCTACATCCACCCTGTAAACACCTCCTGACCCCACACATACGCTGCCTTACCCTCCTCCGGCGCCATGGCAACCAGCAAAGTCCTGTACACGGAGGTCCTCCTCCCGATCATGTGACCCCTGACTCCTCCCATCCTGTGACCTCATCACAGGTCCTGTGCACAGAGCAGCCATTATGTGGTGTGCTGCTGTGCAGGCCTGGTGCAGGGACTCAGGGAGCTCTAAGCTGACCGGCTGATACACGCACCTCCCAACCAATGCGGGACAATTAATGTCCCGCCCGGGATCGCGGGGCTGACTGTCAAAATCCGGGACGGTTGGGAGGTATGAAATTGGTGCTTGTATATTTAGGTATTTCAATTCTTTTAACCACGTCAAGCTTTCAAGGGAACCTGTCACCCCCAAAATCGAAGATGAGCTAAGCCCACCGGCATTAGGGGCTTATCTGCAGCATTCTGGAATGCTGTAGATAAGCCCCCGATGTAACCTGAAAGAGGTTAGATGATACTCACCCAGGGGCGGTCCTGCTGTGGTCTGGTCCGATGGGTGTCGCGGTCCAGGGCCTCCCATCTTCTTACGATGACGTCCTCTTGTCTTCGCTCCGGCGCAGGCGTAGTTTGTCCTGTTGAGGGCAGAGCAAAGTACTGCAGTGCGCAGGCGCCAGGAAAGGTCAGAGAGGCCGGAGCCGCAGCGTGAAGACAAGAAGAGGACGTCATCTTAAGAAGATGGGAGGCCCCGGACTGCGACGCCCATCGGACTGGACCGGGACCGCCCCTGGGTGAGTATAATCTCTTTTTTTCATCTTTCAAGATACACCGGGGGCTTATCTACAGCATTACAGAATGCTGTAGATAAGCCCCTGATGCCGGTGGGCTTAGCTCAACTTCCACTTTGGGGGTGACAGGTTCCCTTTAAAAGAAATAATAATTCTAGTGGCTTCTACTCTGAAGACGCTCAGTACAAGTAAATGGGATGGCTGAAAAGACGTCCGGGCATTTTGCTGAGCATTTTGTCAGTGTTTTTGCTTCAACAGAATGTTTGCGCTTTTTAAAATTCTTTAGCCCCAATGGTGGTTTGCACGTTAATGACCGGGCCAATTTTTACAATTCTGACCGCTTTCCCTTTATGAGGTTATAACTCTGGAACGCTTCACCGGATTCTGACATTGTTTTCTTGTGACATATTGTACTTCATGTTAGTGGTAAAATTTCCTCTATATGACTTGCGTTTATTTGTGAAAAGAATGGAAATTTGGCGAAAATTTTTAAAATTTTCCAATTTTCCAACTTTGAATTTTCATGCCCTTATAACACAGAGATATGTCACTCAAAATACTAAATAAATAACATTTCCCACATGTCTACATCAGCACAATTTTGGAACCAACATTTTTTTTGTTAGGGAGTTATGAGGGTTAAAAGTTGACCAGCAATTTCTCATTTTTACAACACCATGTTTTTTTTAGGGACCACATCACATTTGAAGCCACTTTGAGGGGTCTATATGATAGAAAAGACCCAAGTGTGACACCATTCTAAAAACTGCACACCTCAACGTGCTCAAAACCACGTTCAAGAAGTTTATTAACCCTTCAGGTGTTTCACAGGAATTTTTGGAATGTTTAAAAAAAATGAATATTTAACTTTTTTTCACAAAAAAATTATTTCAGATCCAATTTTTTTTTTACCAAGGGTAAGAGGAGAAATTGGACCCCAAAAGTTGTTGTCCAATTTGTCCTGAGTACGTAGATACCCCATATGTGGGGGTAAACCACTGTTTTGGCGCATGGCAGAGCTCGGAAGGGAAGGAGTGCCGTTTGACTTTTCAATGCAAAATTGTCTGGAATTGAGATAGGACGCCATGTCGCGTTTTGAGAGCCCCTGATGTGCCTAAACAGTGGAACTTATCTAGATGTGTTGTAAGAATGTTGAACCCCCAAGTGTTTCACTACAGTTTATAACGCAGAGCCGTGAAAATTAAAATCTTTTTTTTTTCCACGAAAATGATTTTTAGCCTCCAGTTTTGTATTTTAACAAGGGTAACAGGAGAAATAGGACCCCAAAAGTTGTTGTCCAATTTATCCTGAGTACGCTGATACACCATATGTGGGGGGGGGAACCACCGTTTGGGCGCATGGCAGAGCTCGGAAGGGAAGGAGCGCTGTTTGGAATGCAGACTTAGATGGAATGTTCTGCGGGCGTCACATTGCGTTTGCAGAGCCCCTGATGTACCTAAACAGTAGAAACCCCCCATAAGTGACCCCATATTGGAAACTAGACCCCAAGAAACTTATCTAGATGTGTTATGAGAACTTTGAACCCCCAAGTGTTTCATTACAGTCTATAACGCAGAGCCGTGAAAATAATCTTTTTATTTCCCCAAAAATGAATTTTAGCCCCCAGTTTTGTATTTTCCCAAGGGTAAAAAGAGAAATTGGACCACAAAAGTTGTTGTCCAATTTGTCCTGAGTACGCTGATACCCCTTATGTGGGGGTAAACCACTGTTTGGGCGCATGGCAGAGCAGAAGACAAGGAGCCCTGTTTTACTTTTTAAATGCAGAATTGGCTGGAATTGAGATCGGACGCCATGTCGCGTTTGGAGAGCCCCTGATGTGCCTAAACAGTGGAAATCCACCAATTCTAACTCCAACCCTAACCCGAACACACCCCTAACCCTAATCCCAACCCTAACCATAACCCTAACCACACCCCAAACGCGAACACGACCCTAACCTGAACACACCCCTAAACCTAATCCCAACCATAGCCCTAACAACACCTCTAACCCCAGCACACCTCTAACCCCAACACACCCCTAACCCTAATCCCAACCCTAACCACACCCCTAACCTTGACACACCCCTAACCCTAATCCCAACCATAATCCCTACCGTAAACCTAATCCAAACCCTTACCCCATCTCTAGCCCCAACCCTAACCTTAGCCCCAACCCTAAATTTAGCCCCAACCCTAACTTTAGCCCCAACCCTAACCCTAGCCCTAACCATAACCCTAATGGAAAAATAGAAATAAATACATTTTTTTAATTTTATTATTTTTCCCTAACAAAGGGGTTGATGAAAGGGGGTTTGATTTACTATTTATAGCGGATTTTTGTTTGGCAGCTGTCACACGCTAAAAGACGCTTTTTATTGCAAAAAATAGTTTTTGCATCACCACATTTTAAGAGTTATAATTTTTTACATATTTTGGTCCACAGAGTCATATGAAGTGTTGTTTTTTGCAGGACGAGTTGACGTTTTTATTGGTACCATTTTCGGGCACATTACATTTTTTGATCGCTTTTTATTCCGATTTTTGGGAGGCAGAATGAACAAAAACCAGCAATCCATGAATTTCTTTTGGGTGGGGCGTTCCGTGTGTGGTAAAATTGATAAAGAAGTTTTATTCTTTGGGTTAGTACGATTACAGCAATACCTCATTTATATCTTTTTTTATGTTTTGGCGGTTTTATACAATAAAAACTATTTTATATAAAAAATAATTGTTTTTGCATCGCTTTATTCTGAGGGCTATAACTTTTTTAATTTTTTGCTGATGATGCTGTATGGTGGCTTGATTTTTTGGGGAGACAAGATGATGTTTTCAGCGGTACCATGTTTATTTATATCCGTCTTTTTAATCGCGTGTTATTCCACTTTTTGTTCTGAGTTATGATGATAAAGCATTGCTTTTTGCCTCGTTTTTTATTTATTTTTTTACGGTGTTCACTGAAGGGGTTAACTAGTGGGACAGTTTTATAGCACGGGTCGTTACGGACGCAGCGATACTAAATATGTTTACTTTTATGGTTTTTTTTTTACTCAAAGAAATTTATTTATTGGAACAATATTTACTTTTTTTTCTTTATTTAGGAATTTTTAAAAAATATTTTTACACATGATTTTTTTTTTTCCTTTTACGGTAACTTAGTCCCAGGGGGGGACATCACTATATATTGTCAGATCGCTGATCTGACACTGTGCACAGCATTCTGTCAGATCAGTGATCTGACAGGCAGTGCAGGAGGCTTGCCGGAGCCTGCTCTGAGCAGGTGCCGGAAAGCCACCTCCCTGCAGGATCCGGAAGGACCCCCGCGGCCATCTTGGATCCGGGGCCTGCAGGGAGGAGGAAGGAGACCCTCTGAACAACGCGATCACATCGTGTTGTTCTGAGGGTCTCAGGGAAGCACGCAGGGAGCCCCCTCCCTGCGTGATGCTTCCCTATGCCACCGGAACACTGCAATCTTGTTTGATCGCAGTGTTTCGGGGGTTAATGTGCCGGGAGCGGTCTATGACCGCTCCTGGCACATAGTCCCGGATGGCAGCTGTGATAATCAGCTGACACCCGGCCGCTCTCCCCCCGTGAGCGCGACTGATCGCGTATGACGTACTATTCTGTCCATGAGAATTAGGGCCCGGGTCACATGGATGGAAAAGTATGTCTGACGGCAGAAAGGGGTTAATGGATTTTTAAAAAATGCTAGATAGAGAGCAGGTGGAAAAAACATTGAAAAAGAAACAATAAAAAACGATGATAAAAAGGCGCTTCAGGTTTGCGAAACTCCAGAGAAAAGGAGCGACTCAAGAAGCATCTTCTGCCTGACAAATGGCCGTTATTTGCTTTTACGACTGGAAGGAGACCCGGAGGACAATGTGTAATGTGAATATAAAAATGGCTATTTTGAGTCCATGTTGAAATATACAGAATGCATTCAGACCCTGACAGAGCAGCATTATACTGGTCATACATTTACAGACAGACAATGCTCATAGTGACACAATCTTAAGAATTGTTTACTTGTTGTCTGAAGCCCTTTCACCTCACAAACAGTTCTATGTTTGTTTGTTATTGTAAAACTTTAAGGTTTATTTAACCTCTGTCTGTGGTGGAGTTATCTAACCCTTGTGGCTTTTATATTCTAAGGCTTTATTTGCCCGTTGTCTGATGATTCCATGGTATCTCAGTTTCATCCCATCTTGAAAGCTGGCCACTTGAAGGGCAGGGTGAAACCAGAGTTACACATAGTACAAATCACTATATAAGGTCAGGTTCACATGAGCGTTTCTGTGCGCAACGTATGATCTGCATAGATCCCCATGCGTCATGCGTACATATCTTTAACGTGGTGTACGCAGGGACATGCGGATGCATACGCATGCGTCGTTTCGCGGCGTTCGGCAAATGCAACGTTGCATTTTTTGAGGCATCAAATATTGCGCAATCATGCACATGCGGATGAGTGCGTCAAGAAATGCATTACTGTCTATGGGAACGCATTGGTATGCAAGGATATCTGTACGCATGCGTTCGATACGCATGCATACTTTAGACAGCGCATGTCCAGGAAATGATGTCGCCAACTCCACTATGTACATAAAAAAGCAAACGCATGCAAAAACGCATTTAAACGCATGCACACGCAGCTTTTTTTGCGTCATGCGTAAGATGATGCAGAGACGTAAGCATGCGTTTGCACATGCAGATGATATGCTGCCCACAGAAACGCTAATGTGAACCTAGCCTAAGGCCAGAGAAACATAACTATGACATAAGCAGATAGTTGGGTACCTGTACACATGTACAGTGTTGTGATACCTGCATAATTTGGGACGCCCATGCAGTGTAGGTAATCTCCCAGGAGTTCTCTGTCTTGGTGTAGCTTCTCCGATTTTCCAGACAGATGATGTTTAAAAGTCTCTTGGTGATGGATGATGTGAGTATATGTACTTAATCATTATATGTATTTAATCTTTATATGTACTTAACCTTTGTATGTTAAAATATACAAAAGTGTACACAATCATACTATTCTTTTAATATTGTACTTTCAAATAAAATTGCGTTTTATCGCAAGTAGTAGTCTTTTGTAAAGCCGTATCTGAACTTTAGTGTTAAAAACTTGGCAATACACTATGTTATAGTGGGGGCATTGGGGTGGTCGCCACTAGCTTATCTCTAGTCCTGGGGTCAGGACAGGTGGGAGAGTATATGTAGACAAGCACATTTAGGCCACGTTCAGTATTTGGCCAGTATTTTACCTCAGTATTTGTAAACCAAAACCAGGAGTGGGTGATACAGAAGTGGTGATGTGCAGGGCTGCACTGGCCATCTGGCAATTCTGGCAAATGCCAGAAGGGCCTCTCTGTTCCTGGGCCGCCTTGTCTGCTGCATTGTTAACAGAATCTGTGTCCTCAAGATGCCTATACTGTTAATAGTTGTGAGGAACACAAAGTCGCTGGCGGGCGTACCTTCTGTCTACAGTCTGCTGGAGGCCAGCACCAAGCAGGGAATGTCAGCAGTGCAATGACGTCACTGCAGGGTGCCGCCAGCATCCACTGCGAGAATGGATAGAAGAGGAGACAGCTTTTGCGGAGGATGAGGACTCTGGATTATGTGAGTATAGGGATTTTTGTATTTTTCGAGGGGGCTGTGGGGTATCATTACGCTGTGTAGGACGCTGTGAGTTAGACCATCATAGTATATAAGGTACTGTGGGGTATACAACCATAGCATGTAGTGTACTGATGGGGGACCATCATACTACGGCCGGGATCACACATGCGAGAAACACGTCCGTGTCTCGCATGTGAAATCCAAGCTCTGGCGCCGGCACTCCAGAGCGGAGCATGCGGCCGCATAGCAACACATGGAGCTGCACGCTCCGCTCCCAAGTGCCGGCGCCAGAGCTTGGATATCACATGCGACACACGGACGTGTTTCGCGCATGTGTGATCCCGGCCTACATAGGAGACTACGAGATGAAGCATCATACTATATGGGAGGCTGTTGGTGCTATCGTCATACTGTATATGGGCTGTGAGGTATATCACCATAATACGGTATATAAGGAGCTGTGGGGTGGACTTGAAGTTAAAGTCTCCAGTGACTATGTGACTGTGGACTTCTGAATCCTCACAGAGCTCATGCGCTGTGAGGATTCTCCAGGGCCGGCACTGGAAGTTGGTGATCATGTGCAGTGGTGTAACTTGAACAACATGGGTCCCAATGCAAAAGCTCTCATGGGGCCCGGCCCTTAATTATTGAAAGTCTTTAATAGTTTTGGCCTTTTCATTTAGGCCAAAGGGACTTTTGAGTCCCACTAGGTTCCAATCTCGGGTGCGATTGCAACCCTCGCACCTACTCTAGATACTTCCCTTATCATGTAACCGCAAATATGAGATTTACATATATGCGGCCGGTCACGTGCTAACTAGACGTATGCGGCCTTGCTCAATACAAGCCGAGTATAATTAGTCGGAATGTGGACGGAGGTGTGAAAATTGCTTACGGGCACATAACAGCCGCTCCCAATGCCGACACCAGTTAATCCTCACAGGATTCAGAAGTCTGAAGTTACTTGACTTTAACTTAAACCCCTTTAACAATCAGTATGGTGGTATTATTATAACGGTATCTGCTGGTAAGATTTGGTTATGGTTTGTTGGTATTTGTCTGTAATATTGAAATATTATTTTTATATTATAATTATTTAATCTTTTATAGTGGTATTGCTGGTATTAATAGAAATATTGGTCTTGTAGTATATCTTACTTTCCTCCATCCAGGGTAATATTAGTAATATATAATCATGCGGTGCTGGGGGACGAGGACACCAAGGGCCTGTGTGTCATTTCAAATGCCAGGGCTGAATTTCAGTCCCAGTCTGTATCTGGTGACGTGTTTCTATTATACTTTTCCTCTGATTATTCCCTCCTGGTTTTGGCTTACAAATACTGAGGTAAAATACTGACCAAATACTGAACGCGTGAACGCGATAATCGGGAATAAGTGATGTTAAGAATGCTCATTTCTTGTCGTGTAAACAGGCTGCAGATCATCCGTAAAGGAGCAAAATGCGCATTCATTGGGTGAAATGATCGTTCTCGGCAGCGCGTCGTACCGTGACATCAGATCTCTTGTTGTCGATAACAATGGCAGCCTATGTGCGTGGAGCGATCTAGTGTGATCTACTATTGTCTGAAATACAACCCCATAGCGTTATCCCTCCTCCACCAAACTACAGCTGGCACAGTGCCAGTAATGCTCTCTTGGCATTCGCCAAACCCAGACTCGTCCATCAGACACCACAAACAGAAGTGTGACTCATCACTTCACAGAACACGTTTCCATTGCTCCAGAAACTATGTGTTAGGGTACCGTCACACTATACGATTTACCTACGATCACGACCAGCGATATGACCTGGCCGTGATCGTAGGTAAATCGTAGTGTGGTCGCTGGGGAGCTGTCACACAGACAGCTCTCCAGCGACCAACGATGCCGAGGTCCCTGGGTAACCAGGGTAAACATCGAGTAACTAAGCGCAGGACTGCGCTTAGTAACCCGATGTTTACCCTGGTTACAAGCGTAAAACTAAAAAAAAACAAACAGCACATACTTACATTCTGGTGTCCGTCAGGTCCCTTGCCGTCTGCTTCCCGCACTCAGTGACTGCCGGCCGTAAAGTGAAAGTGAAAGCACACGTCACCGCTGTGCTCTGCTTTCACTTTACAGCCGGCAGTCACAGTGCGGGAAGCAGACGGCAAGGGACCTGATGGACACCAGAATGTAAGTATGTGCTGTTTGTTTTTTTTTAGTTTTACGCTTGTAACCAGGGTAAACATCGGGTTACTAAGCGCGGCCCTGCGCTTAGTTACCCGATGTTTACCCTGGTTACAAGCGAACGCATCGCTGGATCGCATCGCTAGATCGGTGTCACACACACTGATCTAGCGATGACAGCGGGAGATCCAGCGATGAAAGAAAGTTCCATACGATCTGCTACGACGTACGATTCTCAGCAGGATCCCTGATCGCTGCTGCGTGTCAGACACAGCGATATCGTAACGATATCGCTGGAACGTCACGAATCGTACCGTCGTAGCGATCGAAATGGTATAGTGTGACGGTACCCTTACACAGTGTCCATTCATGTAAATGGTTTGAATAATGCTGATAAGGACAGGTCCTGCGGAGTGAAAGACACTGTAACCTCTCACTCCAGTGACCAATGGTCAGGGCTCCTGGAGAGGGGACCTTCCCCTAAATTAAACCAGAATTCACTAGAAGGTTAAAGGGTTATTTTTTCAAAAAAGGTTATCCTATGAATCCTGAATAAGGCCACGTTCACTCCTTGTTTTGGCTTACAATTACTGAGGTAAAACAGTGACCTAATACTCAATGTGTGAACTTGGCCTATGGGTCTCTGCAGGCCCACCCAAAATAGAGCAGACTAGTGATGAGCGAGCATGCTCCTGTGCTAACCAAATGACTTCGGTGTGCTCAATTAATATGCTGGAGACTCTGCGGCTGCATATTTTGCGGCGGTTAGACAGCCTACTCGGGCAATCCATGCTCGGATTACACATTATCTGAGCACGTTCACTCATCACTAGAGCAGACATGTGCATGTTCGGCCTCTGCTGAGTGCAGTGCTCAACTAGTCCCATAGACAATGAATGGAGCAAAGGTTACGCTTGCACAACTCTGCTTCATTTAGGGGGGATTCAGAGCCCCATTCTCAGGTTCTGAAGCTCTGTTCGAGGATATGGTGGTTGTCTTAGTGGTCTGACCCCCTGCAAGTTGTCCCGTATCGCATAGATAGGGAATAACTTTAATGAAAATGGGTATATGAAAGTAGACAAACCTTCCATGAAGGGGAGTAGTACAGAATGGGGTATTGATGGCTATCTATTACAGGGAAATTTGATCAGCAATCTGATTGGTTGCCAACTTTGTACAAGTGGCCCCATAAGAAATTAATGTGAATAGTGACATGCTGTCCTTGTCTCACATTGGCACTGGCACACGTCAGGGATGCCAGCGCATAGATAGATGTCCTTTTATCTCAGCTGGCACCATGGCCTTGCTTGGTTTACCTGCAGCGATGGTGTTGAGGAAACGAGTGTGATCATTGAGGGCATGTGCACACGTTGCGGATTCTCTGCGGATCCACAGCGTTTTTTGAGGTGTAGAAACGCTGCAGATCTGCAAATTGATTTACAGTACAATGTAAATCAATGAGAAAAAAAAAATGCTGTGCACATTGTGCGGAAACGCTGCGGTTTAAAAGAAGTAGCATGTCACTTCTTTTTTGTGAATCTGCAGCGTTTTTGTACCCATTCCATTCTAGAAAACCGCAGGGGTAAATGCAGCAAATCCTGTTATGAACTGGTGATTCAGAACCACAATAGACCTAGTGGTTAAGAGCACACAAAGTGACCTGATAGTTACTAATAACATAGGACGAGCTCTGAGACGTGGGAACTCTGCTGACTGCAATCCCTAATCCTATCATACCACACTAGAGGTAGCCGTGGAGCGCTCCTGACCAGACCTAGGCGCCTCGGGCACAGCCTGAGAAACTAGCTAGCCCTGAAGATAGAAAAATAAGCCTACCTTGCCTCAGAGAAATTCCCCAAAGGAAAAGGCAGCCCCCCACATATAATGACTGTGAGTAAAGATGAAAATACAAACATAGAGATGAAATAGATTTTAGCAAAGTGAGGCCCGACTTACTGAATAGACCGAGGATAGGAAAGATAGCTTTGCGGTCAGCACAAAAACCTACAAACAACCACGCAGATGGGGCAAAAAGACCCTCCGCACCGACTAACGGTACGGAGGTGCTCCCTCTGCGTCTCAGAGCTTCCAGCAAGCAAGAAAAACCAATATAGCAAGCTGGACAGAAAATATAGCAAACAAAAGTAACACAAGCAAAACTTAGCTTATGCAGGGCAGACAGGTCACAAGAACGATCCAGGAAAGAGCAAGACCAATACTGGAACATTGACTGGAGGCCAGGAACAAAGAACTAGGTGGAGTTAAATAGAGCAGCACCTAATGACTTAACCTCGTCACCTGAGGAAGGAAACTCAGAAGCCGCAGCCCCACTCACATCCACCAGAGGAAGCCCATAGACAGAACCAGCCGAAGTACCACTCATGACCACAGGAGGGAGCTTGACCACAGAATTCACAACAGTACCCCTCCCTTGAGGAGGGGTCACCGAACCCTCACCAGAGCCCCCAGGCCGACCAGGATGAGCCAAATGAAAGGCACGAACCAGATCGGCAGCATGAACATCAGAGGCAAAGACCCAGGAATTATCTTCCTGACCATAACCCTTCCACTTAACCAGGTACTGGAGTTTCCGTCTCGAAATACGAGAATCCAAAATCTTCTCCACTATATACTCCAACTCCCCCTCAACCAAAACCGGGGCAGGAGGATCAACGGATGGAACCACAGGTGCCACGTATCTCCACAACAATGACCTATGGAATACGTTATGGATGGAAAAAGAAGCTGGAAGGGTCAAACGAAAAGACACAGGATTAAGAACCTCAGAAATCCTATACGGACCAATGAAACGAGGCTTAAACTTAGGAGAGGAAACTTTCATAGGAATATAACGAGATGACAACCAAACCAAATCCCCAACACGAAGTCGGGGACCCACACAGCGCCTGCGGTTAGCGAAACGTTGAGCCTTCTCCTGAGACAATGTCAAATTGTCCACTACATGAGTCCAAATCTGCTGCAACCTATCCACCACAGTATCCACACCAGGACAGTCAGAAGACTCAACCTGCCCTGAAGAGAAACGAGGATGGAAACCAGAATTGCAGAAAAACGGCGAAACCAAAGTAGCCGAGCTGGCCCGATTATTAAGGGCGAACTCAGCCAAAGGCAAAAAGGACACCCAATCATCCTGATCAGCAGAAACAAAACATCTCAGATATGTTTCCAAGGTCTGATTGGTTCGTTCAGTCTGGCCATTTGTCTGAGGATGGAAAGCCGAGGAAAAAGACAAATCAATGCCCATCCTAGCACAAAAGGCTCGCCAAAACCTCGAAACAAACTGGGAACCTCGGTCAGAAACGATGTTCTCCGGAATGCCATGTAAACGAACCACATGCTGGGAGAACAATGGCACCAAATCAGAGGAGGAAGGCAATTTAGACAAGGGTACCAAATGGACCATCTTAGAGAAGCGATCACAAACCACCCAAATGACCGACATTTTTTGAGAGACGGGGAGATCCGAAATAAAATCCATAGAGATATGTGTCCAGGGCCTCTTCGGGACTGGCAAGGGCAAAAGCAACTCACTGGCACGAGAACAGCAGGGCTTAGCCCGAGCACAAATCCCACAGGACTGCACAAACGAACGCACATCCCGCGACAGAGACGGCCACCAAAAGGATCTAGCCACCAAATCTCTGGTACCAAAGATTCCAGGATGACCAGCCAACACCGAACAATGAACCTCAGAGATAACTCTACTCGTCCATTTATCAGGGACAAACAGTTTCTCCGCTGGGCAACGGTCAGGTCTATTAGCCTGAAATGTTTGCAGCACCCGCCGCAAATCAGGGGAGATGGCAGACAAAATTACCCCCTCTTTGAGAATACCCGCCGGCTCAGGCAAACCCGGAGAGTCGGGCACAAAACTCCTAGACAGGGCATCCGCCTTCACATTTTTAGAGTCCGAAAGGTACGAAATCACAAAGTCAAAACGGGAGAAAAACAGCGACCAACGAGCCTGTCTAGGATTCAACCGTTTGGCAGACTCGAGATAAGTCAAGTTCTTGTGATCAGTCAAGACCACCACGCGATGCTTAGCTCCTTCAAGCCAATGACGCCACTCCTCGAATGCCCACTTCATGGCTAGCAACTCTCGATTGCCAACATCATAATTACGCTCAGCAGGCGAAAACTTCCTGGAAAAGAAGGCGCATGGTTTAATCACCGAGCCATCAGAACTTCTTTGCGACAAAACAGCCCCTGCTCCAATCTCAGAAGCATCAACCTCGACCTGG
This sequence comes from Ranitomeya imitator, assembly GCF_032444005.1. Lineage (NCBI taxonomy): Eukaryota > Metazoa > Chordata > Amphibia > Anura > Dendrobatidae > Ranitomeya > Ranitomeya imitator. The sequence continues at coordinate 489,901,010 of NC_091283.1, forward strand.
AACGGGAGCGAAACATCTGGTTGGCACAACACAGGGGCAGAAGAAAAACGACGCTTCAACTCTTGAAAAGCTTCCACAGCAGCAGAAGGCCAATTGACCACATCAGCACCCTTCTTGGTTAAATCAGTCAACGGTTTAGCAATACTAGAAAAATTATTGATGAAGCGACGATAAAAATTAGCAAAGCCCAGGAACTTTTGCAGACTCTTCAGAGATGTCGGCTGAGTCCAATCATAAATGGCCTGAACTTTAACAGGGTCCATCTCGATAGTAGAAGGGGAAAAAATGAAACCCAAAAATGAAACCTTCTGAACACCAAATAGACACTTTGACCCCTTCACAAACAAAGAATTCGCATGCAGGACCTGGAACACCATTCTGACCTGCTTCACGTGAGACTCCCAATCATCCGAGAAGACCAAAATATCACCAAGTATACAATCAGGAATTTATCCAGGTACTCTCGGAAGATGTCATGCATAAAGGACTGAAACACTGATGGAGCATTAGAAAGCCCGAATGGCATAACCAGGTACTCAAAATGGCCCTCGGGCGTATTAAATGCTGTTTTCCATTCATCGCCCTGTTTAATACGCACAAGATTATACGCACCACGAAGATCTATCTTGGTGAACCAACTAGCCCCCTTAATCCGAGCAAACAAATCAGACAGCAGCGGCAAGGGGTACTGAAATTTGACTGTGATTTTATTTAGAAGGCGGTAATCAATACAAGGTCTCAGCGAACCATCCTTCTTGGCCACAAAAAAGAACCCTGCTCCCAATGGTGACGACGATGGGCGAATATGACCCTTCTCCAAGGATTCCTTTACGTAACTCCACATAGCGGCGTGCTCAGGCACAGACAAATTAAACAGTCGACCTTTAGGAAACTTACTACCAGGAATCAAATCGATAGCACAATCGCAATCCCTATGCGGAGGTAGGGCACTGGACTTGGGCTCATCAAATACATCCCGGTAATCCGACAAGAACTCTGGGACCTCAGAAGGGGTGGATGATGAAATAGCCAGAAATGGAACATCACAATGTACCCCCTGACAACCCCATCTGGACACAGACATTGATTTCCAATCCAATACTGGGTTATGGACTTGTAGCCATGGCAACCCCAACACGACCACATCATGCAGATTATGCAACACCAAAAAGCGAATATCCTCCTGATGCGCAGGAGCCATGCACATGGTCAGCTGGGTCCAGTACTGAGGCTTATTCTTGGCCAAAGGCGTAGCATCAATTCCTCTCAATGGAATAGGATACTGCAAGGGCTCCAAGAAAAACCCACAGCGCCTAGCAAACTCCAAGTCCATCAAATTTAGGGCAGCGCCAGAATCCACAAATGCCATGACAGAATAGGATGACAAAGAGCAGATCAAAGTAACGGACAAAAGAAATTTCGACTGTACCGTACCAATGGTGGCAGACCTAGCGAACCGCTTAGTGCGCTTAGGACAATCGGAGATAGCATGAGTGGAATCACCACAGTAAAAACACAGCCCATTCTGACGTCTGTGTTCTTGCCGTTCAGCTCTGGTCAAAGTCCTATCGCACTGCATAGGCTCAGGTTTATGCTCAGATAATACCGCCAAATGGTGCACAGTTTTACGCTCACGCAAGCGTCGACCGATCTGAATGGCCAAAGACATAGACTCATTCAGACCAGCAGGCATAGGAAATCCCACCATGACATCCTTAAGGGCTTCAGAGAGACCCTTTCTGAAAATTGCTGCCAGCGCACATTCATTCCATTGAGTGAGCACAGACCACTTCCTAAACTTCTGACAATATATCTCGACCTCATCCTGACCCTGACACAGAGCCAGCAAATTTTTCTCTGCCTGATCCACTGAATTAGGTTCATCATAAAGCAATCCGAGCGCCAGAAAAAACGCATCAATATTACATAATGCAGGATCTCCTGGCGCAAGGGAAAATGCCCAGTCTTGAGTGTCGCCACGTAATAAAGAAATAATGATCTTAACTTGTTGAACTGGGTCACCAGAGGAGCGGGGTTTCAAAGCCAGAAACAGTTTACAATTATTTTTAAAACTCAGAAACTTAGCTCTATCTCCAGAAAACAAATCAGGAATAGGAATTCTTGGTTCTAACATAGAATTCTGAACCACAAAGTCTTGAATATTTTTTACTCTTGCAGTGAGATGATCCACACAAGAAGACAGACCTTTAATGTCCATCACTACACCTGTGTCCTGAACCACCCAAATGTCTAGGGGAAAAGAAAGACAAAACACAGTACAGAGAAAAAAAAATGGTCTCAGAACTTCTCTTTTCCCTCTATTGAGAAGCATTAGTACTTTGGGCCTCCAGTACTGTTATGAACTGGTGATTCAGAACCACAATAGACCTAGTGGTTAAGAGCACACAAAGTGACCTGATAGTTACTAATAACATAGGACGAGCTCTGAGACGTGGGAACTCTGCTGACCGCAATCCCTAATCCTATCATACCACACTAGAGGTAGCCGTGGAGTGCTCCTGACCAGACCTAGGCGCCTCGGGCACAGCCTGAGAAACTAGCTAGCCCTGAAGATAGAAAAATAAGCCTACCTTGCCTCAGAGAAATTCCCCAAAGGAAAAGGCAGCCCCCCACATATAATGACTGTGAGTAAAGATGAAAATACAAACATAGAGATGAAATAGATTTTAGCAAAGTGAGGCCCGACTTACTGAATAGACCGAGGATAGGAAAGATAGCTTTGCGGTCAGCACAAAAACCTGCAAACAACCACGCAGAGGGCGCAAAAGGACCTTCCGCACCGACTAACGGTACGGAGGTGCTCCCTCTGCGTCTCAAAGCTTCCAGCAAGCAAGAAAAACCAATATAGCAAGCTGGACAGAAAATATAGCAAACAAAAGTAACACAAGCAAAACTTAGCTTATGCAGGGCAGACAGGCCACAAGAACGATCCAGGAGAGAGCAAGACCAATACTGGAACATTGACTGGAGGCCAGGAACAAAGAACTAGGTGGAGTTAAATAGAGCAGCACCTAACCACTTAACCTCGTCACCTGAGGAAGGAAACTCAGAAGCCGCAGCCCCACTCACATCCACCAGAGGAAGCTCATAGACAGAAGCAGCCGAAGTACCACTCATGACCACAGGAGGGAGCTTGACCACAGAATTCACAACAAAATCCGCAAAGAAAACCGCAGCAAAAACGCACAAAAAACGCTGCGGAACTTCACAAAAAATGCAACAAATTCGCAGGTGCGTTTTCTGCCAGGAGAGGCAGAATTCGCACCAGAAATTCCTAAGCCTAAGCCGCAACGCGTGCACATAGCCTGAAGGTGTATTCCCATCACAGACATTTATGGCATATCCAGTAGAGATAAGCAAATCGATTTGCAGGACCCTGGTCCAGGAGCTGTGTCAATATTCCATGGCCGTGGATGGTTGCCCTGAATACTGTATCTTATCTGCCGGCATCCCAGGTGCCTCTTCTGATTAGTAAGCTTGTTGTGATGCACGCATAATGTTGCGCAGGGCTACTAATTAGATGAGGTGTTTGGAATGATGCAGGTAGTAGTAAGTTTTCAAGGTTCCTGTCTGGGGGCCACGGACTACTGATGTGGCCACTGAACCTGAATCCAGAGAATCGATTTGCATCTCTTTGATGAAGATGGCTCTTACTACAGTTATTGCTTTTCTACTCATTCTGTGTAACACTGGGGCCCCCTATTGGTCACCAGTTACAACTGCAACTTCTGCCTTTTCCTACACTTACACCGCTGGATTAAAATAATATGATTCTAATCCGCAAGGTCTCTCGTTACATCGCCCCTACCAATTCTCATTCCATTGTATTAAAGCAGGCATCTGTGTGCCGCCGGCATATAAACCTGGTGATTTCATGGAAGGCACATTTATGGAGCCATCTAATTGAAACTGTAACGCACATCCTGAGAAAGCGGGATCATGCAGATATCATTTTGCAAGCAAGAGAATTGATTTGAGCCTTTGTGGGTTGCATGGAAAAATTGGGCACCTCGGGGGTAGACGAGGCAGAGCACTGACGATGGTGTGGCGGGCGGAGGCACAGTGAAGGCAAGATGTATAATATTAAGTATCGGAGGGAATTTGCTCATGGGACTTCATAGATACCGTGCGCATGGAGAACAGGAGGAACTAAGACTTGTGGATATGTGGAATAAGGGCTGGACCTAATATTCTGAGTACAAAAATATGGGCTACGAGGATCTTTTGGGTCCACTAGGCTCTATGGCCCGCGTGCGACTACATCCCATGCACCCAACTGACTCACCCCACAGGACAGTGTGGCCCTATACCTGCGGAAACGTCCATGCATTTGTGTCTAGTGTTACATTTTGCCCATATTAAGAAGGTTTGGTGATGTCTATGTTCTTGGATAACTACTGATTTCTGAAACAAAGGGGTTCCATAGAGCTTTCTACCCCCTTTACTACAAGGACTTATAAAGCTACCCAAGAGGGATGTCATGCTGATAACCAGCCACTCACCTGACATCACCAACAGCCGGATCCAAGACGCCCAGGTCCACATCTTTGCCATCCATTCTTTCTAAAATGTGTTTTCCTTCTTGAACAGGAAGTGAACAGCGACTGCCGGAGAAGAGACCGTCAGTCATAATTACGTGATTCTATAAACTCCTAACAGGTTGTTTGCCAGAAAACTTTAAGGAAAGTTGTAGAAGCATGAGGATACGTAAGCTGTGTACTTTGGGTGGGGGTGCACATTTGGCCGCTGACTGTAACCCATCCATTATTTAGCTGCGTGAATACAGTACAGAACCCACAGTGTAACTCTTCTTTGGCAAGTGTTGTTCCTGCTTACAGAGGACTCGAGAAGATCCTGCCAACTATATAATAGCAAACAACAAGCTGTGGGGAGAAATGGAAATCTATGTACACATGAACTGGCGCTAGAGATGTTTGTATCACTGTGCTGAGCAATGGGGACGTAATGTGAACCATTAACCCGTGACTGCACCCTAAGCAAGGTTACAATTGTGCTCAAAAGTTTACATACCCTGGCAGAATTTTTGCTTTCTTAGCCTTTTTCCAGAGAATATGAATGATAACACCAAAACTTTTTCTCCACTCATGGTTAGTGGTTAGGTTAATCCATTTATTGTCAAACTACTGTGTTTTCTCTTTTTAAATCATAATGACAACCCAAAACATCGAAATGACCCTGATCAAAAGTTCACATACCCCATTTCTTAATACCGTTTATTGCCCCCTCTAACATCAGTGACAGCTTGAAGTCTTTTGTGATGGTTGTGGATGAGGTTCTTTATTTTGTCAGATGATAAAGCTGCCCACTCTTCTTGGCAAAAATCCTCCAGTTCCTGTAAACTCCCGGGCTGTCTAGCATAAACTGTGCGCTTGAGATCTCCCCAGAGTGGCTCAATGATATTGAAGTCAGGAGACTGAGATGACCACTCCAGAACCTTCACTTTGTTCTGCTGTAGCCAATGACATGTCGACTTGGCCTTGTGTTTTAGATCGTTGTCATGTTGGAACGTCCAAGTACGTCCCATGCTCAGCTTCCGGGCTGATGATTGCAATTTTTCCTCCAGTATTTGCTGATAACATGCTGTATTCATCTTTCCTTCAACTTTGACCAAGTTTCCTGCGCCTTTGTAGCTCACACATCCACAAAACATCAGCGATCCACCTCCGTATTTCATAGTGGGAATGGTGTTCCTTTCATCATAGGCCTTGTTGACCTCTCTCCAAATGTAACTTTTATGGTTGTGGCCAAAAAGTTACATTTTGGTCTCATTACTCCACATTACCTTGTTCCAGAAGTTTTGAGGCTTGTCTCTGTTCTGTTTTGCATATTATAGGTGAGATACTTTGTGACATTTGTGCAGTAATGGCTTTCTTCTGGCGACTCGACCATGCAGCCCATTTTTCTTCAAGTGCCTCCTTATTGTGCATCTTGAAGCGCCACACCACTAGTTTTCAGACAGTCCAGTATTTCAGCTAATGTTTTTTATGGGATTTTCCTTGCATCCCGAACTATTTTCCTGGCAGTTGTGGAGGAAATTTTTGGTGGTCTACCTGTCTGTGGTTTTGTTTTCACAGAGCCCCTGATTTTTACATTTTTTAATCACAGTTTGAACGCTGATGACTGGCATTATCAATTCCTTGGATATATTTTTGTATCCCTTTTCTGTTTTATACAGTTCAACTACCTTTTTCCATAGATCCGTTGACAGGTCTTTTGCTTTCCCCATGACTCACAATCCGGAAACATCAGTGGCTGGATGAACGATGCAAGAGTCTGTCTGGATCCCAGAAACTCGCTCAGCTTTATGCACACAAATTGATTACAAGCAAACAGGTCACAGGCGAGGATGTTACCTTTAGTAACCATTCAAACCCATTTGTGTCAACTTCTGGTCATGTTATCAGGCCAAAATCACCAGGGTATGTGAAATTTTGATCAGGGTCATTTGGCTGTTTTTGGTTGTCATGATTTAAAAAGAGCTCAGCTGTTCTAAGGTCCCTGTCCGCATTCTGTGCTCTGCAGTTTCAAAGTACCATCTTGCATATTTAGTTCTGCCGTTCCTCAACCAAGGTGCCATCCAGTATACTCAGCTCCAGGTGCCTTCTCGACACTTCAGCCAGCTTACCTCTAGCCATCATCAGCTACTTCAACCTTCTTTGTTCCGGCTAGTTCTCCTCGATTCCTCTTCCTCAAATTTTGGTGCCTGCTGTATTCCATCTTCTCAACTGGATCAAAGACTTTGAGGATCCACCTCGTCAGGTGAGACATAACATTTAGGAGGTCTACTCTTATTTTGTAACTGAGAAAGAGAACCGTGCGCACCACTATATGAGGTGCCAGGGTAGGCTCCAACACCGTTACCAATAATAATAAGAAACCCGGCACTCAACTTTGAAGTGATCAATCAACGGTTTGGAGCGATCAAAGGAACCATAACTGATTTAATGAGCCATTTCACTGTACCGTCCGTGTGTACTTACACGTGCATGGCTTAATCTTTGAGACAAGCATATGCTACTGACAGGATCAACCAGGTAGTAAATCAGTTATGGTTCCTTTGATCTACTTTATCTCATCCCCAGTTCTTCCTACGGATGCTGCGCCCCTTTAAACCACCATCACACAGAGGAGCAGATATGAAGACTCGGTCATTTCATTTGGAGGTTTTTGTAATCTAAGCAATTTTTCTATTATTAACTTTCTAATTTCCCGACTGACTGGCTGCCTGGTAGAGACGATGCAGAAAATTACTTCTACCTATGATGAGACATGGCTGGCCCCCATTGCAGCCCCCTTCTGCCTTACCTGAGCAGTATATCACAGGGAGTGTCTATTCTTCTCTGCATTTACAGACACTTGCATTGTTCCAGTTCATTTCATAAGTCACAGTGTTCCAGGAGCTGTTCTGAGTCCCCGGTGTCACCTCCCTCTACACACAGGGATCACGCTGACCCGACTGATAAAGGCCAGATTCATTATGACCACTTCTATCTGACCCTTTCCTTCTATAAAAAAATGAATGCAAGTCATCACTTAAAGTTTAACTAAACTTTCACTACTTTTTTGACATGATGTAGCCCCTCTGAAGCCCTGTTGATCAATGTGGATTTTGCAGCAGAGTCCTCTCCGAAATCCATGTACAGATTCTGAAGGTACATTAATGCTTTTTTATGAGGATTTTGACATGTATTCTGCTGCAAAATTCCTATCAAAAACTTCTTCAAGCACTCTTTATGGGCAAGTTCATAAAGAGTTTTTGGTGCAGAAACTCTCCAAATCCTCCTTCAAATCTCAAAACTCCTCAAAATCAAGTTTCTGCTCTAAAAACTGTTCAATAAGATCTTGTGCACATACCCTAAAGAAGCTTTCAGAAACTTCAGAGAATATAGTCACAGGGAATTTTGGTTTGGAAGTCATGTTTTCCGTGAAGCACTTTTGAAGAGATTTTTGAAGCATATTTTTCTATGAACTTTTTTTGTAGTATTTTGACTTGACAGTTTTTGTGCATTAAAGAGTGTTCACATTGAGGTGTTTTTGATGAGTTTTCGGGGAAGAAACTCTCCAAATATTATGAGGAGTTCAAAAACCTTGAGTTTTTTTTTGAGAATTGGATTATGTGTACACTTCATAATTTTTTCCTGGTCAAAACTCTTCAGGAGAATGCTGGTGGTCGTTTTCCTGAGGTGGCTTCTCTGTCGTTCTTGCTGCATCTCTGCCGGAGGTGGCTTTCAGTCTATATTGTTAATTAGGGCGCAGTTAGGTGACCGTATAAATTAGACCATAATGCACGGACTGGTCGGAGGGTCTCCTGACCCAAGCATGACTTCTTCATAAAAATATATCAAGCTGTCACGTTCGAGCTGGGAGACCAACTGACCAGTCCGTGCATTCTGGTCCGATCTCGGTCCGATTTATACGGTCGTCTGACAGCGCCCTTATAGACAGATTAATGTGCGTCACTTTTTAACTGCTGAATTGGGAAGCAGTTTAAAAACGGCTATGTCATTTTGACCTTGCTATGCATTATGCCCACTTTATGGGGCTATTTTTCGGGCAGAATCCCTCTGAAATTGACGGTGTTCTCTTACCCATGGAGAGTTTCTGCTCTGAAAATACCCTAAAATAAGCAGCATGCCTGCTTTTTTTTGCAGTTTTCAAAACCTTATTGGAAACAAAAAAGATTTTGGCTTAGGATGTGGATTTTGGAGCAGATCTGCTTTAACATTTTCATCAAAAAACGCATTGTGAATGAAGCCAAATCTAAACTACAGGAGTGCATGCAGGTAATAGTTAACTTGGGAGCCGGCACAGACGTGACATTGCAGGTACTGCGGCTGTGTTTCTGTGGGAAGCTGAGCCAGACACAGATCATGAGGTTGTATTACAATTTCAATTGAATCTTTGCTCCCAGAGGCCCCTATGTACACGGCAAACTCATTCTGCATTCAAAAGAGTGGTCTCAGAGCACAGCAGACGCCCCCTGGGTATTTTTGGAACTAATTAAGAGAGAAAGAGAAATTAAAAAAACAAACCAGAAGCAGAAACGCTTTCTCAGCCATCAACTTACACTGCTAAATATTAGAGAACCGGGGAGAGAAAAAGGAAGTAATAGGTACGAGGCGACTCGCCTTAATGACTCCTTCTCAGATAAGCTGAATTGACACAACAAGGCGCATTTCTAAAAAAAAGTGTCATTTCAACAATATTTTTTTTCTTATTGGCAACTTGGTGCAATTTGTATGTGACATAAGGACAAATTCACCAAAAATATTGCACAATTGTAGTGTCATTCATGGGCAAATGTCAGGGACTGAAGGGTCATGGTGTCCATGGTGTCCTGGGTACACACTGCACAAGTTATGCCGTGTTCACATGAGTGTATATAAAATCGTCCGTTTTACCTCCAGAAAAAAATGTTGATTTTTCATCCGTGTAGTCATCTGTGTGTCCGCTTTTATGTCCGTATGCCATCCGTGTTTCCGTTTTTATGTCCGTATGCCATCCGTGTGTCCGTTTTTATGTCCGTATGCCATCTGTGTGTCCGTTTTTATGTCCGTATACCATTTATCCATTTTTATGTCCACATGCCATCTGTGTTTCAATTTTTTATGTCTGCACACCATTCGGGTGTCCGGTTTTATGTCTGCATGTCATCTGTGTGTCAGTTTTTTATGTCTGCACACCATTCAGGTGTCCGGTTTTATGTCCGCATGCCATCCGTGTGGCCATTTTTTATGCCTGCATGCCATCCGTGTGGCCATTTTTTATGCCTGCATGCCATCCGTGTGTTTTTTTGTCCACATGCCATCCATATGTGTTTTTTTCTGTCTGCATGCCATCCATGTGTTTTTTTGTCCACATGTCATCCGGGTGTCCGTTTTTATGTCCGCATGCCATTCGTGTCTGTTTTTTTTATGTTCATATGCCATCCGTATGTCTTTTTATGTCCGCATGCCATCTATGTTTCCGATTTTTATGTCCGCATGCCACCCCGGTTTCCATTTTAATGTCCGTATGTCATCCGTGTGTCCATTTTTTATGTCTGCATACCATCTGTATGTCAATTTTTTAATGTCTGCATACCATCCAGGTGTCCATTTTTTATGTCCGGATGCCATCCGTGTGTCCATTTTTTATGTCCATATGCCTTTTGTGTGTTTTTTTATGTCAGCATGCCATCCGTGTGTCTTTTTTATATCCGCATGATCAAAACTGATAGGATATGGACACCACACAGACCAATGCAAGTCAGTGGGGTAATTCACATGAACATTTCTACACATGAATCGATAGCCTGCGTGAAAAAAATCTCAGCAGGCACTACTTTGATCCGTATTCTGGATCAGACTCACTGATTATAAGACAATGGGTGTGTAAAGAAAAGGATCATACAGGGGTTACCATCCATACGTCATGCATTTTACACAGATACTATGAGGACTAGAGAAGTGGACCCTCTGGGTCACGGCTTCAGAACCCCCCGAGGGTGAGTGGACCAGATGGAGCCACCCCCTGTACAGGGAGCGTTAGGGACAGGCCCAAGGAGGGTGAAGCCGCAACTGCTGGAGCCAAAGGGATGACTGAGGAAAGGACTGAAGGAGAACAGAAGATGGGGGAAGGTGCTACAGAGGAGACCAATATGGCGGAGGCACAATACGGACGGCGGCAGCAAAGACAAAGTACTGACCGGTAAGATGAAAACACACGTTTGACGGAACAAGACAGGAACACAGGACTGGTAGGCATGGCAGGAACTCAGGACTGGTAGGTACGATGGGAACACAGGACTGGTGGGCACGGCAGGAAACACAGGACTGGATGGAACGGCAGGAACACAGGACTGGAAGGAACGGCAGGAACACAGGACTGGAAGGAACGGCAGGACTGACAGGAATGGCAGGAACACTGGACTGGAAGACTCGGCAGGAACAGCAGGACTGACAGGAATGGCAGGAACACTGGACTGAAAGACACAGCAAAGGATGCAGGAACCGGAGCCAAAGAACCTACAGAGATGCTGGCGAAAAACCAGCAAACGCAATAGACGCAAAGGCGTCTGAGCAGGGCAGGGGCTGGGAAGAAGTACCGGACGGGCGCCGCCATATTGGAGGTGGAGCCACCAGGTCACGACCTCCCAGAAGCCCCAGCAACGAAAGTTGCGCGTCTGCGCATGCAGAATGGACGAGCGCCAAAGAAGCTGGAAGACGGAGAGCAGGAAGGAGCTTCGGGAGCGCGCCGGCCAGACAGGTAAGTATGAGATAGCGGCGTAAAAGATACATAACAATGGTAAAGATAGAAAACTGTATTTGTCCTTTATTATCTATTAAATTGTTCATATAAAAACGGATGCCGTACAGATGTACAGAATAGGCATACCGATGAAGAATTGTCAGTTTTTTTGGAAAGTAAAAAGAATCTTTTCCATAAGCTTGTGCTAACCTGGCCTTATAATAAGTGAGTCTGTAATAAGCCTTGTAAGCCTTGTAATAAGTGAGTCTGATCCAGAATCAAAGTAGCGAATGCTGCAATTTTTTGGTTACACACAGAACATCAATGATCTAACACATTGACTTGCATTGGTTACCATGCTGTCCGAATGCTATCAGTTTTGCATGCGGCACACGGAAGTTTAATAAGTTCATCTTGAAAAGCCCTTACACAAATTTTTTTTAATTAAATATGTGTATACTAGATGGCAGCCCGATTCTAAAGAATCGGGAGTCTAGAATCCATATATACTTGAAATTCGGCAGGAGCTTGAAGAGCAACGTCACTGGGCCCGCCTCCACGCAGTAGAAACTTGCTGTGAGGTAAAAATTCAAAAATCACACCAAAATGGCGGGCGGAGTGTGTCACAGTACGGCACGTTTCTGATTGGTCGCTCGCAGCAGGCGGCAACCAATCAGACACTGGACACTGTTGACGTCACTTATCTCCGGACATTAGCTCCGGACAGGAAATTGGCACAAATTGCAGGAAGTAGTATTCTAGGCAATTATATATTAGATGTGCATGTCATGAAGTTTGAATGTATTAATATTATCATCAGAGACGTAGCTAGGGTTTTGTTTTGGGGGGCAAAACTTCTGCGTGGGCCCCTAACCAGGTAACCCTGATTACAACTATGTTGGCGCACCCCAATTGTGGGTATAGGAGAACCTCAGCAGACGAACCTCAGCAAACTGTACAGATTTTTACTAAGAAAAATCTCTGTAAAAAGACCAACACTGATATTACTGCGATACGGTGACATATAGTGGTAGATACCAGTGCTGCAGAATATATAAGAGATCACAGCACAGTTATAGATGATGACTTACTGCTGATGTTCTTTCTGATGGAATCGTTCACTTTTTTCATCTTTTCCATCTGGCCCAGACTGACATGACAACTTCTTCCAGCCACGACTCGTCTGCAAAGTTTACAACAAAGTCACAATTGATTTCTCACATTTCCAGCACCGTCCCAATGAAATCCCAACCGGTACAAACTCCTTATCCTGCTGGTATCCCAATGCTGAGCCGCTGCTGATATATCTGTCCCTATTACTGCACCTACTGTGTGGTACAGTGTGAACTCTAACAGGTGAAAGAACCCTCTGGAATATATTAATGCCCTGTGCAAGTACCACAGAAAACAGTGCACATGTTTGGTCCCCTAGAAAGTAATAATGCCCTCTGTGTGCCCCTTTCACAGTCACAGTAATCTGAGTTCCCCTATAACAATAAGTGCCCACTTAACACTTAGTAATGTCCCGCGTCTCCCCCTGCACAGCTCTCCTATACACAGTATAATGACCTCTCACTGTATTGTACCCAATACACAGTATAATGACCTCTCACTGTATTGTACCCAATACACAGTATACTGACCCCTTAGTAGCCCCAACTGTTTGATGGCCCCATCACTGTATGATGGCCCCCACACTGTACAAAGTCCCCACATTGGCTCCCACACTGTATGATTACCCCATAAATAGCCTCCATATGGTATAATATGCACCCCATAGTCCTCCATATAGCATAATGCACTCCTCATAGGCCTCTATATAGTATAATGCACTCCCCATAGGCCTCTATACAGTATACTGCACTCCTCATTGGTCTCTATATAGTATAATACACACCCCATAGTCCTTCATATAGTATAATGCACTCCCAGTAGGCTTCCATATGGTATAATACACTGCCTATAGGCCTCCATATAGTATAATGCACTCTCCATAGGCTTCTATATGGTGTAATGCACTGCACATAGGCCTCCATATAGTATAATGCACTCTCCATAGGCTTCCATATGGTATAACGCACTGCCTATAGGCCTCTATATGGTATAAAGCACTCTCCATAGACTTCCACATGGTATAACACACTGCCCATATGCCTCTAAATAGTATAATGCACTCTCCATAGGCTTTCATATGGTATAATGCACTCTCTATATGCTCCAATATGGTATAACACACTGCTTATAGGCCTCTAAATAGTATAATGCACTCTCCATAGGCTTCCACATGGTATAATGCACTGCCCATAGGCCTCTATATAGTATAATGCGCTCTCCATAGGCTTTCATATGGTATAATGCACTGCCCATAGCCCTCTACATAGTACTAGATTGTGGCCCGATTCTAACGCATCGGGTATTCTAGAATATGCATGGACAATGATGATTCCAGAATTCGCGGCAGACTGTGCCTGTCGCTGATTGGTCGAGGCAACCTTTATGACATCATCATCGCCATGGCAACCATTATGACATCTACGTCGATACTGTGCCCGTCGCTGATTGGTCGAGGCAACCTTTATGACATCATCGTCGCCATGCTGTGGCCCCATTCGAACGCATCGGGTATTCTAAAATATGCATGTCCCCGTAGTATATGGACAATGATGATTCCAGAATTCGCGGCAGATTGTGCCCGTCGCTGATTGGTCGAGGCAACCTTTATGACATCATCGTCGCCATGGCAACCATTATGACATCTACGTCGATAGTGTGCCGTCGCTGAATCAGAAACGTGGGATTTCTACGTCTTTTATGACGTCCTGATTGGCGACCTCAACCAATCAGAGACGCGGGATTTCCAGGACAGACAGACAGAAAGACAGATAGACAGACAGACGGAAAAACCCTTAGGCAATTATATATATAGATAATGTACTCTCCTTAGGCTTCCATATGGCATAATGCATTGCTCATAGGCTTCCATATAGTATAAAGCACTCTTTGTAGGCTTCCATATGGTATAAGGCACTGCCCATAGTCCTTCATATAGTATAATGCACTCTCCATAGGCCTCTATATGGTATAATGCACTCCCCATAGGCTTCAATGTGGTATAATGCACTGCTCATAGGCCTCCATATAGTATAATGCACTCCTCATAGGCCTATATATAGTATAATGCACTCCCCATAGGCCCCCCACTCTGCTGCTCGCGAGCCTCAGAGCGGCCCGGTGGCAGTGCAGGGAGATTGGGTCTCTCTGCTCTGCTGCAGAGTTTAACTGTATGGACACCCTTTGTCACACCGACAACGGCGATAAGGGCAGGACGGCATACTGGGACCCGCACCTGTCCCTGTCACTATAATGGGGCCCTGGCTTTCCCTTATCTCAGGGGTACCTATGATGGTTAGGAGGCCTGAGCTGCTAGCGTATCCCTGTCTCCTGTGCAGGCCCTATCAGTGGCCCCCTCTCCCCCCCAGGGAGGTGGACCGCACCAGTGTATAAATACAACAATAAATAGGGTATACAGACAAGGTAACTAAAAGTCTCAAACTCACCAAATGCTCACACAACCACAGAGGAAACACAGAGATGGAAGAGAAGGAAAAAACTAGGAAGGAAAACAGGTTTAACATGCAACCAAAACAGCAGACACCAATCTCTGTAAATAAACCTCCAAGCTCCAACACTACGCTCCTTCAACCTCCAAGCCAGGCAGCAGAACTGATCACTGACAATAGCTGTAGTCAAGGCTGGGTCTATGTAGAGGAGGAGATTACAAAATCCACTTCGGCTGAGAGACCCAGCTCACAGCATCTCAGCAAGAAGGTTAACTCCTGCACTGCTGGCACAAAGCAGCCAGGAGCCAGGTCAGAATACAGGAGAAGAGCTTCTGTTCACTGTGTGAACGAGGCCCAGAGCGCTGTGGTTCTCTGGAACCTCTCTGTTGCGGTAGCCCCGTGACACCCTTTCCATGTATCATACTGCCGCTGCCGCCTCCTCAGCCCTGTCATACTTACCTGTCTTCAGCGTCCCGGCGCGCCTCTCCTTCTGCAGCTTCTTCCCCTCTGCGCTCGCTCCTGGCCTCTGCTTCTCGTGCGTGCGCGCATGCCAGGTTCAGCGCGCACACTTTTGATCTTCAGTCGGCGCTCCTTTCTGTCCACTCTATGGTCCTGGAGGACTAGTACCCGGAAGTCGGCGCTCCTTATCGTCCTCTCTATGGTTCTGGAGGACTGGTACCCGTAAGTGCCGCGCTGCCTTAAGGTATTTAAACTGCTTCCTGCCGTCCCTCTGTGCCTGGTGATCATTTGTCCCTTCAAGTGCTCCTGGCTGCCCTTGGTCTCTTTTAGTCCATACCCTCTGACTTTGGGTTAATCCGGTTTTTCTAATATCCTGCCAGTCTCTGCGTTGCTGCAGTACCTCCGTCAGTCCCTGTGGCACTGCAATACCTCCGTCAGTCCCTGTACCGCTGCAGTACCTCCGTCAGTCCCTGTGTCACTGCTATACCTCCGTCAGTCCCCGTACCACTGCAGTACCTCCGTCTGCTGCCAGTTCTGTGTCCCTGCAGTACTCTCCTATCCTGTGGTCCTACCGTCTTCGCCTCTTCTTGGTCTTCTCCCGTCCCGGTCCTCCAGCTTCCGTGGCGATAGTCCCTCACGGGCCTGCCCCTAACTCTCCCTGTGTAGGGGGCGGTCTATCTGGTCAGCTCGTCCGTGAGGGGTTCGTTGTCGCGGTCTAGAGGGTCCACTATCCGTTTAGCCTCTTAGAACTGTCACACCATGCCAGTACAGTTAACAGTAGCGTAGCTCTGGGTGGGCCCCTCATAGCATGGGATCCAGGGCGACTAACCCCCATTGCCCTGCGATAGCTGCGCTACTGATTCTAACCTACCGCTGCATTCTCTGATGTCCAGTGCTGTTCTGCTCATCTTCTTAGTGATTGTAACCGTGATTCCAACTAGCCGGCTCACTCCGGAAGTTTCTTTTACAATGAAAGCCAGTTCTGTTCTGCGGTTCTCTGTCCATGGCCTATGCAGACTCTTCTGAGTGGGATTCTGCCCCGTCTCTGTCTTTAGCTTCAAGACACATCCAGACTGGTGCACATGGTCTGTGCATTCACCAGCTAACACATTTGCCTCTGCTACATCCAGCAGCCGGACACTTCCTCAGGAGACTATCAGTCCATGAAGCTACTTCCTGGCTCTTAGCAAAACCCTGCAGGCACATCTAATCAATGCAGCAAACCCTTCCCACCCCCCCGCCCCCCCGCGCAGAACTGGGCCAGATGTACCGTATGTGCCAATGATGGGACCCATTGTAAGCATACCAGAAGATTACAAAGAGGGAAACAAAAAATGGCCAACAAAACACTCATTTCTTGGGTGATAAGATCGTCTTTGCAGGTACAAAAACCCCTGTTATCGGCAGCACAAAGCACTGTGTAAGTACGGGATGTGCTGACAATAACATGATGCAAGAATATGACACATAACACAATGATCACAGTAAAGATCGTTCTGTTTCCATCAGCACTTGTAAACCAGTGAAGCACCAATCTACTTGCATATAGTCAATCAGCGCTCGATAATGGGCCAATTCAGATCAGAAACTAGACTTGTAAACGCACGCAGATACATACGTATATCAGAATGCCTAACTATAGTCCCTACATCTGTATAGGAGGCCATAATACAGAAGCTCCAGACTGAAATAAATACAGTCCCCCGACAATCCAGACCCCCGCCAATAAGTCCCTACTTATAGACCATAGATCTGTCCTTTATACAGACCTTGGTCCAGTCTCTCTCAATATACCAATATACAGTACATACCACTAGACCTCAAACCAAACACCCATTTACAGACCCCAAACCAGATGACCCCCAGTTTAAAGATCCTGGGCCTATGTACAGTCGTCAGGCCAGAATCTTCTGGATACAGCCCTCAGCCCCCTCCAGATACTGATCTAAGACAAGACCAGCTTAGACATCTCAAAGCCTTTTTTACCCCTATTCTGTAAGTGCTGAGTTCCCTGACAATTGGCGAGTAGGATTTGATATAAATGGAGATCGCTATGGGGAAGTATCTCCTGTATGACACATTCGTCACTGTGTTGCACTTTCTATGATAAACAGACTTGAAGTTCGCGTGTTGACCAGGGGTTTTCCTGGCACTATGGTTTTCTCTTTTAAAAATGATCTGATGTCTCTATAATGAGCTTCGTAATTCTTGGTTTCCTTTCTTTTCATTTTTTAGCTCCCTTCAGCCATAGTTGTGTTTTTTCATTGTACACATCCAGACCTTCTTGCCAGCTCTCTGTCAGTCCCTCTAGAGGCAGAGCTCACACACTCCCACCCTCTGTACCCACTCTACCTACAAAGCACCATCCTTAGACTCCCATACATTCTCAAGAGAGGGTAAATTGCTGTACTCCGTTTTTGCTTCCTAAAATTCCTCCCACTTTACCAAGAATGTGTTCAGACTTCCCTGTGGTTACTAATGTTAGAGTAGCTGACACTGGCTCATTGCACTGTATGAGATACGAGTCAAATAATGTACATAGTTCCCAACAGTGGGACAGTCCTGAATTTGGGAGAACTGTCTCGCGGTCCTTGGATGGTCAGGACCAGTACAATATATAAAACTGAGTTCATTGCTTAGTAGTTTCTCCTGCTCTTTCCGTCTCTTGAGGAGGACCATGCATCTATGTGCTCTGTACATACTTCTATTCATTATTTAATTATCTTTTCCTGAAGTTTAGTTTCCCCAGAATTTGAACACCCAACCTGTATCATTGGAGACAGCAGCACTAGCCATTGGCTACAGTGCTAAATCTGAGAGAATTTTCTGTACCCGAATGTGCATAATATTCTTCTTCTGTACAGGCGCACTATACCAGTGCATTTCTTCATACATGAATTACTTTCAATGAATATAATATATACACACTTTATTATCTAATCCCATCTGTGTGTTAGGGGTCGAGTTCCCGCCTCTGCACAGGGGGAATATCGAACCATCTCCACTGCGGTCTCCCATTCTTCTCCAGCCGCAGTGGAGCCTGCTCAGATGGTTACTGTTGCCTTTCCAGGCTCATCCATTGGTGCCAGTACTGGTTAGCGGCGAGCAGACATCTCTGGGACCTGCTTTTCCCTTTCTGAGCATGCCCAGGGTGAGTCCTCTCATTGGAGGTCGGGGGTCACATGCTCCGGGACTACAGCAGCTCCCATTGGTCCTCTAGGAAGATCCTGAAGTGGCTCAGGTACTGTAGCAGCTCCCATTGGTCCTTTAGGAAGGTCCTGTAGTTGCTGTAGCTGTATAAGGTTCGCATGGCCATGCGCCAGTATCAACTAAGTTGTGTGTTCTGCGCCAGTGTGGTCATGTGTATGTGGTTTCAGGGCCCGGCTGAAATAAGCCCCTAGAATACCGGCACGGCGGACCCCGGATTGCAAACGCACTTATTTCTTTCTAAATATATATTTGGTGCATTCCGCCAAACCCTAACACTGTGTTCCAGAAAAAAATCAAGAACCTTTATGTTTTACTTACTTCTGCTCATTTTTATTCAGTATAAAAAATACAAAGTAAAAAGTCATCGGCTAAAATGGTAAATAACATAAATGCCCGTATTTTGCTTTGGGAATAAGGCCCGAAACCAGTCATGAAAGGGTTAATCTGCCCCTAACGCAACTGAGCGCTCGTCTTTCCTGGCACTGTGCACAAGCCGCCACTAGGGGGCGATCATTCCTTTCGGCTCAGGGCGGAGTCGCAGTTGCCGCTCTCTAAGCACTGAACCGTGGGCGGAGTTATGTGAAAATAGGTGGGCGTGAACGCGCATGCGTGCCACTCTCCCGTTACCCGGAGACGGCGCCGAACGGATTCCTGTGCTGAGGTAACCGTAGAAAACGGGAGCCCAGCGACGTTACGAAAGGGAGGGCCGAGCTATGCCCCGGAGGAAGGTAAGGGCAAGGTGACGTAAGATACAGGCTTGGCTGTAGGCGGCAGCATGGAAAACGCGAGAAGGGCAGCACTCCCTATGGCTGGCAGGCTCAGAGCTGTGAGCGAACACCCGAACTGTGGGCCGTTCTACTAACACTGCAGTTTGTCAGCCTCGGCTCATGAAAGGCCCCAGTGTGAGAAATGCAGTCAAAACAAGGCCTGTGTCGGGTTCTCCTGTTCTTTGCTAATTGGGCGTTAGGCAGTGAAGACGCACGCTGATTGGTAGGCAGGCTAATGACTCGGCACCCCATTGGCTGAAGTACTTGTCAGTCATGGCTGGCGCCTCGCGTGTGGGTTTTGAGCTCATTGATACGCTGTGGCGCCAATCACATGAAATGCCGAAGCTTCTGATTTCTGATTGGCTGTTGTGTTGGGTCTCACTCTATCATTGGCTGGTTGTGCTGCCTCTTAACTGTTTGGCGCGCCCTCCTGTGCCGTGATTGGTCCGTAGCCGCCTCTATGCCCCTTTAGCCAGTAGCGTGTGTTGTGGGCGTGGTCATAACAAACGTGTGTTCAGTTGGTCACATGCTCAGGCTGGAGCCCAGTGCTATGGTGCATGTCTGCAGGGGCCAGGCCTTCCCCTGTGGCTACAGTGCTCTCTGCTGCCTACACCCCCAGTCTGTGCCCCTGCATTTAAAGGGATTGTCTGGTTGCACAGTAGAATGGCCAAAGGCTTGCTCTGACTATTCCGCAATCCCCTTTACTCCTCCTCCAGCGTCTGTTCTCTGTTGACAGGGCTGCAGCCAATCACTTGTACTGACTACCTCGGCATGACCACTGGGTCTGGCGACCTTTTAATTCCCGGAGAGGAGGCGCTGGAACGGTACTAGGTATGTGACGCTGATTGTACATAAAGCCTTTACGCTAGTTCACTGTCACACAAGCCAATCCCTTTAAAGCACCACCACTCCAGCAGTTTTTTTTTATTGCCGTGCTGGAGTGGTGTCACTAAGTTCCCTGAATGGCATCATTCCCTGAGAGTTATTCCCCCGATTCATCAGGAAAACCGATTCTTCACTCCAGTATTGAGTGGGAATGTTGGGAGTCGGACGCTCCTGATTCATTAAGGGGTATGTGCCTCTTAAAGGGAATCTGTCGCCACCTATTAATATGGGCACACAGGTTATAGGACTGTTCTCATATCAGATGCCTTGTTGCTGATAAATCCTCTTCTCACTTTATGTAAATGACCTCTTCCAGGCTGTGGGGAGGATGTGCCCGGCGATAGCTCTGCCGTCATTATCACGTGAATCGCCTCACTGTGTGCCGTCGTTCCTCTTCAGTGTTCGCCCCTTCTCTGAGCATTGGCTTCACGTTCCTACTGTGCAGGGGAGTCGCTGGTACTTCCGCTCCCAGTGTTTCTGTGTTCTGGAGAACCAGTGATTCCCTGGTGTAGTAGGAGCATGAAGCCAGTGCCCCATAGCAGGGCAGAACACAGAATAGGGATGACTTCGCAGGCTTGCGCCTCACCAGGAATCTTTCTTCAGCCAGTGACTGGAGTAAGCCTTCTGCCATAGGTAACACCACAACTTTTCATGAATTGGACAAGTTGTGGCATCACGTCCCAACTCCTCCCATGTTGGTGGCGCCGGGCAAAAGTGTGGAAAGTTGCAAAACTTTTGTGAGACTCCACATTGCAATTTATGCCAGAATTTGTTGCAATCACTTTGAATTGGGGCCTATGTTCTCAGGATAAAAAGCACAGTAGGGTCTCGTCTGGGTATAATTGTGACACAAGCACTATCATGGCCTAGTAGTCATCTGCTGCAATGTCCACAGAGTTGTACTGTATATAATAGTCAGAAGAGTGTGCTGCCCATTCAGGAATGAATCCTGAAAGGTTTGATTGAAGATGGTTTATTTGTCAACGCGTTTCAGAGTCAGATCCGACTCCTTCCTCAGGACCACATGAGCCAGATTTAACTCTGAAGATGGTTTATTTGTCAATGCGTTTCAATCAGACTGTTTGATTCCTTCCTGAATCGGCAGCGCTTTAGAAGTCCACTTATTCTGACTCTCTATATTATGTCTCTTGGGAGAAAGAGAGGGAAAAATCAAAGTGAAACAAAAATGGGCTGTGTCCTAAAGAGGTAGAGTTGGGGCGAATCAACTTAGCTGGCCTGGTGCAGCGTCCTTTTTGCATTGACACAAATGTGATACTGCGCCAGGCTGGGTAATCAGAAGAAGAACCATGCACGGCGCCAGGTAAGATGCAGTATTTTCTGTCATAGCCAGTGGAATGGGACATGCAAATTCCCACTAACTCTAGTTAAAGGGACACAGTCATTCTCTATAGGTGGACCCGACATGAAAAGGCTGACGAGTTCCCTTTTAAAGTGTATAGCTGTTCTGGAAGTAGCACAGTGTGTTGGTCTTGATGGTGATTATTGTACCATTGAGTGGTGGTTTTCTCGGCGATGGCGTCAGCATTTTTATTCATTGACCTATCTTAAATCTGCTCACACCAGACCTCCATCTTCTCACCTCTGTCACTGGCCTTTGGGAAGGAGAGCGAGATTTGTCTTGCTGCTGTATGTATCTTGTGTGGGCTGCTCACATCACTATGAGTAGTATGACTGGTAATCCTAATCACAGTCTGTTCCGTAGAGGAATGCTGGAAGCAGTTCGGATGGGACAGAAGATTCCGATTTCTCTACAGACATGGAGCACACCGACAGTTCTGAAAGTGACGCCAACTCCCGAGGGCCTGCACGCATCACCCGATCCACAGCAAGGCTCAGCCAGAGCTCACAAGGTACGTCAGCCGAATTCTGGGTTTGCTGAACGGAATCTCCCTCTACCTGATCTCTCTCTCCACCTGTCAGCAATGAGACCCAATGAGTGCTGGATTAAAGGAAGGAACTCACTGAGTCGGTAACTGATCAAGAATGCTTTCTGTGCTTTGTCACCTTATTACTTCCCTGTACAGATCCGACGTTTATTACCTCGATCACATTTTATGTTCTGATTTCTAATATATATATATATATATGTCTTGGAAATCCCGGCTCTCTGATTGGTCGAGGCCGTCAGGCCTCGACCAATCAGAGAGCGGCACAGCATCGACGTAGAAATCCCGCGTCTCTGATTGGTCGAGGCCGCCAGGCCTCGACCAATCAGCGATGAGCACAGCGACGATGATGTCATAAAGGACGTAGACATCCCGCGTCTCTGATTGGTCGAGGCCTCCAGGCCTCGACCAATCAGCAACGGGCACAGCGACGATGATGTCATAATGGTTGCCATGGCGACGATGATGTCATAAAGGTCGCCTCGACCAATCAGCGACGGGCACAGTGTGCCGCGAATTCTGGAATCATCATTGTCCATATACTACTGGGACATGCATATTCTAGAATACCCGATGCGTTAGAATCGGGCCACAATCTAGTATATATATATATATATACTAAAACAGACCAAAAGTTTGGACACACCCTCTCATTTAAAGATTTTTCTGTATTTTCATGACTATGAGAATTGTACATTCACACTGAAGGCATCAATACTATGAATTAACACATGTGGAATTATATACTTAACAAAAAAGCGTGAAACAACTGAAAATATGTCTTATATTCTAGGTTCTTCAAAGTAGCCACCTTTTGCTTTGACTGCTTTGCACACTCTTGGCATTCTCTTGATGAGCTTCAAGAGGTAGTCACCGAGACTGGTTTTCACTTCACAGGTGTGCCCTGTCAGGTTTAATAAGTGGGATTTCTTGCCTTATAAATGAGGTTGGGACCATCAGTTGTGTTTTGCGGAAGTCTGGTGGATACACAGCTGATAGTCCTACTGAATAGACTGTTAAAATTTGTATTATGGCAAGAGAAAAGCAGCTAAGTAAAGAAAAACCAGCTGCAATCATTACTTTAAGAAATGAAGGTCAGTCAGTCCAAAAAATTGGGAAAACTTTGAAAGTGTCCCCAAGTGCAGTTGCAAAAACCATCAAGCGCTACAAAGAAACTGGCTCACATGAGGACCGCCCCAGGAAAGGAAGACCAAGAGTCACATCTGCTTCTGAGGATAAGTTTATCAGAGTCACCAGCCTCAGAAATTGCAGGTTAACAGCAGCTCAGATTAGAGACAAGGTCAATGCCGCACAGAGTTCTAGCAGCAGACACATCTCTACAACAACTGTTAAGAGAAGACTTTGTGCAGCAGGCCTTCATGGTAAAATAGCTGCTAGGAAACCACTGCTAAGGACAGGCAACAAGCAGAAGAGACTTGTTTCGGCTAAAGAACACAAGGAATGGACATTAGACCAGTGGAAATCTGTGCTTTGGTCTGATGAGTCCAAATTTGAGATCTTTGGCTCCAACCACCGTGTCTTTGCGCAATGCAGAAAAGTTGAACAGATGGACTCTACATGGCTGGTTCCCACTGTGAAGCATGGAGGAGGAGGTGTGATGGTGTGGGGGTGCTTTGCTGGTGACACTGTTGGGGATTTATTCAAAATTGAAGGCATACTGAACCAGCATGGCTACCACAGCATCTTGCAGCGGCATGCTATTCCATCCGGTTTGCGTTTAGTTGGACCATCATTTATTTTTCAACAGGACAATGACCCCAAACACAGCTCCAGGCTGTGTAAGGGCTATTTGACCAAGAAGGAGAGTGATGGGGTGCTACGCCAGACCTGAACCCAATCGAGATGGTTTGGGGTGAGCTGGACCGCAGAGTGAAAGCAAAAGGCCAACAAGTTCTAAGCATCTCTAGGAACTCCTTCAAGATTGTTGGAAGACCATTCCCAGTGACTACCTCTTGAAGCTCATCAAGAGAATGCCAAGAGTGTGCAAAGCAGTCATCAAAGCAAAAGGTGGCTACTTTGAAGAACCTAGAATATAAGACATAATTTCAGTTGTTTCACACTTTTTTGTTAAGTATATAATTCCACATGTGTTAATTCATAGTTTTGATGCCTCCAGTGTGAATTTACAATTTTTATAGTCATGAAAATACAGAAAAATCTTTAAATGAGAAGGTGAGTCCAAACTTTTGGTCTGTACTGTGTGTGTATATATAAATATAATATATTATAATATAATATATTATAATTTTTTTTAAAAATATTTCTTGCTTACAGAGCAGAGGTGCATGGCAGCTTACAGTCCAACTAATCAGTTAGCGTGAAGGGGGGGATTTGTGCTTCTGATCCTAGCCTTGCGGATTGGATTGCATTAGATCCTAGGTTTTCACCGGAGCAGAGAGGAATTGCAGCTGAATATGTCTTATAAGTGCACCCAGGGTATTAACACCGTTCATTAGTAGTTTTGCTCAGTGCTAGCGGTAATGGCTGCTCCATTGATTTTTCAATTAGTTCTGCCTTAAATGAGGAACCGAAGTTCTAAAAGTGCATTTGGTAGCTCTAATTCTGCTGTTTTCATTTTATCAGTCTCTCACTTCTGCTAAATTCTGGTATTGCATGTTTTTGCTTTCGGCAAGGGAGCACAAAAAATGTTGCTAGGTCTCATGCGATGACAGGGATATTCTGGTATAACATATCAATATGATGATCTGTGTCTCTGACCAGGATTCATTCACTGACAGCAAGCACAAGCCAATTTTACCGTACACCCATAAAAGTTGATTTGATCATGTCCAACAAATACAGGACTGATTGCTGTCTGCTAAACAAGCCACTCCAAACTCCTCATAAATGAGCATTCTTGGATCAGTCGAGCATACATGGCTCCCGGGAAAGGAAATGATTGGTGTGTCCGACGTCACTCTTGTCCGTGTCAGTAGGACGTGATCAGGATGATTTTTTTTTTTTTTCTTTCTAGTTTTAAACAGCGGCTCTTTCTTTCTTTTTCTTGGCAGCAAGAAGAGATCTTGAAAATTTACAAAATTGAAACCCACATAATGTTAAAATAAATTGCAGCATGTTCCAGAACATGATGAATAAGTGTTATATAGAGCCAAATGTTCCATGTAAATGGTCTGTAAATTAGGCTATGTGCACACGTCAGGATTTCTTGCAGAAATTTCCTGAACAAAACTGGACATATTCTGTAAGAAATCCGCATGCAGTTTTTATGTGTTTTTTTTTTTTTTTTGCGGATTTTTCTGGAGGTTCCCAAAGCAATAATATAGTGGGGAAATCCAAAAAATAAATCCGTCAAATTAATGAACATGCTGCGGTTTTTACCGCGATGCGTTTTTTTTTCGCGGAAAAAAACGCAACATATAGTTACATAGTTATTAAGGTTGAAGGAAGACTATATGTCCATCTAGTTCAACCCATAGCCTAACCTAACATGCCCTAACATGTTGATCCAGAGGAAGGCAAAAAAAACCCATGTGGCAAAGAGTAAGCTCCACATTGGGGGGAAAAAATTCCTTCCCGACTCCACATACGGCAATCAGACTAGTTCCCTGGATCAACGCCCTATCAAGGAATCTAGTGTATATACCCTGTAACATTATACTTTTCCAGAAAGGTATCCAGTCCCCTCTTAAATTTAAGTAATGAATCACTCATTACAACATCATACGGCAGAGAGTTCCATAGTCTCACTGCTCTTACAGTAAAGAATCCGCGTCTGTTATTATGCTTAAACCTTTTTTCCTCCAAATGCAGAGGATGCCCCCTTGTCCCTGTTTCAGGTCTATGATTAAAAAGATCATCAGAAAGGTCTTTGTACTGTCCCCTCATATATTTATACATTAAAATAAGATCACCCCTTAGTCTTCGTTTTTCCAAACTAAATAGCCCCAAGTGTAATAACCTATCTTGGTATTGCAGACCCCCCAGTCCTCTAATAACCTTGGTCGCTCTTCTCTGCACCCGCTCCAGTTCAGCTATGTCTTTCTTATATACCGGAGACCAGAACTGTGCACAGTATTCTAAGTGTGGTCGAACTAGTGACTTGTATAGAGGTAAAATTATATTCTCCTCATGAGCATCTATGCCTCTTTTAATGCATCCCATTATTTTATTTGCCTTTGTAGCAGCTGCCTGACACTGGCCCCTGAATATGAGTTTGTCATCCACCCATACACCCAGGTCTTTTTCATTGACGGTTTTGCCCAGAGTTTTAGAATTAAGCACATAATTATACATCTTATTACTTCTACCCAAGTGCATGACCTTACATTTATCCCCATTAAAGCTCATTTGCCATTTATCAGCCCAAGCTTCTAGTTTACATAAATCATCCTGTAATATAAAATTGTCCTCCTCTGTATTGATTACCCTGCAGAGTTTAGTGTCATCTGCAAATATTGAAATTCTACTCTGAATGCCCCCTACAAGGTCATTAATAAATATGTTAAAAAGAAGAGGGCCCAATACTGACCCCTGTGGTACCCCACTGCTAACCGCGACCCAGTCCGAGTGTGCTCCATTAATAACCACCCTTTGTTTCCTATCCCTGAGCCAGCTCTCAACCCACTTGCACATATTTTCCCCTATCCCCATTATTCTCATTTTATGTATCAACCTTTTGTGTGGCACCGTATCAAAAGCTTTTGAAAAGTCCATATACACTGCATCCACTGGGTTCCCTTGGTCCAATCCGGAACTTACCTCTTCATAGAAACTGATCAAATTAGTCTGACATGAACGGTCCCTAGTAAACCCGTGCTGATACTGGGTCATGAGGTTATTCCTCTTCAGATACTCCAGTATAGCATCCCTTAGAATGCCCTCCAGGATTTTACCCACAGTAGAGGTTAAGCTTACTGGCCGATAATTTCCGAGTTCAGTTTTTGATCCCTTTTTGAATATTGGCACCACATTTGCTATACGCCAGTCCTGTGGCACAGACCCTGTTATTATGGAGTCTTTAAAGATTAAAAATAATGGTCTATCAATGACTGTACTTAATTCCTGCAGTACTCGAGGGTGTATCCCATCCGGGCCCGGAGATTTGTCAATTTTAGTGATTTTTAGACGCCGCCGCACTTCCTGCTGGGTTAAGCATATATGCACAAAAATTACAGAATGCGTTCTAAATAATGGGATTCATATGTATGCGTGTTTTATGCGTTTTTATCGCAAAAAATCCGGAAAACTAAAGCAACTAGGGCACAACTTGGCCATTCACAGGATTT
The DNA here is from genome assembly GCF_032444005.1 of Ranitomeya imitator. Taxonomy (NCBI): domain Eukaryota; kingdom Metazoa; phylum Chordata; class Amphibia; order Anura; family Dendrobatidae; genus Ranitomeya; species Ranitomeya imitator. The sequence goes on from NC_091283.1 coordinate 489,928,336, forward strand.
ATTCTGGCTTCAAGCAAACATTGCAAATCTTTCCTGGTCAAGAAGTGACAGCAAAAAGTACAGCCAAGAAGCAACGAAGAGTGGTGGTGGTGGGAGACTCACTACTGAGAGGCACAGAAGCAGCCATCTGCAGACCGGACATAACTGCAAGAGAAGTATGCTGCCTTCCAGGTGCGATGATCAAGGATGTGACCGATAGGATACCAAAGCTCTTCAACTCCAAGGACGTCCACCCATTTCTTCTGATACATGTTGGCACCAATGACACGGCAAGGAAGGACCTACCGACAATCTGCAAAGACTTTGAAGAGTTGGGGAAGAAAGTAAAGGAACTGGATGCACAGGTAGTTTTTTCTTCTATCCTTCCAGTAGACGGGCATGGCACCATGAGATGGAACAGGATCCTTGATGCAAACAACTGGCTAAGACGATGGTGCAGACAACAAGGATTCGGATTCCTGGACCACGGTGTGAATTACTTGTACGATGGACTCCTCGCCAGAGACGGACTACACCTCAACAAACCTGGGAAACACACATTCGCCAGGAGACTCGCTACACTCATCAGGAGGGCGTTAAACTAGAAGAAGAGGGGACGGGAAGAAAAACATTAGACTTGAACAAAGAAGACCCAGGAAAACATACTCAGAAGGGAGGTAAGAACATTTCTAAAACAATCCACAGCGAGGAGATTGGAACAAAACAAAATCCTCTAAACTGCATGCTCGCAAACGCCAGAAGCCTGACAAACAAGATGGAAGAACTAGAAGCAGAAATATCTACAGGTAACTTTGACATAGTGGGAATAACCGAGACATGGTTAGATGAAAGCTATGACTGGGCAGTTAACTTACAGGGTTACAGTCTGTTTAGAAAGGATCGTAAAAATCGGAGAGGAGGAGGGGTTTGTCTCTATGTAAAGTCTTGTCTAAAGTCCACTTTAAGGGAGGATATTAGCGAAGGAAATGAGGATGTCGAGTCCATATGGGTCGAAATTCATGGAGGGAAAAATGGTAACAAAATTCTCATTGGGGTCTGTTACAAACCCCCAAATATAACAGAAACCATGGAAAGTCTACTTCTAAAGCAGATAGATGAAGCTGCAACCCATAATGAGGTCCTGGTTATGGGGGACTTTAACTACCCGGATATTAACTGGGAAACAGAAACCTGTGAAACCCATAAAGGCAACAGGTTTCTGCTAATAACCAAGAAAAATTATCTTTCACAATTGGTGCAGAATCCAACCAGAGGAGCAGCACTTTTAGACCTAATACTATCTAATAGACCTGACAGAATAACAAATCTGCAGGTGGTCGGGCATCTAGGAAATAGCGACCACAATATTGTACAGTTTCACCTGTCTTTCACTAGGGGGACTTGTCAGGGAGTCACAAAAACACTGAACTTTAGGAAGGCAAAGTTTGACCAGCTTAGAGATGCCCTTAATCTGGTAGACTGGGACAATATCCTCAGAAATAAGAATACAGATAATAAATGGGAAATGTTTAAGAACATCCTAAATAGGCACTGTAAGCGGTTTATACCTTGTGGGAATAAAAGGACTAGAAATGGGAAAAACCCAATGTGGCTAAACAAAGAAGTAAGACAGGCAATTAACAGTAAAAAGAAAGCATTTGCACTACTAAAGCAGGATGGCACCATTGAAGCTCTAAAAAACTATAGGGAGAAAAATACTTTATCTAAAAAACTAATTAAAGCTGCCAAAAAGGAAACAGAGAAGCACATTGCTAAGGAGAGTAAAACTAATCCCAAACTGTTCTTCAACTATATCAATAGTAAAAGAATAAAAACTGAAAATGTAGGCCCCTTAAAAAATAGTGAGGAAAGAATGGTTGTAGATGACGAGGAAAAAGCTAACATATTAAACACCTTCTTCTCCACGGTATTCACGGTGGAAAATGAAATGCTAGGTGAAATCCCAAGAAACAATGAAAACCCTATATTAAGAGTCACCAATCTAACCCAAGAAGAGGTGCGAAACCCGCTAAATAAGATTAAAATAGATAAATCTCCGGGTCCGGATGGCATACACCCACGAGTACTAAGAGAACTAAGTAATGTAATAGATAAACCATTATTTCTTATTTTTAGGGACTCTATAGCGACAGGGTCTGTTCCGCAGGATTGGCGCATAGCAAATGTGGTGCCAATATTCAAAAAGGGCTCTAAAAGTGAACCTGGAAATTATAGGCCAGTAAGTCTAACCTCTATTGTTGGTAAAATATTTGAAGAGTTTCTGAGGGATGTTATTCTGGATTATCTCAATGAGAATAACTGTTTAACTCCATATCAGCATGGGTTTATGAGAAATCGCTCCTGTCAAACCAATCTAATCAGTTTTTATGAAGAGGTAAGCTATAGGCTGGACCACAGTGAGTCATTGGACGTGGTATATCTCGATTTTTCCAAAGCGTTTGATACCGTGCCGCACAAGAGGTTGGTACACAAAATGAGAATGCTTGGTCTGGGGGAAAATGTGTGTAAATGGGTTAGTAACTGGCTTAGTGATAGAAAGCAGAGGGTGGTTATAAATGGTATAGTCTCTAACTGGGTCGCTGTGACCAGTGGGGTACCGCAGGGGTCAGTATTGGGACCTGTTCTCTTCAACATATTCATTAATGATCTGGTAGAAGGTTTACACAGTAAAATATCGATATTTGCAGATGATACAAAACTATGTAAAGCAGTTAATACAAGAGAAGATAGTATTCTGCTACAGATGGATCTGGATAAGTTGGAAACTTGGGCTGAAAGGTGGCAGATGAGGTTTAACAATGATAAATGTAAGGTTATACACATGGGAAGAAGGAATCAATGTCACCATTACACACTGAATGGGAAACCACTGGGTAAATCTGACAGGGAGAAGGACTTGGGGATCCTAGTTAATGATAAACTTACCTGGAGCAGCCAGTGCCAGGCAGCAGCTGCCAAGGCAAACAGGATCATGGGGTGCATTAAAAGAGGTCTGGATACACATGATGAGAGCATTATACTGCCTCTGTACAAATCCCTAGTTAGACCGCACATGGAGTACTGTGTCCAGTTTTGGGCACCGGTGCTCAGGAAGGATATAATGGAACTAGAGAGAGTACAAAGGAGGGCAACAAAATTAATAAAGGGGATGGGAGAACTACAATACCCAGATAGATTAGCGAAATTAGGATTATTTAGTCTAGAAAAAAGACGACTGAGGGGCGATCTAATAACCATGTATAAGTATATAAGGGGACAATACAAATATCTCGCTGAGGATCTGTTTATACCAAGGAAGGTGACGGGCACAAGGGGGCATTCTTTGCGTCTGGAGGAGAGAAGGTTTTTCCACCAACATAGAAGAGGATTCTTTACTGTTAGGGCAGTGAGAATCTGGAATTGCTTGCCTGAGGAGGTGGTGATGGCGAACTCAGTCGAGGGGTTCAAGAGAGGCTTGGATGTCTTCCTGGAGCAGAACAATATTGTATAATACAATTAGGTTCTGTAGAAGGACGTAGATCTGGGGATTTATTATGATGGAATATAGGCTGAACTGGATGGACAAATGTCTTTTTTCGGCCTTACTAACTATGTTACTAAGTAGACGTATTGGCTCAATATAGGGTTAGGGTGCTATATATGCTTTGATGTTGTAGCACTGTATGGGTCTGAATCAGAATGTTTCAGGTGGTTACCGTGTTGCGATTTTGTCACTGGTGAATGCCACCAGGCTAGTGGCGACCCCTGTCAGGATCTATAATATAAGGCTGGGAGCGTCACTCTGTCCAAAGCCTTTATAGACTTCGCAAGCGCCGCCACAGTCTGGACCCCACAGAGTGACGCAGCCCAGGAGATCGCGGTATGCGTAAACACTGAACGCACACTGCGATCTCCAACAGAGAAGCAGGGACCGCCAGGAGGGTGAGTATAAGCTATATTCACCTGTCCCGTTCCAGCGCTGCGCACCGCTCCATCTTCCGGGTCCTCTGCCTGTGACGTTCACAGATCAGAGGGCGCGATGACGCGCTGCCCTCTGACTGAACAGTCACCGGCAGAGGACCCGGAAGAAGCGGCACTCAACTATATATATATATATATATATATATATATATATATATATATATATATATATATATATATATATATATATATATATATATATATATATATATATATATATATATATATATATAATATATATTCGCAGCAGCATACGGGGCATATACTATGGAGCCCATCAACCATAATGCAGCAGCATATGAGGCATATACTATGGAGCATCTTATGGGGGCCATCAACCATAATGCAGCAGCTTATGAGGCATATACTATGGAGCATCTTATGGGGGCCATCAACCATAATGCAGCAGCATATGATGCATATACTATGGAGCATCTTATGGGGGCCATCAACCATAATGCAGCAGCATATGAGGCATATACTATGGAGCATCTTATGGGGGCCATCAACCATAATGCAGCAGCATAAGAGGCATATACTATGGAGCATCTTATGGGGGCCATCAACCATAATGCAGCAGCATATGAGGCATATACTATGGAGCATCTTATGGGGGCCATCAACCATAATGCAGCAGCATATGAGGCATATACTATGGAGCATCTTATGGGGGCCATCAACCATAATGCAGCAGCATATGATGCATATACTATGGAGCATCTTATGGGGGCCATCAACCATAATGCAGCAGCATAAGAGGCATATACTATGGAGCATCTTATGGGGGCCATCAACCATAATGCAGCAGCATAAGAGGCATATACTATGGAGCATCTTATGGGGGCCATCAACCATAATGCAGCAGCATATGAGGCATATACTATGGAGCATCTTATGGGGCCATCAACCTTTATGGAGCAGCGTATGGGGCATATGGATGGGAGCAGCAAATTACAGAACGGTGGCGCAGGATGGGAGCAGCACATGACAGAATGGGGGCACAGGATGGGAGCAGCACATGACAGAATGGGGGCGCAGGATGAGGGTCACCACATGACAGGATGGGGGCGCAGGATGAGAGCACTACATGACAGGATGGGGACGCAGGATGGGAGCAGCACATGACAGGATGGAGGCGCAGGATGGAGCAGCACATGACAGGATGGAGGCGCAGGATGGAGCAGCACATGACAGGATGGAGACCATATACCAATATAAATGCTTGCCACCTGGGCGTAGAACGGGTTCAATAGCTAGTCTTATATATCCATTGATCTCTGAAATAGGCAGTGCATCTAAATGCAGAGAACATTTGTCAGAAGCCACATTTTGTGTGGGGGAACACTGGTGGAGTGCTCTTTGTGGCAGATATAACGGTCTAGGTCAGAAAATCTGAAGGTTCAAGGGTATATTCTATCATATAGATAAGGTACCCGCCATGATAATGATATAGCCAGACCATAGATGGGTATAGATAAGCATCAGTAAGCACCATACAAGAGAAACTGCAAGAACCTCTATATGGTGCCAGATGTAAAGTACTCTAGTATTACATACCTCAGACCAAATGCGTTTCGCCGGTGGCACTTTGTTTCTGTGGCCATACGCTGTGGTGAGATGGTCCTTGTATTGGTGTGTCGGATTAGTCTGCGAGGATGGTAACACAATAATGTTACACTGGTGAATGTACAACCTCACTACTGTGCATGTCACACGTTTTGCTTGCTGCCTTTCTTCTTGCACTCGGCTTTTACTCTAATGTGCAGTCCTGTATACTGAGGTCAGGTAGGGGGCTGTGTATTAGATGTACAGACCAGATCGGAATCATTCCGTCACTAGTCAGTGAATCTGTGATCACATCTGTATATCGAAGGTGACGCTACTAAATGTGTGGAGAGTTTGTACACTTCCATGGTTTGTCTTGTGATATTGATTGATATGGTGTATGATCATGGAAACCGAGCCCTGGCTGTATTTATTAAAGGAATTGGCTCAAACACTTCTCCATCCTCAGGATAAATGTACGATACGGAGACCTCCACCCCCCAATGGCGCAGCTTCCATGTGAATGGAGCAGTAATAAGCCTGTGTGATCAGCAGTGGTCACCTAACTTCACTACTGCTTTATTCACGCACTAGACTTTGGATTGTCAGACCTCGGGGCTGGTGGGTTTCCTGCATCCAGACCCTTAATGATTACACATTTATCATCCACCTGTGGCTAAGTGGTAAATGCTGTTCATGGGGCAAACCATTGGAAAAACCACCAGTTACTGGTACAGTATGAAAGTGCATGTGCACAACTTTCTCCTGAGGAGGGTGTTTCCACCAACCCCACTGAATACATTACACCTTTATGGTATCCTAATATGCCACCACCCTGGTCTACACATGACCATGGATATTGGCAATTGGGGGCAGCTACATTTGCTCACTGTGTATGACTTGCCATGACACTGTGTGGTTTGAGTCTTTAAGGGGTTGTCCTACTTGGACAACTCCTTCTCAATCTCCCTTTCCCCCTTGTCAATTAATAACCCTTGCGCTTGCCTCCGTTGCCGGTGTCAGCATCGGCTTTCCTGGGCTGCTGATGTATGTGGGGAGAGTGAAGCGCTGATTGGCTGCAGGGATCACATGACATGGTCACGCAATCCCCAGGAGAGCTAGTGCCAACAAGCCTGAATGTGAGTATAGGTGTTATTATTTTACAAGGGGGAAACATGGTGGATTGAGAAGGGGTGTGTTGACCAAGTAGTGGTCAACGCGTTTATTATTTTTCATGTCGGAACCATTTCTCCCATCATTGTTACAGTATCGGGGCTTGGGCTGGACAATGACTTGTTACTGAACCTCTGCCGGAAATTGCGCGATTTGAAGGCTGCTACCCATGACAAGACTAATCATCAAACCCTTGGGCGAAATTTAGCAAAACTGGTGCAGAAGGGACTGTGTAGCAGTTGAATGCAGAAACCTGGGTTGTTGCTACAGACAATTTTCCACTTGCTGCACTGTTCTGGGACCAGTGTTGATTTCCCACAGTACGCACATGTGTTTAGTGACATCACCTTCTTCTCCAGTGTTACTAGAGCTGGTCCTGTGTGACTCCTGTGGCATTGCTATCAATTCTTACTACATAGACCAGGCATGGGCAATATTTAGCCTGATGGCTACTGTACCTCGTTAATGTCTGTTTTCGCTTGTGGCTAGAAGTTGCCCATCTCTGGACTTAGCCCTATTCTTCCTTCTGTTTTACTCGGGGCAGATTGTTTTTGTTTCCTTTTGCCATGTATCCATGGTTAGGAAGCTGTAATCACAGGGCTGGTCACATAACTGTTGACCATGTCGGGTAGTGAAATTGTGGTTTGTATTAAACCAGATTCCAGTCCGGTTGGCAATCTGCAATCGTTTGGTGCAGAGGAGCCGGCCTACTCCACTCGGAGGGTGACCCGCAGCCAGCAGCAGCCCACCCCCGTGACTCCGAAAAAATACCCGCTCCGACAGACCCGCTCATCGGGATCGGAAACCGAGCAGGCGGTGGACTTTTGTGACAGAGGTACGGGGGTGTAGCCGAGCTTCCACTATTGACGGATGCGCTCTCTTATGTCATAGTAGATGCACGCTGGCTGTCTGTTTTAGCTGTGACCCTGTAGAGTAGACTCCTCTGTGTGCTTTCTGCCAAATGCAGTCTTTTGGAGGGGTGCTAAACCATTTATTCTGTCTGCCACAGATGCTAAAAACACCGGGGATCATGACGAGTCGCCACCTCGCACACCTACCGGAAATGCACCCTCATCAGAATCTGATATAGACATTTCAAGCCCCAACGTATCTCACGATGAGAGCATTGCAAAAGACTTGTCCATGAAGGACTCCGGCAGTGACCTCTCGCACAGACCCAAGCGAAGACGGTTTCATGAAAGCTACAACTTCAATATGAAGTGTCCGACCCCTGGCTGCAACTCACTAGGTAAGGTGCTATAGTCGTCCATTTACAGTGAAGCACATGTTAAATGCATCCATAAAGCCCATGATCACCCAGTGGAGGTCAATTTGGACCGTTTCAGTGGTATGCGTCAGACTTTCCAATTCGTGTTTTTTTTTTTTTGTTTGTTTTTTTTTGTATGGAATAGCACTATCCATATTATCACATCTGGAAAAATTATACTTAGTAGTGTGTGAGTATTTTGGTGTTTTTAGGCTCTTTTTAAACAAGAGGAAAAAAAGTGGTAATACCATTGGACAGACCAGCTTCAGGTGTCCATGACATGGACTGTTTATTGTGGCTGCAGTTGTTAGTCCATATTACAGCCATCTGTTGCCAGTCTTTTGTCTTGAAAGATGAGGCAACATGTATTAATTGTACAATTACTGCTTGCAGTTAGTGACTGCATATATTTCAGTTCAATATAAGACTAAAACGCTGTACAGACCTATAGCTTCCCTAAAGCCTGCCATCTGTCTATCGCGACCTCACTTGGCCAAGTATTCATGTGTCTTCAATGGGGAGAGAGGAGAAAGCCGCTGCCAGACTCATCTGGAATCGGTTATCTTCCCCCAAAGGGGAGAAAAAAAATATTAAGCGTTTACATTTTAACTGCTTGATCCTTCTTTCCAATTCGAGATGCATCCATACATATCACATGGACACCCAGTTTCTTTAGTCAGTGGGTTCAGCGAACTTTCATCTAACGTGTAATATTGCCTTTAGCTACATTAATATCTCTGTGGGGCTCTAAACAGGCTGCAGTCGAGGCTTATACATTGTGTTTCTCCTGTCTGATTTTGTATTTTAGGACACCTCACTGGAAAACACGAGAGGCACTTCTCAATCTCCGGCTGCCCGTTGTACCACAACCTCTCTGCAGACGAGTGCAAGGTAACCCTCTATTTTGTTCAACACCCCATTACTCACAGCACTTAGTGCAATGTGAAGGGGTTAGTGTCTCTTTCTGTGTGTATTCCTGAAGAACGCTGACCTGACCCATCCATGATTGCTTACATTCACAGACTTGTGATGAATTTCAGGTAAGAGGACAGAGTCGTGACAAACAGGTGGAAGACAGAATGCTGTCCCACAGGCAGGATGAGAACAACAGGCATGCCACGCGGCACCAGGTAGGACTGGTTTTGTTAATAGTTTTATAGCATAATTTCTGGACACAGTAATACTGAGCCTTAATACTGATGCTGTTTGCAATAGTCCAGGCAATATGCCAAAGTTATTATCAATATCCCAAGTGCCAACCTAAGGGCACATGCTATATTGAGGGATGTAGAACTCTATCTCCTCCTAAAGGACAATATGAAAGCTTTAAAGTCCTCTGTGTCCTTACACTCACGCTTCTAGACTATTCTGTTTGGTTTTGTTAGCTGATGCTTATCTGTCTTTACAGGCTCCCACTGAACGTCAGCTTCGTTATAAAGAAAAAGTCACCGAAATGAGGAAGAAACGCAATTCTGGCTTAACCAAAGAACAGAAGGAGAAGTATATGGTAATACTAGAAAACTGTAAATGTGTGTAATAAATTTATAAGAAATAAACAATCTAGTCTAAACAAGTGCCTCTATACTCACAGGAACATAGGCAGACGTATGGCAACACCAGGGAGCCACTGTTGGAGAACCTTACCAGCGAGTATGACCTTGAGCTTTTTCGAAGGGCTCAGGCCAGAGCCTCTGAGGACTTGGTAAGAATTTGAGGCGACATAGCTATAACCTTAAGGCCATGTACACACATTGAGTGTTTGATGTTTGTGTTTTGTTTGTTTTTTTATATCAGTACTTATAAGCCAAAATCAGGAGTGGAACACTCAGAGTTAAAGTATATTAGAAACACGCCACCACTTCTGTATTTATCACCCACTCCTGGTTTTGGCTTACAAATACTGATGTAAAAAAACTCATTAAATGCTTAATGTGTGCACTGCGGCTCCTGTTGAGGGCAGAGCAAAGTACTGCAGTGCGCAGGCGCCGGGCCTCTCTGACCTTTCCCGGCGCCTGCTTGCAGTACTTTGCTCTGCCCTCAAAAGAGCAGGCAAAGTACGCCGGAGCCGGAGCCGCAGCGTGAAGACAAGAAGAGGATGTCATCATAAGAAGATGGGAGGCCTTGGACCGCGACGCCTATCGGACCAGACCGCAGCGGGGACCGCCCCTGGGTGAGTATAATCTAACCTCTTTTTCTCATCTTTCAGGATACATCGGGGGCTTATCTACAGCATTACAGAATGCTGTAGATAAGCTCCTGATGCCGGTGGGCTTAGCTCACCTTCAATTTTGAGGGTGACAGGTTCCCTTTAATATGAACTTCAAGAGGCTAGACATGTACAAAACAGGTTTCCTTTTATGGTTTAGGTGTGTGTTTTATACATATTCAGTAACACAGAGCTTAACATTTTATTTTGGGCATGGATTTATATGACACCCATAGTTTAATGGATCCACTATTGTCTTTGTAGGAGAAACTTCGGTTGCAGGGTCAGATTACAGAAGGAAGCAACATGATAAAGACAATCGTGTTTGGCAGATATGAGCTAGACACCTGGTACCACTCGCCATACCCCGAGGAGTATGCCCGGCTAGGGCGGCTGTACATGTGCGAGTTTTGTCTCAAGTATATGAAGAGTCAAACTATCCTGCGCAGACACATGGTGAGTTGGGATCCAGCATCACATGTGCTTCATCCTTCCATTGTGTTTAACTACTTGGCTCCTGATTTACTGTAATAACGTTCGACTGGTGGAGTTTCCTCCAGATGCCCTGTACACATGTATTAAACATGACCTCCAACATACATGAGTTTTGAGGAGCAGGATTTGGGGGTGATGAGCTGCTGCTTGACACCTCTGAAAATTAAGGATCAGTCGTTGCAGTCCAACATTCCCAATGCAAATCCCACTCTCCCCTCCACATCAGTGTAGCACTTGGCTATCGGTGATGGAGTTTTAGTTAGTTCTTTGACTGACTAATGCTGTTGATCCTGTGACTGATCAGTCAGCATGTAAGCTGTGAAAGAATGAATGTATGTAGCGTCCAGGAGTTCCAGTAAGTTATGTGCAGACAGTCCATGACATATCTGTGGTCTCAACTTGGTAACAAATTCTCCTTAATTGAGTTGTCTCACCTTTTTATAGGAGTTATGCAGGTTTGAGGATGAAGGTCTACAGTCACTCTGAATCCTTACACAGTGAATTATCTGGTGTTGGCAGCTAGAGCGGGGATCATGTGACCAAAAGTATGCGCTGTGCATACACGCTGTCACTTGCCTACTAGAAGTGTGCTTTCTCCCTCAATTCACTTTTATTGAGCAAGGCCACTCAGGTCTGGTGCAAATCACAAACTTGCTGTCACGTGACCGCCCATTCTTGTTTTCTTGTTGACGGAACCAAAGAATTCTGACAGTGTGCGGCAGTGGCTACACACTTTCATCTCAAACCTGGATAACCCCTTTTTAACACATCTCTCGCAGTGGTTAGCACAGCAGCCTTGCAGCGCTGGAGTCCTGGGTTCTAATCCCACCTTGGACAACATCTGCAAAGAGTTTGTATGTTCTCTCCGTGTTTGCGTGGGTTTCCTCCGGGCACTCCGGTTTCCTCCCACATTCCAAAGACATACTGATAGGGAATTTAGATTGTGAGCCCCATCGGGGACAGCGATGATAATGTGTGCAAACTGTAAAGCGCTGCGTAATATGTTAGCGCTATATAAAAATAAAGATTATTATTATTATCTCTGCCCTATCCCCCCACCTTATTGTTGGGAGCTCTTGTGAAGGGTGCTAAGAGCTAACTATGCATGCATTGTTGGGCGAGATCCATCAGACATAAGTGCCCTAAGTAGAAGATGATCCAGAGGGTCCATACACCCAAATAGGACAATTTTAAAAATTAGTTTGCAATATGTAAAACTAAAGATGGAGGTCTAAGCTAATCTACTATATAATTGTCTAAGGGTCACTTCCGTCTTTCCTTCTTTCTGTCACGGATATTCATTGGTCGCGGCCTCTGTCTGTCATGGAAATCCAAGTCGCTGATTGGTCGCGGCTAGGGTCGAGCGACTTTTCTTTTTATAGGATCGGGTCGGGTTTCACGAAACCCGACTTTTTCAAAAGTCGGGTCGAGTGAAATCGGCCGATCCTGTAGAAAAGTCGGGATCGGCCGAAACACGAAACCCAATCCAGTGCATTGGGTTTCTAATGGTTCCCAGGGTCTGAAGGAGAGGAAACTCTCCTTCAGGCCCTGGGATCCATATTTAAGTGTAAAATAATCAAAATAAAAAATATTGATATACTTACCCTCGGACGCGCCCTGGTTCTCACCGGCAGCCTGCGTTCCTAAGAATGAGCGCCTGAAGGACCTTCGATGACGTCGCGGCTTGTGATTGGTCGCGTGAGCGGTCACATGGGCGTCACGCGACCAATCACAAGCCGCGACGTTATCTAAGGTCCTTCAGGCGCTGATTCTTAGGAAGGAAGGCTGCGGGTTAGAACCAGGGCGCGTCCGAGGGTGCGTATATACCTATTAGGAATATACTCACCCTCGGACGCGCCCTCGGACGCTTCCTTCCTAAGAATTAGCGCCTGAAGGACCTTAGATGACGTCGCGGCTTGTGATTGGTCGCGTGACGCCCATGTGACCGCTCACGCGACCAATCACAAGCCGCGACGTCATCGAAGGCCCTTCAGGCGCTCATTCTTAGGAAGGAAGGCTGCCGGTGAGAACCAGGGCGCGTCCGAGGGTGAGTATAGCAATATTTTTTTATTTTTATTCTTTATTTTACACTTAAATATGAATTCCGATACCGATTCCCGATATATTAAACATATCGGAACTCGGTATCTGAATTCCGATTCCAGATCAGAAGATCGCCGACCTCATGGCTGACCCCACAAAGGGGTCGGGTTGGGTTTCATGTAACCCGACTTTGCCAAAAGTTGGCGACTTCTGAATCTGGCCGACCTGTTTCGCTCAACCCTAGTCGCGGCAAAACAGCCACGACCAATCAGCGACAGGCACAGTCCGGAAGAAAATGGCCGCTCCTTACTCCCCGCAGTCAGTGCCTGGCGCCCGCATAATCCCCTCCAGTCACCGCTCACACAGGGTTAATGCCGGCGGTAACGGACCGCGTTATGCCGCGGGTAACGCACTCCGTAACCGCTGCTATTAACCCTGTGTGACCAACTTTTTTACTATTTGATGCTTCCTATGTGGCATCAATAGTAAAAAAAAAATGTAATGTTAAAAATAATAAAAAAACAAAAAATCTGCTATTCTCACCCTCCGTAGTCCGCCGAGCCGCACGCGCATCTTCCGTTCCCGGCGAGGCATTGCGAAATTACCCAGAAGATTTAGCGGTCTCGCGAGACCGCTAAGTCATCTGGGTAATTTCGCAATGCATCCTGGGAACGGAAGATGGCGGCAGCCGCGTGTGTATTGCCGGAGCTTCGCTGGATCCCATGGGTGAGTATATAACTATTTTTTATTTTAATTATTTTTTTTTAACTGTATACTACGTGGGCTGTGTTAGATACCGCATGGCTGCTATATACTACATAGGCAGTGTTATATACTATGTGGGCTGTGCGATATACTCCGTGGGTTGTGCGATATACTCCGTGGGTTGTGCGATATACTGCGTGGCCTGTTATATACTACGTCGCCTGTGTTATATACTGCGTGGCTGCTATATACTGCGTGAGCTGTTATATACTGCGTGGCCACTGTTAATACAGGTCACGCAATATATAACGCATCGGGTATTCTACAATATGTATGTATATAGCAGCCACATAGTATATAGCACAGGCCACATAGTATTTGCTATATACTACATGGCTCCTATATACTACGTGGCCTGTGCTATATATTATGTGGCTGCTATATACATACATAAATACATATTCTAGAACACCCGATGCGTTAGAATCGGGCCACCATCTAGTTTGTAATAAACTTCCTTCTTCCCCATCAGTCAGGGTTTCCAAGTCTTTTCTCCCATCTCCTGACCAGCTCTTCCTTTTCTGTGCAGGCGAAGTGCGTGTGGAAGCATCCACCTGGAGACGAGATCTACCGTAAAGGATCCATCTCTGTTTTTGAAGTAGACGGCAAGAAAAACAAGGTTGGCATTAGAGCTTTAATTGCTTTCAGTCTTGTAGCCCTCGCATCAAGCATTGGCTGACTAACTGCACTAGGCAAATCTCATTGCTGCTGGGTAATTAATAATGTCGCTGTAACCATTCTTCTTTCAGATTTACTGCCAGAACCTGTGCCTACTTGCCAAGCTTTTCCTAGACCACAAAACCCTTTATTATGACGTCGAGCCTTTTCTCTTTTATGTCATGACGGAGGCAGACAACACCGGCTGCCATCTCATAGGCTATTTCTCAAAGGTAGGATCTCCCAGATGTTTCTTTGAAGATTGTCCATTCCAGGGACTAGATGTAATTCTATCACATGACCACACAGACCATGCTCTCAGTGAGGGTGAGTGGGCGAGAAAACTTACAATTGTTGTGACCTTGCCAAGGATGAGTTTAGACTAAAAATATATAAGTAATGTGTGTTACTGCCGGGCAACTCCCTGTGTGTAATTGAACTAACAAAAAATGGTTGGAGAATAAAGACTAGAAACATTAAAACTAATATTAAAAAGACCCCCGTATTAAAATTATATATACTTTATTAATATTTAATTAAAAGTACACCACAAATAAATATTGCACTTAATACATCAAAAAGCAGCTGATACAAGGGTTATGTCTGTACCCTATATACAGGGGGGGAGGGTAGGCAGGGGCCTGATATGTACATCTATGTCGGGTAGTTACTTCAGGGTGGGGGAGTAGGGGTATGGGGGCTATGTTTTCAGCATTTTCTTGATTTTCATCTTTGTTTTTTTTTTTTTTAAATTCGTTTATTTATTGATCACAAATAAAATACAGTATAAATGTTTGTCTTTGTTATTAACTTGCACGGTTACATTCGCAAGAAAGGAAAAGACATCAGAGCATACATATACCAATCATTTGTTTATATACAAAAGAAGACATATACATAAAATTATAGAACTGTCAGTATGCAAAGTTCCTAAACTACAACCAAACTAAACCAAACTAGACTAAGCCTCCAAAGCTACTACTACTTCACCTTATTGCAGTAACATTATACTCTCTATTGCGCAATATCTGCAGAACAAGAGGTCAAATAAACTGTATCCTTATCAATTGGTTAGATCACAAAGTGAGGTGGGAGGCATTCCACCTATCCCAGATTTTATTGAATTTGCCCGGGCAACCCCTATTCTGGTACAGTGTGCGTTCATATGGGACAATTGTGTTCACCAGCTCAACCCAGGACCTAAGTGTGGGGGGTGACCTTCCCATCCACCGCAACGCTAACATCTTTCGTGCCAAAAATAATACTTCACGTAAAAAGATCCCAACATAATGTTCCCAAGCCTCCTCATCCCACACTCCAAACAGACAAACCAGAGGTTCAAGAGGAACCGGGATTGATAGTAGTGAGGTCAATAACGACGTTACCTCCCTCCAATATTGAAAAATAATTGGGCACTGCCATATCATGTGTATGAAGTCAGCATCTGGTGAGTGGCAACGCAGACATTCCGACGTCGAGTATCGACCCATCCGAAAAAGTCTCACTGGGGTCAGATATGATTGATGAATTATATATAACTGGGTCATCTTGTTATTAATTGACGGGGATACTTTAAGGGGAGAGTCGAGAACGTCCTCCCACGCTTCACTCTGCATATCGGGGATAAGTCCCTCCCATTTGCCCTTAACCAAGTCTATGGCCGAATTCGCTCCCATTGACAACAGATATGTGTACAAAGATGAAATAAGACCTTGAGGTCCCTGTGATTTAAGAATGCCTATCAGTGGCAAAGATGAGATGTTGCTGTTTGCTCCCACATTTCTAATATATGACTGAATAGCTGTTCTAAGTTGCAGATAGCGGAAAAATTGAGATCTTGGAAAAGCATATTTAGCCTGCAACTGTTCAAAAGACATAAAGACCCCCTGATCGTATAAATCCCCCACCGAGAAAACCCCGTTGGAAATCCAAAAACCTGCAGATGGATGATCTATCAACATGGGGAAATAACCATTGTCCCATAAAGGCATTTCAGCAATAATATCCCCAAATCCAATAACTTTTTTAATCTGCCTCCAGGCTGATCGTGCCAGTCGGAGCATGGGTAGCATGCGGGGAGCGTTTATTTTCCCCGACTCCAAAAGGCCCAATGGACATTTAGCGCTAACAGAGCTAACCAGATGACTCTCAGAATTAGGGAGGTAGTTATGAGGCATCCATTTACTTAGTGCCCTCGCCTGTCCTGCTAGATAGTATAGAAAAAAATCAGGCAATGCCGCTCCTCCCCCCTGCTTAGATCTCTGCAAAGTAGTTAATTTAAGCTTAGGCTTGCTTTTTCCCCATATGAACGAAGCAACCTGAGAGTTTAAGTTGGTGAAGAAGAACTTCGGCACAGTTACTGCACTATGTTGGAGACAATAGTTAAATTTAGGAAGCAATATCATTTTAATGAGGTTAATACGACCTGCTACAGATAATGGAATCTTGCTCCAAGACGCAAATTTCAATTTAGCGTAATCCAGCAGAGGGAGAATATTGAGTTGTAAGTCTGACCCACTATGTTGAGACATATATATACCCAAGTACTTAAAGTTAGATACTATGGGCAACGAGGAAAGAGTATTGAGATTAGATGCTGGGGACTGAGAGAGAGGCATTAGAGCAGATTTATCCCAGTTAATATATAGGCCTGAGAACCCACTAAATCTATCTATGGTAGTAATCACCCTCGGTAACGTCTCTTCCGTGTTATCCATGAATACTATCATGTCATCAGCGTATAAACCAATAGTATCAATGCGATCCGCTATTTTTATACCCTCAATACCGGGGGAAGATCGGAGGCGTATTGCCAATGCCTCTATTGCTAGAGCAAATAGGGCTGGGGAAAGGGGACACCCTTGACGGGTTCCCCTATATAATAAAAAGGGCTCAGAGATGGAGCCGTTTACTATTATGCGGGCCTTTGGTTTCATGTATAATACATTAACCCAATTCAGGAATTTAGCCCCGAAACCATATTTCTGCAGACAAGCAGACAAAAAGGGCCATTCAAGAGAGTCAAACGCCTTAGCTGCATCCAGCGACGCCAATGCCCAGTTATCAGGTAGCAAAGAACTGTATTGGATTATTGATTGAACCCGCCTGATATTTATAGAGGTACTCTTACCAGGCATAAAGCCAGTTTGATCCGGGTGTATAATGTCTAGTATAATAGAGTTCAGCCTAGTGGCTAAAATTTTAGTAAAAATCTTATAGTCTACATTTACTAACTATATGGGGCGATAGGACCCGCACTCTAATGGATCTTTCCCCTCCTTTCTGAGTACAATAATATGTGCCTCATAAAAAGTATCGGGCAGGCATCCCCCTCTCCATATCTCTCTGAATACTTGTAATAAAAGTGGAGCTAGTGCTTCTCGGTATTTCCTATACAATTCAACTGGAAAGCCATCTGGTCCAGGGGCCTTCCCAGAGGCCATATCCATTATAGCTTGCTCTATTTCTTCTAGGGTAAATTCAGCGTCCATAAAGGCCTGCTGGGTGGAATTCAGTGTACGGAATTCTATATCGGATAAATATTCTAAACAATCTGAAACACTGAAATCGCTCTTGGACTCATATAACCCTTTATAATAGTTATAAAAGCACTGAAGTATTTCCTCGGTGGTGGTGTTCAATGAGCCATCTGGCGAGCGAAGTTGTATTACCATATTAGACGTATTGTGTTGACGTACCAGGAAAGCTAGAAATTTCCCCGCCTGATTCCCCACTTCAAAATATGATTGTCGCGTAAAAAACAGCTTACGTTTGGATTTAGTGTCCAGGTGTTGGGCATATAATCTTTGCAGGGTTAACCACTCAACCTTATTGTTGTTAGTTTGACTGGCTGTATATGCGGCCTCAGCATCTTTCAAGCGTTGCTCAATCTCATCGTCGTCCCTCGATGTCACCCTTTTAACATAAGAAATCGTAGAGGACAAACAGCCCCTTAGGTACGCCTTAAGGGCGTCCCAAAATAAATTATTATCCTGAGGTTCTGGGTGAGATCGAGTGTAACAATTCAACTGGTAAACTGTTCTATCACTTGAATCTATTAGTTTAAGCCAAAAGGGGTTCAACTTCCATATTCTACCATTAGTCAGTTTCCCAAATGTAAGCGTGAGAACAATTGGACTGTGGTCTGAGATTCCTCTATTACCATGTTCTATACCGCTTACCCATTGCACCAAGCCGACAGACCCAAAAATATAGTCTATACGGGACAGGGAGCCTTTAGTAGATGAGTGGCAGGTATATCCTTTTTCCCCAGGGTGATGTATCCTCCACAGGTCCACCCAGCCACTATTTTCTATGAACAGTGCCAGCTGAGTCGGGGCCAATGAAGAAGACAAAGACAGAGGTACCCCAGACGACCCATCTCCCAGTCTCAACCTATCTAGACCACTATCCATGACCAGGTTAAAGTCACCCATACAGATAACATGTGCGTCTGGGTAATTTAAAGCAAAACTCATTGCCATCTTAAGTACTGAAATATTAGCTGGAGGGGGGTTGTAAATGCACAATATAACATATTCACGGGAATTAATTAATGCATGAACAAAAACAAAACGCCCCTCTGTGTCCCGCCGAATCGTCCGGGCCTCCCATCGAACATCTCTGTGTATTAACAATGATACCCCTCTCGAGTAGCTGGTATGGAACGCATGAACATGCCATTGTACCCAGGGTTTCTGTACGCTTCTGGCTGTATCTCTAGTTAAATGTGTTTCTACCAGGGCCACAATATGAGGATGATATCGCCTGATCTGGGAGAACACCTTAATTTTCTTTCGGGGCGATTTAATACCCCGTATATTCCAGGTCATACATATCAATTTAGACTCCATATTCATTCCTTAACCTATGGCATACAATGATGGTCAAGAGAGGTCTACAGATTACGCATAGATAACCATAACAGCTCTGGAGGCGACTTTTACCTAAATACTCATTAGGGCTAGTTAAACTTAACAAAAAAAGAAAACTTAACAAGAACTGAACAAACCAGGAGCATTGTTTATCGCTCCCATCCTCCGATAAACCTGGGGATACCCCCGCTGACTCCAGCGTCCGGTATTGTTGGTGTTTTTGAACGCTCGCAGAGAGAGCTCCAATTTCAGAAATTTAAAGAGACATTAGTTGGTCGGAAACTTTTCAGGGTTCCGTTGCATTAGACTTCCCACGGGATCGCAGCCAGTCCTCTGCCTCCGATGGGTCAGTGAAGAATAAGGAGGAACCATTGCAGACCACCCGGAGACGTGCTGGATAGATCATGGAGTAGATGATGTTTTTGTCTCTGAGTTGTTTTTTGACATCCATAAATCTTGCCCGCTGTTTCTGAAGCTCGACGGAGAAGTCTGGGAAAATCGAGATTGTAGCACTATTAAACTTGATGGGACTCTTTTGTCGCGCCAGTCGCAGAATAGCATCTCTGTCCTTGCAGTTAAGGATGCGTGCCAGGAACGGTCTGGGTGGGGCTCCAGGAGGAAGGGATCTTGTAGGGACTCTATGGGCTCTTTCCACCGAGAACATTGGGGAGAATGTGTCTCCCAAAGAGGATTTGAGCCAATCTTCCAGGAATTTTTCAGGTTGCTGGCCTTCTGAGCGCTCCGGCAGACCAATAATGCGAATATTGTTTCGACGCAGTCTGTTTTCCAAATCGTCTGCCTTTTGTTTCCAGGCATTTATGGACCCAGCAACTTTCGCTAGTTTTGCCTCCATAGGTTTGATAGTGTCCTCCACCTGAGACACCCTTGTTTCAACTTCTGTTATACGTCCCTTCATGGTCTGCATGTCTTGTCTTAGGCGCCCCACCTCCGTGTGTACATCTTCTATTTTTTCAGAAAGAGATGTCCTAGTTAGAGATATAGCTTGCATTAATTGCTCAGATGCTTGTTTAAGAGTCAAATCATCTTGCTCGCTCTCATCAACACTATCAGAGAGACGGATTTTCCCCCGCTGAGCTTGTGAGGAACTATTTCTAAGAGATCTTGCACCATCTGAAGTGTCACTTCTAGCGAATTCTTTTAGCCTGTCAGCTGCAGTTGTTATCTTTGGACGGTGCATGGTTAATAATTGTGTGGCCCAACAAAGCAATTAAGTTAGATCTGTAGAATTATTGTACGGTCACACCAAGGTTGTGTGTGATGTGTATCCCGGCTGGGCACCCCTATAGTCAGGAGGTGTACTGCTGTATAATCAGGGGGCACAGGCTGCCAATATGGTGGAAACCCCTGTTACAGGGAAAGTTCTTTTGCAGCGACGGCAGCAGAGGGGAGGCCCAATAGAAGTGCAGCCGACTGGGCTGTGATTAATAGGGGAGCGTGGGGCTCAGTCTTTCAGAGCACTCACCACGATTCCCCTTAGTATGTGTATAGCAGGTTAAGCGCTCACTTCCCAGCCACGCTGCGGTGATAATGAGCCGCACCGCGCCTCCTACTGCAGGAGCGCGCGCTTCAGTAATGACTGCCGCCCACACAGCCGCCAACGCAAGCCTCTCTGTCCCTCCGTCGGGCCCGGGTCCTGCAGCTCTCACCCGCAGGTGCCAGGTACCGTCCGGGGCCTAAGGGGGGTTCCAGCCACAGCCACAGACAGCCTCGCGCCGTCTGCCCGCAGAGCGTCCTCCCAAGAAGATGGCCGCCGTCACACGTGGAGCTCACCGCTCCGCTAGGTATATTCACTCCTCCGGCTCCTTCCAGTCACCGTTGTGGTCCCTTCCAGGGGTCGGCAGTCTCCAGGAGCCCCAGCAGAGGCAAATTGTGTATTTAGAAGGGGTCTTATATGCAGGATGTATACAGGATTCTAGGAGCTCTCTCAATATGCGTCCTTCCTCGCTCACTCCATAGCCACGCCCCCCTTCATCTTTGTTTTTGTTACTTTATGATATACTTATTTGAAATTACATGGTATTTTTTAACCTTTGAATAAAGTTTATTGAAATTGTTCATCGATGCTCAGTTGTTCCTCCTGTCATTATGATACGTTTTGAGCAGATTTGGTGAGTCCGGAGTTTATTGGCGGTATTCTCGCCAGAACCCGTTGCCTCACAGTATGTATTTGGGATTGTTGTTCCAATTAAAAGAGGAAGCATCTGTGTCATCAATGACAGCAAAAGCCACGCCCCCAGTAGCGCATGTATGCGGCTCCATCCAATGAAAAGCACTAAAATCCTCCCTGTGTCATAACATGTAGAACAGACCAGTACATCTGCAGATGGGCGGATGCCGCTGCCTGGCAACCGGGACCCCATGTATTGTGGACCAGGTACACTGCCCTATATATTTAAAGGGACAAACATTCAGAAATGCCCAGACCTCTATGGTAGTCTATTATAATGGGTGATTCAGTATAATAAACCCGGATCTGCACAGAAACTCTCCTAATTTGCCCACATGATGGACCGCTTCCACGTACAATAAGTTGGTGATAAATGCCATAACATCCTAAGTGTATTATGCCCTTGTACAAACTACTCCCTGTGTGTATGGTGAGTAGGCCTGTCTGTCACCCCTGCTGTAGCCACCATAGCATTATAATTGCATTTTTATAGGGCTCCTTTATAAGCTTAAGACTTATTGATTCAAATCCTAAATGTCTGATGTGGACGGTCGCCTCATATTTGCCATTTTGCTTTGCAGGAGAAGAACTCGTTCCTGAACTATAACGTGTCATGTATCCTGACTATGCCGCAGTACATGAGACAGGGCTACGGGAAGATGCTCATAGATTTTAGTAAGTGTCTGTTCTGCATATACCACTAATGGCCTTCTGAATGGAGACCGAGAACTAACAGTCTGCCGTCTTCTAGGTTATTTACTATCCAAGGTGGAGGAGAAGGTGGGATCTCCGGAGCGGCCTCTCTCTGACCTTGGCCTGATAAGCTACCGTAGTTACTGGAAGGAGGTTCTGCTACGATACCTCCACACCTTCCAGGGCAAGGAGATCTCTATTAAAGGTAGGGTTCTGTCTGGCCTTGTAGGGGTTCATTACCCTGTATATTGGGAGCAATTTAATGCCTGGGGTCCTGCCTATAGAGTGCATTTACACCTATGAGATGTGATTTATAGGCTTATTCTGAAGGCTAATGTTATAAACACTAATCATACTTATTGGGAAAATTCTTGTTTTTTTTAATAGAAATCAGCCAAGAAACTGCTGTAAATCCTGTCGATATTGTGAGCACCCTGCAGGCCTTACAGATGTTGAAATACTGGAAGGGGAAGCATCTTGTATTAAAGAGACAGGTAAGATTATCCTGTTACTCCAGCTCACCTGGACAGAATGATCTGTAAATGTCCTGCATGTTGATACCTTAGAGATCGAGTCTTTGATCTCAGCCCATTTTGCTGGACCTCAAGCGTATGTTCACATGATGCTCTTTTTCAGGTGTTTTGGAGCAGGTCTGCTCCGAAAGCCTCCTGTAAAGGCCCTCTGCAAAGGCTCTAAAGACTGAACATTTACGGTTTTATGTAGAAAACGACTTGCTGTTCATCTTTTGGAACTTTTTTCAAAATTCTTTTTTTCTAAAGTTTTTCTAAAGGTTTCTAAAGTTGCCTGGCAGTGCTTCAGGCAGCCCTGAACTTTTACAATACAAGTCAATGGGAAAGCTCAAAAAGATGCCTGCTCATCTTTGTGTTTGCTTCAAAAACCGATAGCGGTTTCTGCATTGTTGAATGAAGTTTAAAATTAAAAATAAAACCCACTGGTGATTTAAAAAAAAAAAAAAAAGCAGCAACCAGGAAATGTCCAAAAAATGCTAATTCTAAATAAATTTGCTTCGGGTTTAAAACATGTCGTAGAATAGATTTTACTGAAGCGGCTTCCACTTGCAAATCAGATGTTTTTTTTGTCCGCCTGAAAAAAGTAATGTGACCATACCGTTCAGGAGTGATATGACATCTTTAGTTATTGTATGTGGGGACTGTCTTGACAATGACAATGTCTAATTGCCTGTCATTATTTGGGGCTCCTTGGTTACAGCATTGTAAGGTTCCAGGATCCCTATCTGAATAAGGTATTGGATATGCAACATGCAAGGGGGGGGATAAGTAAAAATGGACTCTGCCAGTGTTGTGTTTCATGAAAGGCTGATCAGTGACCCATATGGCCACTATTGCTACTTATAACTTGCACCTTTAATGAGAAATTTGCCCAGTTGTAGAGCATCCCTCTGCCACTTTACTGACCTGTCAGACAGGCTACTGCTAATGGTTTGGGAACGCGCTGTGACCCCTGTGGGTGCTACAAAAGCTGCTATGTTTTTTGTCACCTAGACACACTAATATGACCAATCTGACAACAGAAGGTGTTTTCACATGTTTGCTGCACTTTTTTATACTAGTGGTAGTCCTTTTTTTTATTTTATCATAGATCCTTAATTCCTAAAAATGAATGGCCGGCAGCCCTGTGGTGACAACTATAACATGGCCCCATAGGAGTAACTGAGTGGCCATGAGGGCAAATATGCCGAGGCGTAAGGGGATGCATCACTAGACCAGTGCTGTGGCCCCTCCATTCTCAGGGACTGTCGGGGCCTAAGGTTGAGGGAGTACACCTTTCTATCCATGAATGTAATTCTCAATTCATTCTTTTTCTACAAAGGATTTGATTGACGAATGGGCAGCAAAAGAAGCCAAGAGAAGCAACAGCAATAAGGCAATGGACCCGACGTGCCTGAAATGGACGCCCCCCAAAGGAACATGAACACTTTTTTATTATTCCAGCCCCACAGTCTGCAGTCTCCTCTGTCATCTTTCTGTATTTTTAATATAAAATGACAAACTGGTTTCTTCCACCAAACTCTTGTTCTTATGGTAAACCACACTCTGCCCCTGGGGTCCCCGCATTCCCTCATCAGGCCAGATTCTGCATTCAGCTTGTGGTTGTGTGATGGGACAAGCAAGATCATCCAGAATTTGGTCATTTCCACTTATGATAAGTGTCCTAATGCCATCTTGGAGCCAACAAGTTTCCTTATAACGTCTACATAAATTGAATGAGTGTAAGGGTAATGAGGAGGCTGAGTTGTTAGCGATGTCTGTGTAATGAATTCACAGCTCAGTACAGTGTATATGCCGTATACCACCACAGTGGGAGTTCAATATATGTTGCTATTCAAAACTATAGAGCCCCAGTGCAGGGATGGCTGGCGGGTGTATGTTCCAAGCACATGCCCCATATTTTTGGTTACAGAAATTTTGTCAGCATTAATGGGCATCACTTATTATAATTCATCTCAAAGTCCCATCTGGGCGATTGATGACCACAGAATACACACTAGGGTCACATCAGAAGCTGTACTTGCAGTAACTCTGTTTTTAACTATGTGGGACAGAGCTCCAAATTCTTCTAGATACATACAGATGTAACAGATCCACGACTAATGCCACCGCAGGTACCTGGGACAAAGTGCGTCTTTCTGTTTGGAGGACCCAGCAGGTTTATTTGTAATATTCTACATGGACAAGCTACCGATTTTTCGGTGAGAACTGTGGGGGCTCTTTGGAGTAAAAAACAGTTGGTTGGATTCCCTCACAGATTGCAGCTGACAACAGGGGGCAACCTCTGGGCATATATATCACTGTAATAAGTTTTAGGCAGGTGTGGGAAAAAAGCTGTAAATTAACAGTGTTATTTTTTTGAATGAACAAAAGAGAAATCTAAATTGAATCAGTTTTGTTGTGACCACCTTCAAATCTGCATCAAAGCCTCTAGGTACTTACACACATGGTGAAGGAACTCTGCAGGGACAATGTTCCATACATCTTGGTGAACTAACCACAGATCTTCCGTGGATGTAAGCTTGTGGAAAGCCTTCTGCATAATGTAATTACAGACTCTGGTGCTGAGATCCGGGCTCTGTGGGGGCCATATCCTCACTTCCAAGACTCCTTGCTCGTTGTCCTGCTGCGGAATAAATTTGGCACCAATCGGACTCCACCTTGATGGCCTTGCATGATGGATAAGTATCTGCATGCCTATAGCCTCAGGAGATCTGTGATTAGTTTTCCAAGATGTTTTGAGCAACCTGATGAGTTTCTCCAAAAAACTGTGAATGTGTACCTAGGAGAACTGGTGTGGTTTTGGAGGTCAAGGCTGATCAAACAAATATTGATTTAATTTACATTTCTTTTGTTCACTTTGCATTTAGCTAAATGATACAAATAAACTATTAACACTTCTATTTTTGGAGAAATTCTAACTTTTTCACACCTGCCTTAAACCTTTCCACAGTTCTGTATATATTGTGTGTATGAATACATATATATGTGTATATATAAAATACTGTACATGCTTTTAAGGGTTTCTGCCCAAATCTGCTTGCACTCACTCAAACTACAAGACACAAGCCTGCCTTGGCACTTCTCTGCATGGATCTGTTTTTTTTACATCTGTGTAAGTCTAGGGTCAGACAAGTGTAGATTTTCATCTGAGTGAATCGGGCAAGTTATGCAATGACACATGAGCGTCCGCATAGAGTGATTCCATTCTCTAGGATGAGGAGAAGATGAAGAACAAAATGTCTCCATTCGGTTGGTGCGCAGAAATCGGACTGCACTCAGATGGTTTCCATGTACTCGTTGACTTGCATGGCCGAGTGCGATCTGAAATCGCAAACTCTGAAATGGTGTGATTTGATATTTTTTCCCTTGGACCGGCACAATCCGAACAAAAAAAAAAATCTTGACGTGCACAGCCCAATTAACTAATGTTTTGGCCTGTTTTTCTCTTGTCGCATGGTTTGCCTCCATGATGCATTTTCTTTTTGACTGATGTGTGTTTTGACCCCATAATTTAATTGATCCAGTGTGCTGTCTGAGGAAGAAAACTGCAAACAGAATAGAACAATGGATGTGTGAATGCAGCCAGAGACCTTTATTGAAGGAGGGTTAGGAATATGTCTTCCAGTCCCTCGGATTGTAGTAACAAGAGAAGAAATCCGACTACTGGGGTGGGGGGAACCCAAATTCCCTTTTAAGAATCTCTTTTCTTGCACCATGACTGAGCCTGTAAGTGGCAGAAAGACTTAATGATAAATAGTGGTGTGTGAAACTTGTTGCCGGTGGCTTACACTTCTGTAGCTGGGTTTTACTTGCCAAAAAGTCATTTATTTTTTTACAAGATATTGATGGAAAAAATATTTTTGAAATTTTAACCTTAAATTGCACAGAGTCTCTGGCTATTAAATCAAGATTGTCCATCTGCGCTTTATTTTTTTTTTTTAAAATGGGGATTGTCAGTAAATCATTCCCATAGGTTGCTGTCTGTATATCTTTTGCTAAAGAGCCATGTGAGAAGAATCTTGGATATATATGGCCAATGGTCACCCATACAGGAGGCACAAACATACTGGAGGGAAGATTTCAGGAGAAAACGTACAGCAGGGGCAGTGTATATTATTTCTACAAATTATTTTGCATGTTCTCGGTAAGGGCCAGGACTACCACGGTTGGTGCAGTTGTGATGTGCTTGCTGTACGCTTTGTCTTTTTACTATTGCTTTTTCTGGTGCTGCCAGACCATGTTTCCTTGATTGAAGGCAAGCTGTAATATCCTATTTTTCTCTTTCCTCTAACCTTTGACTTTTTTTTTTTTATTGAAATTTCAATGTGAAACATAACGCAGGCACATGTACGAAGCCAGGTTAAATCTTGTTTGTTGAGTTGTCTTTTCCCTTATTTTTCATGGTGTCCTTCTTGTAGGAATGTTGTTTTTCCTAGTCATCAGCCTGGCCCACTCTGAGATAAACTGAGTGGTTTTACTGATGAATGCTCCATTGAACCACTGTTGGATATCGGTATGACATCGCCTCCTTGACAGCTGATATTTCCTGTTGTGAAAAGCAAGGATTCTACTTGTTGGAATTTTGTTTTTGTTTGCCAGTGTGATAAGCAGAGACAGGGGTGTCTGAACACTTAGGCAATGTTAGTGTTCCTGTACTGGTAGAGTGTGGCAAATGTGGATTTGCCCGGACTGAGCCATCATGTCGTTACCAGGATGACCACTGGATAAGAGCAGATAGTGAAGTATTGAATTGTTCTTTGTCATGGGCTTTGTGTAAGATTCCAAAAGATGGAAACCTCAAGTATCAAATATTTTACTATTTTGTATGTGCCTTCTTTTAAGAGACTGTAATAGTCCCTGACAGTACAGTTTGATATAATTAACTCTTTACCGGCATTACCACTGAAAATTTGTAATGTGGAAACGCAGGGCAGCCTGTGTGCATCATGAGAGCTCATTAAAGTGAATCTGTCAGCAGGTTTTTCCCATGTAATCTGAAGACAGCAGGAGATGGAGGCTGAAACACAGAATGTGCCAGTTATCAAAGTGTGTGCTGTTTTTAGTAACTGAAGGATTTATCATTAAGGTTAAAGGGAACCTGTCACCTGAATTTGGCGGGACAGGTTTGTGGTCATATGGGCGGGGTTTTCAGGTGTTTGATTCACCCTTTCCTTATCCGTTGGCCGCAATATTAGGTTAAAGTTCGTGCCGTGTCCTCCGTAGTACACGCCTACGCAAGGCAATCTTGACTTGCGCAGGCGTGTACTACGGAGGACACAGCACGAACTTTAACCCAATATTGCGGCCAGCATGCAGCCAGCGACTAAGGAAAGGGTGAATCAAACACCTGAAAACCCCGCCCATATGACCACAAACCTGTCCCGCCAAATTCAGGTGACAGGTTCCCTTTAACCTTGTGATAAATCCTTCAGTTACTAAAAACAGCACACACTTTGATAACTGACACATTCTGTGTTTCAGCCTCCATCTCCTGCTGGCTTCAGATTACATGGGAAAAACCTGCTGACAGATTCCCTGTAGGCTGAAGGTTTAAGATAAACCCCAAATAAGCAGAGCTCTAAATATTAAAGTCCAGTAGGCAGATCTATGGTGAGGATGAGATCTCTGTATGCATTTCTAAAAAGAAACTCTGATCTTTTAGTACTGTATTAGGATGGACTACTGGATTACAAAGCACAATAAGAGGTTTAATGAATTATTACTTGTATTTATATTGTCCCCACAAATATTGTGCCTGCAGATTAGATAATATTACTAACCTGACAAGTTCCCTTTTACCTGTAAGAAGTGACACCTAAGCAGCAGCGCCCCAGTGTAGCAGAACATTTGTTTAGAACTCTTAAGGTGCCCTCCTATCCCCTCCCCATAGCCTCCAATCCAATTTTTGGCAGAATGAGAGCTTAAAGGGAAACGCTCATTTGTAATATGAATGCTAATCTGCACGCGGCGTGTTATAGAGCCGGAAGGGCCGAGACCATTCATAAAAGATTAAGTATAACTTGTATTTTATTTATATTGCTTCTCTTTGAAGGCTTAGGAGTCTAATGTAATGATTGACATCTGTGTGTAAAGTCCTGCAGGAAAGACTGTCTGCTCTAGAACATGCTGCGTACAGATCAGACACTACCATGGACGTGCTTGCTTCCCCTCGGGTTCACATTCTTGTTGGCGTGCGTGCTGCTTTCTCATCTCGCGCTCAGCGCCATTCGTATATGGGCTGTTTGGCATTGCAGCTGCGATACTAGTCCGTGAACAAGAGTGGTGCTGTTTACTTCCAATCTTATATGAAGTGGCAATATGTCAGCGCTTTATGATTTTATTTCACCCCTTTATCACCACGATGCTGCTCATAGACTTTCTGTCCTTTTTCTCTATGGGTTCTAGAGAATTTCACCATCCTTTGTTCTGTTATAGACCAAATGCCCATTGGGCTGTATTCACACTAATGCTGTGTTCTGTGCTCACTGTTTCTTATTACATTTATGCCCATCACTGTGCCTCCACACTGCATACGATGCTATTTACTATACTTCCTTCCAGTGATCCGTGACCAGGAGACTGCAGTCTTGCCCCTCTATCTGCCAAAACTGGTAGAGATCCTGTTACTTACCTAGCAAAGACCCTCTATGTGCAGCTTTGCCGATTATTTGCACTGGATAATAGACTTTATTTATGTTCTCTGCTGTAGGCCGTTACGTGAAATCTTTGTTAATATGATAGCGGTATATCGCCTACTCAATAAAGCATGCACTCTACTTGCTGACTGTCTCCTGTGCCAGTCTTTATTTAACCTCTTTGGATCCAGTCCACACAAGCATTTATTTTAAATTTGCGTGTTACAAAATAACTTTTTTCCCCATTAAAGTACGGTAGTTGTAATTTTTTTATTTGCATTATTTGGGGGTACAATTTTCTACAGAAACAAATTCAGAAGTCCTCCATTGTGTGGTTTATTATTTATATAGCACCATTAATTCCATGATGCTGTACATGAGGAGTTACATCAAAATACAAATATCACAGTAAACTAACAATGACAGACTGATACAGGGGAAAGATGACCCTGCCCTTGCGGGCTTACATTCTACAGGATTATGGGGAAGGAGACAGTAGGTCGGGGGTTGCAGTAACTCCGATGGTGTTGAGGTGGCTGTCTTGTCATTACAGGTTGTAAGCTTTCTTGAAGAGGTGGGTTTTCAGGTTTGTTTTGAAGGATCAGTGTTAGGGCACAGGATGGGGGATATTTGGGAGAAGTCTTGGAGGCGATTGGGTGAGGAGCGAATAAGCGTGGAGGAGAGAAGAAGGTCTTGGGAGGACTGGAGATTACGTGAGGGAAGATATTGAGAGATTAGTTTGGAAATATATGGAGGAGAACGGTTATGGATGGCTTTGTAGGTCAGTGTTAGTAGTTTAAACTGGATACGCTGGGAAATTGTGGGAGCCAGTGAAGGGATTTGCAAAGAGGGGAAGCAGGAGTGTAGCTAGGAGAGAGATTAATTAGTCGGGCAGCAGAGTTAAGGACTGACTGGAGGGGTGCGAGAGTGTTAGAAGGTAGGCCACAAAGGAGAATGTTGCAGTAGTCAAGGCGGGAGATGATTAGGGCACGCGCAAGCATTTTGGTAGAGTGAGGGTTGAGGAAAGGATGGATTCTGGAAATGTTTTTGAGCTGGAGGAGACAGGAGGTGGCGAGAGCTTGGGTGTGCGGTTTAAAGGACAGGCAGCGGATTTTGGGGACAGGGGAAAGTGTGATTTCATTTATTTTGATAGATCAGGTAGGGAAGATATGCGAGATGGAGGAAAGATAATTAGTTCAGATTTGTTCACATTGAGCTTGAGGAAGCGAGAGGAGGAGGATATGGCTGATGGACACTGTGATTCTGGAGAGCAGAGGGGCCAGAGAGGTAGATCTGATTGTCCTCAGCATATAGATGGTATTGGAAGCCATAGGACCTTGTGAGTTGTCCCAGGCTGAATGTATAGATTGAGAAGAGTAAGGGTCCTAGAACAGAGCCTTGAGGGACACCAACAGAGAGGGGGCGAGATGAAGAGGTAGTATGGGAGTAGGAAACGCTAAATGTGCGGTTGGTAAGGTATGAGGAGATCCAAGATAGGGCAAGGTCTTTGACACCAAAGGGAGAGAGGATCTGTAGTAAGAGGCAGTGGTCAACTGTGTAAAAGGCAGAGGACAGGTCTAGAAGGAGGTATAGAGAATTGGCTGTAAGTCGTTAGTAATTTTGGTCAGGGCAGTCTGTGGAATGGTGGGGAACGGAAGCCAGATTGTAGGTTGTCGAGAGATAGATGCAAAGTGAGAGGAAAGTTCAGCATGGACGTGCTCCTCAAGTAGTTTGGAAGCAAATGGGAGCAAAGATATGGGGCGATAGCTGGACATAGCGCTTGGGTCAAGGGATGGCTTTTTGAGGATAGGTGTGATTGTGGCTTGTTTGAAAGCAGAGGGGAAGGTACCAGAAATTAGTGATAGGTTGAAGAGATGGGTTAGGGATGGGATTAGTGTGGTGGTGAGGTTGGGGAGAAGATGGGATGGGGTCAAGCACACAAGTGAGGTGTGATTTGGAGAGATGAGCAAGCTCTCCTTCAGTGATTTTGGAGAGGGAAGTTATGGGGTTAGGGCATTGGTCTGGTATACAGAGGGTTTTTTTGGTTTGACAACAAAGACTTGCCTTGTTTGCCACGCACTTCAAAAATAAGAGACCAAAGTCCTCAGCAACAATTAGGGAACTCGGAGGGGGCAGTGGTGGGTGGAGGAGGGAGTTGGAGAGGAGTGTTGATCAACTGGGGTTGTGGGATAAAGATACGAGGGATGTAAAATAGGCCTGTTTAGCAGAGGTGAGAGCTGATTTGAATGCGAGTGTTGCTTGTTTGAGTGCAGTGAAATCCTCTTGCGAATGCGTTTTCTTCCAACGCCATTCTGGATACTTGCCGAAGCTTTTTAGTGATGTTATTGTCTAAGGGTTGTCTATTGAATTGTCAAACTCTGCTATGCATGACGGGCGACCGAGTCGATGGCTGATGCAAGAGTGGCATTGTAGAAACTAGTGGCAGAGTCTATTGTGGAGTGAGGATATGGATGCTAGTAGGATAGTCAGAGAGCGTGTGGGTGTCAAGGGTGTGGGTGTCAAGGTGTGCGAGGTTTCTGCAGGGGTGTGCGTGTTGCTGGACATGGGTGACCGGTGAGGAGGACAGGGATGAGAAAGTGAGTAGATGGTCAGATAGAGGGAGAGGGGAGGTTGTGAAGTTAGATATGGAGCAGAGATGGGTGAAGACCAGGTCTAATGTATGTCCGTCTGTGTGGGTGGCTGAGGAGGACCACTGAGTAAGTCCAAAAGATGAAGTAAGGGACAGGAGTTTGGAGGCTGCGGTCTGGTGGGTGTCAATGGGGATGTTGAAGTCACCCATGATGATGGTGGGAATGTCAGCAGACAGAAAGTGAAGGAGCCAGGTGGAAAATTGGTCAATAAAGGCCGTGGTCGGGCCCGGAGGTTGGTATATGATGACTATTTGGAGGTTATGGGGGGAGTAGATGCGGACAGAGTGGACTTCAAAAGAGGAGAGGATAAGGCAGGGTAGAGGTGGGATTGGGTTAAAGGTACAGTTGGAAAAAAGCAGAAGGCCCACTCCTCCACCATGTTTGTTGCCAGGGCGAGGAGTGTGGGTGAAGTAGAGGTCACCGTAACATAGTGCAGCAGGAGAGGCTGTGTCAGCCATGTTTCGGTGATCCCCAGAAAGGAAAGATCATGAGAGGCAAAGAGGTCATGAATCACGTGGAGTTTATTGCAGATGGAGCAGGCATTCCAGTTTTTTGGTGAAGCTCTGCACCCTAAGCCTACTTTCTCATAAAACTGACTTTTTTTTTCTTTTCCTCTTGTCATATTGCCCCTATTTTGCTTCACCAGTGTTTATTTTTTGTTTTTTCTCATCAGTTTATAAAAATTAAAGAGGCTTCACCATCTGGACTCCTATTTATCCATTGACTCTTTACAATGGGTCAGTGAAAATGGATGACTACTGTTTTTCAGCCATGTCTCACAGATCATCGTTTTATGGTTGAAAGAAGACGTAAGTCCATAAAGTTTTTTTTTTTGTCATTTTAAATAAAGAAATCTGTTTTTTTTTTTTCTTAAATACTTCTTAGTACTTGTCTTTACCAAAAATTTATTGATAGTTCAGATTAAATAATTATTTTACCTGCGGATTTACAGCAGCTGATGCGATTCTAATACAAAAAACCTGCATATAAAGGTTGATGCACTCGTAAGAGAGATTGACATGTTCCAGATTTCAAAATGGTCAGTTTATGCAGCATTAAATAATAAAGTACAGTGGGCATGTGATTTCTGTAAATCCCATACACTTTATTGTAACAGACTTTTTAAAAAAACAACTTTTTCTTATTTTGAGCAGTCAAAATATGTAGCATCAAAACTACACCAAATGCTCATGGTTTCCAACTTAACTTTAAGGATCCGTCATGTCACATGTCAATAGTGAAGCTAATTTTACTAAAGAGTATAAAAATACAAAAAGTGTATTAATAGTTACTGTTTTCAACTCAATCTCAAGTCAGTTAAAGGGTAACTGGGCTTTAAAGTCACTATTTGGACTAAGCTGACATTTGTGTACATGAGCAATTTCACTTTGTGGCCATTATGTGACTTCTATCCTGCATTCTCACCACTTTCCCCCTCTGCATCTGTAACTTGCAGTTGACCGTTTGCTGGGGGAGGACATGCGCTGCTGTGATCTCTGCTATCCCTGCTCTTCACTCACTTTTAGCTCACAGAGACCAGCTGTATAGAGGACATTATACAACAGAGCTGAGCTGTGTTAATCGGAATCAACCTCTGGTGTGAAGTAAAACGCTTGTTACTGAGCTGTGCACAATGTTATTCTGTCTACCTCTGTTACCTTCCTTACTCATCCTCCCTGCTCCATAGAGGAAAATGGGCTGTGTCTTATGACACCTGCAAGTCTGTCTTCTCTGACCATGATGGACTTGAGCTGCTTTTCCACCATGGATGATCCGTTCAGAATGAGGGAGGGGAAAATGTAATGTCTTATTGCCAGTGCTATTGATGCATACAAATTTTGTTGAAAAACCGGATCCACTTAAAGACAAACACCACATTAAACAAAACACAATCTCACTCACTTTTTCAGACACCACTTTCTTGTCCTTAGCCTGTCACTCAGTGTAATGTTTGCAAAGGATCTAATATCTAATTGCCAATCGGCTCTATCACAACTTTTGGCGATTATGTCGCTATCCCACAATCCACCATGGCTGAAAGTGATAAAAACGGCACTGCTATTCCGACAGGAGTTTAGCGGCGCTAGCTGCTGATCTTCCGACGGCAGCCTTGGTTCATCTCCCGCCGCAGGGAGGTCAGCGGCGCCAGCCGCTCATCTCCCGGCTGCTCGCATCAGAACTACACCAACAGCCATATTGGAACACCCAAGTTATGGGTATTCCGATGTTGCGGCCGGGATTCATATCCCCCGCCAAGCCGCGTGGCACTGCTCATTGGCTGAGATGTGCAGGATTCAAATCCGCCGGCTGAGCCAATGAGCGGTGCCGCGCGGGATTTGAATACCTCGCCAGAGCCACGCGGTCAGGGGCGGCTCAGCCAATGAGTGGTGCCGCGCGGCTTTGGCGGGGGATTTGAATTCCGTGCCAAAGCCACGCGGCACCGTTCAATGGCTGAGCCATCTGCCCAATGAGCGGTGCCGTGTGGGATTTGAATCCCCCACCAAACCTTAGCCAGTGGGTGGTTCAGCCTATGAGTGGAGCCGCGCCGCTCATTGGCTGAGGCCAGGGGTGCTCAGCCAATGAGCGGTGCCGCGCGGCTTGGCGGGGGTTTCAGATCCCGTGCAGCAATGCTCATTGGCTCAGCCAGCAGGGTGGGGGATTTGAATCCTGCGCCGCTCAAAACAGTGTTGCACCGCTCATCTCCCGGCTGCGTCGCAGGTGACATCCCTGCCGCGAGAGATGAACTGCTGATCTCCTAAAAGGATAGCGGTGTCGTTTTTCTCACTTAAGGCCGCAGTGGATTGTGGGATAGCGACACAATCGCTGGAAGCTGTGAGAGAGCCGATTGACAATTATATATTAGATGTAATGACAACCATCTCCCCAGTGCCTTTACCTGACATGCAGACCCATATCATTAATTACTGTGGAGATTTGCATGTTCTCTTCAGGCAGTCATCTTTATAAATCTCATTGGAATGGTACCAAACAAAAGTTCCAGCATCATCACCTTGCCCAATGCAGATTCGCGATTCATCACTGAATATGACTTTCATCCAGTCATCCACAGTCCACGATTGTTTTTCCTTAGCCCATTGTAACCTTGTTTTTTTCTGTTTAGGTGTTAATGATGGCTTTCATTTAGCTTTTCTGTATGTAAATCCCATTTCCTTTAGGTGGTTTCTTACAGTTCAGTCACAGACGTTGACTCCAGTTTCTACCCATTCCTTCCTCATTTGTTTTGTTGTGCATTTCCTGTTTTGGAGACATATTGCTTTATGTTTCCGGTCTTGACGCTTTGATGTCTTCCTTGGTCTACCAGTATGTTTGCCTTTAACAACCTTCCCATGTTGTTTTATTTGGTCCAGGTTTTAGACACAGCTAACTGTGAACAACCAACATCTTTTGAAACATTGCTTGATGATTTACCCTCTTTTAACAGTTTGATAATCCTCTCCTTTGTTTCAATTGACATCTCTGTGTTGGAGCCATGATTCATGTCAGACCCACTTGGTGCAACAGCTCTCCAAGGTGTGATCACTCCTTTTTAGATGCAGACTAACGAGCAGATCTAATTTGATGTAGGTGTTATTTTTGGGTATGAAAATTTACAGGGTGATTCCATAATTTTTTCCCTCAGAATTGAGTGATTCCATAATTTTTCCCCTTTAAAAAAAAGGAACCATTACTGACTACCACATTTTTTGTTCTTGATTTCTTTTAGTGTTTCTTAAAGCCAGAAAGTAGCCATTTAAATGACTTTATTTTGTGCCTTGTCTGCGATCTGCTTTTTTTTTTCTACAAAATTAAACAACTGAATGAACATCCTCCAAGGTCGGTGATTACATAATTTTTGCTAGGGGTTGTAGAATGGGCAAGACATAGTAAAAGAAAAAAAATAAAATACTGTACAGCTTTTCATTTTTATAAACTAAAAAAAAAATTATGTAGTAGATGAATGTAACACATTAAGTGGTACAAGTTTGTATTACTGTAGTTTTTATCATCCTCTCTGACAGAATGTTGATAGGATGCAGCCATGTGACCACCCAAAATTATGGCGCTGACATCGCAGGAGCGACGCTCGTCTGGGAGATGAGTGTTTTTATTTGATCTGGAACACTTAAATTAAGAACGACGACCTATTTTATCTATAAAGCTGTCAGTGTTTTTTTTTTTTTTTTACCGTAGGCCTGCAGCCACACCTGGGCTTGTATAAGTAACAGTGGCCTAAAGCAGTGTCTCACAACTCCAGTCTTCAAATACCCAAAACAGGCCGTGTTTCAGGATTTCCTTAGTATTGCACAGGTGATGTACTGTAGGTATTGCCATTGCCTCAGAATTTCCTTCCAGTATTCACATCCTAATTGAAGTAAGGGTTTTGGAATTACAGCTCTTTAATATGTAGCTGCCTCTTTTTAAAAGGACCAAAACTAACTGGACAATTATCTCTAAAAGCTCTTTAATGGGCTATTCTGTCATCAGTTATGTAGGTAAAAGGTCTGGTGCAGATGCCAGGTGTGCCATTTGTTTTTGAAAGCTGTTGCTGTGAACCTACAACATTCGGTCAATAGAGTTTTCAGTAGATGTGAAACAGACCATCATTAGGCTGAAAGTCATTAGAGAGCGCAGAAATGTTAGGAGTGGCCAAATCAAGTCTGGTAAATTTAGCAGAAAAAAAAACGTACTCTTAAAGGGACACTGTCACCTGAATTTGGAGGGAACAATCTTCAGCCATGGAGGCGGGGTTTTGGGGTTTTTGATTCACCCTTTCCTTACCCGCTGGCTGCATGCTGGCTGCAATATTGGCTTGAAGTTCATTCTCTGTCCTCCATAGTACATGCCTGCACAAGGTGCAATCTTGCCTTGCGCAGGCGTGTACTACGGAGGACAGAGAATGAACTTCAATCCAATATTGCAGCCAGCGGGTAAGGAAAGGGTGAATCAAAAACCCCCAAACCCCGCCTCCATGGCTGAAGATTGTTCCCTCCAAATTCAGGTGACAGTGTCCCTTTAAGTGTGGCAACTCAAAAAGAGGCCTGGATGTCGCCAGAAGACTACAATGCTGGATGATTGCAGAATCCTTTCCATGATGAAAAACCCCTTCACAACATCCACTCAAGTGAAGAACACACTCAATGAAGTAGGTGTTTCAATATCTAAATCTACCATAAAGAGAAGACTTCATGAGTAGGGATGAACATACATGTGTAAGTTCAGGTTTTAATACCCCACCTGAATGTTAGCCCAAAGTTTGCTTTTGGTACCAGAACCCGAAACCCATTGAAATGTATGGGGACCCAAACACCTGAGCTGGAAAATCTCTCTATCTCAGTTCTGGAAAAGCATTCTTTGGACAGAGGAAACTAAGATCAACTTGTAGCAGAATGATGGGAAGAAGAAAGTATGGAGAAAGCTTAGAACTGCTCATGATCCAAAGCACACACACACACACACAACATCCTCTGTAAGGTCGCATTCACACATCAGTATTTTTATGTCAAAATCATGAGTGTCTCCAAAACACAGAACATGTGTCAGTCTGTCAATTATAGTTTTTCATGACTTTGGCATACCAATAATAATGGAAATGAAGCCTAAAACATGGTGGAGGCAGTGTGATGGCACTGGTTAGTGTTTATTGATGATGTGACTGAAGACAGAATTCTGAAGTGTGCAGGGCGATACTTTCTGCTCCGATTCAACCAAATGTAGCAAGGTTGCTTGGATGGTGCTTCACAGTACAAATTGCCCAAAACCTACTGCAAAAACAACCCAGGAGTTTTTTTTCTTTCTATTACATAGTAGTGGAAAATCCCGTAATGGCCGAGTCAATCACCAGATCTCAACTCCATAGAGCAACATTTCACATGCTTAAGACAAAACTTAAGTATTTTACATCAGTATTTGTAAGCCAAAACCAGGAGTGGGTGATAAATGTAGAAGTGGTGCAAATGTTTCTATTATACTTTTCCCCTAATTGTCCCACTACTGGTTTTGGCTTACACATACTGAGGTAAAATACTGACCAAATACTGAAAGTGTGACAGCAGCCTAAGGCCGGTTTCACACGTCAGTGGCTCCGGTACGTGAGGTGACAGTTTCCTCACGTACCGGAGACACTGACTCACGTAGACACATTAAAATCAATGTGTCTCTGCACATGTCAGCGTGTTTTCACGGACCGTGTGTCCGTTTGAAAAACACGGAGACATGTCAGTGTTCGTGGGAGCGCACGGATCACACGGACCCATTAAAGTCAATGGGTCCATGTAAAACACGTACCGCACACGGATGCTGTCCATGTGCAGTCTGTGTGCCATGCAGGAGACAGCGCTACTGTAAGCGCTGTCCCCCCACGTGTGGTGCTGAAGCCCCATTCATTTCTTCTCTCCAGCAGCGTTCGCTGGATAGAAGGAATGAATAATCTTTTTTTTCTTTCCCCTTTAAAAATAAAGTTTGTGCGTCCCCTCCCGCCTCCCATCCCCTGTGCGCCCCCCCCCCACTTGCCAGGAAATACTCACCGACACCCAGCTCCCGCGATGTCTCCTCTCAGCGCCGGCAGCAGGCCCTGTTGTGAGCGGTCACGTGGTCCCGCTCATTACAGTGAGGAATATGCGCATATTCCTCACTGTAATGAGCAGGACCACGTGACCGCTCACACAGCACAGCCTGCAGCCGCTGAGGGGATGTACAAACTTTATTTTTAAGGGGAAAGAAGAAAAAAAAGATTATTCATTCCTTTTATCCAGCGAACGCTGCTGGGAAGAAGGGATGAATACCGGCTTCAGCACCGCACGCAGGGAACAGCGCTTACCTGTAGCGCTGTCTCCTGCACGGTCCGTGTGGTCCTCAGTCGGCACACGGCTGCCGCACGTGTGCCACACTGATGTGCTACGTAAGCACATGGACACGGATAATTCCGGTACCGATTTTTCCGGTACCGGAATTATCTGGACTTGTGGGACTGGCCTAAGGCAGAAAGACCCACAAACAAGCAACAACTGAAGTCAGCTGCAGTAAAGGCAGCAAAGCATCACCGAGGAGGAAATCCAGTGTTTGGTGACGTCCATGGCTTCCAAACTTCAGACAGTCATTGCCTGCAATGGATTCACTAAAAATGAACATATTAATTATGAGGACGTTAATTTAATTACTTTTGAGCCCCTGAAATTACGAGGTTTTGTTTAAAAATGGTTGCAATTCTAAATCATTTCAAAGGATATTTTTGTTCAGCCCCTTTAATTAAACCTACAAGTCTTGCATTTAAGTTGTTTAATTTTAATTAGAAAATGGTGAGAGAGAATTGTACTATGTCACCATGATGTACCGTTTTGTCATTGTGTGGTGGTCCTGCTCATGATGTAAAAGTACATGTATAGGTGATTACTCCATTTGGTCTCTCCGCGTCCCGCTGTAGATGTGGACATTAGATCAGTGTCAGTACTTTATTGGACTAGGAAAGCATGGAGAACCTGTGAAGTCTCCTGCAAAACGCTGCCTTTGTGGTTACACAATGGCCTAAACTTTTGCCATTTCTTGTCAATATGATCTATGTGTTTTGATCTCACAGAGGGGGTGTCCTACATTATATTAAGTGAAGAACCACTGGAAAGAGTCCCTCTCGCATTGGCCCAACCAGTTATTGTACAATCTTTTCGTTCAGTGGGCACAATGTGTGAGCTGCAGGGGAAATGTGGCACCACTGGCATATAGGAGACATATGGAGTAGCCGATTTGGGCAGTACTGCTAATGAGATGGGTGACCATGTATTGGAGATAGAAAGGAGTCAATATGGTGCATAGCCACTAGATGGCAGTAAAACTCTACATGCCTTTTGGGTGAGGGTGAGTGTCCTCGCCATAGTTGTATGATTGAAGTCTCCTTACCGTACTATCTCTGCAGCTGCTCAGCCACGCACATTTTCTGTGTTTTTGTGCCGTCCTCTATGTAGTGATTATCCATATCTGAAGATGAGACGTGAAGCTTCTAGGCCACTAGGATCAATCATTTTTTTGCCATATATCACAGAGATAATGAGGCACATGTAAGAATGCTGTCCAATAGTTGGCTTAAACAGCAGGCTTAGGCTGCCGTCACACTATCAGTATTTGGTCAGTATTTTACATCAGTATTTGTAAGTGGGTGATAAATACAGAAGTGGTGCATATGTTTCTATTATACTTTTCCTCTGATCAGAGGCATAGCTAGGGTTTAGGTCCAGGGGAAGGGGGGGGGGGGAGGGGGCGAAGCTTCTGAGTGGGCCCCTAACCAGGTAACCTTGATTACAACTCGATGATGCCCAGTAATAGTGGAGGAGAACCTCAGCAGATGACCGCGCTGTTACTGAAGATAATCTCTATATAACGACCAACATGGATATTACCACCATATGGTCAGTGGTAAATACCAGCCCTACAGAACATATAAGTGATCACAGCCCAGTTACAGATAAGGACTTACCATTGACGTTCTTTATAATGGAATCGTCACTTTTCCCGTCTTTTCCATCTGGCCCAGACCGACATGACAACTTCTTCCAGCTATAACTCGTCTGCAGAGAATACAACAAAGACACGTTTCACTTCTCACATTCCAGCCATCACTATCTATTCCCAACCTGCACAAACCCCTCATCCTGCTTATACCCCAATACTGAGCCCCGGCTGCCGTATGTGTCTCTATTACTGACCCTAATACGCCAATACTGAGCCGCTGCTGCCGTATGTGTCCCTATTACTGACCCTGATACCCCAATACTGAGCCGCTGCTGCCGTATGTGTCCCTATTACTGCCCCTGATACCCGAATACTGAGCCTCTGCTGCCGTATGTGTCCCTATTACTGCACCTGATACCCCAATACTGAGCCGCTGCTGTCGTATGTGTCCCTATTACTGCACCTGAGACCCCAATACTAAGCCGCTGCTGCCGTATGTGTCCCTATTACTGCACCTGATACCCCAATACTGAGCTGCTGCTGCCATATGTGACCCTATTACTGCACCTGATACCCCAATACTGAGCCTCTGCCATATGTGTCCCTATTACCGCTCCTGATACCCCAATACTGAGCCGCTGCTGCCGTATGTGACCCTATTACTGCACCTGATATCCCAATACTGAGCCTCTGCCGAATGTGTCCCTGTTACTGCCCGATACCCCAATACTGAGTCGCTGCTGCCGTATGTGACCCTATTACTACACCTGATACCCCAATACTGAGCCGCTGCTGCCGTATGTGTCCCTATTACTGCACCTGATACCCCAATACTGAGTCGCTGCTGCCGTATGTGTCCCAATTACTGCACCTGATACCCCAATACTGAGCTGCTGCTGCCGTATGTGACCCCATTACTGCACCTGATACCCCGATACTGAGCCGCTGCTGCCGTATGTGTCCCTATTACTCCACCTGATACCCCGATACTGAGCCTCTGCTGCTGTATGTGACCCTATTACTGCACCTACTCTGTGGTTCTCTGTACCCTCTAAATTCTAAAGCACCCCTCTATAATATAGTAATGCCGGGTGCAAGTGCCCTAGAAAACAGCCCACATTTTGCCTCCTAGAAAGTAATAATGCCCTCTGTATGCCCCTTTGATAGTCACAGTAACCTGAGTTCCCCTATTACAATAAGTGCCCACTTAAAATTTAATAATGTCCTGAGTCTCCCCCCCCGTACAGCTCCCCTATACACAGTATAATGCCCCCTAACTGTATAGTATCACCCACACAGTATACTGACCCCTTAGTAGCCTTCAATCTGTTTGATGGCTCCAACACTGTAATCCCCACATTGTATGATGGCCCCATAGATAACCGCCATATAGTATAATGTGCCAGATAGTCCTCAATATAGCACAAGACAGCACCCCTATAGGCAGACCCTGTAGTTTAAAGCACCCCCCATAGGTAGACCCTGTAGTATAAGGCAGCACCCCCCCATAGGCAGATCCTGTAGAATAAGGCAGCACTCCCCCCTATAGGCAGATCCTGTAGAATAAGGCAGCACTCCCCCTATAGGCAGATCCTGTATATAAGGCAGCACTCCCCCCCCATAGGCAGATCCTGTAGAATAAGGCAGCACTCCCCCCCCATAGGCAGATCCTGTAGAATAAGGCAGCACTCCCCCCCATAGGCAGATCCTGTAGAATAAGGCAGCACTCCCCCCCCATAGGCAGATCCTGTATATAAGGCAGCACTCCCTCTCCTATAGGCAGATCCTGTATATAAGGCAGCACTCCTCCCCTATAGGCAGATCCTGTATATAAGGCAGCACTCCCCCCATAGGCAGATCCTGTATATAAGGCAGCACTCCCTATTCTACAGGCAGATCCTGTATATAAGGCAGCACTCCCTCGTCTATAGGCAGATCCTGTAGAATAAGGCAGCACTCCCCCCT
Organism: Ranitomeya imitator; assembly: GCF_032444005.1. Lineage (NCBI taxonomy): Eukaryota > Metazoa > Chordata > Amphibia > Anura > Dendrobatidae > Ranitomeya > Ranitomeya imitator. The sequence goes on from NC_091283.1 coordinate 489,970,425, forward strand.
ATAGGCAGATCCTGTATATAAGGCAGCACTCCCTCCCCTATAGGCAGATCCTGTAGAATAAGGCAGCACTCCCCCCTATAGGCAGATACTGTAGAATAAGGCAGCACTCCCCCTATAGGCAGATACTGTAGAATAAGGCAGCACTCCCTCCCCTATAGGCAGATACTGTAGAATAAGGCAGCACTCCTCCCCTATAGGCAGATACTGTATATAAGGCATCACTCCCTCCCCTATAGGCAGATCCTGTATATAAGGCAGCACTCCCTCCCCTATAGGCAGATCCTGTATATAAGGCCGCACTCCCTCCCCTATAGGCAGATCCTGTATATAAGGCAGCACTCCCTCCCCTATAGGCTGATCCTGTATATAAGGCAGCACTCCCTCCCCTATAGGCAGATCCTGTATATAAGGCCGCACTTCCTCCCCTATAGGCAGATCCTGTATATAAGGCCGCACTTCCTCCCCTATAGGCAGATCCTGTATATAAGGCTGCACTTCCTCCTCTATAGGCAGATCCTGTATACCACACACACACTGTATACGCAGCCTCTTGCGTGGTACCACCAGCGGAACACCGTTGCGAACATGCCACCGCCGGGATCAGCTGAATAATTCGCTGACCCCCACCATCTTTGTACAGGAGGAGCGCATGTGCAGTTTTAATGTGACCACCGCTATCTGTCTGCACAAAGATGGCAGTGGTCTGATTTACTGCGCTTGCGAGAATTCCACGCAGGCGCAGTGAATCATTGAGCTGATCCCGGCGGCAGATGTGCGACGTGTCTACAGGCAGAGGAAGCCGGTCACATTAAAGGGGTTTTCCCACAAGCGAAAGTTCATTTTAAAAATTGTCTGCGTCTGAACCGGTACGGAGCATACCACATCTCCTATGCAGGGGAGGAAGCAAAAGACAATACTGACATTACAGCAGGGGTTCAGAGAGGATTCATTTTGTGAGGTAAAATATTTCACTGACTGTAAACAATATTTTACCTCACAAAATGTATCCTCTGCGATCTCCTGCTGTAATGCTAGTATTGTCTTTTGCTTCCTCCCCTGCCCTGGAGTTGTGGTATGTTCTGTAGATGGTCAGACGCAGACAATTTTTAAAATGAAGGGGTGAGAGAGACAGAGCACAGGGAGGAGACAGATCAAACGGGACAGCACATGATGGGAGAACACAGCACAGGAAGGAGAAAAGAGAGCAGACAAGGGGGATAGCACATGGGGTAGACAGGTCAAAGAAGAAAGCACAGACGGGAGAAGTCAGCACATGGGGAAAGAGAGAGTGGATAGGTGGGGGAGAGACTGTCAACGCTGCAAAGCCTGCCCCCATTGTGACATTACGCCCTCCTGATGTGATAGCATCGTGCCTCCATTTAGTCTAATATAATTTACACACAACAGGTCATTGGCGTAACTTATAGCATGTGGGCCCCAATGGAAAATCTCCAACAGCACCCCCAACTCTCACAAGTCTTCAACCCTTTATTGACCTGGGCATTTTTTTCCCCTATCATTTTCCTCCCCTTCTTCCAAGAGCAATATGGGGGCTTGTTTTTTGGTGGAACGAGTTGTAGAATTGAATGATAGCTTTCATTTTACTATATAATGTGCAAAAAACAGGAGAAAATTCCAAGTGGGGGGAAATGGTTAAATAAAAACAAACTATATTTTTTTTTTGCAATTTGTTTTTAGGTTCTTCACTGTGCAGTATCTATCTATCTGTCTGTCTGTCTGTCTATCTATCTATTTATAAATATGAAGACACAAAAGAGCACAGCGAGGTCAAAAATACTCTGTTGTAAAATAAATCACAGCAATAAGGAACTGCTAGTCAAAAGATGAAAAAAAACAGGGTATTTAGTTGATACGTTTTTTTGCAAAAAAAATGTATACTAAGCTGCTCCACCAATCGTCAAGGTATACCCATATAGAGCAGTCCTAACTAATGTATATAATCCCTATCTGATGTATTTAAAAACCTGATCATCTGTATAGTACCTGTATAAGCAGGGTTCAGAGGGAATATCCATGTGGACATGCTGGATGGAACAGCTTAAATGCAAACAACCCACAAAGGAGTGGTGGACTCCCCAGTCTTGTAGAAACAAGAGAACAATTATAGAACCAGAACAACACCCCCAACTATCACAAGTCTTCAACCCTTTATTTAAACAAGTAAATAAGGCAGCACACTGCAGCGCTAAAACATGCAAACATGAAACATGAAAATTGAACTGCATTACTGCACTAGAAATATGAAAAATGAGAGCGTTTAGCGCATAAAAATGGCCCATTTTATGTGTACCTGGTAGCCACTTTACGGCATCTCTCTTATACCAGGTCCTACACTTGCCTTTCCTCGCTGAGAATAAACGTCTCCATCTGAATGGGTACCTGTGAAACCTCTTCTTAGACTAAAATTCTCTCTCTCTGTGGAGGGGTATTGGACCTGCTGTAATTAAAACACCTGTGGCTAGGAGGCGGAGTGCTCGATCAGAAGGCTAAAGAATACATTTCAAAAAACTGACCGTCACATCCAAACATAGACTAAGTGGGAGCAGGTGCTGAACCTAGAGTAACCAACTCGTATATAGTCAAGTAAATAAGGCAGCACATATATTTTTTTTGCAATTTTTTTTAGGTTCTTCACTGTTCAGTATCTATCTATCTATCTATTTATAAATATATATAGATGCATATATATATGTATATATGTATATATTCGTGTTTAAAAGAAAATTAGAAAATTCTGAACCTTGTAAAAAATAAATCATTGTACCGTATGTCTCTATTTTCTGAAAAAATATAGGTTATTTTTAAAATAAATATTTCCATTCATGGAGCTGTGTGAGGCTTATTTTTTTGTGTGCTGAGCTGTATATTTTTTTGATTCCATTTTGGGAGTAAATACGACATTTTGATAGTTTTTTATTGTACTTTTCTAGGGAAGTACAGCAACAAAATAAAACTGAAATTGTGTATTTTTTCATTTTGGCATTTAACATATGGTTTAAATAATTTTACCTTTTGAAGGATCTGACTTTTATGGACACGAACATGGTAAATATGTTTATTTAATTTTATGTAAATTTATTTTAGAATTGGGAAATAAATGGTGAATTAAAGAGAACCTGTCATTAGGATTTTATACCCCAAACTAATGACGTGAATATAAAGGTGCTTTAATGCTGAGTAAATCTTTAGTTTTCTTGTAGAAATCAATTTCGTGGTTTTAGAGAAATCCATGGCTGAAATTATGTGCTAACAAGTTACAAGTACAGTCGTCGGCCTTCCACCTACAGCTCTCCTGTAACAGGAAGATGCCGACTATGTTACACATTCAACTTGGTGAGAGTGCAGAGCGAGCTCAGCTCCAAAGCCCCCTCTCTCAATACAGCAGTCAGCGACCTGTGACGAAAATGTATGTCATAGTTTGTCAAGGAGTTAAGCGCATTAGTCTTCTCATATGGGCTGAAGGGATGCTTTTGGGTCCCTTAGACTCCATGGCCTGGGGTGACTGCAGCTTTGCATCCACTATAAATGCAGCCCTGCCTTTAGGACAAACTTTCTGGTCCCATCTTCTTTGCAACTTTGTGCCAAGAACTTGTAGCAGACCCCCTCTCCAGCGCTACTGTATTGTTGGCCTATAAGCAGGTAGCAAACTGATTCAAAGAGGAGCACCTTATTCTATGTTAGAAATATTATGCAGCATTTCTAATAACATGTGAAAATGTCCCACACCATCTTATAATAATAATAATAATTTTATTTCTATAGCGCCAACACATTCCGCAGCGCTTTCAGTAATTCTGTATTTAGTCAGAATCTGCCCAACAAAATTTTGATCATTTTGTGATCACATACAGTGGCTTGCAAAAGTATTCTCAACTCCCCTCCTCTCTTTGGCATTTTTCGTATTTTACTATACCACAACCTTGAATTTATTTTTTTTTTTTTAGGGTTTCCATAAGTTCATGTAAAGATCATGCCTACAACAGGGAACATTTCATTTTCTTTCTATCTTGAAGCAAACAAATAGGACAAAATAACTGAAACCTTCAGTGTGCATAACTGTTCACTCCCCTAAAGTCAGTACTTTGTAGAGTCTCCTTTTGAAGCAATTACAGCTGCATGTCACTTTGGATAAGTCTCTGGGAACGTTCCACATCTGGCCTCTAGGAGTTTTGAACATTCCTCAAGGCAAAACTGCTCCAGCTCCTTCAAGTTAGATGCTTTCCTCTGGGGAACAGAAATCTTTAAAGGGACACTGTCACCTGAATTTGGAGGGAACAATCTTCAGCCATGGAGGCGGGGTTTGGGGTTTTTTGATTCACCCTTTCCTTACCCGCTGGCTGCATGCTGGCTGCAATATTGGATTGAAGTTCATTCTCTGTCCTCCGTAGTACATGCCTGCACAAGGCAATCTTGGCTTGCGCAGGCGTGTATTATGGAGGACAGAGAATGAACTTCAATCCAATATTGCAGCCAGCTTGCAGCCAGCGGGTAAGGAAAGGGTGAATCAAAAACCCCAAAACCCCGCCTCCATGGCTGAAGATTGTTCCCTCCAAATCCAGGTGACAGTGTCCCTTTAAGTCTGACCACAGATTCTCAATCGGTTTAAGGTCTTGGCTTTGACTAGGCCGCTTGTTACACATTTATCTTTAAATCACTCAAGTGTTGCTTTAGGCTAAGTGCACACGTTGCAGAATTGCCATGGAAATTTCCGCGGCAATTCCGCAACTCCTGCCGCGGGTATATCGCATGCGGAATTGGCATGCGTATTCCCGCTAAACACTAGCGTTTTGCAAGCGTAATTAGCTTGCAGAATGCTAGCATTTTCCAAGCGATCTGTAGCATCTCTTGGAAAATTGATTGACAGTTGTCAACATAGTGTTTGACAAGTGTGACCAACTTTTTACTATTGATGCTGCCTATGCAGCATCAATAGTAAAAGATCTAATGTTAAAAATAATAAAAAAAATAGTTATTCTCACCTTCTGACGTCACCCGATCTCCTCAGCGGTGCACGCGGCGGCTGGGATGCTGTGTGCGAAGGACCTGGGATGACATCACGGTCACGTGACCGCGACGTCATCACAGGTCCTTCACACACAGCTTCCCAGCCGCCGTGTGCACCACTGAGAGGCGGGAGGACTCCGGGGGCCATCAGAAGGTGAGTATATCACTATTTTTTATTTTAATTCTTTTTTTAACAATTATATGGTGCCCAGTCCGTGGAGGAGTCTCCTCTCCTCCACCCTGGGTACCATCCGCAAATGATCCGCTAACTTCCCGCATGGTGGGTATAGCCCCATGCGCCATGCGGGAAGTAAGCCGATTCATGCATTCCTATGTATGCGGAATCCCCACGATTCCACAAATTAATGAACATGCTGCGTTTTTTTCCAGAATGTCTTTACGCTCAGGAAAAAAACGCAGCATGTGCATACAAAATGCGGATTGCATTCTTTTAATAGGATGCTTAATGTGAGCGTTTTTTTCGCACATTTATCGGGTTTTTATAGCGAAAAAACTTGAAAAATCTGGAACGTGTGCACACAGCCTTAGCATTACACTTTGAGTCACTGTCTTGTTGGAGGGTGAACAAGAGGTGAAGGTGGAGGTGATTTGAGCCTCCATCCGAGGCTCAAATCACTGACAGACTGAAACAGGTTTTTGCTGAAGAATAGCCCTGTATTTCGCACCATCCATTTTCCCCTCTACCCAGACCATTTTCCCTGTCCCTGCTGCTGAAAAACATCCCCACAGCATGATGCTGCCACTACCGTGTTAAACTATGGGGATGGTGTTCTTGGGGTGATGAGATCTGTTGGTTTGTCTCCAGACATGGCGTTTACCTTGGTGGCCAAAAAGTTCAAAGGCCACCTATATGGAGTATACGACTTATTGTGGTTGTTTGGACAGATACTCCTGTCTCTGCTTGGGAACTCTGCAGCTCCTTCATGGTTACCTTTGGTCTTTGTGCTGCCTATCTGATTAATGCCCTACTTGCCTGGGCTGAGTGTTTGGGTGGGCAGCCCTCTCTTGGCAGGTGTGTTGTGGTACCATGTTCTTTCCATTTGAGGATAATGGATTTGATGGTGCTCCAGGGGATAATTAGAGATTGGGATATTTTTTATAACCCAACCCTGACTTGTACTTCACAACAACTTTGTCCCTGATTTGTTTGGAGATCTCCTTGGTCTTAATGGTGTTGTTTGGATAGTGGTGCCTCTTGCTTACTGGTGTTGCAGCCTCTGTGGCCTTTCAGAAAAGGGGTGTATATACTGACAGACCATGAGATACTTACATTGCACACAGGTGGGCTTCCTTTCACTAAGCATTTGACTTACGAAATGAATTGCACCAGAAATTTTTAGGGGCTTCATAGCGGACATGTGACAATAGAAGATACCGCACAGGGCAAACTTCACTCTGAGATTAGCCCTGCTTCTAATTATACTGGTACCAGGAGCTGTAGAAGATGTCTCCCTGTTCTCCGGTGACACATCAAACATTTCTCCATAAAATGTAAAAAGCGTCTGTAGCAACTTTGTTTTATGGCTGACAATGTGGTTTGCAGGAGTTGGAGGGGGGATCTTGAAGGAATTAAGTGTAGAAACTGTTAAATACTTAGGTAAATACTTATAGACATTTGTAAGATATTTTCCATTCTCTCCTATCTCCATTTTTTTTCTGGATGGCTCAGGGCAGGACTTTTTTTGTGTTCCACAATCCAAAGTTGAGGAAATAAGGCTAAGTTCACATTAGCATATCTGTGCGCAGCGTATCATCAGCATGTGCAAACTCATGCCAAAACGCATTTAAACGCATGCTTACGCTGCGTTCCCATAGACAGTAATGCGTTGTTTATACGCACTCATCGCATGCGTATGCCTGTGCATATTTGATGCCTCAAAAAATGTAACCTGTTGCATTCGCCGGACACCACGAAACGACGCACTGGGACGCATTTGCATACATCCGCATACAAACTGATGCCAACGCATTTCCCTGCGTATGCAATGTTAAAGATAGATACGCAAGATGCATGCGGACAGTAGGCAGGCCTACGCTGCGCAAAAAAAGCTAATGTGAAACCGGCCTAAGTGACGCAATTGTCACTGTCAATTACCTGACATTGGAATCATCTACTGATTGTCGTATTCTTTCTGTAGAGTCCAATTGTGTGCCGTTTGCCACTGTCCAGTAGTCTCCTCTCAGCAGTCCCTACAGTTTATCAGTTTTGTAAACTCTGGAGATACACAACCAAAAGGGTTTCTTAAAACTAGATATTTTCTTGGGTATTCCAAGTTACAGGAGAATTTCACCAGTTTTGTAGAACCTTTTATGATGATGATGATCCATAATGGGATTAGAATACATTAGGACAACTCATTGTTCCAAAAATAGTGTTCCATCTGCTCACAGGTTGTGTCAAGTATTGTAGCTAGCTTTGTTCAAATTATTGGGTCTGCTTTTAAAAGAAAGCAGAAATGTTTTTCTAATAATTTGTAGATTGTCCAACAGGTCTATGAACTTCCAAAAACAAACAGAGGTAGTCCCTATGACATCTGTGGAGTGGCACAACTTGGCCTCAAACTATTTCTTTGGGTGAATTGACTCAGCACATGACTTATAGTAAAGGGGATTACTATACTAATAGAGATACACTGTACTAATCTCCAACGTATGAGAAGTAGGAGATCCATCAAGCCTGAGGCCCTCTTGCCCGAAGATGATAAAATAGAGTAGTTTGGCTATTACATCTCCTCTGTATATAGAGGATTTGTCCCTGCCAACCTACCTGAGGAGCGTATAGCTAACCCCTTAACGACCGCCAATATGCCTTTTAACAGCGGCAGTTAAGGGTACTTATGCTTCAGTGCCGCTTTTTAACGGTGCTGAGAAATAAATGTATAGAGCCCCCCCAGAGTCAAAATTTATCCAGAGTCTCGGCTACCGGGGGTAGCTGAGACCCCAGAAAACATGATTCAGGTCGGTTTTTACCGACCCCAGAGTTATGATCGCCGTTATTAACTGTATAACGGCGACCGCAAAAAAAAAGTCTGATTTTTCATTTAATTTCTTTCTACTCTGATGTGATCGCATATCAGGTGAAATAGAAATAGGGTCCCCAGATCCCCCCGGTACCTCCAGAGTCCCTGCATCCCCCATGAAGTCCCTTGGGCCACCGGCATCTTCTGGGAGAAAATGGCGGGCACATGCGCAGTGCACCCACCAAGATCTGCTGGCCGACATCCCGGCAACAATAGGACATTCTTCCTATTGGTTCATTTTGATTACTTTGATAAACTCTATCACAGTGATCAAAATAAAAAAAAGTAAATCAAAACCCCCTTTATCAATCCCTTAGTTAGGTAAAAATAATAAAATAAAAAAATGTATTTCCATTTTTCCACTAGGGTTAGAGTTGGGCTAAAGTGATTTGAGCTAAAGTTAGGGTTAGGGTTGGGATAAAGTCATGGTTGGGATAAAGTTGGGGTTTGGGTTGGGCTAAAGTGAGTTGGGCTAAAGTTAGGGTTGGGCTAGGGTTAGGGTTGAGCTAAAGTTAGGGTTGGGTTAGGGTTTTGGTTATGGTTGAGATTATGGTTAGGGTTGGGGTTAGGGTTATGGTTGGGATTAGGGTTAGGGGTGTGTTGGGGTTAGGGTTGTGGTTAGGGTCATGGTTGGGATTAGGGTTATGGTTGGGATTAGGGTTAGGGGTGTGTTGGGGTTAGGGATGGAGTTAAAATTGGGGGGGGGGTTCCACTGATTAGGCACATCAGGGAGACTCCAAACGCGACATGGCGCCACCATTGATTCCAGCCAATTTTGCATTCAAAAAGTCAAATGGTGCTCCCTCCCTTCTGAACCCTGCCATGCACCCAAACAGTGGCTTTTCCTCACATATGGGGTATCGGCGTACTCAGGAGAAATTGCACAACAAATTTTGTTGTCCATTTTCTCCTGATACCCTTGTGAAAATAAAAAAAATGGTTCCAAAGTAAATTTTTTGTCAAAAAAGTAAAATGTTCATTTTTTTCCTTTCACATTGCTTTAGTTCTCATGAAGCACCTGAAGGGTTAATAAACTTCTTGAATGTGGTTTTGCGCACCTTGAGGGGTGCAGTTTTTAAAATGGTGTCACTTTGGGTATTTTCTGTGTTACTGACCCCCCAAACTCACTTCAAATGTGAGGTGGTCCCTAAAAAAATGGTTTTGTACATTTTGCTGGAAAAATGAGAAATTGCTGGTCAACTTTTAACCCTTATACCGTCCTAACAAAAAATTATGTTTCCAAAATTGTGCTGATGCAGAGTTGACATGTGAAAAATGTTACTTATTTATTAACTATTTTGTGTGACACCAAGCTCTGATTTAAGTGTACAAAAATTAAAAGTTTGAAAATTGCTAAATTGTCTAAATTTTTGCCAAATTTCCCTTTTTTTTTCATAAATAAACGCAAGTTATATCGAAGAAATGTTACCACTATCGTGAAGTATAATATGTCACAAAAAAACAGTCTCAGAATCAGTGGGATACGTTGAAGCGTTCCAGAGTTATAACCTCTTAAAGTGACAGTTGTCAGAATTGTAAAAATTGGCTTGGTCATTACCATATTTGCTCTGTCACTAAGGGGTTAAACCTACTTTGACCAACCAAACAATATATAGTAGAAAGAAAAAGAGAAAGCATAGCCTTCATATATAATAATGGTAACCCATAATCATACTAGGATTCTGCACTATTCTGAATGATCCAGCACTATGTGGGTTAATGTAATATAGTAAATACATTTAGAATGTGTATCTGCTTTAAACTTTAAGGAAAAAACCAAACCCTTTAATTATTTCTTATTTTTAGGCCTCTGAAGCTTGGCCTGGGTTTGAGGCTGAGCCGTGGATGTGAGTGGGTGAGAGGAAGCTGCAGAACGCAGAGCTGGCTCCAGGGACAAGAACGTGTATGTGGGGGAAAGACGGGATGTGAGCAAATATATGATGTATGAGTTCATGACTTTCAGGACTGTGTCATAAATCTACCAGAAATAGATTGATAGATTGCCATAGCTCTATCTATCTATCTATCTATCTATCTATCTATCTATCTATCTATCTATCTATCTATCTATCTATCTATCTATCTATCTATCTAATAAATAACATATACATACGTACGTAAAATTATGTTTTACAAAAATCTGATTGAAAGCATGATTATTCTACTGGAAAGAGCAGAGCGGGCCCCTAGCAAACATTGGGGCCCTCCACTAGTGATGGCAAATGGAGAATCCTGTTTGCCTTTTCCCATATTGCCTAATAGTTCAAAATGGAAATGGGTTATTTAAATGAGCCAATTAAGCCTTGGAATTACGTGTTGTCTGACAACCTTCTATAAAAGGCTATAGTGGCTAGGTAGGGTACATACCTTCCAACCTTCCCAAATCCCATGGTACTGTAATGAATTTGGTCCCACTATCCCTGGAAATTGGGGGTATATACCGACACCAGCAGTGTCTGTGTCCTCAGGACAAAGATACAGTTGAATATAACAATGGAGCAGAGAACCATTTTTCAATTGCCTTTAGGTCACATAACTAGGTAGTTGAGATAAGGGACAGGACACTGTGGTGGTATAATTCTGTGTGGTGGCCTATGGGAGCATCATACTGTGTGTGGGGTTTTGAGGGCCATCGTACTGTTTGTGTAGGAGCTGTGGGGGCCATTATACTTGGATTGGGGGGCATCATACTTTGTGTGGAAGAGTCACTGTTGGGACCATGAAAGGAGTGCCACAATTTGTGGGAGCCCCAAGAGGCTTCTTTATGAGCAATATTCATGTTAGGGGGCTGGCTTGGTAAGAGGTGGAAATTTAATTTTATACTATGTATACAGTAGTATGAGTCCCTCTTTCTTATCTTTGAAGGTTGGGAGGTATGGTAGCCATAGTAACCAGTCTGTCGTGTGACTGTGGCAGTACTAATTCCTCTGCAGCAGTGGTAATGGCATGGTAGTCCGTATCACATGCATTATCCAGCACATTTCTCATACATTTCCTTTGCCAGGTTTATTACAAGGATACAATTGTATTTTTTTTTTTTTTACATATGCCTGTGTCTAGTTAGAGCCTCACATACCATCCCGGGCCAGGTCCCAGCATGGCTGTCCTCTATGCCTTCAGGCAAAGTTCTCTGACATCTCCTGTCCCCCCATCTCCCAACTCATAAAATGTCTTCATCTACTGGAATCATCTTTATGAACTCAGCAGACCAACCAAGCAGGAGTATTTAGGAGGACGCCTTCCTGTCTGTGCAGAAGATAGCAGGGCCGCCCGTCCCTATACTGTAAACTCCAGTAGGAGAAACATATTGAGCACAGATGGTTTTGGTTAAAGGAAAAGCTGGGTGGAAGGAAGAATCTTCTGTAGAGGAAAAGCTTTTATCCTACATAGTGGGAGCCGTGCCTTGGGGTGACAGTAAAACTGCAAATAACCCTAAACTCAACCACCATAAAACCACAAGACTGTACAAGCACCACTTGAAACGTAGGATGAGTAGCAAAGAGGCGGACAGATAAATGAACTATTCCACATAGAGAGCAAAGAATTATAGCCTGGGCTGCCCGCTGGAGCCTGCTCTAACAGCGGGACAGGATATGAGCACATGGAAGGAAGAGATTCTAGGACATCCTTCTCGGTCTACATGATTCTCTACATCAATCCCTTTTGTGTTGTATCGTAGATCTATCAGTGCTGAATTTGTTATTTCACTCATTTATTTGAAATATTGCAACCAAGGACAGCTATGGTATATCTACAGGGACATGTGTTAGTTTGGTAGTCAAAATTGGAATATAGGAGGAGAGTTGACTGCATATACAGGCTCAGCTTAAAGGGGAGCCAAACTCTGTAAGTGCCTATGTTCCCATAAGTGCCCCGCATCAGGGGACAGCCACTTTCAACTGCATCCATGTTCATATTTGATTGTGTGGGGACACAAAAGAATTATTACAGTTTTAGATGGAGCACAATGGGGAGAACTGTTATTAAGTAATTTGTTTAGTAACAGTATAGCGGTAATATTTATTCCATGTAGGATAGTAACATTTGTGACATACATTATACCTATGTATATAAAGCATTGTGTGTGTGTATCTCAGAGGACATATACTTTAGGAATCATTTAAGACAGGGGTGTCAAACTGCATTCCTCGAGGGCCGCAAACCATGCGTGTTTTCAAGATTTCAAGGTGCTGTAATCATTATGTGTGTAGGTGATTAAATTATCACCTGTGCAGTACAAGGTAATCCTGAAAACATGACCTGTTTGCAGCCCTTGAGGATTGCAGTTTGACACCTCTCATTTAAGACATTAAGGTGGCCAAACAGATTAGATAAAAGTAGTTTGATGCATGAGTAACCGTTGAGAAATCGACTGTCTGGTGAACGGCCATTGTGCAGATGCAGCCATACACCTTTTAGTCCATATTGGTCAATGCAGTCTCTTAAACTGGTCACACATGTTCAATAATACTGGGTGAAGGATGAATGATCCTTCGGGGAATATTCATTCAAGCAAAGACTTTCTTCTGACTTTTGGATTAAACGTTCAACATGGACAGATGCATTTTAGATAATCTCGGTTGCCTCAAATGATTATTTCTTATAAATGAATTCATCCATTTTCATCAACTGAACTCTTACATGTACGCACATCCTCAGCAGGAAGACCTGGTAGACATGTCCATACGCTTTAGGGAAAGGTTGCCCTATGAAGACCGTGGTGAACAGTACTGCAGCTCTCTTTGTCTACAACCGAACTGGTGCACATGGTTTAGGCTACTTTCACACTAGCGTCGGCCCGATGTACCGACGCAAACTGCGAAAAAAAAGAACAACGTGGGCAGCGGATGCAGTTTTACAACACATCCGCTGCCCCATTGTAAGGTCCGGGGAGGAGGGGGCGGAGTTCCGGCCGCACATGCGCGGTCAGAAATGGCGGACTCGACGCACAAAAAAACGTTACATGGAACTTTTTTTGTGCCGACGGTCCGCCAAAACATGACGCATCCGTCGCACGACGGATGCGACGTGTGGCTATACGTCGCAATGCGTCGCTAATGAAAGTCTATGGAGAAAAAACGCATCCTGCGGGCAACTTTGCAGGATGCGTTTTTACTCTAAAACGACGCATTGCAACGCACATCAAAAACGTTAGTGTGAAAGTAGCCTTAGTCTACAAGATTGATGGAAAAACCCAGAGGTGTGTCCTACCTACCTTTTAGATATATCCTGTGACTATTCCCTAAATGTCTTTAGTTGGAATACCCATTTCAGATTGAAGCCACTATATATGGAGTATAAGGCCCTCATACACATTAGTCTAAACGTTGACGGTTATCTGCAATACGGGTTGGCTCGGACGACAGTATAATGTCTATGGGGACCTCCAAACTGTCCCGTTACCGATAATGTTGGGGGAGGTCAGGAACCTGTACAGAGCTGGCTAATAAGAGCTGGGGAGTGGTTACAGCCTCTGCTCCCTATGTACTGAACGGTGACTGAAAGCCAGAGGCTGCCCGGAAGAATATACTTAAATTCCTCCCGGGAGTCAGGCTTTCAGTGCGGCAGCCGTGCAGCTTCAGAATACTATTAACCTGCAGATTAGCCCCGTACCTGCAGGTTTATAGTGTTTTTTGACATGACAGGTTTCATTTAAGCCTTATAGAATGGGAGCTTTTAAAGAAGAAGTCCTAAGAATTGAAGCTAGACAGAGGAATTTGCGAAAAGTGGAAATAGTGTCTCGAAAAAATGTATGAGTAATGCATTAGCTTTACCTGCAGTCCGGTGTAAAGACTTTTCTTGAAGGTAGATTTAATCAGCGTAAAAAGTTGGGTCACTGTGTACATTCACTAAATTATTTACCTTGTAATGATTTTTTGTGGTTGTCTGTATTATACTCTAGAGCTGCATTCACAATTCTGCTGGTTGAGCCATTGTGTACATTCATTACATAACTCTGTAATGACTTTTAGTTACAGCCTGTATTATACACTGTACCCCAGAGCCTCACTCATTATTCTGCTGATGGAGTCACTGTGTACATACATTACTTATCTTGTACTGATCATGAGATACTTCCTGCACTTTAATCCAGAACTCCCTATTCTGCTGCTGGAGTCACTAAATACCTACATTTATCTTACAGTGATTCTTGGTATCATGCTTCAAAGCTGCACTCATTATTCTGCTGGTAGTGTCACTGCATACATATAATAATTATCTTGGACTGATCCTGCAATATGTCCTGTACTTTACTCCAGAGCTTCACTCACTATTCTGCTGTTAGGTCACTGTGCCTACATGACATCATGGGGTACCAATCCGGAGGTGCATGCTGTATTGTGTGTCAGAGCTGCATTCACAGTTAATGAAAACAGTATAAACAAATCTGTAATCGCTTAGCTCATATACTATAAAACACAGGGGCAGTTAGTTTTTCTTGCAGAAAATGACTGTACAATTTTTTGTCTAGGGCCAGGGTCACACTAGCGATGAATACGGACGAGTGCTATGCAATAAAACTTCGCATAGCACTTGGACCAGTATTCATCTATGGGGAAACTCAGATCAGCATTTTTTTTCTCGGCCATTTTGAAGATGCGAGTGAATCATCCGAGTGTCTCCGGCAATGGAGGAGATGGAGAAATTAATTTCTCTGCTTCCTTTGCAGCTGTGCTCCAATTTTCTCTGTGCGAGAAGCTCGGAGCACAGACGTATGACACTCGGCTCCTGCTCCTGGGTCAGTGCATATCTCATCCGATGCTCTCGCATCGGATGCCATACGCTAGTCTGACCCCGGCCTAAAGGAGACAATTCCCAGAATCCAAATCACCGGTGAAATCTGTGCAGACATTGAGCAAGTAAGAAACTTTCAGAAACTTCAGCTTCAAACTCTGCAGAAGTTTGAATGCAGCTCTGGAGCAGGGCCGGTTTTAGACAAAGTGGGGCCCTGGGCAAAATTTTAAAGTGGGGCCCCAAATGCTCACATATTGCACCATCACACAGAAACATTTCTGTTGTATATATATCCGTTGAGTTTAGGCCGCTAAACGAGCGCGATCGACAATATTGGAGTCGTTTGACGCGTGTTTCCCGACCTCGTTACACCGGCTGAGGAAGAATGATGGGTGCACATAGTCCTCGATACAGTATAATGCAGGTTCCATATAGTGCATATAGTATAATGCAGCACCCCTCATAGAATATAATGCAGCCCCCCTCAGAGTATAATGCAGTCCTCTCAGAGCATAATGCCACCCTCCCTCAGAGTATAATGCAGCTCTCTTCATGGAGTATGATGTAGTCCCCTCCGAGTATAATGCACCCCCCACACACAGCACACGCAGTATAATGTAGTCCCCTCAGGGCATAATGCAGTCCCCTCAGAGCATAATGCAGCCCCCCTCACAGAGTATAATGCAGCCCCCTCAGAGTATAATGTAGTCCCCACAGAGTATAATGCAGCCCCTCATAGAGTATAATGTAGCCCCCTCATAGAGTATAAAGTAGTTTCCTCATAAAGTATAATGTAGCCCCCTCAAAGTATAATGCAGCAACCTCAGAATATAATGTAGACCCCTCAGAGTATAATGCACCCCCCACACAGTATAATGCAGCACCCTCAGAGTATTAAGCAGCCCCCTCAAAGTATAAAGTAGCCCCCACAGAGTATAATGAAGCTCACTCAGAGTATAATGCAGCCCCCCACACACAGTATAATGCAGCCCCCTCAAAGTATAAAGTAGCCCCCACAGAGTATAATGCAGCCCCCGACATACAGTATAATGTAGACCCCCACAAATACACACACAGTATAGTGCAGCCACCACACACAGTATAATGCAGCTCCCTCAGAGTATAATGCAGCCACCCCCCACACACAGTATAATGTAGCTCCCCAGAGTATAAAGCAGCCCCTTCAGAGTATAATGCAGCCCCACACACACAGTATAGTGCAGCCCCTAAACAGTGTAGTGCAGTCTCCCCACACACAGTATAGTGCAGCAGACACACACAAACACACACTAGAATGCATTCACACACACAGTATAGTGCAGCAGACACACACTATAATTCATTCACACACAGTATAGCGCAGCAGACACACACACAAAATGCTTACCTCTCCTTGTTCCCTCGCTGCTCTGGCTTCTGCAGTGCATCTCAGCTCCCCTGGTCACACACGCTGAGTCAGAGGGGGAGTGATGGGAGAGGGAGAGTCATCATGTGACGCTCTCTCCTCCATCACTGCTTTCAACTGTATCCGCATCTATGATGACGATAAGTTGAATGCAGGGGAGGGGGTGGCGCCGGGCCCCTCTTACTCAGGGGCCCCATAGCGGCCGTGTGGTGTGCCGCTATTAATGGCACGCCACCATCTGGGGGGCCCTGGAGGAGCAGAGGCCTAGGCAGCTGCCTGCCCCTAATGCCGGCTTTGCTCCGGAGTATAATAAACGCTATAACTCCGAATCAGTGTACATGTTTGATACATGGACCAGACTAGTGTATGCAAGTAGCAGGCGTTACCTGCGCTTGTCTGAGTTGCAGATGGGCACACAGAACTGCAAACAGATCAAGTCAGGTCATCTGATAAATTCAGCGGTCCATGTTAATGCAGCTATAGACAGGATCTGAATCTGAGAAAGGAGCAGGCAGGGACTTTTTCACCACAATATAGTAAGTTTATCTGCAGTCCCATGTAAACGTATCGATAACACATTCCTATAGTACCATAAATTGAGATCAAATAACAAGCTCAGCTCTGCTACACCTGAACACATTCCTGCAGGGAAGCGATGTACTGAATGATTGCCGGCTAGTGTAGCACAGTACCACACACGGCTGTACGTCAGTCTACAGTGGGCTTTTTCATGGGGGCTGCAACTTTCAGAAACGTGATTTCTGTTTATTTAGTAGAAACAAAACCCGTGATTGTGTTACTTCACACTATGTCTCGCATGATTAAGGCATAAAAAAAACCTCAAGATACACAGAGTAGTGACTGGGTCCATCATTATGTCTATACTGTGATTTCTGTGGAGTCTTAGACTACAGACCCCCCAATTCAGAACACAATGGATCAGAGACATAACTTGAAGCTTTAGAGCTCCAGTGCGAGTCCGTGACAGGACCCACATCTACCATGTGTGATTTACAGTACTGGTGTCTTATGTGGCAGAGGGGCACAAGCGTCCAAGTGCAACGTCTATCTCTGCACCCCCTATTGTTAAAGAGGTTGTTTTGAGAAGATAATTCCAAATTAAACTGTAAGCAGACCCCGAGACCATCTGATCACCATAGGTTCGGCTTCAGAAACCCCCTCAATCGGTCATTTTCTCAAGAGAAGCTGCAGTCAATCATGCAGTTCTCCTGCAGTGGCCACTACAGGAGAAACGTAGTATTACATAATGGTCTATGAAATAAATGGCCAAATACATAATATACGGACAACTGGCGTCTGCTCATCATAACTATCAGGGTGTAATCGGACTGTATAACACTTTGATTCTGACCAGATCAATTTTTTATTAATTGACAGTGCTCCAAAGCCTCCAATTGTCCTGCAAAGACATATGTAGCACTCTGAGGTCTCATAGGAAAGCATCCAACCTTTTTAAAGCTCTTTAACGCAAAAACTTAGTAATATCAAAGTGACCTCACCATTATTGATGCGAGTTTCTTGCATTGCACTAGCAAGTGTGACCCTGGCCCAAGTCTATAAAGCCTCATTCTGACGTTCCATAGATTTACACTGTAAAAGTCACTTCTGGTTCATGCAGCGCAAAGTGTTACCCAGAGAGTCAGCAGAGCAGTGGCGTCACTGAGAAGAGGAGCTGAACGACACTGGATGCCAGAGAAAACAGCAGTAGGAAAGTATATTATCACACACACTGCATTACATGCACATATACACACTTCATAGGAGACCTTCTTTAGGCCGGGGTGCCATTAGCGTATGGCATCCGATGATTCTCTTATGCGAGAGCATTGGATGCGATATGCTAATGATACTCGGCTCCTGCTCTGCTGCGAGTGGGGGCCGAGAGTCAGTGCTCTGTGCTCCAGTCCTCTTGCATAAGAGGATCGGAGCACAGCTGCTGAGGAGACGGAGAAAGTAACTTAGTTCAGCTTAAGAGACTCATGGCTGGTCCTGACAGATGTCTGAATTCGATCTAACACTGTCAGCCACTCCTGTCTCTCTCCCTCTCGATTAGTTTTTTGCGATTAAAATTATTTATTCTCTTCTCACATGCAAATTCTCACAATTAGAGATTGTTCCCCAAAGTTTGATTTGCGGTGATCTGTTTCAGGGCAAATCAAAAGTACTTCAAAGCTTTCAATTGCCCTGAAAAATGTGCATTATACTATTCTCTTTTTCTCACACACTGCTGTGTTGCCACACACACCATCTGTAATGTTTATTCAGTGTATTATGGCCTTCTCTCCCTATCTCTATGGCTAAGTTGCGAGACGTCCTCTCACTATCCAGATTCACCACAAAATGGCTACTTCATTCCTTAGCCTCTGCTTTTATTCAGGTTGAGATAGGCTCTCCCGATTGACTACTGTGCTATACTATGTAGTAGCTGAAAGGCATTACAGGGAAGCCCACCCGGTCACACTTGTCCGCATGTGTAAAAATAGTCAAACCTATTTAAGGCATTTCCAGTCAATGCAATCACAAATTGTTTGAATTAGCCATGATCAGCAATATGTTAAAATTTTATGCAAATTTGATTCTGAATGATTCTGAATGAATACAAATACAAATATCTCGCTGAGGATCTGTTTATACCAAGGAAGGTGACGGGCACAAGGGGGCATTCTTTGCGTCTGGAGGAGAGAAGGTTTTTCCACCAACATAGAAGAGGATTCTTTACTGTTAGGGCAGTGAGAATCTGGAATTGCTTGCCTGAGGAGGTGGTGATGGCGAACTCAGTCGAGGGGTTCAAGAGAGGCCTGGATGTCTTCCTGGAGCAGAACAATATTGTATCATACAATTATTAGGTTCTGTAGAAGGGCGTAGATCTGGGGATTTATTATGATGGAATATAGGCTGAACTGAATGGACAAATGTCTTTTTTCGGCCTTACTAATTGTGTTACTGTGTTATTGTGTTACTGTGACTCGCTCATTTGTACTCACAAAGGACCTAATTAATCAAGACCTGCATTTTTCGCGAAGGTGAGCAGGGTGGATTTCAAGGCACCTGAATCATTAAGTGGCGCACATCTCTTAATGAATCAGGCGATGTGCACGGTCTGGAGTAAGATTTGTTGCGTAAGGAACACTACCGCTCATCATGAATTTGACAAGCAGGGGTCCCATGTACTGCCACGGCCCCATCCTACTTCAACTTTTCCCAATTTGTCAGGACTGCACGAAAATGGTGTGAAAATGCTAAAAATCTCAACATTTTTATGCTGCTTTTCATTGCGCAAACATTTTGCAACTTTACAAAGATTTTTCCCAAGTTGTTCTGAGGAATCGGGGCCAATGTGTACTATGTCTGTCCGACTGAGCTCTGAGGTCCTCTCACCTATCCTCATTCTTCACAAAAGGCAGCAGCATTCCCTGCTTGTTTTTTTTATTGTGGCTACAAGTCATCAGTAACGTCCGAACTATATTCTCTCAAGATTAATTGTGCTACAAGATGGGGTAACTGCAAGGCATTATGAGTTGTGCCCAACATCATTGATCCTTCTTCTCTATCTTATGCTATCTGAATCATGGCAGCAATCATTTTAGGCAAACCATCCGAAATGAATCGCAAAGTCTTCAATTCATGCCAAATAAATTTGCTCATCTCAAAATTTCCTTTGTCACATACAGTGCCTTGCGAAAGTATTCGGCTAACTGGAACTTTTCAACCTTTTCCCACATATCATGCTTCAAACGTAAAGATACCAAATGTAAATTTTTGGTGAAGAATCAACAACAAGTGGAACACAATTGTGAAGTTGAACGAAATTTATTGGTTATTTAAAATTTTTGTGGAAAATCAAAGACTGAAAAGTGGGGAGTGTAATATTATTCGGCCCTTTTAACTTTGTTGCGCCACCTTATGCTGCGATTACAGCGGCTTGCACAGTGCTCCTTGGGATGTTTAAAGGTTTGGAAATAATTTTGTGTCCAAATCCGGCTTTAAACTTCTCCACAACAGTATCACTGACCTGCCTGTTGTGTTCCTTGGTCTTCATGATGCTCTCTGTGCTTCAAACAACTCTGAGACTATCACAGAGCAGGTGCATTTATACGGAGACTTGATTACACACAGGTGGATTATATTTCTCATCATTAGGCGTTTAGGACAACATTGGATCATTCAGAGATCCACAATGAACTTCTGGAGTGAGTTTGCTGCACTGAAAGTAAAGGGGCCGAATAATATTACACGCCCCACTTTTCAGTTTTTGAATTTCCACAAACATTTAAAATAACCAATAAATTTAATTCAACTTCACAATTGTGTTCCACTTGTTGTTGATGCTTCACCAAGCATTTACATTTGGTATCTTTATGTTTGAAGCATGATATGTGGGAAAAGGTTGAAAATTTCCAGCGGGCCGAATACTTTAGCAAGGCACTGTAACTGCCATAACTGGATGAAACCCTTATGGAAGATAATATTAGATGCCACCTAGCTTTTACAGATATAGAAAAACTGAGGAACTAAAATAAGAAATTTTACCAACTTGAAAAAATTCTGATATTTTGTGGGATTTGGACAATTTTGCAGGCTATGGGGGCAGATGGAAAATGTTATATTTACCATTGTTTACCAGATCTGGCTGTTTTGAATAGAGCGATGCAATCCTCACAGACTATGCAAAAAACATGTCTGGCCTGACCACAACTTTGTATGCTAAGTATAGCCCTGGTATGGGCGCTTTGATTTAGGCCGTCAGATGGCGGGAGAGGGAATCCGGTGTATAAGGTCCTATTCTCCTATATAGGAGTGGGTTAAATAGCAGGGTCTCTCTGTTTCCCCGGCCATAAATCACTGTGTGTGAGTCTTATGTACACATCTTTTCTTCAGCCTGCGCAGGAATTCAGTCTGTGGCGCTTGTCTCCCTGTGTGTGGGATTACCACCCTAAAGGCATTATTGTCTTGTTTGGGGTGGGCACTGGAGCCAGGTGGAGAGTGAAGGAGGCGGCAGAACCCCAGCCTAACCACAGCCTTCCCACTTTGGGACAAGTCTGAACAGACCCCAAACAGCAGAACGGTAACTGCAGATATAAGAGACTGTGACGGGATTAACCCTCTATAGACCGCACATTTACATTTGCAAGCACAAAAATTATGAGAAAAGTTAACAAATGCAGGCGATTAGTAAAATAAATAGTGCGTCGGGTAAAAACGGAAAGAAAAATTCTCCTTGTTGCCCAGAGCGACAAATCGTTGCTTAGCTTTTATTTTACAAGAGCAAAATAAGAAATGAAAGCTCTGCTGTGATTTGTTGATCGAGGCAACAAAGACAGTTTCATTTATCTCTCTATTTGTGTTTGAGTTTGTTACCATCTTCAATATCTCTGCTTTCAGTCAGTGAATAGGGCTGTTCAACAACACAATGAATATCCTTACAGACCTAATACTTCTCATAGCTGAGCAGCTGCCACAGTCATACCAGACTAGTCAGGCCAAAGTGCGTAGTGCAGACAAGGCCTTATTTAGACATCTGGGTGTTTTTTCTTGCGTAAATGAAAAGCAAAGTGGTTTCCATCAGTGGATGCATCAGATTTTTCATCAGTTCTCACTTGCAAAAAAAAAAAAATTGATGAACGTTTCCTAGCAGTCAGTGCAAATATGGCAATGCTAGGATGCAACCAAATGCCAGAAGTGTGCAGTCCAAATTTTTCACAGATTCATGGATTTGAATGGTGGTGTTGGCACAAAAGTGGACGTCTTGTATTTTTTAAGGATACTCTGCAAAAAACCATGGACATGTTAACAGCAAAGTCTTAGGCAAAGTCCACATGGTTAAAAGTCGGTCCAGTCATATCCACAAATTGTGGCCATGACTGGCTTCGTGCGCAGATCCGTATGCCAGTCCGCATAGCGGATGGGTAAATGAGTTGGCAACTTTTTATTTTCACATGGACCTGTGGTCTTTGTGTAAGGTAGCCTAAGTGCACTAATATTGGGCCCATGTGTGGTCCATTTTCGCGTGGACTGTAAATGGACTGAAAATTCATTAGTCAAATCTACCCTTAGGCTGGGTTCGCATCACTGATCTTGCTGGTCACGGATCCATTATACCATTATACCCCCCAAAAAATAGTGCAGCCGGTCTTGATGAGGGATCGTACTGGAGTCAGAAGGTCCTGATCAGTAGTGTAGCTACTGGGGGGCAGAGGCAGTGGACGCTCAGGGCCCCACGCTCAGAGGGGCCCACCCGATGATATTGCTACCCATAACTGCATCGGCATATAGTTAAGCTCAGCGGTAAACATGATCTCCCTGCACTACTCTCTCTTTTCTGTAGACTGCAGGTCACTTTATGCCTGCAGTCTACAGGACAGCAGAGTGCTGCAGGGACAGAAGCGCTGGCGCACACAGGTCGTCAGAGTCCTGGCACGGTGACGACATCGTGCCAGACTCTGATGTCCCCAGCGTGCGCTGGCGCTTTGAGGCAGGACTCATCAGGATAGTGGATTAGGCGAGTATATGTTTTTTATTTTAATTTTAATGCTTGGGGGCATCATGTGACTGTAGGGGCATAATGAAGTATGGAGTATATAGTGTGGGGGCTACCGTGGGGGGCCCTTCATACATTGCAGGGACTACTGTGCAGGGCTTCCATAAAGTTTAGGGACCATTATATAGCAAGGAGATAATGTGTGAGCCATTATAAAATTTGGGGCCTGCTGTAGGGGCCATTAGGGACCCGTAGAAGCGCTGTTTCAAGCGCAAAACGGCCGTCGTCTCCTCCTGCACACTCCTCTCACTGCCCTGTTCCCCCGAGCCGTGAAGATGTTTGTCCATGTTTGAATAAAGGAACTTCTGACTACAGGACCGGTGAGTGCTGCCTCGTTTGTTCTATGATTTACCTATTTATTTTATGTTCACTGTTCTGGGTGATGCTTTTGTTTTCCAGACATTTGCAGCCGATTTATCAATTCTAACTTTTTAAAAGGTCGAACATTTTTAATCCAAATGTTTCGCGGTCTCCCCCTTGTGTGATATTTCTCTGTACAGCAGATATCATTCTGTATATAGAACATGTGACTTTTTGTTTTAAAAAAAATGCAAAAAACAGATTGGATACCAATGTAGGCTTCAAAGGTCTTCAGAATCTTTAGATAAAGAATAAATATGTCCCATCAGTGACAGCAAGCGAGTTCTTAAAATTAGTGAAGACTTTATACATGTGTTTTAGAAGTGCGACTTATTTTTTTTATTAATAAGAGTGAAATCTGCCCTTTAACTCTAGTGTTAGCTTGGCTGTTCAGATACGACAGATGCCTTTCCTTGTGTCACAGGAAAGATATATATCTTGGTACCGTGTTAGCCAGTAGATAGAAAAATATTTAGAATTGAGAGTCCTCAGTGGTTGATGCCTTTTAACGGCCATTAAAAGGTATCAACAACAGAGGACTCTTGATTCTAAATATTTTTCTTCCCTCTGTCAGTAATTCAGGAATTCACAGTAGAATACAGTATACATATATTCAATACTTGGAAATCTTCATCTGTGGTCAGCACTAAGTGACCTAATGTCAGAGTTTCGTCCAGGCGGTGGTCGGGAACGGGTCTGGTTGTCTTTCTTGTTTTTTCCCCTTTGACTAGGCATTTCTCTTACCCCCTCAT
Source organism: Ranitomeya imitator (assembly GCF_032444005.1). Classification (NCBI taxonomy): domain Eukaryota; kingdom Metazoa; phylum Chordata; class Amphibia; order Anura; family Dendrobatidae; genus Ranitomeya; species Ranitomeya imitator. Next base: position 489,994,302 of record NC_091283.1, read on the forward strand.
CATGCCTGTCTGTCTCCTGGCTTCCCGCTCCACACTGTCTCATTTCGTCCTCCTTTGATGTCCTTAGCTTTAGGGACGCATCAAACACTGTACCGTGCTTCACATGAGTAGTAATTACAGTGACTGTCTCATTAAGTCTGGAGAAGAGGTAGGCAACTCGTGCCCCGCCAGCTGCTAGAGAACTACAAGTCCCATCAAGGCATGCTCAGACTCGCAGTTTGCAGAATTAATGCCTCATGAGGAATTGTGCTTAGTTTAGGATAAAATTTCTGGCAACTGTAATACCACATTACTTAAATAGCAATTCCTCACGAGAAAATTACTCTACTATTACTTTCTTTAGCTGAAATAGTCTAAAAGGCCTCTAACCAAGAGTCGACTACTACAATGGCCCATGATAGATTAGGGGGGCCCTGATTCAGAATTTAAATTGTAGCCCAGTAGCTCAATGTTACCTCTCTTCAAGTCGTCCTGCCCCACCATGAGTATTTAGGATACAGGTCTAAGGCAGAGAACTTAATCGTTAATATGACTGCCTAAGTTTATAGAAAAAAATCTGTCCGGTAGATTTGACCTTGAGGGATTTGGTTAGAGGTAGAAAAATTCAATTTTTTGGTCCCAGCAACAGTGCCAGTCCATCAGTTATGGGCCAGTGATTGACTGCAGCAGTCACAATCGGTAAGTTGGAGTGTCATTGCTGCAGCAAGAAGTACACACCAATGGGAGACTGCGTAGCGTCAAATCAGGATCTATGAAGTTGGTTTATTGCTTCCATTATTTTGTCTTCTGAGGCACTAAGTGGCACTTAGCTTAGGACAGAGAGAGCAAGGAAGTTGGGTAGTGCCCATGGTAGTTTTTATTTTATTATTATTTTTTCATGTCCGAAAGTGTTGGCACCCTTGAAATTGTTCCAGAAAATGAAGCATTTCTCCCACAAAATTATTCCATTTACATGTGTTTGATTATACACATGTTTATTTATTTTGTGTGTATTGGAACAGCACAAAAAAAAAAAGAAAAAAGGAAATTGAACATAATTTCACACAAAACAACCAAAGTGCTCTGGACAAAATTGTTTGCATCCTCAACTTAATATTTGGTTGCACACACTTTGGAATAAATAACTGCAATCAATCGCTTCCTATAACCATCAACAAGTTTCTTACACCTCTCTACTGGAATTTTGGACCCTTCTTCTTTTGCAAACTGCTCCAGGTCTCTCATATTTGAAGGATGCTCCAACAGCAATATTAATATCTCTCCACAGGTGTGCAATGTGACTAGATCCAAACTCATTGCTGACCACTTCAGAACTCTGCAGTGCTTTGTTTTCATCCATTTCTGGGTGCTTCTGTTTGTGATCATTCACCTGCTGGAAGACTCATGACCTACAACGCAAACCCAGCTTTCTGACACTGGGCACTACATTGCGACTCAAAATCCTTTGGTAATATTCAGATTTCATGATTCCTTGCACAGAGTCAATACACCTGTTGCCAGAGGCAGCAAAACAACCCCAAAACATCTTTGAACCTCAACCATATTTGACTGCCGTGTTCTTTTCTTTGTAGACCTCAGTCCATTTACGGTAAACAGTAGAATGATGTGCTTTACCAAAAAGCTCTATCTTGGTCTCATCTGTCCTTAAGATTCTTTCTTAGAAGGCTTTTGGCTTACTCATGTACATTTTGGCAAACTGCAGCTTTTTTATGTGTCAGCAGTGGGGTCCTTCTGGGTCTCTTGCCATAGTGTTTTATTTCATTCAAATGTCGACGGATAGTTTGTGCTGACACTGATGCACTCTGAGCCTGCAGGAGTGCTTTAATTTCTCTGGAACTTGATCAAGGCTGCTTATCAACCATCCAGACTATCCTGCATTGCATCCTTTCAGCAATTTTTCTCTGCCCTCCACATCCTTGAAGATTAGCTACAGTGCTATGGGTTGTAAACTTTTTCATTATGTAGTGCACATTGAACAAAGCAACATCAAGATCTCTGGAGATGGATTTGCAACCTTAAGATTGTTGATATTTTTCAACAATTTTGGTTCTCAAGTTCTCAGTCAGTTCTTTTCTCCTCTTTCTGTTATCCATGCTTAGTGTGGCACACACAGACACACAATGCAAAGATCGAGTCAACTTCTCCCCTTTTTATCTGGTTTCAGGTGAGATTTTCATATTACTTATACTGGTGACTTGCCACAGGTGAGTTTGAACAAGCATCACATGCTTGAAACAAAGTTGGAAAGGTGATAACTAGGGTTGAGCGAAACGGGTCGTTCATTTTCATAAGTCGACGACTTTTGGCAAAGTCGGATTCATGAAATCCGACCTGATCCCTGTGTGGGGTCGGCCATGCGGTACGCGACTTTCGCGCCAAAGCGCCATTTCTCAGCCAATGAAGGTGGACGCAGAGTGTGGGCAGCGTGATGACATAGGTCTCAGTCCCCACCATCTTAGAGAAGGGTATTGCAGTGAATGGCTTGCTTTCTGCGGCGTCACAGGGGCTATAAAGGGGCGTTCCCGCCGACCGCCATCTTACTGCTGCTGATCTGAGCATAGGGAGAGGTTGCTGCCGCTTCGTCAGAAGCAGGGATAGCGTTAGGCAGGGTCCATTAACCCCCAAACCACTTGTGCTGTAGCGATTTCCACTGTCCAACACCACCTTTTGTTTGCAGGGACATTGGAGGCTACATTTTTTTTTCCCTCAGCGCTGTAGCTCATTGGGCTGCCCTAGAAGGCTCCCTGATAGCTACATTGCTGTTTGTACACTGCTGTGCAAACCAACTGCTTTTTTCAAAGCACAAATCCTGTTGCTCCTTCCTTTCAGCACAGCTTTCTTGTTTGTTTGTCCACACTTTTGACTTTTTTGGGCAGCAGTCCACTCCTTGTTATTGCTGCCTGCCATACATTGCTGAGATTACTGCAGGGAGATAGTAATTGTAGGACAGTCCCTTTTTTTTTTTTGTTTCGTTATATCTCTTCAAGCCACTTTCTGCCACAGAAAATATACTCTAATACAGTGGCCCAGATTTATTCACTAGTCTCCCTGAAGGAAAAAAAAAAAAAAAAGGTGCAGATTAAAATTGGCAAATCTGTATCAGTGGCAGTCCTGTGTGTGGAGTCTGTGTCTCATTTTCTGGCACAGAAAACATACCGTCTAACAGTGGGCCTGATTTCTTGCCAATTCTCCCATAAATACAAAAAAAAAATAGTGGGAGATTAAGATTGGCATTTCTGCTTCAGTGCCACTCCTGTGTGTGCCACCTGTCTCAAATTTTGCGCCACATTAAACCTAGTGTGTAATACTGGGCCAGATTTCTTTTCAATTCTCCCAGAAAAAATAAAAATAGTGGGAGATTAAGATTGGCATTTCTGCCTCATTGCCAGTGCTGTGTGTGCCACCTGTCTCAAATTTTGCGCCACAATAAACCTAGTGTGTAATACTGGGCCAGATTTAATTTCAATTCTCCCTGAAAAAATAAAAATAGCGGGAGATTAAGATTGACATTTCTGCCTCATTGCCAGTGCTGTGTGTGCCACCTGTCTCATATTTTGCGCCACATTAAACCTAGTGTGTAATACTGGGCCAGATTTCTTTTCAATTCTCCCTGAAAAAATAAAAATAGTGGGAGATTAAGATTGGCATTTCTGCCTCATTGCCAGTGCTGTGTGTGCCACCTGTCTCAAATTTTGCACCACATTAAACCTAGTGTGTAATACTGGGCCAGATTTCTTTTCAATTCTCCCTGAAAAAAAAAAATAGTGGGAGATTAAGATTGGCATTTCTGCTTCGGTGCCAGTCCTGTGTGTGCCACCTGTCTCTAATTCTGTGCCACAGAAAACCTAGTGTGTAACACTGGGCCAGATTTCTTTTAAATTCTCCCTGGAAAAAAAACAAATAGTGGGAGATTAAGATTGGCAATTTTGCCTCAGTGCCAATGCTGTGTGTGGCATATGTCTCTAATTTTGTGCCACAGAACATATACTGTATAAGAGTGGGCCACATTTCTTCAATATTGTCCCAGAAAAAATAAAAAGGGGGAGATTTTAATTGTTAGTGTCTGCATCAGCGTCAGTCCTGTTAGTGGCATATCTGTCTGCCACTGAAGCTGTGTACTGTTATACATTAGGCCTGATTTTCCCTGCAGTCTCACCCACCTATAAAGGTATATATAAATCCACCAGAAGTTTGAGTTCACCTTGTAAATGGTTTTACAGTAACAAATACCGTTAGTTTGGTTACGTTTTTCAAACAATGAGGAAGTCTGGTGGAAGAGGTCGTGGCCGTGGGCGGTCATTGCCAGCTGGTAATGATGGTAGTGGTGGTGGAGCATCAGGTGGTCGTGGGAAAAGCAATATAGCACCTAAGTCTCGAGTTGTTGAGCCAGGTTCGTCGTCTGGCTACACAAGGCCTCGAACGCTCCCTTTTCTGGGAGTAGGAAAACCGCTTTTAAAGACCGAGCAGCAAAAACAAGTTTTGGCTTTCCTTGCTGACTCAGCCTGTAGCTCTTTCGCCTCCTCTTCTGAAACTGCTAAATGTAAAAGCAGCGCGTTGTTAGTGGATGTTCACGGTCAGGGACAAGTTGCTTCCTTGTCTTCTTCACCAAGAACAACAGAGAAGGATGCGTCAGGCGACACAACGGGTTACTCCATGGAGCTCTTTACACATACCGTTCCTGGGTTAGAAAGTGAAGCAGTTAACAGGCCATGCCCATTACAAGTTGAATCGGACATGGAGTGCACAGATGCACAGCCACAGCCAGATTACTATGCTGTTCCTTTGACTCAGACCAGAACATTGCCCTCGCAGTGTACTGATCCAGAATCAGACCCTGATGAGACTATGGTGCCCCGTCACGAACGCTATACAACCGGCTTACACGGTGACACAGACGAAGTTGCACACGAGATAGAAGAGGAGGTCATAGATGACCCAGTTGTTGACCCCGATTGGCAGCCATTGGGGGAACAGGGTGCAGGCGGCAGTAGCTCTGAAGTGGAGGAGGAGGAGCCGCAGAAGGCATCAACATCGCAACAGGTTCCATCTGCCAGGCCCGTATCTGGCCAAAAACGCGTGGCAAAACCAGTTGTAGGACAGCGTGGACATCCGGTTAAAGAAGCTCAGTCTGCAATGCCTGAAAAGGTATCCGATAGTAGAAAGAGTGCAGTCTGGCATTTTTTTAAACAACATCCAAATGATCAGCGCAAAGTCATCTGTCAAAAATTTTCAACTACCTTAAGCAGAGGTCAGAATCTTAAAAGTTTAAATACTGTACAAGTTGTATGCGTAGACATTTAACCACCATGCATTTGCAAGCCTGGACTCACTACCAAACGTCCCTTAAGGTTGTAGCACCCTCGGCCAATGAAGCTAGTCAGCAACGCTACATCCCTTCCCTCACTGTAAGCCCACCATTTCCCGCACCACCTGCAGCAAATGTGCAGATTTCGTCGCCAGGCCAAAGCAGTCAGGGAATCACCAGTTTCGTAGTAGGAAACACTGCATGTAGGGCACCAGCAAGAATACCATCTCCAACCCTCTCTCAGTCTGCCATGTCCACCGGCACCCCCGCTAGTTCCACGATCTGCAGCTCTCCAGTCCAGCTCACCCTACATGAGACTCTCGTTAGGAAAAGGAAGTACTCATCCTCGCATCCGCGTACACAGGGTTTGAACGCCCACATTGCTAGACTAATCTCATTAGAGATGATGCCCTACCGGTTAGTTGAAAGCGAAGCTTTCAAAGCCCTGATGGACTACGCAGAACCACGCTATGAGCTACCCAGTCGAGACTTCTTTTCGAGAAAAGCCATCCCAGCCCTCCACCAGCATGTAAAAGACCGCATCGTTCATGCACTCAGGCAATCTGTGAGTACAAAGGTGCACCTGACAACAGATGCATGGACCAGTAGGCATGGCCAGGGACGTTACGTGTCCATCACGGCTCACTGGGTTAATGTGGTGGATGCAGGGACCACAGGGGACAGCAATATTGGGACAGTTCTGCCTAGCCCACGGTCTAGGAAACAGTTGGCTGTAGGCGTTCGCCCCCCCTCCTCCTCCTCCTCCTCCTGCAGAAGCAAGAGCTCGTCCACAGACCGCAGTCGCACGAGCACTCCATCCGCAGCTGCCACTGTTGCACACGAGGTGTCCTATTATGGGACACCTAGTAGCAAGCGTCAGCAGGCTGTATTGGCAATGAAGTGTTTGGGCGACAACAGACACACCGCGGAAGTTCTGTCCGAGTTCTTGCAGAAAGAAACTCAGTCATGGCTGGGCACTGTACATCTTGAGGCAGGCAAGGTAGTGAATGATAACGGAAGGAATTTTATGGCTGCCATAGCCCTTTCACAACTGAAACACATTCCTTGCCTGGCTCACACCTTAAACTTGGTGGTGCAGTGCTTCCTGAAAAGTTATCCGGGGTTACCCGACCTGCTCCTCCAAGTGCGCAGACTTTGCTCGCATATCCGCCGTTTGCCCGTGCACTCCAGCCGTATGCAGAACCATCAGCGGTCTTTGAACCTTCCCCAGCATCGCCTAATCATCGACGTTGCAACAAGGTGGAACTCCACACTGCACATGCTTCAGAGACTGTGCGAACAGAGGCGTGCTGTTATGTATTTGTAGGAGGATACACATACACGGGCAGGCAGTTGGATGGCAGACATGGAGTTGTCAGGTGTGCAGTGGTCGAAGGTACAAGACCTGTGTCAAGTCCTTCAGTGTTTTGAGGAATGCACACGGCTGGTTAGTGCAGACAACGCCATAATAAGCATGAGCATCCCCCTAATGCGTCTGCTGATGCAAAGTTTAACGCACATAAAGGAGCAGGTGTCTGCAGCCGAGGAAGAGGGAAGCCTTGATGACAGTCAGCCATTGTCTGGTCAGGGCAGTCTACAGGACGAGGTAGCGGGCGAAAAGGAGGAGTGTTGTGAATTCTGCTCTTGGGCTCCCTCCGGTGGTTGTTGATGGTAATGCAGTTATTCCTGAGTAGCAGTCTTGGACAGGTGTTTCTGCTAATTGCAATTCTGACTGGGGTATTTAGCTCTGCAGGACTCATTAGTCCTTGCCAGTAGTCAATGTTCCTTTGGAAGTGCTGGTCCTCTGCCTGGCCTCTCCTGCTTGCTGCCAATTCTGCAAAGATAAGTGTTTGCTTCTTTTTTTTTGACACACTGCTGTGTGTTTATTTTCTGTGCTGATCTTGTTTCTATTTTGTTCCTGCTAGACTGTGCCTGATGTTTTTCTCAGTCTAGTTAGATTAGCTGGAGTCGCAGATATACTCTCCACATCTTTAGTTAGGTGGTGGAGTTTTTGTATTTTTCTGCTGTGGATATTTTGTAGTGTTTTATGCTGACCGCATAGTATCCTGTACTATCCTTTCCTATCTAGGTAGAAGTGGCCTCCTTTGCTTATCCCTGTTTTCTGTCTGCGTGTGTCTTTTCCTCTCCTACTCACAGTCATTATTTGTGGGGGGCTACCTATCCTTTGGGGGTCTACTCTGAGGCAAGAGAGTTTTCCTATTTCCATCTTTAGGGATATTTAGTTCTCCAGCTGTGTCGAGGTGTCTAGGTCTGGTTAGGCACACCCCACGGCTACTTCTAGTTGCGGTGATAGGATCAGGGTTTGCGGTCAGTAAAGTTACCACTGCTCCAGCGAAGGTCATTTCATGCTGCTCCAAGGCCACCTGATCATAACAGTACTACTGGCCAACAATGAGTTAATTGCATCTCAGAAGAAGGGAGGAAAGATCTTGAGCCATTTTTTTTTTCTCCAGTCTGTTTTGTCTTCTCCTCCCTCTTTATCTCTGGGTGGCTGAAGAGCCTTGTGCTAGCATGAGTGTTCAGGAATTAGCTTCTCGTGTTGACCAGCTTGCTGCTAGAGTACAGGGTATTTCTGATTACATTGTTCAGACTCCTGCTTTAGAACCGAAGATACCTACTCCTGATTTGTTTTTTGGTGACAGGTCCACATTTTTGAGTTTTAAAAACAACTGTAAACTGTTTTTTGCATTGAAACCTCGATCCTCCGGCGATTCCATTCAACAAGTTAAAATCATCATTTCCCTGCTGTGTGGTGATCCACAGGATTGGGCATTTTCCCTGGAATCTGGGGATCCTGCTTTGCTTAATGTAGACTCCTTCTTTCAGGCGCTAGGATTACTGTATGATGAACCTAATTCGGTGGATCAAGCTGAGAAGACCTTGTTGGCCCTGTCTCAGGGTCAAGAGGCGGCAGAATTGTATTGTCAGAAATTCAGAAAATGGTCTGCATTGACTAAATGGAATAATGATGCTTTGGCGGCAATTTTCAGAAAGGGTCTTTCTGAATCCGTTAAAGATGTTATGGTGGGGTTTCCCACACCCTCCAATCTGAGTGATTCTATGTCTCTGGCCATTCAGATTGATCGGCGCTTGCGGGAGTGCAGAACTGTGCGCGCTATGGCGTTATCCTCAGAGCAAATTCCTGAGCCTATGCAGTGTGATAGGATTCTGTCTAAAACAGAACGACAAGGTTTCAGACGTCTCAATAGGTTGTGTTATTATTGTGGCGAAGCTTCCCATGTCATTTCTGCCTGCCCTAAGCGGACCAAGAGGATCGCAGTTCATTTACCATCAGTACTATACAACCTAAATTTCTGTTATCTGTGTCCTTGATCTGTTCATTGTCATCATTTTCTGTCATGGCGTTTGTGGATTCAGACGCTGCCTTGAACTTAATGGACTTTGACTTTGCCAGGCGTTGTGGTTTTCCCTTGCAGCCTTTGCAGAACCCTATTCCTTTCAGGGGCATTGATGCTACACCCTTGGCTAAAAATAAGCCCCAGTTTTGGACACAGGTGACCATGCGCATGGCGCCAGCCCATCAGGAAGATTGTCGATTTCTGGTGTTGCATAATTTGCATGATGTTATCGTGCTGGGTTTTCCATGGTTGCAGGTACATAATCCTGTTTTGGATTGGAAGTCCATGTCTGTGACTAGTTGGGGTTGTCAGGGGGTTCATAATGATGTTCCTCTGATGTCTATCGCCCCTTCTCCCTCTTCTGAAATTCCGGAGTTTTTGTCTGATTTTCAGGATGTATTCGATGAGCCCAAGTCCAGTTTCCTTCCACCACACAGGGACTGCGATTGTGCTATTGACTTGATTCCAGGCTGTAAGTTTCCTAAGGGCCGACTTTTCAACCTGTCTGTACCTGTACATACCGACATGCGGAGCTATATTAAGGAGTCTTTGGAGAAAGGGCATATTCGGCCATCTTCTTCACCGTTGGGAGCGGGGTTCTTTTTTGTTGCTAAAAAAGATGGTTCCTTAAGACCCTGTATTGATTATCGCCTCTTGAATAAGATCACGGTCAAGTTTCAATATCCTTTACCTTTGCTTTCCGATTTGTTTGCTAGGATTAAGGGAGCTAGTTGGTTTACTAAGATTGACCTTCGGGGGGCTTATAATCTTGTTTGTGTTAAGCAGCTTGATGAATGGAAAACTGCGTTTAACACGCCCGAGGGCCATTTTGAATACCTTGTGATGCCATTCGGACTCTCTAATGCTCCATCTGTTTTTCAGTCCTTCATGCATGATATATTCCGGGATTATCTTGATAAATTTCTGATTGTATATTTGGACGATATTTTTATTTTTTCCGATGATTGGGAGTCTCATGTGCAGCAGGTCAGGATGGTATTTCAGATCCTTCGTGACAATGCCTTGTTTGTGAAAGGGTCTAAGTGTCTTTTTGGGGTGCAGAAGGTTTCCTTTTTGGGCTTTATTTTTTCTCCCTCGTCTATAGAGATGGATCCGGTTAAGGTTCAGGCCACTCATGATTGGATTCAACCCACATCCGTGAAGAGCCTTCAGAAATTTTTGGGTTTTGCTAATTTTTATCGCCGTTTCATTGCTAATTTTTCCAGCGTGGTTAAACCCTTGACTGATTTGACGAAGAAGGGCACTGATGTGGCGAATTGGTCCCCTGCGGCTGTCTCTGCCTTTCAGGAACTTAACCCTGCTGTTCTGTTCGGTCTGGGGAGACCTATTTTGAACTTTGGTATTTTTTGGGGTGTTCAAGATGCGGTTCTGAAACTTGTGGTTGATTGACTTAAATGAGGATGGGTCGGTCGGCCACGGGTTTCAGAGCCGCATCTTGAATATTTTAAAGAATATTGAAGTTCAAAGTCGGTCATTTTTGACCAACAGAACAGCAGGGTTAAACATCATTTTACTTCTGCTCCTGTGTTGCGTCAACCGGATGTTTCTCTTCTGTTTCAGGTTGAGGTTGACGCTTCTGAGATTGGGGCAGGGGCTGTTTTGTCTCAGAGGGATCCTGTTGGTTCCTTAATGAAACCGTGTGCTTTCTTTTCCCGTAAGTTTTTGCCTGATGAACGCAATTATGATGTTGGCAATCGGGAGTTGTTGGCTATGAAGTGGGCGTTTGAGGAGTGGCGACATTGGCTTGAGGGAGCTAAGCACCGTATTGTGGTCTTGACCGATCATAAGAATCTGATTTACCTCGAGTCTGCCAAACGGTTGAATCCTAGACAGGCTCGATGGTCCTTGTTTTTTTCTCGTTTTGATTTTGTGGTCTCGTACCTTCCGGGTTCTAAGAATATTAAGGCTGATGCCCTCTCTATGAGTTTTTTGCCTTATTCTCCTGAGGTCTTGGAACCAGTCGGTATTTTGAAGGAAGGGGTGGACCTTTCTGCCGTTTCTCCTGATTTACAACAGGTTCTTCAGAAATTTCAGGCTGACAAACCTGATCGATGTCCTGTGGGGAAGCTGTTTGTTCCTGACAGATGGACTAGTAGAGTGATTTCTGAGGTTCACTGTTCTGTGTTGGCTGGTCATCCTGGCATTTTTTGGTACCAGAGACTTGGTTGGTAGATCATTTTGGTGGCCTTCCTTATCGCGTGATGTGCGGTCTTTTGTGCAATCCTGTGGGACTTGTGCGCGGGTCAAGCCTTGTTGTTCCCGTGCTAGTGGGTTGCTTTTGCCATTGCCGGTCCCTGAGAGGCCCTGGACGCATATTTCTATGGATTTTATTTCCGATCTTCCGGTTTCCCAGAGGATGTCGGTTATCTGGGTTGTTTGTGACCGATTCTCTAAGATGGTTCATTTGGTGCCTTTGCCTAAATTGCATTCTTCTTCTGATTTGGTTCCGTTGTTTTTTCAGCATGTGGTCCGTTTGCATGGTATTCCTGAGAATATTGTGTCCGACAGAGGTTCCCAGTTTGTTTCTAGGTTTTGGCGGGCCTTTTGTGCCAAGCTGGGCATTGATTTGTCTTTTTCCTCTGCCTTTCATCCTCAGACAAATGGCCAGACTGAGCGTACTAATCAGACCTTGGAGACCTATTTGAGATGCTTTGTGTCTGCTGATCAGGATGATTGGGTGGCTTTTTTGCCATTGGCCGAGTTTGCCCTTAATAATCGGGCTAGTTCGGCTACTTTGGTTTCACCTTTTTTTTTGTAAGTTTTGTTTTCATCCTTGTTTTTCTTCTGGGCAGGTTGAGTCTTCTGACTTTCCTGGTGTGGATTCTGTGGTTGACAGGTTGCAGCAGATTTGGGCTCAGGTGGTGGACAATTTTGTGTTGTCTCATGAGGAGGCTCAACGTTTTGCTAACCGACGTCGTTGTGTTGGTTCCCGGCTTCGAGTTGGGGATCTGGTTTGGTTATCTTCCCGTCATGTTCCTATGAAGGTTTCTTCTCTAAGTTTAAGCCTCGGTTTATTGGTCCTTATAGGATTTCTGAGATTATTAATCCGGTGTCTTTTCGTCTGGCGCTTCAGGCCTCTTTTGCTATCCATAATGTCTTCCATAGATCTTTGTTGTGGAAATATGTGGAGCCCGTTGTTCCCTCTGTTGATCCTCCGGCCCCTGTGTTGGTCGATGGGGAGTTGGAATATGTGGTTGAGAAGATTTTGGATTCTCGTTTTTCGAGGCGGAAGCTTCAGTACCTTGTCAAATGGAAGGGTTATGGCCAGGAGGATAATTCTTGGGTTTCGGCCTCTGATGTCCATGCCGCTGATTTGGTTCGTGCCTTTCATCTTGCTCGTCCTGACCGGCCTGGGGGCTCTGGTGAGGGTTCGGTGACCCCTCCTCAAGGGGGGGTACTGTTGTGAATTCTGCTCTTGGGCTCCCTCTGGTGGTTGTTGATGGTAATGCAGTTATTCCTGAGCAGCAGTCTTGGACAGGTGTTTCTGCTAATTGCAATTCTGACTGGGGTATTTAGCTCTGCAGGACTCATTAGTCCTTGCCAGTAGTCAATGTTCCTTTGGAAGTGTTGGTCCTCTTCCTGGCCTCTCCTGCTTGCTGCCAATTCTGCAAAGATAAGTGTTTGCTTTTTTTTTGTAGACACACTGCTGTGTGTTTATTTTCTGTGCTGATCTTGTTTTTATTTTGTTCCTGCTAGACTGTGCCTGATGTTTTTCTCAGTCTAGTTGGATTCGCTGGAGTCGCAGATATACTCTCCACATCTTTAGTTAGGTGGTGGAGTTTTTGTATTTTTCTGCTGTGGATATTTTGTAGTGTTTTATGCTGACCGCATAGTATCCTGTACTATCCTTTCCTATCTAGGTAGAAGTGGCCTCCTTTGCTTATCCCTGTTTTCTGTCTGCGTGTGTCTTTTCCTCTCCTACTCACAGTCATTATTTGTGGGGGGCTACCTATCCTTTGGGGGTCTACTCTGAGGCAAGAGAGTATTCCTATTTCCATCTTTAGGGATATTTAGTTCTCCGGCCGTGTCGAGGTGTCTAGGTCTGGTTAGGCACACCCCACGGCTACTTCTAGTTGCGGTGATAGGATCAGGGTTTGCGGTCAGTAAAGTTACCACTGCTCCAGCGAAGGTCATTTCATGCTGCTCCAAGGCCACCTGATCATAACAGTGGAGGATGAGGGGGATGATGGGGATGAGTATTTTTTGTATGAGGAAGCTTCTCCGGGGCCAATAGCAACTGGTGGCGTTGCAAGGCCGGGTTCAGGGTTTTTTAGGGAGACAAGTGACGTAGATTTGCCTGAAACTGCCCCTCAACCCAGCACAACCGCAGATTTGACAACTGGAACTTTGGCCCACATGGCGGATTATGCCTTACGTATCCTAAAAAGGGACACACGCATTATTAAAATGATGACCGATGACGATTACTGGTTGGCCTGCCTCCTTGATCCTCGCTAAAGGCAAATTGCAAAATATCATGCCATATGAGAACCTCGAACAAATATTAGCAACCAAACAAGCAACTCTTGTAGACCGTTTGATTCAGGCATTCCCAGCACACAGCGCCGGTGATGGTTCTCACACGAGCTGCAGGGGGCAACAGGGCAGAGGTGTTAGAGTTGCACAAATCAGAAGTGGCATTGGACAGAGGGGTTTTCTGACCAGGTTGTGGAGTGATTTCGCAATGACCGCAGACATGACTGCATATCCCAAGATTGGACCTTCGAGATACCGCACAGTCCCTACCCCCCCGATCATTTTTTACCAAAGAAGTGTTTCTTCCCTCAATTAAGAAATGACAATTATTTCTTTGGATAATTTTGGCCACAGCGGCCATTTTATTAATAACAAACATAAACCACCATTTATACATTTGTATAAAACTTGAGGGGAGGGTTCTTGGAGCTAATAAATCTGGCACCTAATAGGCAAAAGCCCAAACCAACTTGAAGCGAAAACCCTTCTTTACCCTCAGCCGTAACTAGCAGCTCGAGGGCACCATGTAACCCGTTTACCGGGCAAACCAACCCCAAAGCTCCCGAGGTAAAATCCCCATCCAGAGCCATTAAACCAAAGCCAGATCAGCCCCATAAAACCAACTCCAAGAACCCCGCCCCCTGCCAACCACGAGCAGCACTGAATACCTCAGGCTCGCGAGTGCCCCACCATCGCCATGGCCCTCTCCACCCCTTCCTGTATGGCCAACATCCACAAATCCAAACCAATATCGTTCAAATGAACGCCATCATTCCTCCAATAATTTCCCACACCAGCCTCCAACTCAAAATGACGAACCGCCACAGCCCCATTACGGGAAACAAAACTCGCCACAGCCCTATTCAGCTTTACCCGGGCCCTATTGATCCCATTCAGAGAACGTACTGCCCTCCACGTTTTTCTAGGCACGATGTCGGACCAAACCGTAACCATCCCTGGAAAGGATACCCATAATCTTAAAAAATCGTAACGGATATCCCTAATTAACTCTCTCACCGGCTTAGACCCCAAATCATTCCCACCCAAATGTACAACTACAATGTCCGGGGAACGATCCAAACTAGCAGAGCGGGGAAACTCGGCTAGTAACCCGCGCCACAACATGCCCCGAAAACCCAACCATCGGACCACCACCGCATCTCTCTGAAAACCCAATTGCCTACCATCTTGCCTAACATCGGCACGAATCGCACCCCAATGCACAAAAGAGTGTCTGAAAATCAACGCCAGAAGTGGGGTCCGACCTGCAAAATACAACGACAATTAATACCCACCAAACAAGTAACCAACATCAATTACGAACATAGGACAAATAACGATTCGACGACCACCTGCCAATACGCCGAATAACCTCCGGTCCCAAACCAAAACCAGCAGCCTCAGATGCTGCCCCGATCCAGAATGAATGTGTCCCAAATGACAAGGGGTCAAGGCCTAAAAATGTCAGCCCCTGTCTCAATACTGCCGTGAACTGAAACCGTGACAAAAACTCACCTTGACGGTGCCGTAAAAGTGGACCAGACCTGTCCGGCCCCAGCCCCCAATAATCCTCCAAACACCGATGAGGGCACATCAAACCCCCAACCACCTTCCCTAAAACCACACGTCTTCCTTTCCCCAACTGATCGGTCTTCGACCGCCGAATCCAAAAGGCAATTCCACCTGACCAAAATTCAATATCCTCCGCCAACAAACCCCCGGCTTTAAACCTGTTAGGGGACACCAGCTCACCGATTCTCAATGCCCCGAAAAAAGCCAACGAAAAAGCCAATTGAAACAGAACAGCCTCAAAGTGAGAACTACAAATTTCCCCCAACGCTTCCCCCAAACGCTCCTACGTCCCGAAAGATATGGGCCTACGCGTATCGCAAGTTGAAGAACCCTTCTGAAAACCTTTTAACGCCTGCCGAATCAAGAAATCCTTAGTAACATCCACGGCACCCTGGAGCGTGAAACCAAAACCCAAACCAGCTATAAATTTGTTCAGCTTTGACACAGACCAACCCCATTCCTCCGCCGACCCAATCAAAAGCAAAATCGCCATCACCCTGTCACCATCCGATTCAACTGAACCCAACTGCTCCAACCACCCTTCCCACAAATGCCATGATGCCTCATAACCTGACCACGTCCTTCCCGACACCGAGGACTGTATCAGCCAACCTCTTCGTCCGCAACAATCCGCCACAAATGAAAAGGGCATGTCGTTCCTGCATCTTCCGCTTCTGGAGCCAACTCCCGGAAACGTTCCCACTGCAAACGAGACAAAGCATCCGCTATAGAGTTTTGAACGCTGGGAACATGTACAGCCGAAATCCATGTATTCAACTTCAGGCACCGCAAAACTAACTCCCGAACCAGTCTGATTACCGGGGGAGAGGACGAAGAAAGACTATTGATCACCGACACCACACTCGAATTATCACAATGGAAACGTTCTCGCCTATCCTTAAAAGTACTGCCCCAAATGAACACCGAAACCACAATTGGAAACAGCTCCAGCAACACCAAATTTTTAGTGAAACCAGCTTCACGCCACCAATCTGGCCACCCTCCAACACCCCATTTTCCGGCACAATAAGCCCCGTATCCAACACTGCCAGTCGCGTCCGTAAAAATTTCGCAATCAAAATCATTCAAATCCTCCTGTTGAATCAGAGCCCTGCCGTTATAATTGTCCAAAAAACGCCGCCAAATTACCAAATCCTCCCTGTGTTCTTTGTTCTAACGTACAAAATGATGTGCTGACCGCACTCCAGCAGTTGCCCTCGACAACCTCCTGCAAAATATCCTGCCCATAGGCATGATACCACACGCAAAGTTCAAACGCCCCAACAATGACTGCAGCTCTTTCAACATAGCCTTGCGCAACTTTTCACATCTCATCACCTCCTGCCGTAAAGCCAACAACTTCTCCTCAGGCAACCGGCACTCCATCTTCTCCGAGTCTATGAGAATACCCAAAAAGCTCAAAACCGTGCAAGGTCCCTCCGTTTTTTCCCACGCTAAGGGCACACCAAACTGTCCCGCCACCCATTCCATAGTAGCCAACAAATTGCCACACAACAGAGAATCCGGGGGGCCAACAAACAAAAAATCATCTAAGTAATGAATGACAGACGGAACCTGGGAAACATCCCGAACAACCCACTCCAAAAAAGTATTAAAGGCCTCGAACAGCAAGCAGGAAATCGAACAACCCATAGGCAAACACCTATCCAGATAAAACCCCCCGTTCCAAAAACATCCTAACAGCGGGATACTATCGGGGTGAACCGGAAGCAAACGAAAAGCCGATTCAACATCTGTCTTAGCCATTAATGCACCTGCGCCATACCTACGCACCCATTGCACCGTGGCATCAAAAGAGGTACGTATATACCACGGAACAAAGCTCTTCAGCAATGCCGTCATTGACTGACTGGCCCTTTGGATATGACAGATGTTGAATCAGGCGAAACTTATTAGGCTCTTTTTTAGGGACAACCCCCAGAGGCAAAACAACCACCCCCTCCACAGGTAAATCACTAAACGGCCCCGCCATGCGCCCTAACTCAACCTCCTTCGCCAATTTAGCCGTAACCACATCCGCCTGAAGGTTAGCCGACCTCAAATTCTTTTTTGAAAATGGTATAGTATGAGCCGGATGAGGAATCCGAAAACCCTCCGAAAAACCATCCCACAGTAACCTAGCCTTTTCCCTATCCGGATACCTACTTAGATAAGGGGCCATCTTTAGAACCCTCACTGGTGTCACCCCCTTGACCGCCTCCCACTGCTGGTTTGCCCATTGCTTTCTTAAAACATTTGGCCACTCCATGCGAGGCCCCGCCGCAGTGAGAACAGACATGCTTGAACTTGCACGTACTGCCGTATTTGCATTGGCCGTCATTAAACTGCCAACACGTCCCTGTTCTGTCCTTAGCCCCCTGTGACCCCTGTCCCCCAGCTCCCTGTCCCGACTGCTGACCACTACTCCCCCCCCCCATGAAAGGACTGCCCAAACCGCGTTGGAGCCATAACCTTCAACCACAACCCTATACAGTCATGGCCAAAAGTATTGACACCCCTGCAATTCTGTCAGATAATACTCATTTTCTTCCTGAAAATGATTGCAAACACAAATTATTTGGTATTATTAACTTCATTTAATTTGTCTTAAATGAAAAAACACAAAAGAGAATGAAGCAAAAAGCAAAACATTGATCATTTCACACAAAACTCCAAAAATGGGCCAGACAAAAGTATTGGCACCCTCAGCCTAATACTTAGTTGCACAACCTTTAGCCAAAATAACTGCGACCAACCGCTTCCGGTAACCATCAATGAGTTTCTTACAATGCTCTGCTGGAATTTTAGACCATTCTTCTTTGACAAACTGCTCCAGGTCCCTGATATTTGAAGGGTGCCTTCTCCAAACTGCCATTTTTAGATCTCTCTACAGGTGTTCTATGGGATTCAGGTCTGGACTCATTGCTGGCCACCTTAGAAGTCTCCAGTGCTTTCTCTCAAACCATTTTCTAGTGCTTTTTGAAGTGTGTTTTGGGTCATTGTCCTGCTGGAAGATCCATGACCTCTGAGGGAGACCCAGCTTTCTCAGACTGGGCCCTACATTATGCTGCAAAATTTGTTGGTAGTCTTCAGACTTCATAATGCCATGCACACGGTCAAGCAGTCCAGTGCCAGAGACAGCAAAGCAGCCCCAAAACATCAGGGAACCTCCGCAATGTTTGACTGTAGGGACCGTGTTCTTTTCTTTGAATGCCTCTTTTTTTCTCCTGTAAACTCTATGTTGATGCCTTTGCCCAAAGTGCTCTACTTTTGTCTCATCTGACCAGAGAACATTCTTCCAAAACGTTTTAGGATTTTTCAGGTAAGTTTTGGCAAACTCCACCCTGGCTTTTTTATGTCTCGGGGTAAGAAGTGGGGTCTTCCTGGGTCTCCTACCATACAGTCCCTTTTCATTCAGATGCTGACAGTATAGGTTGACACTTTGTACCCTCGTACTGCAGGGCAGCTTGAACTTGTTTGGATGTTAGTCGAGGTTATTTATCCAACATCCACACAATCTTGCGTTGAAATCTCTTGTCAATTTTTCTTTTCCGTCCACATCTAGGGGAGGTTAGCCACAGTGCCATGGGCTTTAAACTTCTTGATGACATTGCGCACGGTAGACACAGGAACATTCAGGTCTTTGGAGATGGACTTGTAGCCTTGAGATTGCTCATGCTTCCTCACAATTTGGTTTCTCAAGTCCTCAGACAGTTCTTTGGTCTTCTTTCTTTTCTCCATGCTCAATGTGGTACACACAAGGACACAGGACAGAGGTTGAGTCAACTTTAATCCATGTCAACTGGCTGCAAGTGTGATTTAGTTATTGCCAACACCTGTTAGGTGCCACAGGTAAGTTACAGGTGCTGTTAATTACACAAATTAGAGAAGCATCACATGATTTTTCGAACAGTGACAATACTTTTGCCCACCCCCTTTTTTATGTTTGGCATGGAATTATATCCAATTTGGCTTTACGACAATTCTTTTTGTGTTTTTTTCATTTAAGATAAATTAAATGAAGATAATAATACCAAATAATTTGTGATTGCAATCATTTTCAGGAAGAAAATGAGTATTATCTGACAGAATTGCAGGGGTGTCAATACTTTTGGCCATGACTGTATCTTTTTGGTCCCATTTTATCTCGGGCCTAATCGCCTTCCTTTGCCGAAACTGCTCGTCATAACGTAACCAAGCCTGGCCCCCATATGCCCTATATGCCTCCCCTATCGCATCCACATAGCAAAACAGACCTGAACAGTTCTCTGGAAACTTTTCCCCAATAACACCTGCCAAAATGAAAAACACCTGCTGCCAATTCACAAACGTCTGCGGTATTAATCGCCAACGCCTCTTTTCTTCCTCCTCCTTTTTACTATCCTCCTTCTTACCCTTGTCTAAATTAAACTTCTCCAGAGGCAGAAGGGAGAAAATCTCTACATATTCATCTTTCCAAATTTTTTCCTTAATTACTTTCTTTAAGTGAGCCCCCAACGGCCCTTCAAAACACACATAAACCTCCCCCTTAGCTCTATCATCCAATTTTATCTTATCCCCTTTATCCTTTTCAGTCTGAACCGACACCGACACCCCTGCCGAAGACGCCTGCTCTGCACCACTCGCCCTATCGGACCCCGCTACCACTCCCGAACCAGGACCAGATGCCGGCAACCATGCTCCTACCGGAGACGACCGCGCACTATCCCGGCCCTCCCCATCCAATCTCCTCAAAATCTGGGACATGCCCGCCAAAAGCTCCCTGACCCCCGGGACCCCCCCAGTGCTAGCCCCTCCACTCCCTGCCAAATCGACCCCCCGTACAAGGTATCCCCAGCCCGAGCTCCACTATCCCAACCCACAACAGAATTAGTCTCATACTCATGAAGCTGCGCAGGTGCTGTGTCCCCGCCAGCCGTGAGATCACCGAACTCCCGTGGGTCGCTCCCGGATCCGGAATCCTCCACGCCGCTGTGTTGCTCCTGGCCCGCGCCCCTGGCCTCCTCGTCACCAGTGGGGACCGGAGCAGAAGAACTGGAACTCTCCCTGGACCTCCTGGGTGACCTGGAACTGGCAGCTGCCAGCCCGACTCCGGGCCTGTCTTCTTGCTGGGCCCTGCCACGAGCCCCAGCCGCTGCCACGCTGCGCCCCCTCCGGGCTGGGCCAGGCTGTGGGGTTGAGGTACGCCTGCCCGTCACACTGCCTCTTGAAGCGTCGCCCCTGCCAGGCACCCGGGGTGGATCAGACCCCGAGTTACCCGCCGCTGCTCCGCTGCTGCTCATCTGCACCGCCGCTGCTCCCTGGGATCTCCTCCTCGTTGCTGGTGACATCACCGGCGCTGCAGACACCACCGCTGCTCGCCGGGTACCGCTCCTGCTCACCGCCGCCATGTTGCCGCTTTGACCCGGAACTCCAGCAGGCACTTCCGGTGCGGCCTGCACCTCTCTCCGGGTCTGCGCCGCCGCTGCTCCTGACCACCGCCCAGCACCAGCAGCACCGACCGGAGGATTCCTGCCGGAGGATGGGCCAGGGGGGGTAGGTGACCGCCGGCCAGCGGCCTCCGCAGGGTCCCGAGAGGGGCTCCGTGGCCGGAGGCCTCCAAGCTCCGGGGACAAATGCTCCGGGGGACGGGTCCTGTTGTGAATTCAGCTTTTGGGCTCCCTTCGGTGGTTGTAGAGGGTAATGCAGTTGTGACTGGACTGCAGGATTGGACAGGTGTATCTACTAATTGCAAAACTAACTGGGGTATATAGTCTTGCTGGACTCTTTAGTCCCTGCCAGTTGTCCATTGTTTTTGAAGGATTCACTTCCCTGCTGGTCTCTCCAGTTTGCTGTGCTTTTCTACAAAGATAAGTCCTGGCTTTGTTTTTGCTGTCCACCTGCGGTGGACCTTATAGTTCTGTGCATATTCATGTTTTTGTCTTGTTCAGCTTTGTCTGTGAAGGATTTTTTGCAGCTAAGCTGTGTCTGTGGAGATGCAGATATACCCCCCATGTCTTTAGTCAGATGTGGTGATTCGTATTTTCTGTGGTGGATATTTTCTAGTGTTTTTATACTGACCGCATAGTACTCTGTTCTATTCTTTCTTTTTAGCTAGTATGGCCTCCTATGCTCAAATCTGATTTCATATCTGCGTATGTTATTTCCCTCTCCTCTCACGTCAATGTTTGTGGGGGGCTATCTATCCTTTGGGGATTTTCTCTGAGGCAAGATAGGATTCCTGTTTCTGTCTTTAGGGAAAGTTAGATCTTAGGCTGTGCCGAGGGGTCTAGGGAGTGTCAGGTACCCCCCACGGCTACTTCTAGTTGCGCTGCTAGGTTCAGGGTTTGCGGTCAGTACAGGGACCACCTTCTCCAGAGTCCGTCTCATGCTGCTCCTAGGCCACCAGATCATAACAGTACAACTGGCCAACAATGAGTTAATTGCATCTCAGAAGAAGGGAGGGAAGCTTTTCAGCCATTTTTTTTTCCTTAGCCTGTTTGGTCTGTTCCTCCCTCTTTACCTCTGGGTGGCTGCGGAACCTAGTAATAACATGAGTGTTCAGGAGTTAGCTTCTCGTGTGGATCAGCTTGCTGCTAGGGTACAGGGTATTTCAGAATATATTGTTCAGACTCCTGCCTTAGAACCTAAGATTCCCACTCCTGATTTATTCTTTGGTGACAGATCCAAATTTTTGAGTTTCAAAAATAACTGTAAACTGTTTTTTGCATTAAGACCCCGGTCTTCTGGTGATCTTATTCAGCAGGTTAAAATCATCATATCTCTGCTGCGTGGTGACCCACAGGATTGGGCATTTTCCCTGGAAACTGGCAATCCTGCTTTGCTTAATGTTGATTCGTTCTTTAAGGCATTGGGGTTGTTGTATGATGAGCCTAATTCTGTGGATCAGGCTGAGAAAATCTTGTTGGCCCTGTGTCAGGGTCAAGAAGCGGCAGAATCGTATTGCCAGAAATTTAGAAAATGGTCTGTACTGACTAAATGGAATAAGGATGCCTTGGCCGCAATTTTCAGAAAGGGTCTTTCTGAATCCGTTAAAGATGTTATGGTGGGGTTCCCCACGCCTGCTGGTCTGAGTGATTCTATGTCTCTGGCCATTCAGATTGATCGGCGCTTGCGCGAGCGCAGAGTTGTGCACTCTATGGCGTTGTCCTCTGAGCGGAGCCCTGAGCCTATGCAGTGTGATAGGACTTTGTCTAGAGCTGAACGTCAAACATTCAGGCGTCAGAATAGGTTGTGTTTTTACTGCGGCGATTCTGCTCATGTTATTTCTGATTGCCCTAAGCGTATAAAGAGAATCGCTAGTTCTGTTACCATCAGTACTATACAACCTAAATTTCTGTTATCTGTGACCTTGATCTGCTCATTGTCATCATTTTCTGTCATGGCATTTGCGGATTCGGGCGCCGCTCTGAACTTGATGGACTTGGAGTTTGCCAGACGTTGTGGTTTTCCCTTGCAGCCTTTGCAGAACCCTATTCCTTTGAGGGGCATTGATGCTACACCGTTGGCTAAAAATAAGCCCCAGTTTTGGACACAGCTGACCATGCGCATGGCGCCAGCCCATCAGGAAGATTGTCGTTTTCTGGTGTTGCATAATTTGCATGATGATATTGTGCTGGGTTTTCCATGGTTGCAGCTACATAATCCGGTGTTAGATTGGAAATCCATGTCTGTGACTAGTTGGGGTTGTCAGGGGGTTCATGATCAGGTTCCTTTGATGTCAATTTCCTCTTCCCCCTCTTCTGAAATTCCTGAGTTTTTGTCAGACTTCCAGGATGTATTCGATGAGCCCAAATCCAGTTCCCTTCCACCGCATAGGGACTGTGATTGTGCTATTGACTTGATTCCAGGTTGTAAATTCCCTAAGGGCCAACTTTTCAACCTGTCTGTGCCTGAACATACCGCCATGCGGAGCTATATTAAGGAGTCTTTGGAGAAAGGGCATATTCGGCCATCTTCTTCACCGTTGGGAGCGGGGTTCTTTTTTGTTGCCAAGAAGGATGGCTCCTTGAGACCCTGTATTGATTATAGCCTCTTGAATAAGATCACGGTCAAATTTCAATATCCTTTGCCTTTGCTTACTGATTTGTTTGCTAGGATTAAGGGGGCTAGCTGGTTTACTAAGATTGACCTTCGAGGGGCATATAATCTTATTCGTATTAAGCAGGGTGACGAATGGAAAACTGCATTTAATACACCCGAAGGCCATTTTGAATACCTTGTGATGCCATTCGGACTCTCTAATGCCCCATCTGTGTTCCAATCCTTCATGCATGATATCTTTCGGAGTTATCTTGATAAATTCATGGTTGTATATTTGGATGATATTTTGATTTATTCCAATGATTGGGAGTCTCATGTGAAACAGGTCAGGATGGTATTTCAGATCCTCCGTAATAATGCTTTATTTGTGAAGGGGTCAAAGTGCCTCTTTGGAGTGCAGAAGGTTTCTTTTTTGGGTTTCATTTTTTCTCCCTCATCTATAGAAATGGATCCGATTAAGGTTCAGGCCATTCATGATTGGATTCAGCCCACATCTGTGAAAAACCTTCAGAAATTCTTGGGCTTTGCTAATTTTTATCGTCGTTTCATTGCCAACTTCTCCAGTGTGGTTAAACCTCTGACCGATTTGACCAAGAAAGGCGCTGATGTGACGAATTGGTCCTCCGCGGCTGTCTCTGCCTTTCAGGAGCTTAAACACCGATTTACTTCTGCCCCTGTGTTGCGTCAGCCAGATGTTTCTCTTCCATTTCAGGTTGAGGTTGACGCGTCTGAGATTGGGGCAGGGGTGGTTTTGTCTCAGAGGAATTCTGATTGTTCCTTGATTAAACCGTGTGCCTTCTTTTCTCGGAAGTTTTCGCCTGCGGAACGCAATTATGATGTCGGCAATCGGGAGTTGTTGGCTATGAAGTGGTCATTTGAGGAGTGGCGACATTGGCTTGAGGGGGCCAAGCACCGTATTGTGGTCCTGACCGATCATAAGAATCTGATTTACCTCGAGTCTGCCAAACGGCTGAATCCTAGACAGGCTCGATGGTCCCTGTTTTTCTCCCGTTTTGATTTTGTGGTCTCGTACATTCTTGGTACTAAGAATGTTAAGGCGGATGCCCTCTCTAGGAGTTTTTTTCCTGATTCCCCTGGGGTTCTTGAGCCAGTTGGCATTTTGAAGGAAGAGGTGATTCTTTCTGCCATCTCCCCTGATTTACGACGGGTTCCTCAGGAATTTCAGGCTAATAAACCTGACCGCTGTCCTGTGGGGAAACTGTTTGTTCCTGATAGATGGACTAGTAAAGTGATTTCTGAGGTTCATTGTTCTGTGTTGGCTGGCCATCCTGGGGTTTTTGGTACCAGAGATTTGGTTGGTAGGTCCTTTTGGTGGCCTTCTTTGTCGCGGGATGTACGCTCTTTTGTGCAGTCCTGTGGGATTTGTGCGCGGGCTAAGCCTTGCTGTTCCCGCGCTAGTGGGTTGCTTTTGCCATTACCGGTCCCCGAGAGGCCCTGGACACATATTTCTATGGATTTTATTTCCGATCTTCCGGTTTCCCAAAGAATGTCGGTTATCTGGGTTGTCTGTGATCGATTTTCTAAGATGGTTCATTTGGTGCCTTTGCCTAAATTGCCTTCTTCTTCTGATTTGGTTCCGTTGTTTTTTCAGCATGTGGTACGTTTGCATGGTATTCCGGAGAATATTGTGTCCGACAGAGGTTCCCAGTTTGTTTCTAGGTTTTGGCGGGCCTTTTGTGCCAAGCTGGGTATTGATGTCTTTTTCTTCTGCATTTCATCCTCAGACAAATGGCCAGACTGAGCGAACTAATCAGACCTTGGAGACCTATTTGAGATGCTTTGTGTCTGCTGATCAGGATGATTGGGTGGCTTTTTTGCCATTGGCCGAGTTTGCCCTTAATAATCAGGCTAGTTCGGCTACTTTGGTTTTGCCTTTTTTTTTGTAATTTTGGTTTTCATCCTCGTTTTTTTTCTGTGCAGGTTGAGCCTTCTGACCTTCCTGGTGTGGATTCTGTGGTCGACAGGTTGCAGCAGATTTGTCTCATGTGGTGGACAATTTGGTGTTGTCTCAGGAGGAGGCTCAACGTTTTGCTAACTGTCGTCGGTGTGTTGGTTCCCGGCTTCGGGTTGGGGATCTGGTTTCGTTATCTTCCCGTCATGTTCCTATGAAGGTTTCTTACCCTTAGTTTAAGCCTCGATTTATTGGTCCTTATAGGATTTCTGAGATTATTAATCCGGTGTCCTTTCGCCTGGCGCTTCCGGCCTCTTTTGCTATTCATAATGTCTTACATAGATCTTTGTTGCGGAAATATGTGGAGCCCGTTGTTCCCTCTGTTGATCCTCCGGCCCCTGTGTTGGTCGATGGGGAGTTGGAATATGTGGTTGAGAAGATTTTGGATTCTCGTTTTTCGAGGCGGAAGCTTCAGTACCTTGTCAAATGGAAGGGTTATGGCCAGGAGGATAATTCTTGGGTTTCTGCCTCTGATGTCCATGCCGCTGATTTGGTTCGTGCCTTTCATCGGGCTCATCCTGATCGGCCTGGGGGCTCCGGTGAGGGTTCGGTGACCCCTCCTCAAGGGGGGGGGGGTACTGTTGTGAATTCAGCTTTTGGGCTCCCTCCCGTGGTTGTAGAGGGTAATGTAGTTGTGACTGGACTGCAGGATTGGACAGGTGTATCTACTAATTGCAAAACTGACCGGGGTATATAGCCTTGCTGGACTCTTTAGTCCCTGCCAGTTGTCCATTGTTTTTGAAGGATTCACTTCCCTGCTGGTCTCTCCAGTTTGCTGTGCTTTTCTACACAGATAAGTCCTGGCTTTGTTTTTGCTGTCCACCTGCGGTGGACCTTATAGTTCTGTGCATATTCATGTTTTTGTCTTGTTCAGCTTTGTCTGTGAAGGATTTTTTGCAGCTAAGCTGTGTCTCTGGAGATGCAGATATACCCCCCATGTCTTTAGTCAGATGTGGTGATTCGTATTTTCTGTGGTGGATATTTTCTAGTGTTTTTATACTGACCGCATAGTACTCTGTTCTATTCTTTCTTTTTAGCTAGTATGGCCTCCTATGCTCAAATCTGATTTCATATCTGCGTATGTTATTTCCCTCTCCTCTCACTGTCAATGTTTGTGGGGGCTATCTATCCTTTGGGGATTTTCTCTGAGGCAAGATAGGTTTCCTGTTTCTGTCTTTAGGGGAAGTTAGATCTTAGGCTGTGCCGAGGGGTCTAGGGAGTCTCAGGTACCCCCCACAGCTACTTCTAGTTGCGCTGCTAGGTTCAGGGTTTGCGGTCAGTACAGGGACCACCTTCTCCAGAGTCCGTCTCATGCTGCTCCTAGGCCACCAGATCATAACAGGGTCCTCCTGGTTCTGGTCCCAGACTGGCCAGCAATGATGCCAGCTGATCCTCCAGCCAGCCGCCTCGCCGGGACTGCGCCATCTCCCGCAGCTGCCCGAGTATTGATTCCACGGAGGACATCCTGCACGTCTTCACAGCTTCGATCCTAACAGGTAATGGCCCCCTTTCCCAGTACTTTTCCTACAACCCGCCCATAAAATCTCGGACCACCCCCTTTCCCTCCCCATCAGTTAAACCAGTTCCCATCGTCCCTGCTTTATTTAAAAAAATGCTCTCCTACGTTCCCTTGGCAACGCAGTCATGGGGAGCTTTCGTTTGACTGCGTTCCTACAGCCCCCCCGCTGGACAGGTACTGCAGCATCAATTCAAAGTGACAGGAGACAACATTTGTCCAGTATGGTTACTAACTATTTTTCATCCCTTATCGATGTTCTCCCTCAACCGTCATTCCCATTTGATTACTGGGCATCCAAAATAGACACCTGGCCTGAATTGGCAGAATATGCATTGCAGGAGCTTGCTTGCCCAGCAGCTAGTGTGCTATCAGAAAGAGTATTCAGTGCTGCTGGTTCAATATTGACCGAAAAAAGGACTCGTCTGGCTACCCAAAATGTTGATGATCTAACCTTCATTAAAATGAACCACTCATGGATTTCGAATTATTTTGCCCCACCTTTCCCGGCTGACACCTAGCTTTCCTATAAAAAGGTCTTGCTTGTGGACTCGTCTTACTGACTGTTCCAATCTCTTAATTTGCAGCAGCTTTTTGTCCAGCATACAACATGTTTACGCCTCCCTAAATAGGCTAACTCCCCCCACGGGGCTGTGGTCGCGCCACTTGGCGCAAGCACCCGTGAGAGTGCCGTTTGTCTGAAGAGGTGGGTGTGCCCGCTTTTGGTCGACGGCACTGCAACTGGGTCCCTCATAGTACAATAAAGTGTCTCTGGCGGTGGTGGTGCGCACCCAACGTCAGACACACCGTTGTAACATGAGGGGCCCTGGGCCTGTACCGCCGGCCACAAGAGAGTTCCCCCCAAGCTCAAACAGTGCTCTACCACTTGCAAAATTATCTCTCACAGCTCCACCAATGTTTAGTCTATGCGCTGACATCCTTCAATGCCTGGCACTGACAATACCAATTTGTTGACATGTATGATGCTAGTTAAAATAGTCAGGGTCAGTGTCCTATATTGACACCAGTAAATACTTAGCACCAAATTACTATGTTTGAAACTCAGCAGAGGAGCCCACCCCTGTACCTAAGTATGTCACCCTTTTGTTTTTTGGTTTTATTGTTTTGCGAGACATTAACATCTATTTATTTTTTTGGAGTACTAACTGTGTCAGACACTCCTTCCAATCGTCCTCCGCTGACCACACCAATGCTGCCTGTGTACCTCTGCAAGATAATTCAAAGTGCTTTGAGCCTAATTTTTTTATTTTAGGCCTACTAAGTCTGTCTGCGGTCCCTCCTTCCAATTGTCCTCTGCTGAACACAACAATGCTGCCTGTGTACCCCTGCAAGATAATTGAAACTGCCTTGAGCCTAATTTTTTTTATTTTAGGCCTACTAAGTCTGTCTGCGGTCCCTCCTTCCAATTGTCCTCCGCTGAACACACCAATGCTGCCTGTGTACCCCTGCAAGATAATTGAAACTGCTTTGAGGCAAATTTTTTAAATTTTAGGCCTACTAAGTCTGTCTGCAGTCCCTCCTTCCATTTGTCCTCCGCTGAGCACACCAATGCCGACTGTGTACCCATGTAACTTTTTGTCATCCTGCAGTGAGCCTACTTTGTGGTGTAAGGCCTACTAGCAGTGTCTGTCTGCGCCACTTAATACAGCTGTCCTCCTCTAAAAAAAAAATGGCGGATTTTCAGCTTGTCAGAATAATAAAACTGCATTGGGGCCACAAGTTTTGTTGTGGTCTACATACTGAGTCTTCCGCTTCAAGGTGTTCTCTCTGTTGCCTCTCCTTCGCTTCTATCTTGAAGCTCTTGTTAAATAGTTGTTAAATGGAACAACTGCATTTGGCCTACTAGTTGGGTTGGGGCCTACTAACAGTGTCTGCCGCTCCTTGCTGTTCTCCTGGTTTCCTGTCCTGAAATTCCATTTTCAGGCTCTCGTTAAGTAGTTGTTAATGTTAGACTGCATTTGGCCTACTAGTTGGGTTTTGGCCTACTATCGGTGTCTGACGCTCCTTGATGTTCTCCTCCACTGAACAAACCAGTGCCGCCTGTTTACTTCCGTTACCAATTTTGAACTGCATTTAGCCTACTTACTGATTTGGGCCTACTCACTGTGTCAGCCTCTCATTACAGTTGTACTCCACTGAACAAAGCAATGCCCCCTGGTTAGTCCTGTTACCAATTTTGAACTGCATTTAGCCCACTTTATTCTTTGGGCCTATATCTGTGTTTCCTCCTCATCCTGCCCATTGCCCAGCCAGTGATAGATGAGTCTGCTGGTACATTGACCCATAACGCAACATTCCCCGTGCACGCTACACAGCAAGATTGTGACCCTGCTGAAAGTCAGGTTCCCCTTCCCGCATACCATACCACCTTACACAGGGACAAAGAGGAAGGTGCAGATGAAAGTGCAGGTTCCTTCATCAGGTGGGGGAGGAATACTCGTTGGCGACGTCACTGGCACAGGGCCCCTCATAGTACGCAAAAGTGTCGCTGCCGGTGGGAGGCGCCCCCGCCGTGCAAACACACCGCCGTACTTTGAGTGGCCCCGTGCCAGTGCCAATGCCAACGAGTGGGCCCCCCCTGCTTGCTCAGGATCACAGCACTTGCAAAGTTGAAATACTTACCTCTCCCTGCTCCACTGCCGTGACGTGGTCCAGATTTCCTGGGCCCACTAAATACTTGAACCAGCCCTACCCCCCACAACTTTAGCCAAATGACCCCCAATTTCCAATGCCTTACTATTATTATGAGGTAAATTAAGATTGACAAGCTTCAGTAACAAGAATGTATGTTTTTGCAATTAAAATGGGCACTGTACTACATGTTTTCCTGGCCTCCACTCACTGCCGACTATGCTCTCCCATTGACTTGCATTGGGTTTCGTGTTTCGGTCGATCCCCGACTTTTCGCGATAATCGGCCGATTCCACTCGACTCGACTGTTGAGATAGTCGGGTTTCGCGAAACCCGACTCGACCCTAAAAAACTAAAAGTCGCTCAACCCTAGTGATAACAATTTTGTCCTGCCCGTTTTTGGGGTTTTGTGTGAAATTACAGTATTTCCAGTTTACCTTTTTTTCCTCTGCTTTTTCTGGGTTGTTCCTATGCACACAAAGGAAATAAACATGTGCATAACCAAACGTGTAACTGAAATAATTTTGGGGATAAATACTTCATTTTCTGTAACAATTTCAAGGGTGGCATTCAGTAGTCATTCAGCCATGACTATCTGTTTTTCAGTTCTTTAGAGTTTAAATGATGATTGGGCAGTATGATTGGCACTATTAATTCAACGGGCACTATTTATGTGTCTGTTCAGGTTGGTACCTTGAATAGGGGCACTGTGATTGGCTATATTTATGGACCAGTTCACTATTTGTAGGTGTACTTAGAAAGACACTGATAATAGAGGCACTCAACTTGACACTTTGGGGGTACTTTGACTGGCTTTGTTTTTAGGGGTCCTCTGCCAAGCATTATTCATGAGTATACTCAGCCGGGCACTGTTAATAGGGGTGCTCTGCTTAATAGTATTAGCCATGCTGGCTGGCTCTCTGGTAAGAATTATGTATGGGTGTATTCTGTTTGGCACTGTTAATAGGGGCAATCTGTTTATTTATGCTGACGCTCTTTCTGGCACTATACATAATTAATCGCAGCTGGCCATTTTTAATAAGGGCGCTCAGTTTGGCACTATAAAATCTATGAACAATAATCTACTGAATTGATCCATGCATACAGGAAAATTCAAGCCAGTCTACATAGCAAACACTGGAGTGAGCCGACAGGTCATAACTGCAGTCACGTGGTCCGCAAGAGGGCCAGAACGGCGTTAGATATAGCAGAAGATGACCACTGAAGTATTTTGTTACACACATGGAACATACATTACTCATATCTAACCAGTGGTGACATAAAAAGAAAAAAGAAAAAATATGGTGGCACTCTAAGTAAACTATTTTTAAGCAAAGACTCAGTGTGTCCAAGCTGCTAGTGTGCCCCATATGGACAGTAATTTTAGGCTCTTGATACAAACTGGATCATATAGATATGTCCACATAGGAAAGGGTTAATTCCGAGCACCTTGGTTCTCCTCTGCCTGCACAGCAGCCATCAACATGCCAGTTCTCGTTGTGGCCTGGCAGGATTGTAGCTCTGTGCCCGGAGGCTGAGGAGGAGCCCGACAGGGGGGTGAAGAGAGCAGGGAACATAGGAGGCAGGGAGGTACTGGGGTGCACCACGTTGTTTGTTCTGTTACCAAGTTGTGGTTTCAGCAAAGGTGCCTACAGGTCTAGCAGTAGAATTTGGATTTTTTATCCGTTTTGTGTCATGCAGGATTTTCCCTGTTATATGAAAGCTTATTATAATATTGGTATTTATGTGACTCTTCACACAAGGGATGGGTAGAATTTGTGTGAGCAAGGTATATGCTTGACTCATACAGTATGTGACATAGTGGTGAGCTGACCTTCTGGTCTGGTCTTCTTGGGGTTAATAAGCATGGCTGAGGATGGTCAGTCTGGGATACGATAAGATTGGATGCTACACTCCTTTTTTGGCATAAAACTGCTATGGAAAAGAGGAATAACCACCATATTAATCAGTATGAAAACATTGTCTCGACATAACTGTTTTCTCTTTTATTAGGTAAAAATTTATTTTTGGAGTCGGACAGGTAAAATAGCAAGCTTTGCATACTCAGGTCACTAGCCATTAACAAGACTTTACCTTCGTGTGTGCATGCTAAAGAATACCTATCAGATAAAAGTACGGTAGTATTCTGAATGTAACCATTATTTGCATCATTTAGTAAAATAAATCCCAAGAACAGATATTAATCCAAACCCATTCAATGGTTTTTTAAGTATTCTTTGATTGAAATAATTTATTTTTCCCTATTCTCCCTATCCCACACAGACCTTCATGACGACTTCTCTGAACCATGACTTGCAGCAGAATGTAACGCATCAGGGCATCATTGCTTTTCTTGCACCCCCCCCCCCAAAATAACCCCCCACTTCTACACAAACATCATAGTGCCTCCTGGTGCATTACATAGTTATTGTGCCCCTTCGTGTGACCTCCATATGTTTACAAAAATAAAACCCCTCTTGCGCCCTCCACACTCTATTAATATCCACCTTTGTGGTTCCTATACAGTAGTAATGCCTCTCTTTTGCCCCCACACAGTAGTAATCTAATCTTTTGTGGTCCCCATACAGCAGTTACTTACCCATACAGTAGTGATGGGCTCTATGATCACCATACCAAGAAATGCCTTTGCATTCACAGAAACATTCTTAATAAAACATTTACTGAACAAAACCATTCATAAATCACCCAATGGGGTATTTACCACCATACACCTCTGATTTCACCAGTGATTACTAGAGTTGAGCGACTTTTACTTTTTTTTGGATCGAGTCGGGTTTCGCGAAACCCTACTTTGTCAAAAGTTGGGTCGGGTGAAATCGGCCGATTATTGCGAAAAGTCGGGGGCCAACTGAAACACGAAACCCAATGCAAGTCAATGGGGAATCAAAGTCGGCAGTGAGTGGAGGCCAGGAAAACACCTATAGTGCCCATTTTAATGCCAAAACATCAATTCTTAAGTTTGTCAATCTTAATTTACTTTATAATAATATTTAGGCATTGAAAACTGGGGGTCATTTGGTTAAAGTTCTGGGGGGGTAGGGTTGGCTCAAGATTTTTGTGGGCCCAGGAAACGCGGAATACGTCACGGCGGTGGAGCAGGGAGAGGTAAGTATTTCAACTTTGCAAGTGCTGTGATCCTGAGCAAGCGGGGGGGCCCACTTGTTGGCACTGGCACAGGGCCCCTCATAGTACGGCAGTGTGTTTGATGGCGGGTGGCGCCTCCCACTGGCAGAGACACTTTTGCGTACTATGAGGGGCCCTGTGCCAGTGACGTCGCCAACGAGTATGCCCCCCCCCTGAAATATCATCTGTACCTTCCTCTTTGTCCTCGTGTAAGGTGGTATAGTATGCGGGAAGGGGAACCTGACTGTCAGCAGGGTCAGATTCTGGCTGTGTAGAGTGCAAGGGGAATGTAGTGGTCTGGGTCAATTTACCAGCAGACTCAACTAGCAGTGGCTGGGCAATGGGCAGGATGAGGAGGAAACACAGATATAGGCCCAAATAATAATGTAGGCTAAATGCAGTTCAAAATTGGTAAGAGGACTAAACAGGCGGCATAGCTTTGTTCAGTGGAGGACAACTGTAATGAGTGGCAGACACAGTTAGTAGGCCCAAAAAATAAAGTAGGCTAAATGCAGTTCAAAATTGTTAACAGGATTAAACGGGCGGCATTGCTTTGTTCAGTGGAGGACAACTATAATGAAGGGCAGACACAGTTAGTAGGCCCAAATATTAAAGTAGGCTAAATGCAGTTCAAAATTGGTAACAGGACTAAACAGGCGGCATTGCTTTGTTCAGTGGAGGACAACAGTAATGAGTGGCAGACACAGTAGGCCCAAATACTAAAGTAGGCTAAATACAGTTCAAAATTGTTAACAGGCCTAAACGGGCAGCATTGCTTTGTTCAGTGGAGGACAACTGTAATGAGTGGCAGACACAGTTAGTAGGCCCAAATACTAAAGTAGGATAAATGCAGTTCAAAATTGGTAACAGGCCTAAACAGGCAGCATTGCTTTGTTCAGTGGAGGACAACTGTAATGAGTGGCAGACACAGTTAGTAGGCCCAAATACTAAAGTAGGATAAATGCAGTTCAAAATTGTTAACAGGCCTAAACGGGCAGCATTGCTTTGTTCAGTGGAGGACAATTGTAATGAGTGGCAGATTCAGTTAGTAGGCCCGAATAATAAAGTAGGCTAAATGCAGTTCAAAATTGGCAACAGGACTAAACGGGCAGCATAGCTAGGTACAGGTGTGGGCTCCTCTGCTGAGTAGCAGACGGTGTTAGTTGGTGCAAAGTATTAACTGGTCTAAATGGAGGCCAGGGCCCCTGTATATTTTAACTATCATCTATTATTTCAACAAATTTGTATTGGAAGTGCCATTGAAGGATTTAACAGCACAGACTACACAGTGGTGGAGCTGGGAGAAGTAAGTATTGCAAGTGGTAGAGCACTGTTCGAGCTGGGGGGAACACTCTCTCGTGGGCTGCGGTACTGGCACAGGGCCCCACATATTACGACGGTGTGTCTGACGTTTGTTGTGCACCACTACCATCAGAGACACTTCATTGTACTATGAGGGACCCTATGCCAGTGCCGTCGCCCAAGAGTGGGCACACCCACCTGTCCAGACAAACGACACTCGCACGGGTGCTTGCACCAGGTGGTGACCACGGCCCTGTGGGGGGAGTCAGCCCATTTAGGGAGGTATAAAAATGGCCTATGGTGGACATTCAGCAGCTGCAAATTGAGGAATTGGAGAAGTCAGTAAGAGGAGGCCAAAAGCAAGACATTTTTCCGGCAAGCTACGTGTCAGCAGGAGAAGGTGGGGCAAAATAATTTGAAATCCATGATTGGTTCATTTTAATGAAGGTTAGATCATCAACATTCTGGGTAGCCAGATGTGTCCTTTTTTCGGTCAGTATTGAACCAGCAGCACTGAAGACTCTTTCTGATAGCACACAAGCAGCAGGGCAAGCGAGCTCTGTAATGCATATTCTGCCAATTCAGGCCAGTTGTCTATTTTTGATGCCCAGTAATCAAAGGGGAATGACCTGTGAGGGAGAACATCGATAAGGAAGGAAAAGAAGTTCGTAACCATACTGAACAAATGCTGTTTCCTGTCACTTTGAATCAATGCAGCAGTACCTGTCGTGTCAGCGGTCATTGCGAAATCACTCCACAAACTGGTCATAAAACTCCTCTGTCCAACGCCACCTCGGATTTGTGCACCTCTAACACCTCTGCCATGTTGCCCCCTACGGCTCGTGTGAGAACCATCACCGCCGCTGTGTGCTGGGAATGGCTGAACCAAACAGTCTACAAGAGTTGCTTGTTTGGTAGCCTTATTTGCTCAAGGTTCTCATGTGGCATGATATTTTGTAATTTTCCTTTATATCGTGGCTCCAGGAGGCAGGCCAACCAATAATCGTCATTGGTCATCATTTTGATAATGCGGGGGTCCCTTTTAAGGATACGCAAGGCATACTCAGCCATGTGGGACAATGTTCCAGGTGACAATTCACTGCTTGAGCAGGAGCACTTTCTTGCAAATCAACATCAGTTGTGTCCCGCAAAAACCCTGTACCTGACCTTGCAACGCCAACAGTTTGTATTGCCCCCTGAGTAGCATCCTCCTCCCATAAATATTCATTCCCATCATCCTCCTCCTCTTCGTTCGCCACCTCGTCCAGGAGGCTTCCCTCCTCCTCAGCTGCAGACGCCAGCTCCTAAATGTGCGTCAAACTTTGCATCAGCAGACGCATTAGTGCGATGCTCATGCTTATGATGGTGTCGCCTGCACTTACCAGCCGTGTGCATTCCTCAAAACACTGAAGAACTTGACAGAGGTCTTGTAGCTTCGACCACTGCACCCCAGACAACTCCATGTCTGCCATTCAAGTGCCTGCCCATGTATGTGTATCCTCCCACAAATTAATTACAGCACGCCTCTGTTCGCACAGCCTCTGAACCACGTGCAGTGTGGAGTTCCACCTTGTTGCAACGTCGATTATTAGATGGTGCTGGGGAAAATTCAGCGATCGCTGATGGTTCAGCATATGTTGGAGTGTACGGGCGACCGGCGGATGTGCGAGCAAAGTATTCGCACCTTGAGGAGCAGGGCTGGTAACTCCAGATAATTTTTGAGGAAGCACTGCACCACCAGGTTCAAGGTGTGAGCCAGGCAAGGAATGTGTTTAAGTTCTGAAAGGGCTATGGCAGCCATAAAATTCCTTCCGTTATCACTGACTACCTTACCTGCCTCAAGATGTACACTGCCCAGCCATGACTGAGTTTGTTGCTGCAAGTACTCGGCCAGTACTTTTGCGGTGTGTCTGTTGTCGTCCAAACACTTCATTTGTAACACAGCCTGCTGACGCTTACCACTAGCTGTTCGATAATGGGACACTTCGTGTGCAACACTGACAGCTGCGGATGGAGTGGTCGTGCGACTGCGCACTGTGGACAAGCTTTCGCTTCTGGAGGAGGAGGATGGCGGATGCCTACAGCCAACTGTTTCCTAGACCGTGGGCTAGGCAGAACTGTCCCACTATGGCTGTTCCCTGTGGATCCTGCATCCACCACATTAACCCATGAACGCCGTGATGGACATGTAACGTCCCGGGCCATGCCTACTGATCCATGCATCTGTTGTGAGGTGCACCTTTCCACTGACTGATTGCCTCAGTGCATGGACAATGCGGTCTTTGACATGCTGGTGGAAGGCTGGGATGCCGACTGGGTAGGTCATTTGTCTTTTGTAGGTTTGGTATGAAAAGGAGGGGGCCCAAGGAAATTTTCTTGCACAGGGGCCCTCTATTGTCAGTGTCCGCCCCTGCCCTGTGCATAAAACAACACAATGTAAGTGGCAGAAAGTGGCTGGCTGATATACTACAAACTAACAGGACTGAAATATATCCACTTTGTGATAATTTGAATCTCACTTATTTTTTTGGGAGACTGAACCAAACCTCAGGCCCTGTGCATAAAACAACACAATGTAAGTGGCAGAAAGTGGCTGGCTGATATACTACAAACTAACAGGACTGAAATATATCCACTTTGTGATAATTTGAATCTCACTTGTTTTTTGGGAGACTGAACCAAACCTCAGGCCCAGTGTATAAAACAACACAATGTAAGTGGCAATAAGTGGCTGGCTGATATACTACAAACTAACAGGACTGAAGTATATCCCCTTTGTGATAATTTGCATCTCACTTTTTTGGGGGGAGACTGAACCAAAACTCAGGCCCAGTGTATAAAACAACACAATGTAAGTGGCAATAAGTGGCTGGCTGATATACTACAAACTAACAGGACTGAAGTATATCCACTTTGTGATAATTTGCATCTCACTTTTTTGGGGGGAGACTGAACCAAAACTCAGGCCCAGTGTATATAACAAAGCAATCTAAGTGGCAGATAGTGGCTGGCTGACATACCACAAACCTCTCCCTATGCTACGATCGGCAGAAGTAAGATGGCGGTCGGCGTGCACGCCCCTTTATAGCCCCTGTGACGCCGCAGAAAGCAAGCCAATCACTGTTATGCCCTTCTCTAAGATGGTGGGGATCGAGACCTAAGTCATCACGCTGCCCACACTCTGCGTCCTCCTTTATTGGGTGAAAAATGGAGCTGAAAGCGTCATACGAAACGCGACTTTTGTGCGCAGATCGCCGACCTCATGGCCGATCCCACACTAGGATCGGGTCGGGTTTCATGAAACCCAACTTTGCCGAAAGTCGGCGATTTTTGAATTTGTCCGATCCATTTCGCTAAACCCTAGTGATAACTCATAATTTCCATGGCATCACTTCTTAGATGCAGTTTGAAGTCACATACTTATTTTCAATGTTGGCAGTTTTCTGGTGGAGGTCTCTCCTTGCATCACTTTTCTGATCCCCACTTTGTGGCAGGTGGTTAAACAAAGTAAAATTTAATTGGGGGGGCATCTAAATTTATTTGATTTGTTTAAGGGTAGATATTAATACAAGACCTATTAGAGTAATTTTAATTGGAAGTTTGAAGGTGAAGAGGGTATTGCAAAGGTATGTAGGGTATAAAGAGGTCGGCATTGTGAAGGTATGTGAGGTATGAAGAGGTGAGCATTGTGAAGGTATGTGGGGTATGAAGAGATGATCATTGTGAAGGTATGTGGGGTATGAAGAGGTGGGCACTGTGAAGGTATGTGGGGTATGAAGAGGTGACCATTATGAAGATATAGTTGGGAAAAAAGTATTTAGTCAGCCACCAATTGTGCAAGTTCTCCCACTTAAAAAGTTGAGAGAGGCCTGTAATTGACCACAACTATGAAAATCAAAATTGAGAAAACAAATCCAGAAAATCACCTTGTCTGCTTTATTTTGCAAATCATGGTAGAAAATAAGTATTTAGTCACCTAAAAACATGCAACATTTCTGGCTCTCATAGACCTGTAACTTCTTCTTTAAGAAGCTCCTCTGTCCTCCACTCATTACCTGTAGCAATGGCACCTGTTTGAACTTGTTATCAGTATAAGGCCGGAGTCACACTTGGCGTAAGACAATACGGTCCGTATATTACGGCCGTAGTACGCTGAAAAGTCCCCAAAATAGTGGTCCGTAGCTCCTCCATAGGCAGGGTGTGTCAGCGTATTTTGCGCATGGCATCCTCCGTATGTAATCCGTATGGCATCCGTACTGCGTTTTTATCGCAGTCTTGCAAAACCGACATACGGCTATACAAGGGATCCATGTTTAAAAAAAAACAAACATATATACTGTCTAAATATATATATATACATATATATATATATACATATATATATATATATATGTCAGTAGAGACATATATGTATGTATATATATTAATATTTCATACAGCGCGAGATAGCTTTAAAGCCGGTAATTCAATTGCCGGCTTTTGCTATCTCCTTCCTAAACCCGACATGATATGAGACATGGTTTACATACAGTAAACCATCTCATATCCCCATTTCTTTTGCATATTCCACACTACTAATGTTAGTAGTGTGTATGTGCAAAATTTGGTCATTCTAGCTATTAAATTAAAGGGTTAAATGGTGGAAAAAATTGGCGTGGGCTCCCGCGCAATTTTCTCCGCCAGAGTAGTAAAGCCAGTGACTGAGGGCAGATATTAATAGCCTGGAGAGGGTCCACGGTTATTGGCCCCCCCTGGCTAAAAACACCTGCCCCCAGCCACCCCAGAAAAGGCACATCTGGAAGATGCGCCTATTCTGGCACTTGGCCACTCTCTTCCCATTCCCGTGTAGCGGTGGGATATGGGGTAATGAAGGGTTAATGCCACCTTGCTATTGTAAGGTGACATTAAGCCAAATTAATAATGAAGAGGCGTCAATTATGACACCTATCCATTATTAATCCAATAGTAGTAAAGGGTTAAAAAAACACAAACACATTATTTAAAAGTATTTTAATGAAATAAAAACAAAGGTTGTTGTAATATTTTATTCTACGCTCAATCCATCTGAAGACCCTCGCTCTGTAACAAAGAAAAAATAATAAACCAATAATATACATACCTTCCGAAGATCTGTAAGGTCCCACGAAGTAAATGCATCTGAAGGGGTTAAAATATTTTACAGCCAGGAGCTCTGCTAATGCAGCGGTGCTGTGGCTGCAAAACCCCGGGGAATGAAGGTAATGTAGGTCAATGACCTATATTTACCTTCTTTCGCGGTGATGCGCCCTCTGCTGGTTGTTCCTCGAGCGTGGGAAATTTCCTAGAAAGCTCCCAGGCTCGACTTCATATGTGTTTGGAATGGGAAGAGAGTGGCCAAGTGCCAGAATAGGCGCATCTTCCAGATTTGCCTTTTCTGGGGTGGCTGGGGGCAGATGTTCTTAGCCAGGGGGGGCCAATAACCATGGACCCTCTCCAGGCTATTAATATCTGCCCTCAGTCACTGGCTTTACTACTCTGGCGGAGAAAATTGCGCGGGAGCCCACGCCAATTTTTTCCGCCATTTAACCCTTTAATTTAGTAGCTAGAACGGCCAAATTTTGCATATACACACTACTAACATTAGTAGTGTGGAATATGCAAAAAAAAATGGTGATATGAGATGGTTTACTGTATGAGACTGTATGTTTACTGTCTCATATCATGTCGGGTTTAGGAAGGAGATAGCAAGAGCCGGCAATTGAATTACCGGCTTTAAAGCTATCTCGCGCTGGATGAAATATTAATATATATACATATATGTGTCTACTGACATATATATATATATATATATATACCTATTCTATGTGTACACATTTATTCCACCTATTCTACTGTAAGCTGTCAGTGTGATTTTACTGTGTACACCGCACTGAATTGCCGGCTTTTCTCGCTAACACCGCTGCGTATTTCTCGCAAGTCACACTGCTGGTCCGTGTGTAATCCGTATTTTTCTGGCTTCCATAGACTTTCATTGGCTTTTTTTTTTTTTGCGCAATACGGTGACAAACGCAGCATGCTGCGATTTTCTACGGCCGTAGAAAGCCGTATAATACTGATCAGTAAAATACGGCAGATAGGAGCAGGGGCATAGAGAATAATTGGGCCGTGTGTAATGCGTGTTTTACGGACGTATTTTATGCGCTCATACGTCCGTAAAACTCGCTAGTGTGACGCCGGCCTAAAGGACATCTGTCCACAACCTCAAAGAGTTACACTCCAAACTCCCCTATGGTGAAGACCAAAGAGCTGTCGAAGGACACCAGAAACAAACTTGGAGCCCTGCACCAGGCTGGGAAGACTGAATCTCCAATAGGCAAGCAGCTTGGTGTGATGAAATCAACTGTGGGAGTGATAATAAATAATAAGAAAATGGAAGACATACAAGTCCACTGATAATCTCCCTCGATCTGGGGCCCCACGCAAGATCTCACCCGTGGGGTCAAAATGATCACAAGAACGGTGAGCAAAAATCCCAGAACCACATGGGGGGACCTAGTATCAGTATCTTGTCAGCACCGGCAAACTGCCACGGCTGAGCAGGATGACTCACCCACACCGAGCGAGTCCAGGGTCAGATACTGTGGGGAAAGCTCAGGCAGACTGGACCTGAGCAGCATGGTGAAAGGGGATGCTGAGGGTGGCAGGAAGCAGAAAGACCTGTGATCATGTGACCACAGAGGACGGGGCTTAGCATCCTGCTGCTGGAGATGAGTGCCGGATGCTACAGGGACCCTGGAGTAGAGGAGAGGGGAACTCAGGTCGGACATTCAGGAGTCATACACGGAGAGGGTGGCGCGGTACAGGATGGGGCAAGCAGAGAATAGTCAGAACGTAGGCAAGGAGTCATACATGGAGATAGCAGCACAGTAAAGAAGAGACAGGCAGAAATCTTAACAGGGAGAGAACCAGATCACAACCAAGCAAGCATAAAGTAGCACATGCACAAAACACAGACACAGGCACAACAGGGTCACACACACTCGGCCAAGCGTCAAAGTATATGCGACGAGGAATGACCCCACAATGAGGCTATAAGCCTCCCAGAGTGAAGCCATCCAGATTAAGCTCTGAACTACCTAATCCCACAAACTAAGCAGATCATGACACCTATTGAATGACCTGCATAGAGCTGGTACCACCGTAACAAAAGCTACCATCAGTAACACACAATGCTGCCAGGGACTCAGATCCTGCAGTGCCAGACGTGTCCCCCTGCTTAAACCAGTACATGTCCGGGCCCATCTGACGTTTTCTAGAGATCATTTGGATTATCCAGAAGAGTATTGGGAGAATGTCATATGGTCTGATGAAACCAAAGTAGAACTGTTTGGTAGAAACAAAGCTCATCGTGTTTGGAGGAGACAGAATGCTGAGTTGCATCCAAAGAACACCATACCTACTGTGAAGCATAGGGGTGGCAACATCATGCTTTGGGGCTGTTTCTCTACAAATGGACCAGGACGACTGATCTGTATACAAGAATGAATGAATGGGTCCATGTATCGTGAGATTTTGAGTGCAAACCTCCTTCCATCAGCAAGGGCATTGAAGATGAAACATGGATGAGTCTTTCAGCATGATAATGATTCCAAGCACACCACCAGAGCAACGAAGGAGTGGCTTCCTAAGAAGCATATGAAGGTCCTGGAGTGGCCTAGCCAATCTCCAGATCTCAACCCCATAGAAAACCTTTGTAGGGAGTTGAAAGTCCGTGTTGCCCAGCAACAGGCCCAAAACATCACTGCTCTAGAGGAGATCTGCAGGATTGGGCCAACATACTACCAGCAGTGTGTGCCAACCTTATAAAGACTTACAGAAAACATTTGACCTGTCATTGCCAACAAAGGATATATAAGAAAATATTGAGATTAACTTTTGTTAATGACCAAATACTTATTTTCCATCATAATTTGCAAAATAAATCTTGCCAAATCAGACAAGGTGATTTTCTGGATTTGTTTTCTCAATTTTGACTCTCATAGTTGTGGTCTACCCAAGATGTCAATTAGATCTCATCTTTTTAAGTGGGAGATCTTGCACAATTGGTGGCTGACTAAAGACTCTTGTTTCCCCACTGTATGGGGGGGGGGGGGGGGGGATGGAGTGGTGAGCATTGTGAAGGTATGTGGGATATGAAGAGGTGGGCACTGTGAAGATATGTGGGGTATGAAGAGGTGAGCATTGTGAAGGTATGTGGGGTATGAAGAGGTGAGCACTGTGAAGGTATGTGGGGTATAAAGAGGTGGGCACTGTGAAGGTATGTGGGGTATGAAGAGGTGGGCACTGTGAAGGTATGTGGAATATGAAGAGGTGAGCATTGTGAAGGTATTTGCGATATGAAGAGGTGGACACTGTGAAGGTATGTGGGGTAGTAATGCAGTGGTGGGTAAAGGCCTTAAAGCAAAAGTGGTAAAAATCCACTGGAACCACTTCTACAGAATTCTTTAAAATGGGCAGATTATCATTCCTGGCATCGGTTTAGATCTTAGCTTCTCCACTAAAGTCTCCCTATGTCTCATATCAATGAAACCTCAGAAGATATTTTTTCTTTTTGAACAAACAACACTTACGTCCATGGCGGAAGCTTCCCAGCTCACAGACAGTAACTTCTTTCATTGTGATGCAATCCGTTTTCTTATTACTATGCGGCATCTACAAAGAAGATGGGTTTATATTTTTTATTGAAAATGGATAAAGGCAACTTGTTGGGAATTTGTCATGAGAATATCAGTTACCTCACTCAACAAGTTCTGCAACTTTTAGTCCAATAATCTTAAAGTGAACCTGATCTTAAAGATCGTCCAAAGATGGAGAAGAGTGTGCTTAGCCGAGATCACTCAGGTTGGCAATAACAGCTGAGGATCTCATCAAGGAGAAGAGTCTTCTGTACTCAAGGGCACATAATTGGCGTGATATGGCTCTCCACAACTACATAGTTGACGTTTATGAGACACCTATTGTAACTCTGTGTGATAGATTTTATTATTTAGTGTGTTAAAAAGAATTTCTCCATAGTACTGTTTATGAAGGCACCATATGGCAACAGAGAGTACCTTCAGCTCTGTCACAGAGGCCCATGCAGATTATCCACAACTGTGTGCTGCCATATAGGCTCTGTAAGATGTTCTATTGTTCAGTGGTTACTTAGTGCTATTGTCTTACAGTATTAGGGTCTCAATAATTAAATCTCACCAAGAGCAACACTTGCATGGAGTTTGCATTCTCTCCCCGTGTTTGCATTGAACTTCTTTGATAGTCTAAAATCTTATTGATTGGTTAATTGTAAAATTGGTGTAAAATCTTATTGAAGAACCAAGTCCATCAGCTACGACAGTAATCAGTGGCCACTGGAGAGGTGCCCTGAGAACCTCCTCCTACCTGATAACTTCTGCGGTTCTTCTTTTGATTAGATGGACTCGTGCAATGTCACTGTACCCATATGTGAGAAAAAAAAAGTTCCGATATCAGGACCGTAAAAACGGACGAGTGTCATCTAAGTACAATGTGATTTTCACACCTAGCATCCGATTTACATCCGAGTGCTGTGCGATTTTTCTCTCGCATCCATTGACTTGCATTGGCAAGTCTTGTCCGAGATACGCAGCAAATCGCAGCATGCTGTGATTTTTTTCTCAGTCCGATTTCAGCTGAGAAAAAAAATCGCAGATGAGATATAACCCATTGAATAACATTGGTCTGATTTTTTTATCTGATTGCACTCTTCCATTTTTCTTGAGTATGAGCCCTAAGGGTGTGACGGGGACTGTCATATGCCTCTTCCATGAAAACAACATTTGCAAGAAGTGAATTTAAATATGTTGTTTTATTGTATTTTTTTAGCAGTGTAAAATTTAGACATGCGTAGAACCTTATAGGCACTAATGTATGCGGTTCTTCTAATGTATGGTAATTAATGTACTTAATATTATTAATGTGCCATAAGGCATAGTATGGGGTTTAGGAGTTAGATTCAGGAAGGAA
Organism: Ranitomeya imitator; assembly: GCF_032444005.1. Lineage (NCBI taxonomy): Eukaryota > Metazoa > Chordata > Amphibia > Anura > Dendrobatidae > Ranitomeya > Ranitomeya imitator. The sequence goes on from NC_091283.1 coordinate 490,037,705, forward strand.
AATATGTAGTGGTGGGCAAATTAGTTATAGGAAGTAGACACAGACGTGGTATAGGTAGGTATAGACATGGTTAATATGTTTGAGACCAGCCCAGTATGGAAGGGGGGAGGTCATATAAAAAGGGGAGCACTTTTTGCTAGATTAGATTGACAGATAAAGTGTCAATCTAAAGTGGAGGGCAAGAGAAGCATGCATTGTTTTGACAGTATGAGAATGTCAGCAACTATCTTCAGCGGATAATCCTGTAACATCCGGGACCTATGGCCTGAACTAGGCATTGGGAAGCATGCCTTATTCCCTTCCAACAAGTGAAAGCCGGACAGGGAAAAGCGTGAGGGAGAAGGGATGGGTCTTGTGAATACTGCGGAGTCGACAGAGTATCCCGGGGGCAAAAGGAGCCAGTAAGCGGAGGTATAGTTCAGGCTGAACAAACAGAAAACATGGAAATGTACTGTGCTTTGTCATCAATTGAACTCAGACTGTTAAGTAAAGTTGAACTAGTTGTTAAGAAGTGGGTGTCCCCCGATTTGCGTGCAAGTGTTCCTAGACCAAAGGACGTGGATACAGTGGAGGTCTCGAGCCTGAAAGTGAGTACACTGCATTAGACAGAGCACGACACTAAGGGACTAGGACACTCTTTATTTGTGGGGTGCCAGGGTGTGGGCTCTCGCCCATGACTAATACCCTGTGTACCTTACATCACATCTGCCACATGTCATTGTGGCATGTAGGCTAATCAAAAGAAGAGCGGCAGATGCTGTCAAGTAGTGTGAGGTTCTTAGGGACCTTGTCCAGCAGGCGCAGATTACTGATGGAGCTGATGAATCAGGCCTTCAAATTTTGTGGTACAAACTCTAGTTAATTGTCTTCTTCTTCTGACTAGTGATGAGCGAATATACTCATTACTCGAGATTTCTCGAGCACGCTCGGGTGTCCTCCGAGTATTTTTTAGTGGTCAGAGATTTAGTTTTTATTGCTGCAGCTGAATGATTTACATCTGATTTACTTGCGGTGGACACCGCGTGCTCCCTCCACTCATTAGGCTGACAGCGCATACCTCCCTCTTAGCTCACAGCAGCGGTGACTCCGCATGGTTTCATATCTACTGGGGGATAGCGTTACCTGTGATGCACCACCCTGCATCTGCAGATTGTTCTCACCTGCTGGGATCTATATACCTTCAGGCCTCTTTTCTGATAGCACCATCTGGGCCATATTCCCCTGTGTCCATGGACCGATACTATCACCTGAATTTCATATAGCTCCAGGCTTTTTTCTGATGCAATGTAGTTTCAATTATTGGGGCTCCTTCAACATACTAGTTATCTAGCACACTGATGAAGGTCCAGTTATGACCGAAACGTTTGTGTTACTGTATGTATAATAAACCCCAATTTTGCATCACAACACGTCCGGAGTGTGCCAGTCACTTATTATCTTCAGCAGAATCATCAGCACAAAGACATTGAGGGAGAATGAATTGAATAATTTGGGACATACAACAACCATTATCTGCATCAGCACAAAATAAATATTAAAGAAGTAGTACAGTATTAAAAAAACTCTAACAGTTAACATAATGCCATCTGCTGTCTGCAAGTTTTTGCAATGTAATCTGATAGTAGCATGATATAGGGGCTGAGATCCTGATTCCAGGGATGTGTCACTTGCTTAGAGTTTCAATACAATCAGTGTTTTATCAGCAGGAGATTATCACTGTCGGACTAGGTGTCGCATGAAATGCAGTTAGTCCCAGTCCAAACCACTGATTGGCTGCTTGCTTACAATATACAGTGTACACAGGAAGGTGCTAATCGGGTGTGGGTGGAGTTATACAGAGCTCAGCATTTAGAGAACTGCTGCATCTACAGTAGAGAAATCAAAACTGCACTAAGCAGCCCAGTAAGTGATACATTGCAGGAATCAGGGTATCTGTCCCTAAATTATGAGGTCACAGATTACATAGCAAAAACCTCCGTACAGATTCCCTTTAACACAATACGCTCTGGTATAATCCTGTTGCTGCTGTATACTCCAACATTATCATATTCAATTATATCTACATCCTACATGATTGCCAATGTGCCTTCTGCATCTACCCCTAGTGCCCCAATGAAAATCCATTTAATGTGATCAATTTAAAACCTCATTGGTCCCTACTCCTATAATGACACCGATTGAATCCATATATGATTACGTTGGACGAGATCTTCAAAAAGGACATTTCGGCTCTCTGGATGTGTCAGCCCTGACTGAGCAGATGACATATGTTGGGAAACACCCAGTTGTTTATTTAGATATACATTTCTAGGAGGATTAACAGAGGAATGGCACAACGCAGAATACGGGAGTTAGAAAAGATGCTCCAAGTGTTTACGAAAACAGACAAGTCAGGAGAGGTGAAAGATCCTCGCTTAAACATATGAGCATCTTTCTTTTGCAATCTTTGTATGTACACTCACAGGTTATCCATGCAGTGCCAACCGGGCAGGCGTGCCAGGCACCAGAAAGTAGGTTAGGCTCTGTTTATGCTTATGATGCAAGATCAGCCATTGCCCGAGGCCGGAGGGAAGAAAGACAACGCTGGATTCCTTATTTACTTACCAGGTACTTTTTTGTTGACAACAAGGAATTATTTCTTGTTGATCTGAAGAATTAGTAAAACACTTTCTACAAGAAGGAAACAAAATGACTTATTTACTTAGGTTTCATAATGGGGCACAGCGCAATTACGTATTATCAGCTTTTCTGAGCTTGGTGTGATGACAACCTCAGATTGAGAAAAATTGATTGAGAATGAGAGTAAAACTTTGCAGAAAGGAGTCTGTCACAAAATCTGCATGAGCCACATGTGGATTTCACCCTATGCATTGCTATCCCTATCCAATCCATGGTATACGTTGACATAAAGAATTAAAAGCAAATTTCCACATTGATTTTTTTAATGCAGCATAGGGATGAAAATTGATAAAATCTTCTTTATAAATCAAGATGGAATATCCTCAGCATATCCTCCCAACATGAGCATGTGGGTAAGATAGACATTTTCGTCTTTGTCTGGGTAACAGTTCTTCTCTCACTCCTAAAGAGGTATTCCCATCTTGTAGTCTTTGGGAAATCACCTCTTCCGACAAGCCTCACCTCTTCCGACAAGCCTCACCTCTTCCAACAAGCCTACAACCTGCAGTAACCACCGATCGACCAAACCGCTGCACGACCAGCTCTCCCCTCACCTACTGTATCCTCACCCATCCCTTGTAGATTGTGATCCCTCATGGGCAGGGTCCTCTCTCCTCTGTACCAGTTGTGACTTGTATTGTTCAAGATTATTGTACCTGTTTTTATTATGTATACCCCTCCTCACATGTAAAGCGCCATGGAATAAATGGCGCTATAATAATAATAAATCACTAGGATATATCACCATCGTAGATATAGCAGGGGGACAAAATACATCTGAGTGGGCCCCTAATGTAGTTAGCTATGGGTATTGTAGGAAACGCAGCAGATGACAATAATCTTGCTGAATAAAGTTCAATATACAAAGACCATAATTGATAATAGCACCATACAGTGACCATATAGTGGTAGACACCAGTCCTGCAGACCATTATTATTATTATTATTATTATACATTTTTATAGCGCCATTTATTCCATGGCGCTTTACATGTGAATACGGGGCAAATATAGACAAATACATTAAACATGAGCAGATAACAAGGCACACGAGTACATAAGGAGGGAGGACCCTGCCCGCGAGGGCTCACAGTCTGCAGGGGGTGGGTGAGGATACACTAGGAGAGGGAAGAGCTGGCTGTGCGGCTGTTCAGTAGGTTGAGGATCACTGCAGGCTGTAGGCTTGTCGGAAGAGATGAGTCTTCAGGTTCTTTTTGAAGGTTTCTATGGTAGGCGCAAGTCTGATGTGTTGGGGTAGAGAGTTCCAGAGTATGGGGGAAGCACGGGAGAAGTCTTGGATGCGGTTATGGGAAGAAGAGATGAGAGGGGAGTAGAGAAGGAGGTCTTGGGAGGATCGGAGGTCGCGTGTAGGTAGGTACCGGGAGACCATGTCACAGATGTATGGAGGAGACAGGTTGTGGATGGCTTTGTATGTCAGTGTGAGGGTTTTGAACTGGAGTCTCTGGGCGATAGGAAGCCAGTGAAGGGCTTGACACAGGGGAGAGGCTGGGGAATAGCGGGGGGACAGGTGGATTAGTCGGGCAGCAGAGTGTAGGATGGATTGGAGCGGTGCCAGAGTGCTAGAGGGGAGTCCAGAGAGTAGGAGGTTGCAGTAGTCGAGGCGGGAGATGATAAGGGCATGCACTAGCGTTTTTGCAGTGTTGCGGTCAAGGAAAGCACGGATCCGGGAAATATTTTTGAGTTTGAGACGACAGGAGGAGGCAAGGGCTTGGATATGTGGCTTGAAAGAGAGGGCAGAGTCGAGGATCACCCCGAGGCACCGGGCGTGTGGGACTGGGGATAGTGAGCAGCCATTGACATTGATGGATAGGTCTGGTGGAGGGGTAGAGTGAGATGGGGGAAAGATGATGAATTCTGTTTTGTCCATGTTCAGTTGTAGAAAGCGAGCAGAAAAGAAGGCTGAAATGGCAGACAGACAGTGCGGGATTTTGGTAAGCAAGGAGGAGAGGTCAGGTCCGGAGAGGTAGATCTGCGTGTCGTCAGCGTAGAGATGGTACTGCATACCGTGGGATTCTATGAGCTGTCCCAGGCCGAAAGTGTAGATGGAGAAGAGTAGGGGTCCTAGAACAGAGCCTTGAGGAACACCGACTGACAAGGGGCGAAGTGAGGAGGTGGTGTGGGGGAGGGAGACACTGAATGTTCGGTCTGTCAGATATGACGAGATCCAGGAAAGGGCCAAGTCTGTGATGCCAAGGGATGAGAGGATTTGTAGCAAAAGGGAGTGGTCTACAGTGTCAAAGGCAGAAGACAAGTCCAGGAGAAGGAGGACAGAGTAGTGTCGCTTGCTCCTGGCAGTTAGTAGGTCATTGGTGACTTTAGTTAGGGCAGTTTCAGTTGAGTGATGGGAACGGAAGCCTGATTGTAACCGATCAAAGAGGGAGCAGGAGGAGAAGTGGGAGGACAGTTCAAGATGGACGTGTTGCTCCAGCAATTTGGAGGCATAAGGGAGAAGAGATATTGGGCGATAGCTAGACACAGAGGATGGGTCGAGGGAGGGCTTTTTGAGGATGGGTGTGATCTTGGCATGCTTGAAGGATGAGGGAAAGACACCTGTTGTGAGTGAGAGGTTGAAGAGGTGTGTTAGGGTTGGGATGAAGACCGTGGAAAGGTTAGGGATGAGGTGGGATGGGAGCGGGTCAAGCGTGCAGGTGGTGAGGTGTGATCTTGACAGGAGGGTGGAGAGCTGATCTTCTGTCATGGTGGAGAAGCTGGTTTTGGAGGAGCAGGGTTGAGCAGCTAAGAGGGGCAGTGGGCGCTGTGGGCCAAAGCTTTCTCTGATCGTATCGATCTTCTGTTTAAAGAAAGAGGCGAAGTCATCAGCAGAAATGAGGGGGGAGGGAGGAGGTGTGGGGGGACGGAGTAGAGAATTGAAAGTGTTGAAAAGCTGTTTAGGGTTGTGGGACAGGGAGGATATGAGGGATGAGAAGTAAGTTTGTTTTGCGGCAGTGAGCGCAGACTTGAAGCTGGCGAGGGACTGCTTGTATGCAGTGAAGTGGTCGGCAGAGTGGGATCGCTTCCATCTCCGCTCAGCAATCCTGGAGGCCCGTCTCAATTCTTTGGTCAGGCTGGTCAGCCAGGGCTGCCTGTTAATTGTACGAGTTTTACTATGCATGAGTGGGGTGGCCGAATCGAGTGTTGTTGTTATTGTGGTGTTATAAAAAGTGGCAGCAGCATCTGTGTCATGAAGGGAGGCTATGTCTGTGAGAGGGAGAAGGGACTCAGAGAGTGATTGTAAGTTGAGATGTTTGAGATTTCTGCGAGGGTGAGTGAGTTTGTGGAGTGGGGGTTGCACACTAGGAGAGGAGAGGGACGAGAATGTCAGTAGGTTGTGGTCAGACAGGGGGAGGGGTGTGTTAGTGAGGTTAGTAAGGGAGCAGAGGCGGGTGAAGATGAGGTCCAGCGTGTGGCCATCTTTGTGAGTGGCCTCAGAGGACCATTGAGTGAGGCCAAAGGAGGCAGTCAGTGATAAAAGTTTAGAGGTAGCTGAGGTGAAAGTGTCAATGGGGACATTGAAATCACCCATGATGATAGTGGGGATGTCAACAGAGAGGAAATGAAGTAGCCAGGTGGTGAAGTGGTCGAGAAAGGTGGAGATGGCTAGTTCTGGGGGGCGGTAGATGACAGCCAGCTGGAGGTTGGAGGGGGAATAGATGCGGACAGAGTGCACCTCAAACGAGGGAAGAGTAGCGGAGGGTGGTAGCGGGATTGGAGTAAAGGAGCAGGTGTCGGACAGGAGCAAGCCAACTCCTCCACCGCGTTTGTTGCTGGGGCGAGGGGTGTGAGAGAGGTGGAATCCGCCATAGGAGAGCGCAGCTGGAGAGGCCGAGTCAGAGGGGGTGAGCCAGGTTTCGGTGAGGCCGAGGAAGGAGAGTTTGTTGGTGATGAAGAGGTCATGGATAAATGTCAGTTTGTTGCAGATGGAGCGTGCGTTCCATAGTGCTCCAAGTAGGGGGAGCGGGGGAGTGGGGGCTGGATGAATGGGTATGAGGTTGTCGTGGTTGGGAAAACGTGCGGAGGATCGTGGCAGGGGGTTAGAAACGAGTGTGGGGATGAATTGGGGAGGGCCGGGATTTGGGGATATGTCACCAGCAATGAGGAGTAACAGACAGATCATTAGAAGGTGGGAGCAGGATAGGACATGATGTGGCCGTGTGTGTCTGGATAAAAAGGATTGTATGTGGAGGAACAGTTCTGAGGGGAAGGTGAGATGGCTGGGGAGTATGGAGGAAGAAATGACTAGTTCCTTACTAGGAGGAGGGATTGCAGGAGATTGTAAGAAGGAAAGTAGTATGGGGGTGAAAGATAAAAGAAACCGAAACATTGTAGTGGTTGGTGTTCTGTTACCTTCCAGTCAATTCCAGTCCAATTCAGTCTAATTCAGAATCATAATTAAAAAGATGTAATTTAAAAGATGGAAGTTAAAAGATGATTTGCAGCAGACTGAGTCTGTAGCAGACTCCTGCATGTGAATATATCCCCAGTTAAGGGCAATCAGGTGTGAATGAGGGGGTGGCTGGGTATGGGAGACCAGATGTAGAGAGTTAAGCAAAGGTCATAAAGTGAGGGAGGGGTAGGACTGACCACTCAAAGAGATGCCAGGATCACACAATGAGAGACATGAAAACAGGTCATGGAAAACAAGCTGATAGGTAAGAAAGCATACTAAAAGGATTATATGTGCTGCACCAAGACACTCAGATCCAGGGGAAGCATAGAAAAGCCAGTGCAATATACAGAGATATTCTGGAGCCAGGGAGAGCTGGGTAAAGTCAGTGCATACCATGGAAAATCAATGCAGTATACAGAGATATTCTGGAGCCAGGGAGAGCTGGGTAAAGTCAGTGCATACCATGGAAAATCAATGCAGTATACAGAGATATTCTGGAGCCAGGGAGAGCTGGGTAAAGTCAGTGCATACCATGGAAAATCAATGCAGTATACAGAGATATTCTGGAGCCAGGGAGAGCTGGGTAAAGTCAGTGCATACCATGGAAAATCAATGCAGTATACAGAGATATTCTGGAGCCAGGGAGAGCTGGGTAAAGTCAGTGCATACCATGGAAAATCAATGCAGTATACAGAGATATTCTGGAGCCAGGGAGAGCTGGGTAAAGTCAGTGCATACCTGTGGGAAGAGGAGAACAGCTCGATTAGATGGTGCAGATGATGACCATGACCATGTAAGTGATTGCAGTACAGTTATATATAGTGACTCACAGGAGGTGTCCTTTCTGATAGAGTTGTTCACTTTTATCATCTTTTCCATCTGGGCCAGACCACTATGACAACTTCTTCCAGCAACAGATCATCTGAAAATTTTACAGCAAAGATCCATATGACTTTTTGCATTTCCAGGACCACACCAAAGGGGTGTACAAATCAGGTTGCAACCAGCGCACCTGCACAAGGACCCAAGATTTAAGGGGGCCCATGTCCACCTTCAAACCAGAGAGCAGCTTCTGTCACAAAAGCACATAAACGAGTGCATTATGATGAACTACTGGACTGCAAAGAACACATATACCGTTCTTGCATAGGGGTCGTGTTCTGTCTGTGCCCACCCCTACCTCCATCTATTTCTGGAATGCCCGCTAAGGCGGTGGGGTACTCGGTACCCGGTCTGGTACTTAAAGGGATATGTCACGTGGAGACCCGGTCCGTGGCCCTGTGCACCCATGTAAAAGGGAAGGTCTTTAAAGGGGTATTATGAAATAATAAATGTTCGTTATGCCACCTGTGGTATTCGGTCAGGGATGACCGACGCTGCTTAGAGGGGTCCACTGGGGTGATGTTATGGCAGCAGGGATGGTATGGCTTCCCACAGGCAAAGCTGGGTCCCCAGGACTCCCGGTGTGGTGGATAAGGATGGTGCAGAATGAAACAGAGGACACAAGGTTGCAGTCTCTTTACCTCTTTACTGATACAAGGCAGCCACAGTCCAGGGAACCGGATCACAGATACTGGTATGCTCCGGCCGGCTTTGAAGCGACTCAGGAATCCCCCTAGCCAGGTGGGGATGGAAGCCTTCCTTCTAGCGCTGTGATGTAGTCCCTTGCTGCCCTAGGCCTCACACAACATCCTCATGTTCTCTCTGTCCCCCTTCAGGTAGGACACTAACCCGCATGACAGGTAACTCGAGCCTTTTTACAGGATCTCTATCACGACCCGGGCTCTCTGCGTTACTGTGTCTTCAGGTGTTTATGGTGGACAGGTGACATGAAATCCAACTGTCTGCCGGTTTCTGCTGAGGGGCATGAAGTTAATCCCACAACCTCGGTCGTCCGGCTACCGGTACCTGCGCTTCAGCATGGAGGAAGCTCAGTCGCAACTTCCCTCCAGCTCTTCACTCTCCTTTGCTCCTTTTCCTCCTTCACGCTCTCTACAGCCTGCTCCGTCCTTTTCTCTCCTTTCTAGAAGCTGCAGCACCTCACGTGGCTGCACGGCCCCCTCTTTCCTCTCTCCTCACTCCTCTGTGATAGACTGTCTAACTCCTTCCCCAGGACATAATATATATTATCTAGGGAAGCTCCCCTGAATCCGGTTCAGAGCTGCCCCTTCTGGCTTGGAGTCAGCATGTTGCATGTTTGTGAATACCTGTTAAAGGGATCCTTCCTCTCTTCCAAGCATGACATCACTCTCCCCGTGAGGAAAGCAATGCCACTGTAACAACCAGGAACTGGGGGTGTTATATTTCCCACCTATATAAACTCATCCTGCTGTTACGCCAATGCTGAGCCTGTTGCTGCCAAATTTATCAGTTTTACTGCACCTTCAGTGTGGCAGAAAAACAGTGCTCCTCTTAGGGACCCACATAGTAATAATGCCCACTACTATGCCCCTACATAGCAATAAAACCCCCTTTTTGTCCTCTAGATGGGAAAAATTGCTCACTAAAGTTTTTAATGACCATTGTGTGCACCCAAAAAGTGTCATGTTTTTGATCTTCAGAAAGTATTAACCACTTTACCCCCCCAGCCTTTTTCATCTTTTGACCAAGCCAAATTTTACAATTCTGACCCGTCTCCCTTTATGTGGTAAAAACTCTGGAAAACTTCAACGTATCCCAGTGATTCTGAGATTGTTTATTTTGAGACATATTGTACTTGATTAGCTGTAAATTTAGGTAAATATGTTTTGCTTTTATTTATGAAAATATCGTAATATTGGCAAAAATGTTGCAAATTTTGCAATTTTCAAACTTTCAATTTTTATGCCCTTACATCAGATAGTTATTTAATAACTACTTTCTGTGATATACTGTAACTATCACCCCATGTCTACACTACATCAGCACGATTTTTTAAACATAATTTGTTTTTGTTAGGAAGTTAGAAGGGTTAAAAATTGATCAGCAAGTGCTCGTTTTTCCACCAAAATTTACAAAACCAATTTTTTTAGGGACCACATTACATTTGAAGTGACTTTGAGGGCCTATGAGACAGAAAACACCCACAATTGACACCATTCTGAATCCTTCACCCCTCAAAGTGCTCAAAACCACATTCAATAAGTTTATCAATCCTTCAGGTGCTGAAGGTCCTGTCACAGGAATTAAAGCAATTTGTAAAGAAAAAAATTAAAACTTTACTTTATCCCACAAAACTGTTTCTTTATCTTTAGCCTCAAATTTTGCATTGTCATAAGCGTAACAGGAGAAAATGGAGCCCAAAATATGTTGTGCAATTTCTCCTGAGTACGCAGATACCTCATATGTGGTTGAAAATCACTGTATGGACACACAACATGGCTCGGAAGGGAAGGAGCACCATTTGACTTTTGGAACACAAAATTGACTGGAATAGATAACGGATGTCATGTTGTGTTTGCAGAGGTCCTGATATGCCTAAACAGTGGAAACAAACCACAAGTGACCACATTTTGGATACTATACCCCTCAAGGAATTTACCATATATACTCGAGTATAAGCCGAGATTTTCAGCCCCCAAAAAATGGCATCTGTGGGGCCATAACTGCATGGAGCATTATATGGGGCATCTATGGGGCCATAACTGCAAGGAGCATTATATGGGGCCATAACTTCATGGAGCATTATATGGGGCATCTATGGGGCCACAAATGCATGGAGCATTATATGGGGCCATAACTGCATGGAGCATTATATGGGGCATCTATGGGGCCATAACTGCATGGAGCATTATATGGGGCATCTATGTGGCCATAACTGCATGGAGCATTATATGTGGCATCTATGGGGCCATAAAGAACTGCATGGGGCATTATATGGGGCATCTATGGGGCCATAAAGAACTGAATGTAGCATTATATGGGGCATCTTATGGGGCCATAAAGAACTGCATGGAGCATTATATGGGGCATATTTTGTATGGAGCATCTTATGGGGCCATAAAGAACTGCATGGAGCATTATATGGGGCATATTTTTATATGGATCATCTTGTGGGGCCATAAAGAACTGTATGGAGCATTGTATGGGGCCTATTTTGTATGGAACATCTTATGGGGCCATAAAGAACTGCATGGAGCATTATATGGGGCATATTTGTATATGGAGCATCTTATGGGCCATAATGAACTGTATGGAGCATTATATGGGGCCTATTTTGTATGGAGCATCTTATGGGGTCATAATGAAGTGTATGGAGCATTATATGGGGCTCTTGATTCAATATGGATATTCAAAAACACTTAACCTACTGATGTCTCAATTAATTTTACTTTTATTGGTATCTATTTTTATTTTTAACATTTACCCGTAGCTGCTGCATTTTCCACCCTAGGCTTATACTCAAGCCAATTAGTTTTCCCAGTTTTTTGTTGCAAAATAATTGGGGTCGGCTTATACTTGGGTCGGCTTATACTCAAGCATATACGGTATTTAGAGGTATGGTAAGCACCTTGAACCCACAGGTGCTTTACAGAATTTTATAACGTTGAACTATATAAATGAAACAATACATTTTCCCCCCCAAAATTCTCTTTTTGCCCCACATTTTTCATATTCACAAGGGTAACAGTAGAAAACGGAACTTACAATTTGTTGCACAATTTCTCCGCAGTACACTGATACCCCATATGTAATATAAAACTACTGTTTGGGCACATGGCAGGGATCAGAAGGAAAGGAGCACAGTATGAATTTTGGAGCTCCATTTTTGACCTTTGGAGAATAAATTATCGTAGAATAGTTTTCTGACTCGATATACAGAGCTCCAAATTGCTGGAAGAGCAGAATCCTCACTCAAATGACCACATTTTGGAAATTACACCCCTCTGGGAATTTATCTTGAGATGTAGTAGTGATCATTTTGACTCCATGTGGGTTTTCCAGAAACAAGCAGCAATGGATGTTGCTGAGTGAAAATGGTAAATCTGCCGTTGTAGTGCCCGTAGATTGTATTGCCCATACATTATGTCCAGTTCATGCTTCTGAAGACATGTACCCAATTGCTAAACTGCGGTTTAGGTACACTGTGGGGTTCAGAAGGGAAGGGTGCATTAGGATTTGGGAGAGCAGAATTTGCTGGATTTCTTTTGGGTGCCGAGGAGCCATAGCGCTTTTCCAGAGCCTTTGTGCTACCACAAACATGGAAGTCCCCTATATTTCCATTAACAGATGACGAACCTTAGTGGGGACTTGCTTTTTTGTGGATCGAATTTAAGTTTTTATTTGGAATATTTTATTTAATATTTTGGATCAGATTTATCCTGTGCTTTACACTGAGCACTTACATAGGGGTTTCCATCTAAATCTCTGAATGATGTGATTCAAATGAAACCCCAGACAGAACCATTCACTATAATGAGCCAGCATAGTAACTCTGGACTTTGTCTGGCCTCTGTTCACTGTTGTCCTTTTTAGAAGTACAAAAAAATGTGGCCAATGGCACTTTTATGTACTCTAAAAAGACCAACACTGACGGATCATAGGCCAGACGGCATCCACAGTGCCTCCATCTGCCTCATTGTGGGGAATCTTCCACCAGGGGTTCTGTCTGAATCATGTATTTCAGAGATTTACACGGAAACCATGGTGTAAGTGCTCAGCATAAAGCGCAGAATAAGTATGCACCAACCCGTACTGCAATCTTTGGGAGGCAGAATGAACAATTCAACAGCAGGTGAAGAATTGGTTTTAATCATTTTTTACACCATTCCTTGTGCGGTATAAGTGATTAGACAACTTTATTCTTCTGGTTGGTGTGATTACAGCGATACAAGATTTATATAGTTTTTTTTATGTTTGGCTGCTTTCACACACTAAAAGATGCTTCTTTTTTTTTTTTTTACAAAAAAAAGCGTTTTTACATCACTATATTTTTCAATACTTCTGCTGAACGAGTTATGTGAGGGTTTGTTTTTTACGAGATGAATTGACGTTTTGATTGGTACCATTTTCGGGCACATAACAATTTTGATCACTTTCTACTCTGATTTTTGTGAGGCAGCATGAACAAAACCCAGCAATTCAGGATTTTTTTTTTAATGTTGTTCTCCGTGGAAATGTGATAAGGCAGCTTTAGGGTATGTTCATACGTTCCTGATTTCCCTTTTTTTTTTTCAGGACTAAAAACCGCAGCTCTTGGCAGAAAACGCAGGTGCGTTTTTTGATGCGGTTTTTAGTGCGTTTTTTTATGCAGTTTTCTCTGCAGATTGTCTGTGTTTGACACAAATAAAGCTTACTACAGTGGGGGAAAAAAAAAAAAATGATGTCATTTCCTTGTCCAACCCTTTTCTTCTTCCATCCTCCATTTTGGAACTTACACATCAAAATGAGTGGACGTGCTAAGCGTAGGCCAGATGACAGCCCGCGGATCCAGCTCCGCACGCCACACCGGATTGCGATCCTGGGGTTGATGCTTCTAATTCTGAATCGACATGCACGTCAGGTAAGCAGATGTCTGTTTGTTATTGGGTTATGGGTACATGTCCACGTTCTGGAAACGCTGTATGTTTGGCGCTGCGTGTGGCCGCAGCGCCAAACATGGAGCGTCCACATGTAACAGCATAGTGGAGGTGATTTAATGAAATCACGTGTCCACTGTGTGTCATCCGTCAGCCCTGCGACTCCGGACATGCTGCGCGTCTTTTATGATCACAGCATGTCCGTGTTCCTTGCTGAGAAGCTGCGGCTCCGCAAGGAATAAAACAGGGCCCTATGCGTGTGGTGCGATGATGCCGCATTTGTACAATGAACATATCTGGCATCATTGCGTCCCAGAAGGGGGTGGGGCTTTGCACATAGCGGCTTTGGCGCTCCAACGATAACGATGGCCATCCTGAACGTGGACACGTACCCTTACATATTCCGCATTGCTTTCCAGGCAAGTTTGATATTTTTTTCTCATTGTTGTGTTTTACAAAATATATATTTTTTTTTAATTTTAGAGGCAGCGGCGGCAGAGAAGACGTGCGCAGAAAAGGATGTGGGTGCACCCGCTTGTAGCAGAGCGAACAGAGAAGGGGCACTTTTATGTGCTGTACAATGATTTGAGGAGGTAAGTAGAAATATATTGAATGACAAATTTACCTTTTTTTGCTAGCAATACTTGTGAAGTAACCCTTTTTTGTGTTTCTTTTTCAATTTTCAGATATCCGGAAAAATGTATCTCTTTTTGTCGGCTACCAATTATGGCATTTGACAGACTGCTCACCATCCTGGCACCCCATTTGACACTGCAAGACACGGTGATGAGGAAGTCCATCTCTGCAGAGGAAAGGCTGCTCATCACCTTGCGGTAAGTAACAATTTTTTGGGGGGAATGTCGTTAGGTCTCTATTTTACACGTCTCTGTGTCCAGTACGTGTAATTAAACCCACCCAGTCCTCCTGTTGGACAGGGGGCACACATACACACACACACGTGAGATACGGGCGAGTGTTGCATGGTAATCCCCGGCCCTGCCGCCTGCACTCTGGAGCGGAGTGTGCACCCACATACCAATACATGGAGCCGCACGCTCCACTACGGAGAGCATGCAGCAGGTCCGGGGATTACCATGCAACACTCGGTCATATCTCGCATGCGTGTGTGCACAAGTCCCATCATGCCTTATTAATGTTTTTAACACCCTTTGTGTTGTGCTGGGTGTTAATGCCAGCATTATTGAATGGTGCTGGACGCATATAATAGCGGCCTTAACTTGTGACATGTTGTAATTACCTTTTTGTGTGACATTTCTAATTTTCTTTTTTGTTTCTTTGCAGATTTTTGGCCACAGGAGAGAGCTATACATCCCTGCACCTCCAATTTAGAGTTGGTAAATCTACCATCTCTAACATTGTGAGGTGTACATGTACCGTCATCTGGCAGAAGTTGCAGCCTATAGTGATGCCTTCCCCAACCGAGGAGACTTGGCTGCAGGTTGCAGCAGGCTTTCAGTCTGTGGCCAATTTCCCAAACTGCATAGGTGCAGTCGATGGTAAACATGTAAGGGTTCAGCAGCAACCACGATCAGGATCACGCTTCTTTAATTATAAGAAGTATTTTTCAGTGGTCCTGATGGCGGTGGCTGATGCCCATTACAAATTTGTTGCCATTGATGTTGGTGCCTATGGTAGTACTGGGGATTCTCGGGTGTTGCGAACGTCACAGATTGGGATGCAAATTCTTCGAGATGGCGGCACGCTCCCAGCCCCAAGACCTTTGCCGGGTTCCACACATCCAGTACCCTTTGTGATGGTATCGGATGAGGCGTTTCCCTTAACGACAACCCTGCTGCGCCCATACCCACGAAGGGGACTGGATGTCCGACAGAGGATTTTTAATTATCGGCTGAGTCGTGCACGCAGATATGTGGAATGCACCTTTGGGATCATGACTAGTCAGTGGAGGATCTTTCACACTGCCATTCAGTTGGACACAGACACCGTTGATGCTGTGATAAAGGCTTGCTGTGTACTCCACAACTATGCTCGTGAGTACAACACTGACGTAGATGTGGAGTACCAGCAGCCAGTATTTAATCCAGTGGTCAACGGGGGTCTGGGCAGGCCGTCCAACTCTGGTGTGCGTGTGAGAGAATCCTTCACTGACTACTTTATGAGTCCAGAAGGTGCCGTGCACTGGCAATACTCCTGTGCTGGTGTTGAGCAGCCTGACCAGCAGAGAAGGATGCATCTACACTGACCGTCCCCAAAAAGTTGCCGACATCGCTGCTAACAGTTTTGAAAAGATCACGAAGAATGATAAACGACAGCAATCAACACAAAAAAATTTTTCAAAAAATTTTTTTTTCATGTTACCCAAAAAATAAAAAAAAATTTGGTTGTAATTTAAATAAAAAAAATTTTTGGGTTTAATTTGTTTTGTTTCTTTGTATGTCAAAAAATGGGTGGTGTTTTCATAAATTAACAGCAGTATGAGATATACAATAGTTAACACATCAACCCCTAAACCACTAATCGATAGCCCATAAACCCAGGACAGCGGCCTTGTCCCCATTGTCTAAAAAGAAGAGAATATTTTTTTGAAAAAAAAAATTTATTGTAAAGAACACAAATTAGTGGTAATTTTTACAAATGATTTTTCAATTTGAAAAAAAATATATAAACAGCCCCTTTCAAAGCCAACAGGCAACTGGAGCGACAAACAAAAGCTCAGGTCCGGACACCATAGTCATAGAAAAAAACACAAGAAAACCACAAGAAAAAAGAAGTACATTATATCTCGGATAATCATTAAAATTGTCAGTTTTTTGTTAAATATTAAAAATGACCAAAATATAACAGAAAAACCGTTTTAATACTGAAATATTCGAATATTAGGGAACGGGTGGACCACAACATCCACTATCACATAACAGGAGGGGAGAAGGGCAGGAGTTGTCAAAGGAGTTATGTGTCCCTGTACATCTCTATTGAGACCTCCAGTGCCAGTACTCAGTTATATTTTTTACTCCTTTGACAACTCATGTCCTTCTCCCTTCCTGTTATGTGATAGTGGATGTTGTGGTGCACCTGTTCCCTATTATTTGAATACCAATACGGTTTTTCTGTTATATTATGTTTTGTTCATTTTTATTATTTTCAATAAACTGATAAGTTTACCGATTATCACATATGATGTACTTCGTTTTTCTTGTGGTTTTCTGTGCAACTGGACCTGTAGCCCAATTTACGTTCAATTAAGAAAGGTGTACTCTGGAGAATAGAGGAAATTTGTTCCCTCTGTTTGATAAGTTGCTCCCCCCAGCTGCTGCGAACTGCTTCTATCTCCATAACTGCCTTGGCTGCCTCTATCTCCATAACTTCCTTGGCTGCCTCTATCTCCAGAACTAGTATAGATGGTTAGCACTCGACTAAGTAGAGTAACGGTGCCAGTGAAAGGGAACCCAATGTTCCATAAACATAAGTCAGATATAGAATCACTGCACTCAGTAGAAAGGTATGCTTTCAAGTGGATAAATTTTATTTGTGATGATTGGTGAGGCGACAGTTAAACGTTTCGGCCGAACTCCGGCCTTTATCATAAAGTCGCCTTTATGGTCATCTAGAAAATATTGGCACCGTATATGTTCCCTATTTATCCTTATACGATTCATCTGAAGGGTCCCACAGGGCCGGATAATCACGAACCTACAATGAATACAATAGTGTCATCTCATAATCTATAGAACGACCAAGTAATGTTACACAAATGCTTGTAAAAAGTTGAAATATATCAAAGTAACCCCTAATAAATGAACACAAACACCAATAAAAACGTTCGTGTGCAGTTGTTTTACTACTAGCTCTGGCGCCGTCAATCCTGAGCGGTGCGTGCGCCAATCAACAACATTAAGTAAAAAACCCACTATAAACTGAAATAGTTAGGGTAGGTGTTGTGAATTCTGTGGCAGAGCTCCCTCTTGTGGTCACAAGTGGTACTTCGGCTGATTCTCTCTGTGAGCTTCCGTTGGTGGAGGAAAGTGGTACTGCGGCTTCTGAGTTTCCTTCCTCAGGTGATATGGTGAAGTCGTTAGGTGCTGCTCTATTTAACTCCACCTAGTGCTTTGATCATGGCCTCCAGTCAATGTTCTAGTATTGGACCTGTCTCCTCCTGGATCGTTCCTGTGGCCTGCTGCTCTGCATAGCTAAGTTATTATTTGCTATTTGTTTGCTGTTTTTTTCTGTCCAGCTTGTCTATTTGTTTTTTCCTGCTTGCTGGAAGCTCTGGGACGCAGAGGGTGTACCTCCGTGCCGTTAGTTCGGTACGGAGGGTCTTTTTACCCCCTTTGCGTGGTTTTTGTAGGGTTTTGTGTTGACCGCAAAGTTACCTTTCCTATCCTCGCTCTGTTCAGAAAGTTGGGCCTCGCTTTGCTAAATCTATTTCATCTCTACGTTTGTCTTTTCATCTTAACTCACAGTCATTATATGTGGGGGGCTGCCTTTTCCTTTGGGGATATTTCTCTGAGGCAAGGTAGGCTTATTTTCTATCTTCAGGCTAGCTGGTTTCTCAGGCCGTGCCGAGTTGCATAGGGAGCGTTAGGCGCAATCCACGGCTGCCTTTAGTGTGGTTGGAGAGGATTAGGGATTGCGGTCAACAGAGTTCCCACGTCTCAGAGCTCGTTCTTGTTTTTTGGGTTATTGCCAGGTCACTGTATGTGCGCTGACCTCTATGTCCATTGTGGTACTGAATTACCTTTCATAACAGGTAGGGTTAGGGCTCATAACCCTAAGGACCCTACCCCTAAAGGGATCCTAACCCGAAAGGGATCCTAACCTTATCCCTACCCCTACCCCTAAAGGGATCCTAACCCTAAAGGGATCCTAACCCTATCCCTACCCCTAACCCTACCCCTAATCCTACCCCTAACCCTACCCCTAACCCTAAAGGGACCCTAACCCTAAAGGGATCCTAACCTTATCCCTAACCCTACCCCTAACCCTACCCCTAACCGTAAAGGGATCCTAACCCTAACCCTAACCCTACCCTACCCCTAACCCTAAAGGGATCCTAACCCTAAAGGGATCCTAACCCTACCCCTACCCCTAACCCTACCCCTAACCCTAAAGGGATCCTAGGGTTAATGATAGGGTTGCTATTGTAAGGTGGCATTAAGCACGGTTAATAATGGAGAGGCGTCAATAAGACGCCTCTCCATTATTAATCCTATTAAAGGGTTACTATAATATATGTGGACCCCCTAAAAAAAATACATAGGGTCCCCCTATATTTTTAGGCCAGAAAGGCTAGGCAGACAGCCGTGGGCCAATATTTGAGGCCCGGGAAGGGGTTAAAATACTCATGGCTGTTCCCAGGCTATGAATATTAACCCACAGCTGTCTGCGCAGCCTTTCTGGCACTAAAATATAGGGGGCCCAGAAAAAAAAAAGTGTTGGGGTCCCCCTATATTTTTCGGCCAGAAAGGCTAGGCAGACAGCCGTGGGCCAATATTTGAGGCCCGGGAAGGGGTTAAAATACCCATGGCTGTTCCCAGGCCATGAATATAAGCCCACAGCTGTCTGCGTAGCCTTTCTGGCACTAAAATATAGGGGGCCCCGAAAAAAAAAAAGTGTTGGGGTCCCCCTATATTTTTAGGCCAGAAAGGCTACGCAGACAGCCGTGGGCTTATATTCATAGCCTAGGAAAGGGGCCATGGATATTTGCCCCCCCTGGCTACAAATATAAGCCCGCAGCCGCCCCAGAAAAGGCGCATCAAAAAGATGCGCCAATTCCGGCACTTAGCCCCTCTCTTCCCACTCCCGTGTAGCGGTGGGATATGGGGTAATGAGGGGTTAATGCCACCTTGCTATTGTAAGGTGGCATTAAGCCCGGTTAATAATGGAGAGGCGTCAATAAGACGCCTATCCATTATTAAGCCAATGAAAGGGTTAAAAAAAAACCCACAAAGACTAGAAAAAAATATTTTAATGAAATAAAGACACACACTTTTTGACCATATTTTATTGTTCGCTCAATCCGTCCTGAAGACCCTCGACCTGAAAAAGAGGCAAAATAAAAAAACAAATTCATACTCCCTGGCCCTGTCCGCAGAAATCCATCGAGGGTCCCACGAAGATCTGCCATGGAGAACAGACACATCCAGAGATGTGTCTGCTCTCCACGGCTGCAGCAACACACTGACAGGAGCCATAGTTCCTGTCGGTGTGTCACTGCGCATGCGCGAGCGAGTTTACCGGCGGTCATTGACCCCGGCACTCTCGCTTAACGGCAGTGCTGCGTGGGAAAGTTCAACGCAGCTGTACTGCCGTTAACCGAGACGCCGGAGCCATTGAACTCCAGGACAGTACGCGATACACTGCTAGGAGCTTAGCTCCTGGCAGTGTATCGCCGGAGAGCAGCCGATCGGCGTGGGACACTCGTTTTATGGATTCTGCGGACAGGGAGTATGAATTTTATTTTTTATTTTGGGATTTTTTCCTGGAGGATCGAGGGCTTCGCCTACAAGTGTGCTGTTGGTGAGTATATACTCTATGTTATGTGTTGTATGTACTGTACTGTGTGTCATGTATGTGTATTGTGTGTAGGTGCTTTGTGTAACTTTACAATTGTGCTAAGTCGCCGGACACAGGGACAACTCTCCCATCCTAATACCGGATGGGAGTAGTAGTCCCATACGGCGACTTAGCACAATGGAGGCACTATCGTCGCATGGGGACACACACACAGACACACACACACACATACATACCAAATCAATCAGACGCCCGACATCGATCCCCATGCGACGGTATGCCTCCATGACAGTCTCTTCGGGAACGACACTCCGCCCACGCAGTTCCGCGCACCAACTTCCTCCCGCTTCCCCGCACTTCCTGCTGCAGCGGTTCTGCACCACAAACCGCAATAAAACCCGCAGATATATTTTTGATCTGCGGGTTTTACTGCGGGTTTGACCTCACAATGGAGGTCTATGGGTGCAGAACCGCTGCTGTTTCGGACAAAGAAGTGACATGCTCCTTCTTTTTTCCCGCAGCTATTCAGCGCGGCTTTTTTTGTGAAATTCCGGATCATGTGCACAACTATTCCTGTTTTCCATAGGTTACATTGTACTGTACCCTGCATGGAAAACAGCTGCGCAACCGCAGCGGCAAAACCGCTGCGGTTCCGCAGTAAAAAACGCACTATGTGAACATGGCCTTATTCTTTGGGTCAGTATGGTTATAGCGATAGCACATTTATATCATGGTTTTATGTTTTGGCGTATTTACAAAATAAAAACTATTTTTTTTTAAAATAAGTGTTTTTGTATCGATATATTCTGAGAGCTATATATACTGTATATATTTTAATTTCTCTGCTAATGGAGCTGTATGGTGGCTTATTCTTTGTGAAACAGGATGATGATCTTTCTTTACATTAGACTTTTTGATCATGTTTTATTCCACTTTTTGTTCATCAGTACGATGAAAAAACATAGTTTTTTGCCTTTATTACAGTGTTCACTGAAGGAGTTAACTAGTGTGACACTTTTATTATTTGGGTCGTCTTGGACTCAGTGATAACAAATATGTGTACTTTTTTTGCATAAATATATGTATTAATTGCTATAATATTTCTTTCATTTTTTATTTTCTATTTACCAATTTATTTAAAAAATATATTTTTACATTTTTTTAAAACTTTTTTTACTTAGTCCCTCTATGGGACTTTAACTTTGATTACTTTGGTATAATGCATTGCATGCACCAAGACTGCAGTGCATTATATATGTCAATGCTGCACTGACAAAAGTCTCTTAGAGCATGATCTAACAAGGCCACCGTATCTGGCAGACCTGGAGGTTGTCATGAAGACCTTGGGTTGCCATGGCAACGATTGGACCTTCACCATGATGTCGTGGTGCGCCGTTCAGAAGGGAAAGGGAGCCCTCTCCCTCTCCCAGCCTCCTAAATGTTGCGATCGATACCACTCATGGCACTTAGGGGGTTACATGGCCCAAGGCTCCTGGCAGTGACAGCCGGGTCTTGGCTATTAGTTATGCTGAGCTACCAGTGGCAATCGCTTGGACACAGTGCCTGTGCCCACACAATCGCCCTGACATACGTTTATGGCTTAGGTCATGAACCTATTCACGACCATGATGTAAATTTACATCAAACAAAGGTATTGAAGGGGTTAAGGTGACCGGTGTGATCGTTATAATAACCTGAGTGTCCTGTAATGTAATAATATCTGGACTATCTTTTTAATATTTAATAATGTCCTAAGTGCCCCTAAAGAGTAATAATGCCTAATCAATGCCTCAAAAAAGGTAATCATGTCCCTGTACTCCTCCTTTACAATAATGCCACAAGTGTATTACCAAAAGTAATATTGCCCCATAAGTTGTCCATGAAGCCATACAGTCAGGAAGACGTCAGACTGGCTCTACATTTATTCGTAAGCAGGACAGTGATCCCAAACATACAGCCACTGTCATTAATAACTATGTTCAGCATTAAGAAGAACAAAGAGTCCTGATCTCAACAACACAAGCATTCATCCACAGAAGATCTGTGGTTAGTTCTCCAAGATGTTTGGAAAAAGCTCCAGGCTGAGTTCCTTCAAAACGGTTTAAGCATAATCTAGAAGAATTGCTGCTATTTTGAAGATAAAGAGCACACCAAATATTTAAATTTAGATTTATCTTTTGTTCATTTACTTTTAACACTTTTATTCTTGAAAGCATTCTTACTTTGTAGCATTTTTCCACACCTGCCTTAAGCTTTTGCCCAATACTCTATTTGTGGAAAGGTATTTGTAATGTGCGTGAGCTTTGTGTGGAGCTTCTGGCTCTCAACAGTTCACTGTAATTGGATCACAAAGATGGTGGGGATAATGTTTGCATAAATTAGATGGACATGAAAGAAGAAACGCGGCAGCACTCACCACTCTTGCGTAGAAGCGCTCTTGTTCAGCACGAAACGGCCGTCGTCCTGTCTGCCGCACTCCTTGTCTGTTTCACTCCCCCGAGCCGTGAAGATGTGTTCCCGTGTGTTGCAATAAAGGACACTTAAACTGCAAGAGTGGTGAGTGCTGCTGCGTTTCTTCTTTCATGTCTGTATGATTCACAGTTCATTCCACGCGAGCACCTCCTCTTATCATCGGACGACCTGTTGTGTTAATCACACATCGCTGTTAATCTCTGAACAGTTAGGCTGTGCTGCTCACTTTTTCCTTTTGTTGCTCGCTTAGATAAATTAGGTTGTTCCTTGCAAGAATATCCAGGGCTTGAAGAGGTTATCCAGGCTACATAAAAACTTTACCACTGGCATGTTTGTAGTGAAAATAGCAAACTGAGCGATACTCACCTGCTGTCACCACCGTGGATCCAGTGCAGGCAGCTCCGGTGGTCTATGAGGTCATTGGAGACAATGATTTTACTGTTCTTTGGGCTATTTAGGTCAATGACTAGCTTAGCAGGTCAGTTGACTAAAATGTCATGCCAACGGATGTTTATTTGATGCCACCCGATGCCTGCAACATACTTTTGGGATGAAGATCGCATAAAGGTGCAAGTGACTACATGTAAGGTGTGGTGGCAAGACCTGACAAAATTTCGAATACAGCAACTTGATGTCCACAAGTAGTAGGTTTAGATCTGTTATTAGAGGGAGGAAGCAGAACAAGTTGAATTTATGAAGTTTTCAGTTTCAGATTGAGAGAAGAAATGGTGTTAGAGCTTGAGGAAAAACAATCAATGACGTAATGCTATCATTATCATCCAACCTGAAAACATTATATAGCGATACAGAAGTATCTCATAACTATATGTCAATAATTGACCAAAATGAACAAATACTGGACACTCCACCAGAGTATGTATCCTAAAAGAGACTTGGAGTACAGACTCCAGAATATAATGTTAAAAACAAGATTTTATTATTTATTACATGACATAACAATGACTAGTACAATAAATACATAAAAAGCGAGAGGTTAAAGGCAATGGCACACGATTTCAGTGAACTACAAATGTACAAAAATGGTAATAGGTATGGGAATCAAGATAAATAGACAATAACAGTTGGAGCATTTTCCTATGAGTTGCTAAGTACCATGAAGGTACATGGATCATGACATCCCATATGGGAAAGTGCCAATCGTGAATAGTAGGGGCTCCCCAGTACTTAAGTATGTGGATATGCCATGATGTTTACAAAAAGATAACAACAATACCAGTATTATATAGACATTTGCAAAGGCAGTCCACCCTGTCAAATTATTATTAGAGAAACAAGGCATACATAGTCAGAAACAATATCTTACCCATAATAACCTGTATGTGGATATGCAGAAAATGGCATCCCCAATGCACGTTTTGCGTGGGCTTCCTCGGGAGATCTCTATTTTCTATGGGATCTCAAGATCCATGTTCCTTCATGGTTTACTCTTGATTTATACCTAGCAACTCATAGGGAAATGCCACCATTGTTAGCTCCAACTGTTATTATCTATTTATCTTGATTACCATTTTACCATTTTTGTGAATTTGTAGTTCACTGATACCAAGTGCCATTGCCCTTAACTTCTTGCTTTTTGTGTATTTATGATACTAGTCATTGTTATGTCATGTAATAATAAAATCTTGTTTTTTACATTATAGTCAGGATTCTGTACTCCAAGTCTCTTTTAGGATTCACAATCACTGATGTAATGCAGTAGTGCAGAGATGATGTCATGGACATAGGTACTGTATATACAGTAATTGCCTTTTCATCAAAATAGAGATGGTACCAAAAGCCAAATATGCTGATAGGTTGTGCTATAGAAGCTGTATGTCCCCACTATACAGCTCTAGCAAAAATGAAGAGACCACCACATCAAAACCCTGTCATGGTCAGCCCAATCTCCAGACCTGAACCCAGATTTAAAAATGGGTTATATTATCAGAAATTTATAAATACAAGTGTACGTTATTATAAGGCCTCAAAGTGATTAGGGGAATGTCACTTTTAGACTAATAGAGTGGAGCATAGTGAGTTGATGATCGATATTGTCATATGCAGGAGAATCAATGGAGAATAGTTGCAATTAGATTTAGATGTTAGGGGATCATTTGAGACGTTTGTAAGGACTGTTTCCATAGGGTGCGCAAAGCAGATTGGAAGAGTTGGTAGAGAGCTAATGTCGTTCCAAAGTAGGCCCAGCCCTATGAGTGTATGGATGATAGGGAGATTAGAAACGGGTAGTTAGCGAGCAGTGCAGGGTGCTTCAGAAGATTTTTTTTTCAGTAATGAAGTAATAGCCGTATTAAAGAGAAAGGAAAGACACAAAAAAGAAAAGTGAAATATTTCAGCTAAGTGAATAGTGGCAGCAAGGGAGAGAAACTGAACAAAATCTGAGAGAAAAGAAAACTAGTATAGGTAACAGGGCGAGAAGAGCGGAGCTTTGTTATTAGGATAAATGATGAGGTCAACAAGATAGAAATGAAAAAGATATTACAAAAGAGATGCATAAGTGTCTGGTTTACTTAATAGAAAACCATATACCTCATCTCTAAAAATTACCTTCCTTGTGACTGTTTTTAAGCAACCTAAGATTTTGCTGGCAGATCCCAACCACTGAACCACTCCCTTAAACTGTCACTTGTCAATCGTTCTGCTGCCTGCCAGGCTGGGAAGATTCAGTTACCACGTCATAGTAAACCACTGACAAGGGGCGAGGCGTGAATCTGCACTTAAGAATTAAGATGAAGATTTAGCTTTGATCAGGGAAATCTCTGAGATGTGTCTCTAGTCAACCCTGGGGCTGGACGCTACAGGCGAGATCTGCTCTCATCCCACCGTCTCTTTCCAGTTCATAACATGACCTTGCAGTGTTATAACATGCTCTCCACAGTAATTCCTAATATACTCCTAACCCAACCCAAGTGTCCTATATGTAAAGTCTCTGCAGAAATCAGGTTCTTTTTAAAGTTCTAGTCAAATAGCTTCACCTGCTTTTACTTACTATGCCCTCTCTCTTATACATGTATGAGAGTCCCTCTACAGTCACAGACCGTGTTTGTTGCTTTTCTTTCCTCACCGGACACTGGAACAAAACTCTGTCTTGATGGCTACTGTTTACATAAAAGGCGCAGAAAGCTTGTTGGTTACAATATAGACTAGATGGGGCATGGCCTAGCGCGCGATGTGAGAAGACGTGCGGCTGAGCTCTCCTGCCACAATCTCCCTTAATATTGGTACCTGAGGCGCCGCCGAACGCTGAAATCACTCTCACGAATGTGCAGGAACCCGGGGAGCAGCAGTGAGCGGCGTGCGGTCGGGTGGAAAGAAGTCCCGCAAGAGGATGATGCGCAAGAGACAGAAGGAGCTGGCAGCGTCTGGAAGCTCTCAGGCCCAAGATGGCGCCGAGACTGCAGAGGAGGCGGCAAGGGCGAGCGCAGCATATCAAAGGAAGATGGAGGTGATCGCTCGGCTGGAACGCTTTGCGAGGTCAGAGGAGGCTGCTAATGAGCGGTCAGCGGCTGAAGGTGAGAGACCTGAAACAACACATGTCCCTGGGGAACAACAAGAAGGAGGGGGCCAGTCTCGGAGCGGAACAGAGATCCCCTGATGTGGCTGCACGTGCTGACCAGCTTGAACAGCCGGACACATTAGACATAGCAGAGCCGACGCTCAAAGATATATTCTCTGTGGTGATGTACAACAAGTCTGCCCTTGCAGCTCTGAACAGTCGTGTGGATGATTTAAAGGGAGAGATGGGTGCGATTAATGCTGCAGTGCGCAAAGTTGAACAGAGAGTGGAGGTAGTAGAAGAGCGTGTGGGGAGCGCTGAAGACCAGGTTAATGAACTGTTGAAAAGGGAAAAAAAGTATGTGCAGCGTATAGATGTACTGGAATTTAAAACCGATGATCTTGAGAACCGCTCCCGCAGGAGCAACCTGAGGATTGTGGGGGTGCCAGAAAAAGCGGAAGGAAATAACCCCACTGAGTACATTGAGTCATGGCTGAAAAATACTGTAGGAGGGCATGGTCTCACTAAAATGTTTTCCGTTGAAAGGGCACATCGTGTGCCCACTAGACCCCTGCCCCCAGGATCATCCCCAAGAGTCATCTTGGCTAAAATTCTGAATTATCGGGACCGGGATACTCTGCTGAGGAAAGCCAGGAACTGTGCGGATCTAACCATAGACAGCAATCGCATCTCCATCTACCCAGATTATTCTGCAGCCGTCCAAAAGCTCTGAATGATGTTTGGAGAAGTCAAAAGGTGACTACAGGACATGGATTTGCCCTATTCAATGATTTACCCAGCTAAGTTGAGAGTCGTTGCCTTGGGTCGGGTGCACTTTTTTCAAAATCCAGAGGAGGCGACACAC
Organism: Ranitomeya imitator; assembly: GCF_032444005.1. NCBI lineage: Eukaryota > Metazoa > Chordata > Amphibia > Anura > Dendrobatidae > Ranitomeya > Ranitomeya imitator. Next base: position 490,064,634 of record NC_091283.1, read on the forward strand.
TGGCTTGATTCTAACACTAAGAATATCAGAGCAGAACGGTCCCGTTGAAGCAGACTCTGAGTGAAGTGGAAAGAGTGATTACCTGTTATTCAGTTTGAATTTGATAAGTTAATGGTCATCTCTGAGATGACATATTGTTATGATGGTATATGTGGGTTGTGTTCGGTGGCGCAACGGTTATTGCAGTTTGATAAATGTGGACGGGAGAGTAGTTGGAGTACAGAGCTTGTATTGTTAGGCTGTAAAAACACCATCCTAGATCTCAAATAGAGAGGGAGAGTGAATTCTTATCAGCTTTAAAGTTGTGGGAGACAATCAATTTTTCAGGAGGGGGATGGAAAGGAAGGATGGGAGTTATTTCAGTTGGAAGGTTGGGACGGGGGGTAGAGGCGGTAAGGCAGGGGGGGGGGGACCGAGACCTCATTTATAACAAGTCAAATGATTGGTATTGTGACATATCATGGGGGGTTGAATTAAAATTCTAAGCTGGAACGTTAGGGGTCTCGCCAATGTCTCAAAGCGGGCCGCAATTTTACAATATCTGCTAAAGCTGAGGCCCTCAGTGATTTGCCTTCAAGAAACACACCTGGTAGAAGACAAAGTAGCTATGTTACAAAAAAGATGGGTGAGGAAGGCTTATCACTAGTGTTGAGCATTCCGATACCGCAAGTATCGGGTATCGGCCGATACTTGCGGTATCGGAATTCCGAAACCGAGATCCGATATTTTTGTGATATCGGGTATCGGTATCGGAAGTGTAAAATAAAGAATTAAAATAAAAAATATTGTTATATTCACCTCTCCGGCGGCCCCTGGACATCAGCGGGAGGATCCGGCGTCCGGCACGGCTTCTTTCTTCAAAATGCGCGCCTCTAGGACCTGTGGTATGACGTCCCGGCTTCTGATTGGTCGCGTGCCGCCCATGTGACCGCCACGCGACCAATCAGAAGCCGCGACGTCATTCCTCAGCTAAAGTCCTAGAATGAGCGCCTTCTAGGACCTGAGGAATGACGTCGCGGCTTCTGATTGGTCGCGTGGCGGTCACATGGGCGGCACGCGACCAATCAGAAGCCGGGACGTCATTCCACAGGTCCTAAAGGCGCGCATTTTGAAGAAAGAAGCCGTGCCGGACGCCGGATCCTCCCGCTGATGTCCAGGGGCCGCCGGAGAGGTGAATATAACAATATTTTTTATTTTAATTCTTTATTTTACACTTTAATATGGATCCCAGGGCCTGAAGGAGAGTTTCCTCTCCTTCAGACCCTGGGATCCATGAGGATACATTCCGATACTTGATGTCCCATTGACTTGTATTGGTATCGGATATCGGTATCGGCGATATCCGATATTTTTCGGGTATCGGCCGATACTATCCGATACCGATACTTTCAAGTATCGGACGGTATCGCTCAACACTACTTATCACTCAACGTACTGAGCCTATGCTAGGGGAGTGTCGGTATTAATCCACACTCCTACTCCATATGAAGAAGTGGAGGTTATAATAGACAAGGATGGGCAATACGTGTTTATTGTATGTAAGATATTGAATAGATTATTATGTATTGTGTCTTTGTATATCCCTCCACCGTTTTCTGGAAAAAAGATACAGGAAATTCTAGACATATCGGGGAAATGGACTGGGGTCCCGTTGCTTGTAATAGGTGACGTGAATAATATTGCAAATGATCATTGGGATAAGGGCAAACATACAGGGAACAGAGAGGAAGGGAATGTAACACCTTTTGGAAACTACATGAGGGAAATTGGATGGATAGACTTGTGGAGAGTTCGAAATATGGAGAACTACATTTAATCGTGCTACTCGGCAACGTATGGTTCCTTGTCTCACATTGATGTGGCTTTGGGAAATGAAGGGATGGATAACTTGGTGCAGGAAGTGGAATATTTGCCCAGAGTCCTATTGGATCATTGTCCTCTGATGGTACTGTATCTCTACAATTGGGAGAACAGGGGAGGTTGGCAGGTATGGGATGGAAAATTCACCCCTTTTGGTTACGGTTGTTGGATATGGGAAAGATAGGAGAGGAACTGGGAGAATTCTTTAGGATAAACGAAGGTAGTGCAGAGGGTCATATAGTTTGGGATACTATGAATGCGTTTTTGAGAGGGATTTTATTCAGAGAAGTATCTCGATAAAGACTAGGTCTCGAAACTAGGCAAAGCAGTGATGGAGGAATTAAGGGCAGCGGAGGAGGCATTGGGTGCGCACTGCTCAAAAGCTACGCAGACCCGCATGAGATTGGCCCAGTTGGAGGTTAATACACTTCACTCCGCAAGGCAGAGAAACTAAGGGCATTTCAGAACGAGGCATTCCATGTGGAGGGTGAAAAAGTGGTGCACCTGCTCTCAGTGGTATCTTCGGCACAACGGGAATCCTCGCATGTGTCCGCAATTAAAACAAAGAAAGGTAATGTGGTTACACAAGGGGATCAAATTTTGGATATATTTAAACAATTTTACAGTGAGCTATACTCCTCTAAGATACATAAAGGCCAAGAGGAGATGGACAGGTATATGAGTGCGATTAAGCTTCCTAGATTAGGTAATGAAGACAGAGTATGGATGGATAGGCCGCTGGCAGCGGAGCAACTGAGTGTGGCACTGGCGGATATGGCGGGTAATAAGGCCCCGGGAGCGAACGGCATTCCGGCAGAGGTGTCTAAAATCTTTAGTGAAGAAATAATAACTAAATTGGAGAAGGTATTTAATGAGTCGTTGGAGAGGGGAATATTACCTACATCTATGAGAGAGGCCATTGTTGTGGTCATTCCTAAAGCTGATAAGGATCTGTTGAATCTGGAGTGCTACAAACCAATCTCACTCCTTACGGCGGATATAAAGATTTTGGCAAAGGCCTTGGCCAACAGACTAACCCATGTGATTGATAAAGTAATCCACCCAGATCAATCTGGATTTATGCCCAAAAAATCTACCACAATCAATTTAAGGAGACTATATTTAAATGTGCAAATTCCAGCCGAAAATGCTGGAAAGAGAGTAGTAGTGTCTTTGGATGTCCATAAGGCCTTTGATTGTGTAGAATGGAATTACTTGTGGTCGGTTTTGTTGTGCCTTGGGTTTGGGCCTAAGTTTATATCTTGGGTGGGGTTGCCATACTCCTCTCCAATGGCAAAAATTAGAGTAAATAATAAATTATCTGATAGTTTCTCATTGCATAGGGGTACAAGGCAAGGGTGCCCATCGTCTCCGTTGCCGTTTGCCCTAGCCGTGGAGCCCTTGGCTGCTAAAATAAGGGATGCACGAGAGATAAAAGGGTTTGTCTATGGAATTAAGGAAGAGAAGGTGCCCTTGTATGCCGACGATGTTTTGTTATTTTTGGGGGACTCGGGAGAATCTGGATAACGTGGTAGCATTAATTGAGGAATTCGGGGAATTTTCGGGACTCAAAATAAATTGGGACAAATTGTGCATTATGCCCATTGATGAGGTAGAAAGGGGTACTGGGGAGGTGGAAATGTCAGCAAAATTGAAGGTAGTTTCGAAATTTAAATATTTGGGGATACAAATCGCCCTTCCTATGATGAGGTTTGAAGAACTTAATCTAAGCCCTCTGTTACAAAAAACACGTACCAAAATTTCGGCGTGGAACAAACTACATCTCTCTGTAATTGGAAGAGTGAACCTTTTGAAGATGATTGTGATGCCTCAGCTGTTATATGTACTGCATAATTCTCCAATTTGAATTCAGCAGTAGGTTTCGTAAAATTATATCGCTGTTTGGCGAACTAATATGGGGGGGGAAGCCCAAGGTTTAAACAAGAAACTTTGCAGAGGCCAAAGGAGGAAGGAGGCTTAGCGCTCTCTAACCCTTGGGTATATTATTTATCAGCACAATGCCAGCATATTGAAGGATGGGGGGAGGAGACGGGAAAGGGGCAATCGCCAAGTAGTTTGAGATATTTGATTGGAAAATGGCCTCTGGGAGAGAGTTTGGAAGGGCGGCAATTTTTAAAACTGGGCTCTCGGTTTCCTACTGTTCTCCTAATTCATAAGGTATGGGAAAAAGTTAAACAGATTAGGGGTGTCACAGGCCTTACCAAATACTCTCCTATATGGGATAATATAAATTTACAAGAATTTAAGCAAATGGAAGGATTTGGGCCCTGGAGAGAGGCAGGAATTAGAAGGATGGGTCAAGGGAGACTTAAGTCATTCGTGGAGTTACAGAATTCCAGTTATCACATTTTAATTTATATCATTATAAAAGAATTCAGCATGCGTATCAGTCGCAATGTCGGAGAAAACTTATTGAGATCCAGATAGCTATCACGCTGGCTTCCATTTTGGAGAACAGCGGGACAAGGGGGGCAATTTCAGAAGTGTATAGAGATTTATTATTAACCTTTCTATATGTCATTCATAGAGCTTACAGAACTCCCGATAGACTGTTCAAGATGGGTTTGAGGTCTGATTCCGAGTGTCCATGATGTTTGCAGGAACGGGCAGACATGTTCCCCAATCTGTGGCATTGCCCTAGATTGTCTGTCTTCTGGACAGTTGTATTGAATCGGATTGAATTGATATATAGGTGTGTAATTCCCAGAGACCCTTTGGTCTGTATATTAGGTTATATGGAAGAAATAGCAGCGGTATCTATGGTTAAACTGGCAGTGGCGATTGCTAGATTGTTATTCATAGCAAGGAAATTGATAGCTCGGTTCTGGATTAGAGAGGAGCCTCCGACTAGATGAGACTTTCTTAAGCAGGCGGATCATATAATATTATTGGAAACTAGATTGTGGCCCGATTCTAACGCATCGGGTATTCTAGAATATGCATGTCCACGTAGTATATGGACAATGATGATTCCAGAATTCGCGGCAGACTGTGCCCGTCGCTGATTGGTCGAGGCAACCTTTATGACATCATCGTCGCCATGGCAACCATTATGACATCTACGTCGATACTGTGCCCGTCGCTGAATCAGAAACGTGAGATGTCTATGTCCTTTATGACATCATCGTCGCTGTGCCCGTTGCTGATTGGTCGAGGCCTGGCGGCCTCGACCAATCAGAGACGCGGGATGTCTACGTCCTTTATGACATCATCGTCGCTGTGCCCGTTGCCTGGCGGCCTCGACCAATCAGAGACGCGGGATTTCTACGTCGATGCTGTGCCGGTCTCTGATTGGTCGAGGCCTGGCGGCCTCGACCAATCAGAGTCGCGGGATTTCCAGGACAGACAGACAGACAGACAGACAGACAGAAAGACAGACAGACAGAAAGACAGACAGACGGAAAAACCCTTAGACAATTATATATATAGATAATAAAAAAGAGAAATAAACTCGATGTATTTCAAAAGATATGGCAGCCATGGATAGAATGGAATTAGAATTGTGGGGAGGATGCATAATGTTATAGATGATGTACATACTATACAATTGTATTTGGCTTGGGGAAAGAATATCGGATGGGGAATGAGGAAGGCACTAAGGGGGTCTCGAAGGGAGGGGGGGAGGATAGGGGGGAAAATGGGGGGGAGTTTTGTTCATAAAATATATGATTATATGTGTTAGGACTGGCGGAACGCACCAAGAGAGATGTAATGGATGCGTTCGCAGTCCGGGGTCCACCGTGAAGGTGAAACCTGCTGCTAGGACATGACAGACGATATGGCGGTACTCATAAGTATACACGCGTGGGTTAAACCTCACCCAGCGTGAAGAAAGCGATCCTGTTGCGTCACAGGATCGCGGTACCGCACATAGAGCGCGAGCAAGTGGTCAGCGAACTAGACCCCAACAGGGATAGTAGTCCGATTAGACCCTTGCTGGCACTACACCACAACTGGGTGTGAAAAGTATATACAATAGAGGCACCGAAGTGCAAACTGTGCCGTGCTGGCAGGCACCACTAAGTACCCAGACATGGGTCAGGAAGCGCACACAGGCGCGTGGCGCCGCACTGGCGGTCACAGCAGAGGACGCTGACACGTGTGTGACACGTTGAGTGTTAAGTCGGGCGCTAGATAGCAGCCATACACCATACGCGAACAATCATACAGTAGGGTAGGGGTATTTAAAGGACGACTTGCACTCACAACAAACACACGTATAAAGTTGTACACTAGCGCATGGCCGTGCGGTCATGCGCAGTTTATATAGCTGCAGGACAGGAAGCGGCCACAGAAACTTTGCCCTTCCAAGACCTGCCAAGAGGACCAATAGAATGCGCTGCAGAGTCTGAGCACATGACCCTCGATCTCCAACGGGAGATCTTGCCCTGGGCATGCTCAGTGTGCGCAGACAAGGACTTAGTCCCAGAGAAGTCCACTCGCTGCTGACCAGTATTGGCTTTAAAGGCAGAAGCTGGAGAAGCAGCAGTAACTCTTCTCACAGAGTCAGACTGAGCGAGACGCTGGGATCGACGTCCCTGCTGAGCAGGCTCCACTGCGGCTGGAGAATGGGAGACCGCAGCGGAGACGGATCGAGATTCCCCCTGTGCAGCAGAGGAAACTCGACTCCTAACATTACCCCCCCTCCTAGGGCCCCCCCCCTCCTTGGGCCTCGCTACGTTCGAAGGCAGCAATGAGCTGTGGGGCCCGAATGTTTTCAGCAGGCTCCCATGACCTGTTCTCTGGACCATAACCCTTCCAATCCACCAGATAGAACTTTTTGCCGCGTACCACCTTACACCCCAAAATAGCGTTCACCTCGTAATCGTCCGTAGACGAACCCGATGTCCCGGCAGATGACTCGGAGAACCGGGACATGTATACGGGTTTCAAGAGGGACACATGAAAGGTGTCGGTGATACCCAAGCGTGGAGGAAGAGCCAGGCGGTAGACCACAGGATTAACCTGTTCGAGAACCTTGAAGGGACCCAAGTAGCGAGGAGCAAACTTAGTGGACTCAACTCGCAGCCTGATGTTACGGGCGGAGAGCCACACCAAGTCGCCAGGGACAAAAGTCGGAGCAGGGCGCCGATGAACATCGGCGGAGGACCTCATTCTCTCCTTGGAGGCCCGAATGGCATCCTGCGTGCGATCCCAAATGTCCCGTGCCTCCACAGCCCAGTCTGCCACCCTGGGATCAGCGGAAGACACAGGCATGGGCACTGGAACACGCGGATGCTGGCCGTAATTTAAGAGGAATGGAGTCTGACCGGTGGAGTCGGCTACGGCATTGTTAAGTGCAAACTCTGCCCACGGTAGCAAGGATGCCCAGTCATCCTGTCTGGCAGAAACAAAATGTCGCAGATATGTGACCAAGGTCTGGTTGGCCCTCTCTACCAACCCATTCGTCTCGGGATGATATGCCGAAGAGAGATTTAACTCAATACTGAGTAAACGACATAGCTCCCTCCAGAATCGAGACGCAAACTGGGGACCCCGGTCACTAACAATTTTGTCTGGCATACCGTGTAAGCGAAAGATATGCTTGATAAACAAGACAGCCAACGCCCGTGCAGATGGTAGCCGTGGAAGAGGCACCAAATGCACCATTTTGGAGAAATGGTCGGTGATCACCCAGATAATGGTGCAATTACGAGACTTGGGTAAGCCCACCACAAAGTCCATCCCGACCATCTCCCAGGGCCTGTCAGCCACGGGCAGAGGGTAAAGCAAACCAGCTGGCCGTTGCCGAGGAGTCTTGTTCCTGGCGCAAGAGACACACGCCCGAACGTACTCCGCGACATCACGAGCCATATGCGGCCACCAGTATGTCCTCGCCAGTAACTCAGATGTCCTTTTAGTACCAAAATGTCCACCCACCCTGGACGAGTGCGCCCAAGAGAGAACCTCCGGCCGCAAACTAGATGGAACAAAAGTCTTGCCCGGGGGCACAGACTCCAGCGAAACCGGGGCCACGGTTCTCAAACTCTCGGTGGGGACAATAAGCCGAGGCTCCTCCTCCTCCGCAGATGACACAACGGAGCGAGAGAGAGCATCGGCCCGAATGTTCTTCTCCCTAGAAAGGAAATGGAGGGTGAAATGAAACCGGGAGAAGAACAAGGACCATCTGGCCTGGCGAGAATTCAACCGCTGAGCTGTCTGCAGATACACCAAATTTTTGTGATCTGTGAAGACTTGGAAGGGAAAACGTGCTCCCTCCAAGAGATGTCTCCACTCCGAGAAAGCCAACTTCATGGCTAGCAACTCCCTGTCCCCGATGGAATAATTCCTCTCTGCTGGTGCGAAGGTCTTGGAGAAAAAGAAGCAAGGATGCTTCCGACCTTGAGCATCCTTTTGGAAGAGGACTGCTCCAGCACCAACAGAAGAGGCATCCACCTCCATGATAAATGGCTTATCAACATCGGGGCGATGAAGTATGGGAGCGCTAGTGAAGTGTGACTTTATAGAGATAAAGGCCTTGGAGACCTCCTCAGACCACAATTTAGGATTTGCCCCCTTCTTGGTGAGGGCAACCAAGGGAGCTACCAAAGTTGAGAAATGCGGGATGAACTGGCGATAATAATTGATGAACCCCATAAAGCGCTGCACCGCTTTAAGAGAATGAGGTTCCTGCCAGTCCATCACAGCCTGTAGTTTGGCAGGATCCATAGCCAATCCCTGGGCTGAGATGATGTAGCCTAGGAAAGGTAAGGACTCCTGCTCAAACATGCACTTCTCCAACTTGGCATAGAGGGAGTTTGCCCGTAGGAGGTCGAAGACTTTGCAAACATCTCTCCGGTGGGAGTCAACATCTGGAGAGTAGATGAGAATATCATCCAGATAGACTACGACCGAGGTGGAAAGCATATCCCGGAAGATATCGTTCACAAAGTCTTGGAAAACGGCTGGGGCATTACAGAGCCCAAAGGGCATCACCAGATATTCATAGTGCCCATCCCTGGTGTTAAAAGCCGTCTTCCATTCGTCCCCCTCACGGATGCGAATCAGGTTGTAAGCACCCCGCAGATCTAATTTAGTAAATACCCTTGCTCCCCGAAGCCTATCGAACAGTTCAGATATCAAAGGCAAAGGGTATTTATTCTTAACGGTGATGGCGTTAAGACCCCTGTAGTCTATGCATGGACGCAATTCCCCACTCTTCTTCTGCACGAAGAAGAATCCTGCCCCAGCAGATGACACTGACTTCCTGATGAACCCTCTTGCCAGATTTTCCTGTATGTACTGTGACATTGCCTCCGTCTCCGGGAGAGATAGCGGATAGACTCGACCCCGGGGAGGCTCAGCACCAGGCAAGAGGTCAATAGGACAGTCATAGGGGCGATGGGGCGGAAGGGTCTCCGCCGCCTTTTTGGAGAATACGTCTGCATATGACCAATACTGCTTGGGGAGAGAGGATAGATCTGCGGATACCTCAGTAGTAGCAAACTGAACGCACTCCCTCTGACACCTACCCCCACAAGATTCACCCCAACCCAGAATTCTGCCTGAGGACCACTCGATATGAGGAGAGTGGTACCGTAGCCAAGGTATTCCCAACAGGATCTCATCAATTCCTTCCGGAATGACGAGCAGAGAAATTATCTCCTGATGAGATGGCGACATGGACAGAGTAAAAGGGATGGTCTGGTGTGTTATCTGTGAGGGCAATGTCGACCCATTCACCACTCGCACCGTTACTGGCTGAGCAAGCATAACCAAGGGTATTGCGTGACGTTGGGCGAAGGCAGAAGACATAAAGTTGCCCTCCGCCCCAGAATCCACGCAGAGCTCTACCGAGTGGGAAAATGAGCCAATAGTAATTGTCCCCTTAAAGGACAACTTAGAGGCAAACGTCGCCGTGTCTAGTGTACCTCCACCAACTACCACTAGACGCTGACGTTTCCTCGACCGCTGAGGACATCTGGTGGCTAGATGTCCTGACTGCTGGCAAACATGACAGACCCTGAGTGCACAAGCGGTCCGGGACTTAGATCCTGCTTGTGACACCTCCCTGGCCTCATGTGACTCAGGAACCAGGACTGGAAATTCAAGAGGTTTGGCAAAAGTAGGAGCCAGCCGAAACCTCTGCCTACACTGGGCTCGCTCTAACCTCCGCTCGTTAAAACGGAGGTCAATTCGAGTGGAGACAGTTATTAACTCCTCCAGTGTGGCAGGAATCTCCCTAGTGGCCAGAGCGTCCTTTACGTGGTCAGCCAAGCCCCTCCAAAATATGGGGATAAGAGCTTTATCCGACCAATCCAGCTCTGATGCTAAGGTGCGGAATTGGACGGCAAAATGACTGACCAAGGACTCACCCTGAGTTAATGCCAGCAATTGGAGCGCAGTATCATGGGTGACTTGAGGTCCTAAAAAGACCTGTTTCAGAGCGCTCAGAAACAGCGGAGCACTCTGCACCACATGATCGCCATGCTCCCACAGCGGCGTAGCCCATTCCAACGCCCTGTCCGACAATAGAGACAAAATAAATCCCACCTTAGCCCGCTCTGTGGGAAAACGTGTAGCCAGGAGCTCGAGATGAATAGAGCACTGACTCACAAATCCCCTACAAAACTTGCTATCACCAGAAAATTTTTCTGGCAGCGGGAGGTGAGATAATGTCGGAACAGGGGTGGCAATGGACATAGTAGCTGCAGCCACGCTGGCAGCCTGTACAGCTACTGCAGTAACATCCACAGCTGAGGTCGCGCTCTCGAGAGCCGCCAACCTACCCTCCAGCTGCTGGATATGCCGCAAAGATTGCTGTATGTCTGTCATCACTAGCCAGACCCTGGCGCTAGTGTAATGTTAGGACTGGCGGAACGCACCAAGAGAGATGTAATGGATGCGTTCGCAGTCCGGGGTCCACCGTGCAGGTGAAACCTGCTGCTAGGACATGACAGACGATATGGCGGTACTCATAAGTATACACGCGTGGGTTAAACCTCACCCAGCGTGAAGAAAGCGATCCTGTTGCGTCACAGGATCGCGGTACCGCACATAGAGCGCGAGCAAGTGGTCAGCGAACTAGACCCCAACAGGGATAGTAGTCCGATTAGACCCTTGCTGGCACTACACCACAACTGGGTGTGAAAAGTATATACAATAGAGGCACCGAAGTGCAAACTGTGCCGTGCTGGCAGGCACCACTAAGTACCCAGACATGGGTCAGGAAGCGCACACAGGCGCGTGGCGCCGCACTGGCGGTCACAGCAGAGGACGCTGACACGTGTGTGACACGTTGAGTGTTAAGTCGGGCGCTAGATAGCAGCCATACACCATACGCGAACAATCATACAGTAGGGTAGGGGTATTTAAAGGACGACTTGCACTCACAACAAACACACGTATAAAGTTGTACACTAGCGCATGGCCGTGCGGTCATGCGCAGTTTATATAGCTGCAGGACAGGAAGCGGCCACAGAAACTTTGCCCTTCCAAGACCTGCCAAGAGGACCAATAGAATGCGCTGCAGAGTCTGAGCACATGACCCTTGTTCTCCAACGGGAGATCTTGCCCTGGGCATGCTCAGTGTGCGCAGACAAGGACTTAGTCCCAGAGAAGTCCACTCGCTGCTGACCAGTATTGGCTTTAAAGGCAGAAGCTGGAGAAGCAGCAGTAACTCTTCTCACAGAGTCAGACTGAGCGAGACGCTGGGATCGACGTCCCTGCTGAGCAGGCTCCACTGCGGCTGGAGGAGAATGGGAGACCGCAGCGGAGACGGATCGAGATTCCCCCTGTGCAGCAGAGGAAACTCGACTCCTAACAATATGTGAATGATAGCTTGATGTCATATGTTATAATTGTTTTCCTTAATAAAAATTTATCTGATTAAAAAAAAACAATACACACTAGATGGCTCTATTATACTTTGAGGTTACTATTGGTGTGGAGTATAGAATCATAGAATGTTAGAGTTGGAAGAGACCTCTAGGGTCATCATGTCCAACCTCTTGCTCAATGCAAGATTCACTTAACCATCTCAGACAGATGTCTGTCCAGCCTCTGTTTGAAGATTTCCATTGAAGGAGAACTCCCCACCTCTCAAGGCAGCCTGATCCATTCATTGATCACCCTCAATTTCAAAAAGTTTTTTCTAATATCTAATCAGTCTGAAAATGTCTCCAGTCAAGTCAGGTGGGGCGCTGATTCCTTTGGACTAGTACTGTCTACCATCATGTAAGCACATCTCTCTATCTCTATGCATGATTGACATGATTTGCGGGAGCCAATGTCACTGCTCTTTTAAATCTTGAATTTGTTGCGAGTGACAATCTGCTTGCTCGGCCTTGCGCCGAATGAGGTGGGAACTAGTGGTTTCATTGTGCATTTGAAGAGAACCAGAGACAAGACTAGGCCAGGGGTATCCACGCCTGACTGGACTAACCTGAAGATGTTTGTGTAATGTGAGTGCAAATCTTGGTTTAAAAAGAATTTAGAGATCCTAAAGAAACAAGAATAGTAAAGAGACACAGTGACATTTTAGGAGGCCAAGGGCCACGGACAACACCCTTTAAATGACAACAAAGTATAACTAACACAACATAACTATTTTGGCAGTTACACAGGACGAAGGTCACCACATCTGACCCTATTCCTGAGAACGCCACTCTAGACCTTAGGACAAGTCACCTTTTTACCGGCCGATCTTTAAACTAAGACTTTCCCTGAAAAGCCACAGCTGTCACACGGTTTCCGCAACAGAAAGGAGCTAGATGACCAGGCATCTGATTGCTCCTACTCCTGAGCTGAGAAGAAGCACTTCTCCTTCATTTTAATGCTGTTTGTTTATTCTGGCAGAACAGGGGTTATTCAGCTATATTGGAGAGTCCAGAGCTCACAGCTGAGCTCAGTTAGCCTCTCCCGTTCCCTTTATAATCTGAGCTCTGATGCAAATCCTTGTCAGAGCTAGCATTTTCTGCATGGCTAGAGGAGGAAGAGGTGTTCATACGAGAAGGGGTGTTGGAGGAGTTATCTTTAACTGTTGCATGGTTTGTAAGTGTGGTTATTCCCTTCCATTCTCTATTTTTGTTTATTCCCCATCCTCTACTCCTCGTTGCATTTCTCAGTTACATATGTAAGTGAATATTTTGTATGCCTGGAGTTTTCTGATAACCCTTATTTGTCTAGCCTTGTTTGTTGGGTTGGTGTACTGCAGTGCACAATAGCACCCCTCTTCCCTGGATGGGGAAGAGAACAGGCAGAGGGTTAATTCAGGAAATAAGGCAAGGGTGGAGGGCCCGGCTTCTTCACCTTCAGAAGTATCCTGGGGAATAGGGTGAGCTAGGGCGCCCCTAGTGGTAGGGACAGGGAAGGAGCCCCTGGTCCCGGGTCACCTGACAGCTGTGTCATGACATTAGCTCTGACCATAACCATTTTTTCTGATCCATTATGGATCCAATCACTGCTCTTACAGGGCAACTGCAGCAGCACAGTCTGGAGGTGGAGGATTTACGCACGGTTGTTTTGTAGCACCCTAATACATCTGGTGTGGGATTCACGTCTCTCAGGCAAACTGTAGTAGAGCCCAAGGTCGCTTTGCCTAAAAGGTTCTCTGGGGGGCATGACAAGTTTGCTGTGTTCAGGGAGGCCTGAAGACTATACTTCAGGCTACATTCTGTTTCCTCAGGTGCAAAGGAGCAATGTGTGGGGATAGTAATTTTGCTCCTCCAGGGGGACCCACTAGTATGGGCGTTTTCTATCCCGTCTGACTCCCAGTTGCTTCACATGGTGGAGGAATTTTTTCTGGTACTGGGCCTTATATATGATGACTTTGATCGCGTCTCCTTAGCTGAGTCCACACTGTACCAACTTCAGCAAGCAGAATGACCGATGGAGGAGTATTGCTCAGAGTTTCAGAGGTGGGCCACAGATACTCAGTGGAATGACCCCACACTCCATAGCCTGTTCTGTGAGGGACTTTCAGTAGGAGGTAGGGGGGAAAGATGCATTGGCTCTGTATGAAAATCCAGTCTCCCGTGAGGCAGCCATGTCTCTGGCGATCCGGGTTGATCGCCATCTTCACCAGAGACATAGGGAGACACCTCTGGGTACAAGAGGTGTGGGTTCAAGGGAGATCAATGCTGAACCAACTGGGAAACCAATGCAAGTGGGTGCAGCATGTCACTCTGGTATACTGTCTGTTGTTCAGCGAAAAGGGGGAGTGTATTTCTACTATGGAAAAGGCCATTTCATGGGCATGTGTCCATCTCGACCACATAATAAAACAGCCACCGGAAAACTAGGTGGCCCGGGTTGCAGGGAGGTTAGCAACACTGGTGTACTCATCACCTCCATGGGTAGGGCACAATTTTTTCTTCCAGCTGAAATCCACCTGAGTAAGATTAAAGGTGGATGTGTCTGCGTTACTGGACAATGGGTTGATGTTCAATTTGATCAACGCTAAGTTCGTCCAGGTCCAATACCTCATTCCGCATACTCTGTCCAGACCCATACCCATAATCACCATTGACTCTGCCCCCTTGAGACAGGGGTATTTTACTCAAGTCATCTGAGGTTTACATCTTCAGGTGGGGGCCATGCACTCTGAAGAAATAGAATGTTATGTGCTAGAGGGTCTGGCTTCACCTGTGGTTCTTGGACTTCCTTGGCTTAAGGTACCTTCACATTCAGCAACTTTACAACGAAAACGAGAACGATCCGTGACGTTGCAGCGTCCTGGATAGCGATCTCGTTGTGTTTGACACGCAGCAGTGATCAGGATCCCGCTGTGCCATCGCTGGTCGGAGCTAGAAGTCCAGAACTTTATTTGGTCGTCAGGTCGGCGTGTATCGTCATGTTTGACAGCAAAAGCAACGATGCCAGCAATGTTTTTACATGGAGATAACAACCAGCGAGAACGATAAGTGAGTCGCCGTTACGTCACTGGATCGCTCCTGCATCGTTCTGGTGTTACTGTGTTTGACGTCTCTACAGCGACCTAAACAGCGACGCTCCAGCGATCGGCTCGTTGTCTATATCGCTGCAGCGTCGCTGAGTGTGACGGTACCTTTACTCTTCACAATCCTGTAGTTGATAGGCAGACTCAGGAAGTGGTAAACTGGAGTGTGTATTGTCATGGACACGGCTTGGGTACCCAGCTTGCTAGGGTGGATACCCAGTCTGTGCCGAAATATCTGTTGGATTCTGGGGATATGTTTTCGGAGCAGGGGTGCAAAAAACTCTCTCCCTATCGTCCTTATGATTGTGCCATTAAAGGGAATCTGTCACTTTTATGGCATAGCAGCTAAAAATATCGCCTTATTAAGTGTCTGCTATTCATTCCCTACATCATTATAGAACCCCCTGACTTCCCTTGTATACTCACAAAAACGTTTTTTCATGTGTCCCAAGCTGTATATTAATTTATCAGTTCGGGTCTCTACATCACGTCCATCGGCTGTTGGTCGCCGTTCTACTTCATAGATAATGCCTCTTGTTCCATGCGACAACTCGCGCTGCTCAGAAACAAAGCCTTTTGCGCCTGCATGCGCCGATACGTACTTCTGGCTCATGTACCAAAACTACGTTTGCCATCACATGCACACTTATGTTTTTCGGCTTTGCCCGCAGTTGGGCAAAGCATACTGCACAGGCGCAAAAGGCTATGTTTCTGAGCAGGCGCAAGATGTTGCACGGGGAAAGAGGTGTTATCTATGATGTATGACGGCGACCAACAGCCAATGGGCGTGATGTAGAGACCCAAAACCATGCTCATCGGACCGGACTAATAAATTAACATACAGCGCAGGACAAATTGAAAAACGCTTTTGTGAGTATACAAGGGGAGTCAGGGGGTTCTATAACAATGTAGGGAATGAATAGCAGATGCTTAATAAGATGATATTTTTAGCTGCTATGCCATAAAACTGGTGACAAATTCCGTTTATCTCGTTTCTGGTGCCAAGCTGCCTAAAAGGAGGCTATATAATATCTCTGGTCAGAGGTGTATCTAGGGTTTCTGGCACCTGGGGCAAGAATTCAGTTTGGCGCCCCCCCGAATGTATGCGATTTGCACACTTAGTCATGTACCCACGAGCTCCTCTCCCTAATGCTCTCAATGTTCAGTGAAAAACTGAGAGAAACGGGAAGAGAAGCTCGATGTCACAGGACCATAAGTATGAAAGTCGCATATGAGTGAAGTGTCCATGTGACGACTACTGGAACCTGCAGAGCTGAATCCTGAGATCGCAGCTTCTGAATTCTCACAACTCATGCACTGCACACTTTTAGGATTCTCCCTTGCCGGCGGACAGTCATGTCAGCACAAGCATGTGATTTGTATACTTCTGACCACATTCCGACTAGACGTGCCCGGCCTCGCTCAGTTCATTTTCATTGAGTGAGGCCACACATGTCTAGTCAGCACGTGACCACATGTATGTAAATCGCCAGCACGAGAATCCTGACAGCGTGCAGTGCGCACTGTGAGAAGTCAGAAGTCTGCAGTCACAAAGAATGACTGCAGACTCATTACAAACCTGGACATCCCCTTTAATGCTCCTAACATAAATAAAAACATGAGAGTTAGTTAGTATCACAAATAACATTCACATGCAGGTACCTTATAGATGACGTCGCCTCTGGAGTCATTCTCCTTTTCTTCATCTTGTCTCCAGACCGCATGATGAGTTTTCTCATCCACAGCCGTCTCTGCAGACGTCCATCTTCTCCGCTCTTTTGCAGAAAATCTCCACATGATGCCCTTAAAGATACAAGTGTCATTATAATGCTCCTGAATGAAAAATTGCCCCTCACTATATTGTCTGCATAAAATATGACCCCCACACTGTCCCTCTTATGGTACATGCTATTTACACGGACCTACCCTTTCCATACCGGCCCCATTTTCACACTGTCCTCTCACACTGTGTCCCCCCTATAGGTCCCAGTATTTTTACTGTACTCTCTCATCACACTCCCCCTCCTTGGTATACTGTTCCCTCCTGGCTCTGTCCACATACGTTTTTCACATTGCTACTCATACTGTGTCTGCATACATTCCCCTGTTTGCTCCCCAAACTGTCTGCACACATCCCCCATACTGTTTCCTCATATATGCCCCCCATTCCCCGGTATTGTTTCCTCATACATGCCCCCATCTTCCCCTTTGCTCTTCATTTTGTGTCCTCAAATCTCCCCCACACATTAAATCCCCCCATCCCCACTCCAAATATCACCCCACACATTAAACACCCACATCCCCATGACAAATCTCCCCCACACATTAAATCCCCCATCCCCACTCCAAATATCACCCCACACATTAAATCCCCCATCCCCATGACAAATCTCCACCCACACACATTCAATCCCCCATCTCCACTCCAATTCCCCCCCACAATAAATCCCCCATCACCACTCACATTAAATCCCTTCCCCACAATAAATCCCCCCATCTCCACTCATATTAAATCTCCCCCATCCATTAATAAATCCCCCCATCCCCACTCATATTAAATCTCCCCCATCCAATAATAAATCCCCCTATCTCCACTTGCATTAAATCCCCCCCACAATATATCCCCCATCTCCACTCACATTAAATCCCTTCCCCACAATCTCCCATCTCCACTCACATGAAATCCCTTCCCCACAATAAATCCCCCCATCTCCACTCATATTAAATATCCCCCATCCAATAATAAATCCCAACATCCCCACTCACATTAAATCACCCCCACAATATATCCCCCCCACAATATATCCCCCACATTCCCACACATTAAATCCCCCCCTCCACCTTCGGTGTCTTCAGCTTCACTGGCGCACTTACCACTGATCTGCGTCTCTGCCTCTGCTCTGCAGCACGGGCGAGTGACGTCAGCAGCGTGATCACAAGACCTGATCACGCTGCTGACGTCGCTCTGACCCGGCAGTCAGAGCTTCAATTGTACTCGCATCTCAGATGCAGTACAATTGAACACTGGGAGCCAGCGTGCTGTAGCTTCTCTGTGCCGGCTGTCAGCTTGACAGTCGGCACAGAGAACAGCTGACTCACAGTGCGGGGGGCGGCAGAATGCAGCCCCCGGGGAAGACACTGTGGACCGCCGCTTTAGGCGGCCCGACTGCGCCCCCCTGCCGGCTGCGCCCGGGGCACATGCCCCGGCTGCCCCCCCCCTAGATACGCCACTGTCTCTGGTCCAGTAAGGCAGGCCATGAAGGACTACATTGCGGAAAACCTGGCAAAAGGTCCTATCAGACCATCCTCATCCCCCATTGCCACGGGGTTCTTTTTTGTAAAGAAATGGGGGGGTTATGGCCATGCTTAGATTTCCACGAACTCAGTACGATCACTGTATGCGATCCTTATCCACTCCCACTCATCCCCAACCTCTTAAATTACATTGTAGGAGTGTACAAAAAGGGCTGTGCAGCACTCCAATATTGAGGGGTGCACGAATAGGATACTTGTTACACCCGGTCCGTTTATTCTGGACTGCATCCGCACTATCTACGCTGGACCCGTCTAGTCCCGCCAATCTGCCTGCCACTCTTCCGGACTACGCCAGTACTCCCGGTACCAGCTTCTACTCGAACACCCGGTATCTTCCGGACAGCTCTGCAGCATCCGCTAACCCTGCTGGTCCGTCTGTTCCACTGGGACAGCCACCACGAGTACGGGGTCTAACTGAAGGTAGCACCCGTGTCCTCCAGGCATTCCATTCTGTCCCTGTTCGAGGGGACTTACTGCAGGTGTCTGGGGCTCACGCAGTAACGCCCCCTTCGGAGCCTCCCGGACTGTGGTCTAGTGGTTCCACATTTAACCTCAATAAATACGAATGGGAACTTCTACATCTGTGCCTCCATTTCCGTTCGTTACAATGCTACTCCAATAATATAGAAAATTATGAATTTGGCACTCCCAATTCAGATGCAAGAAAAATAGAAATAATTTTATTTGATTTGGCACATCCACTGTTTGACGTTTCGGCCAACACTAGGCCTTCATCAGAAATTTTCTTCAGCTCTTGAGGATGAAAAGGTCAGGGCAGGTACACCTGATCAAAAGAGACATATAGAAACTAAATACAGTAGAGCGCTGGAGACATGCACTGCTGTGCCAAGGGTAGAGCAGTGCATGTCTCCAGCGCTCTATTCAGTTTCTCCATGTCTCTTTTGCTCTGGTGTACCTGACCTGACCTTTTCATCCTCAAGAGCTGAAGAAAATTTCTAATGAAGACCTAGTGAAGGCCTAATATTACTCCACTAGATGGTGGCCGGATTCTAACGCATCGGGTATTCTAGAATATGTATGTATGTATATAGCAGCCACATAGTATATAGCACAGGCCACGTAGTATATAGGAGTACTACGTGGCCTGTGGTATATACCATGTGGCTGCTATATACATACATACATATTGTAGAATACCCGATGCGTTAATATAGGCCACGCAGTAAATAACACAGCCCACGTAGTATATAACACAGCCCACACAGTATATAGCAGCCACGCAGTATATAACACAGCCCACGTAGTATGTAACACTGGCCACGTAATATATAGCACGCAATATAGAACACAGCCACGTAGTATGTAACACTGCCCACGTAGTATATAGCAGCCATGTAGTATATAACGCAGCCCACGCAGTATAGAACACAGCCCACATAGTATCTAACACTGGCCACATAGTATATAGCAGCCACACGGTATCTAACACAGCCCACGTAGTATTTAGCAGTGTGGCCACCATATCCCTGTTAAAAAAATAATTAAAATAAAAAATAGTTATATACTCACCCGGCGGGATCCAGCATAGATCCAGCAAATCTCTGGCGATGCACGCGGCTGCTGCCATCTTGCATTCCCAGGATGCATTGCGAAATTACCCAGATCACATAGCTGTCTCGCGAGACCGCTAAGTCTTCTGGGTAATTTCGCAATGCATCTCTGGGACCGGAAGCTGGCGTCAGGCGCGAGCGCATCGCCGTACTACGGAAGGTGAGAATAGCAGGTTTTTTATTTTTAACATTAGATCTTTTTACTATCCTATAACTCCATATAACCTCCATATATCTCCTCCTATAACTCCATATAACCTCCATATATCTCATCCTATTACTCCATATAACCTCCCTATATCTCCTCCTATTACTCCATATAACCTCCCTATATCTCCTCCTATTAATCCATATAACCTCCCCTATATCTCCTCCTATTACTCCATATAACCTCCCTATATCTCCTCCTATTACTCCATATAACCACCGATATCTCCTCCTATTACTCCCTATAACCTCCCTATATCTCCTCCTAATACTCCATATAACCTCCCTATATCTCCTCCTATTACCCCATATAACCTCCCTATATCTCCTCCTACTACTCCATATAACCTCCCTATATCTCCTCCTATTACTCCATATAACCACCTATATCTCCTCCTATTACTCCTATAACCTCCCTATATCTCCTCCTAATACTCCATATAACCTCCCTATATCTCCTCCTATTACTCCATATAACCTCCCTATATCTCCTCCTACTACTCCATATAACCTCCCTATATCTCCTCCTATTACTCCATATAACCTCCCTATATCTCCTCCTATTACTCCCTATAACCTCCCTATATCTCCTCCTATTACCCCATATAACCTCCCTATATCTCCTCCTATTACTACATATAACCTCCCTATATCTCCTCCTATTACTCCATATAACCTCTCTATATCTCTTCCTATTACTCCATATAACCTCCCTATATCTCCTCCTATTACTCCATATAACCTCCCTATATCTCCTCCTATTACTCCATATAACCTCCCTATATCTCCTCCTATTACTCCATATAACCTCCCTATATCTCCTCCTATTACTCCATTTAACCTCCCCTATATCTCCTCCTATTACTCCATATAACCTCCCTATATCTCCTCCTATTACTCCATATAACCTCCCTATATCTCCTCCTATTACTCCATATAACCTCTCTATATCTCCTCCTATTACTCCATATAACCTCCCTATATCTCCTCCTATTACTCCATATAACCTCCCTATATCTCCTCCTATTACTCCATATAACCTCCCTATATCTCCTCCTATTACTCCATATAACCTCCCTATATCTCCTCCTATTACTCCATATAACCTCCCTATATCTCCACCTATTATACCATATAACCTCCCTATATCTCCTCCTATTACTCCATATAACCTCCCTATATCTCCTCCTATTACTCAATATAACCTCCCTATATCTCCTCCTATTACTCCATATAACCTCCCTATATCTCCTCCTATTACTCCATATAACCTTCCTATATCTCCTCCTATTACTCCATATATCCTCCCTATATCTCCTCCTATTACTCCATATAACCTCCCTATATCTCCTCCTATTACTCCATATAACCTCCCTATATCTCCTCCTATTACTCCATATAACCTCCCTATATCTCATCATATTACTCCATATAACCCTCCTATATCTCTTTCTATTACTCCATATAACCTCCCCTATATCTCCTCCTATTACTCCATATAACCTCCCTATATCTCCTCCTATTACTCCATATAACCTCCCTATATCTCCTCCTATTACTCCATATAACCTCTCTATATCTCCTCCTATTACTCCATATAACCTCCCTATATCTCCTCCTATTACTCCATATAACCTCCCTATATCTCCTCCTATTACTCCATATAACCTCCCTATATCTCCTCCTATTACTCCATATAACCTCCCTATATCTCCTCCTATTACTCCATATAACCTCCCTATATCTCCACCTATTATACCATATAACCTCCCTATATCTCCTCCTATTACTCCATATAACCTCCCTATATCTCCTCCTATTACTCAATATAACCTCCCTATATCTCCTCCTATTACTCCATATAACCTCCCTATATCTCCTCCTATTACTCCATATAACCTTCCTATATCTCCTCCTATTACTCCATATATCCTCCCTATATCTCCTCCTATTACTCCATATAACCTCCCTATATCTCCTCCTATTACTCCATATAACCTCCCTATATCTCCTCCTATTACTCCATATATCCTCCCTATATCTCCTTCTATTACTCCATTTAACCTCCCCTATATCTCCTCCTATTACTCCATATAACCTCCCTATATCTCCTCCTATTACTCCATATAACCTTCCTATATCTCCTCCTATTACTCCATATAACCTCCCCTATATCTCCTCCTATTACTTCATATAACCTCCCTATATCTCCTCCTATTACTCCATATAACCTCCCCTATATCTCCTCCTATTACTTCATATAACCTCCCTATATCTCCTCCTATTACTCCATATAACCCCCCTATATCTCCTCCTATTACTCCATATAACCCCCCTATATCTCCTCCTATTACTCCATATATCCTCCCTATATCTCCTTCTATTACTCCATTTAACCTCCCCTATATCTCCTCCTATTACTCCATATAACCTCCCTATATCTCCTCCTATTACTCCATATAACCTTCCTATATCTCCTCCTATTACTCCATATAACCTCCCCTATATCTCCTCCTATTACTTCATATAACCTCCCTATATCTCCTCCTATTACTCCATATAACCTCCCCTATATCTCCTCCTATTACTTCATATAACCTCCCTATATCTCCTCCTATTACTCCATATAACCCCCCTATATCTCCTCCTATTACTCCATATAACCTCCCCTATATCTCCTCCTATTACTTCATATAACCTCCCTATATCTCCTCCTATTACTCCATATAACCTCCCCTATATCTCCTCCTATTACTTCATATAACCTCCCTATATCTCCTCCTATTACTCCATATAACCCCCCTATATCTCCTCCTATTACTCCATATAACCTCCCCTATATCTCCTCCTATTACTTCATATAACCTCCCTATATCTCCTCCTATTACTCCATATAACCCCCCTATATCTCCTCCTATTACTCCATATAACCCCCCTATATCTCCTCCTATTACTTCATATAACCTCCCTATATCTCCTCCTATTTCTCCATATAACCTCCCCTATATCTCCTCCTATTACTCCATATAACCTCCTTATATCTCCTCCTATTACTCCATATAACCTCCCTATATCTCCTCCTATTACTCCATATAACCTCCCTATATCTCCTCCTATTACTCCATATAACCTCCCTATATCTCCTCCTATTACTCCATATAACCTCCCCTATATCTCCTCCTATTACTCCATATAACCTCCCTATATCTCCTCCTATTACTCCATATAACCTCCCTATATCTCCTCCTATTACTCCATATAACCTCCCTATATCTCCTCCTATTACTCCATATAACCTCCCTATATCTCCTCCTATTACTCCATATAACTCCCCTATATCTCCTCCTATTACTCCATATAACCTCCCTATATCTCCTCCTATTACTCCATATAACCTCCCCTATATCTCCTCCTATTACTCCATATAACCTCCCTATATCTCCTCCTATTACTCCATATAACCTCCCTATATGTCCTCCTATTTCTCCATATAACCTCCCCTATATCTCCTCCTATTACTCCGTATAACCTCCCTATATCTCCTATTACTCCATATCCTCCCTATATCTCCTCCTATTACTCCATATAACCTCCCTATATCTCCTCCTATTACTCCATATAACCTCCCCTATATCTCCTCTTATTACTCCATATAACCTCCCTATATCTCCTCCTATTACTCCATATAACCTCCCTATATCTCCTCCTATTACTCCATATAACCTCCCTATATCTCCTCCTATTACTCCATATAACCTCCCTATATCTCCTCCTATTACTCCATATAACCTCCCTATATCTCCTCCTATTACTCCATATAACCTCCCTATATCTCCTCCTATTATTCCTTATAACCTCCCTATATCTCCTCCTATTACTCCATATAACCTCCCCTATATCTCCTCCTATTACTCCATATAACCTCCCCTATACCTCCTCCTATTACTCCATATAACCTCCCCTATATCTCCTCCTATTACTCCATATAACCTCCCCTATATCTCCCCCTATTACTCCATATAACCTCCCTATATCTCCTCCTATTATTCCTTATAACCTCCCTATATCTCCTCCTATTACTCCATATAACCTCCCCTATATATCCTCCTATTACTCCATATAACCTCCCCTATACCTCCTCCTATTACTCCATATAACCTCCCCTATACCTCCTCCTATTACTCCATATAACCTCCCCTATATCTCCTCCTATTACTCCATATAACCTCCCCTATATCTCCCCCTATTACTCCATATAACCTCCCTATATCTCCTCCTATTACTCCATATAACCTCCCTATATCTCCTCCTATTACTCCATATAACCTCCCTATATCTCCTCCTATTACTCCATATAACCTTCCTATATCTCCTCCTATTACTCCATATAACCTCCCCTATGTCTCCTCCTATTACTCCATATAACCTCCCTATATCTCCTCCTATTACTCCATATAACCCCCTATATCTCCTCCTATTACTTCATATAACCTCCCTATATCTCCTCCTATTACTCCATATAACCTCCCTATATCTCCTCCTATTACTCCATATAACCTCCCTATATCTCCTCCTATTACTCCATATAACCTCCCTATATCTCCTCCTATTACTCCATACAACCTTCCTATATCTCCTCCTATTACTCCATATAACCTCCCCTATATCTCCTCTTATTACTCCATATAACCTCCCTATATCTCCTCCTATTACTCCATATAACCCCCTATATCTCCTCCTATTACTCCATATAATTCCCTATATCTCCTCCTATTACTCCATATAGCCTCCCTATATCTCCTCCTATTACTCCATATAACCTCCCTATATCTCCCCCTATTACTCCATATAACCTCCCCTATATCTCCTCCTATTAGTCCATATAACCTCCCTATATCTCCCCCTATTACTCCATATAACCTCCCCTATATCTCCTCCTATTAGTCCATATAACCCCACTATATCTCCTCCTATTACTCCATATATCCTCCCTATATATCCTCCTATTACTCCATATAACATTCCTATATCTCCTCCTATTACTCCATATAATCTCCCTATATCTCCTCCTATTACTCCATATAACCTCCCTATATCTCCTCCTATTACTCCATATAACCTCCCCTATATCTCCTCCTATTACTCCATATAATCTCCCTATATCTCCTCCTATTACTCCATATAACCTCCCTATATCTCCTCCTATTACTCCATATAACCTCCCTATATCTCCTCCTATTACTCCATATAACCTTCCTATATCTCCTCCTATTACTCCATATAACCTCCTATATCTCCTCCTATTACTCCATATAACCTCCCTATATCTCCTCCTATTACTCCATATAACCTCCCGTATACCTCCTCCTATTACTCCATATAACCTCCCTATATCTCCTCCTATTACTCCATATAACCCCCCTATATCTCCTCCTATTACTCCATATAACCCCCCTATGTATTCTATTACTCCATATAACCTTCCTATATCTCCTATTACTCCATATAACCTCCCTATATCTCCTCCTATTACTCCATATAACCTCCCGATATCTCCTCCTATTACTCCATATAACCTCCCTATATCTCCTCCTATTACTCCTTATAACCTCCTATATCTCCTCCTATTACTCCATATAACCTCCCTATATCTCCTCCTATTACTCCATATGACCTCCCCTATATCTCCTCCTATTACTCCATATAACCTCCCTATATCTCCTCCTATTACTCCATATAACCCCCCTATATCTCCTCCTATTACTCCATATAACCTTCCTATATCTCCTCCTATTACTCCATATAACCTCCCTATATCTCCTCCTATTACTCCATATAACCTCCCTATATCTCCTCCTATTACTCCATATGACCTCCCCTATATCTCCTCCTATTACTCCATATAACCTCCCTATATCTCCTCCTATTACTCCATATAACCTCCCTATATCTCCTCCTATTACTCCATATAACCTCCCTATATCTCCTCCTATTACTCCATATAACCTTCCTATATCTCCTCCTATTACTCCATATAATCTCCCTATATCTCCTCCTATTACTCCATATAACATTCCTATATCTCCTCCTATTACTCCATATAATCTCCCTATATCTCCTCCTATTACTCCATATAACCTTCCTATATCTCCTCCTATTACTCCATATAACCTCCCTATATCTCCTCCTATTACTCCATATAACCTCCCTATATCTCCTCCTATTACTCCATATAACCCCCTATATCTCCTCCTATTACTTCATATAACCTCCCTATATCTCCTCCTATTACTCCATATAACCTCCCTATATCTCCTCCTATTACTCCATATAACCTCCCTATATCTCCTCCTATTACTCCATATAACCTCCCTATATCTCCTCCTATTACTCCATATAACCTCCCTATATCTCCTCCTGTTACTCCATATAACCTCCCTATATCTCCTCCTAATACTCCATATAACCTCCTATATCTCCTCCTATTACTCCATATAACCTCCCCTATATCTCCTCCTATTACTCCATATAACCTCCCTATATCTCCTCCTATTACTCCATATAACCTCCCTATATCTCCTCCTATTACTCCATATAACCTCCTATATCTCCTCCTATTACTCCATATAACCTCCCCTATATCTCCTCCCATTACTCCATATAACATCCCCTATATCTCCTCCTATTACTCCATATAACCTCCTATATCTCCTCCTATTACTCCATATAACATCCCTATATCTCCTCCCATTACTCCATATAACATCCCCTATATCTCCTCCTATTACTCCATATAACCTCCTATATCTCCTCCTATTACTCCATATAACCTCCCCTATATCTCCTCCTATTACTCCATATAACCTCCCTATATCTCCTCCTATTACTCCATATAACCTCCCTATATCTCCTCCTATTACTCCATATAACCTCCCCTATATCTCCTCCTAATACTCCATATAACCTCCTATATCTCCTCCTATTACTCCATATAACCTCCCCTATATCTCCTCCTATTACTCCATATAACCTCCCTATATCTCCTCCTATTACTCCATATAACCTCCCTATATCTCCTCCTATTACTCCATATCACATCCCTATATCTCCTCCCATTACTCCATATAACCTCCCCTATATCTCCTCCTATTACTCCATATAACCCCCTATATCTCCTCCTATTACTCCATATAACCTCCCCTATATCTCCTCCTATTACTCCATATAACCTCCTATATCTCCTCCTATTACTCCATATAACCTCCCTATATCTCCTCCTATTACTCCATATAACCTCCCTATATCTCCTCCTATTACTCCATATAACCTCCCTATATCTCCTCCTATTACTCCATATAACCTCCCTATATCTCCTCCTGTTACTCCATATAACCTCCCTATATCTCCTCCTAATACTCCATATAACCTCCCTATATCTCCTCCTATTACTCCATATAACCTCCCCTATATCTCCTCCTATTACTCCATATAACCCCCCTATATCTCCTCCTATTACTCCATATAACCCCTATATCTCCTCCTATTACTCCATATAACCCCCTATATCTCCTCCTATTACTCCATATAGCCTCCCTATATCTCCTCCTATTACTCCATATAACCTCCCTATATCTCCCCCTATTACTCCATATAACCTCCCCTATATCTCCTCCTATTACTCCATATAACCTCCCTATATCTCCTCCTATTACTCCATATAACCTCCCCTATATCTCCTCCTATTAGTCCATATAACCCCACTATATCTCCTCCTATTACTCCATATAACCTCCCCTATATCTCCTCCTATTACTCCATATAACCTCCCTATATCTCCCCCTATTACTCCATCTAATCTCCCCTATATCTCCTCCTATTACTCCATATAACCTCCCTATATCTCCTCCTATTACTCCATATAACCTCCCTATATCTCCTCCTATTACCGTATATACTCGAGTATAAGCCGAGATTTTCAGCCCAAATTTTTGGGCTGAAAGTGCCCCTCTCGGCTTATACTCGAGTCACGGTAGCGGTGGGGTCGGCAGGTGAGGGGGAGAGGGCGCTGAGGCATACTTACCTAGTCCCAGCGATCCTCGCGCTGTCCCTGCCTTCCTCCCCGTCTTCTGTGCTGCAGCTTCTTCCCCTCTTCAGCGGTCACGTGGGACCGCTCATTACAGAAATGAATAGGTGGCTCCACCTCCCATAGGGGTGGAGCCGCCTATTCATTTCTCTAATCAGCGGTGCCGGTGACCGCTGACAGGAAGAGGCTGCAGCACAGAAGACGGGGAGGAAGGCAGGGACAGCGCGAGGATCGCTGGGACTAGGTGAGTATGTTATATTTACCTGTCCACGTTCCAGCCGCCGGGCGCCGCTCCATCTTCCCGGCGCCTCCATCTTCCCGGCGTCTGCGCTCTGACTGTTCAGGCAGAGGGCGCGATGACGCATATAGTGTGCGCGGCGCCCTCTGCCTGATCAGTCAGAGCAGAGACGCCGGGAAGATGGAGGCGCCGGGACCGGACGCTGGGAGCTGCAATCAAGAAAGGTGAGTATGTGTTTTTTTTTTTTTTTTATTGCAGCAGCAGCAGCGGCCATGGCACAGATATATGTGCAGCATCTATGGGGCAGTATGAACGGCACACAGCACTATATGGGGCATCTGTGCAGCATCTATGGGGCAGTATGAACGGTGCAGAGCACTATATGGGGCATCTGTGCAGCATCTATGGGGCAGTATGAACGGCACACAGCACTATATGGGGCATCTGTGCAGCATCTATGGGGCAATATGAACGGTGCAGAGCACTATATGGCACAGCTATGGGGAAATAATGATCTATTTTTATTTTTTAAATTCACCGGTAAATGCTGCATTTCCACCCTAGGCTTATACTCGAGTCAATAAGTTTTCCCAGATTTTTGTGGCAAAATTAGGGGGGTCGGCTTATACTCGGGTCGGCTTATACTCGAGTATATACGGTACTCCATATAACCTCCATATATCTCCTCCTATTACTCCATATAACTTCCCTATATCTCCTCCTATTAGTCCATATAACCTCCCCTATATCTCCTCCTATTACTCCATATAACCTCCCTATATCTCCTCCTATTACTCCATATAACCTCCCTATATCTCCTCCTATTACTCCATATAACCTCCCCTATATCTCCCCCTATTACTCCATATAACCTCCCTATATCTCCTCCTATTACTCCATATAACCTCCCTATATCGCCTCCTATTACTCCATATAACCTCCCCTATATCTCCTCCTATTACTCCATATAACTTCCCTATATCTCCCCCTATTACTCCATATAACCTCCCCTATATCTCCTCCTATTAGTCCATATAACCTCCCCTATATCTCCTTCTATTACTCCATATAACCTCCCTATATCTCCTCCTATTACTCCATATAACTCCCCTATATCTCCTCCTATTACTCCATATAACCTCCCTATATCTCATCCTATTACTTCATATAACCTCCCCTATATCTCCTCCTATTACTTCACATAACCTCCCCTATACCTCCTCCTATTACTCCATATAACCTCCCTATATCTCCTCCTATTACTCCATATAACCTCCCTATATCTCCCCCTATTACTCCATATAACCTCCCCTATATCTCCTCCTATTAGTCCATATAACCTCCCTATATCTCCTCCTATTACTCCATATATCCTCCCTATATCTCCCCCTATTACTCCATATAACCTCCCTATATCTCCTCCTATTACTCCATATAACCCCCTATATCTCCTCCTATTACTTCATATAACCTCCCTATATCTCCTCCTATTACTCCATATAACCTCCCTATATCTCCTCCTATTACTCCATATAACCTTCCTATATCTCCTCCTATTACTCCATATAACCTCCTATATCTCCTCCTATTACTCCATATAGCCTCCCTATATCTCCTCCTATTACTCCATATAACCTCCCTATATCTCCCCCTATTACTCCATATAACCTCCCCTATATCTCCTCCTATTAGTCCATATAACCTCCCCTATATCTCCTCCTATTAGTCCATATAACCTCCCCTATATCTCCTCCTATTACTCCATATAACCTCCCCTATATCTCCTCCTATTACTCCATATAACCTCCCTATATCTCCCCCTATTACTCCATATAACCTCCCCTATATCTCCTCCTATTACTCCATATAACCTCCCTATATCTCCCCCTATTACTCCATATAACCTCCCCTATATCTCCTCCTATTAGTCCATATAACCTCCCCTATATCTCCTCCTATTACTCCATATAACCTCCCTATATCTCCTCCTATTACTCCATATAACCTCCCTATATCTCCCCCTATTACTCCATATAACCTCCCCTATATCTCCTCCTATTACTCCATATAATCTCCCTATATCTCCCCCTATTAGTCCATATAACCTCCCCTATATCTCCTCCTATTACTCCATATAACCTCCCTATATCTCCTCCTATTACTTCACATATCCTCCCCTATATCTCCTCCTATTACTCCATATAACCTCCCTATATCTCCTCCTATTACTCCATATAACCTCCCTATATCTCCTCCTATTACTCCATATAACCTCCCTATATCTCCCCCTATTACTCCATATAACCTCCCCTATATCTCCTCCTATTAGTCCATATAACCTCCCTATATCTCCTCCTATTACTCCATATAACCTCCCTATATCTCCTCCTATTACTCCATATAACCTCCCTATATCTCCTCCTATTACTCCATATAACCTCCCTATATCTCCTCCTATTACTCCATATAACCTCCCCTATATCTCCTCCTATTACTCCATATAACCTCCCTATATCTCCTATTACTCCATATAACCTCCCTATATCTCCTCCTATTACTCCATATAACCTCCCTATATCTCCCCCTATTACTCCATATAACCTCCCTATATCTCCCCCTATTACTCCATATAACCTCCCTATATCTCCTCCTATTACTCTATATAACCTCCCTATATCTCCTCCTATTACTCCATATAACCTTCCTATATCTCCTCCTATTACTCCATATAACCTCCCCTATATCTCCTCCTATTACTCCATATAACCTCCCTATATCTCCTCCTATTACTCTATATAACCCCCTATATCTCCTCCTATTACTCCATATAACCTTCCTATATCTCCTCCTATTACTCCATATAACCTCCCTATATCTCCTCCTAATACTCCATATAACCTCTCTATATCTCCTCCTATTACTCCATATAACCTCCCTATACCTCCTCCTATTACTCCATATAACCTTCCTATATCTCCTCCTATTACTCCATATAACCTCCCTATATCTCCTCCTATTACTCCATATAACCTCTCTATATCTCCTCCTATTACTCCATATAACCTCCCCTATATCTCCTCCTATTACTCCATATAACCTCCCCTATATCTCCTCCTATTACTCCATATAACCTCCCCTATATCTCCTCCTATTACTCCATATAACCTCCCTATATCTCCTATTACTCCATATAACCTCCCCTATATCTCCTCCTATTACTCCATATAACCTCCCCTATATCTCCTCCTATTACTCCATATAACCTCCCTTTATCTCCTACTATTAATCCTTATATCTTCCCCTATATCTTCTATTACTTCTCGTATATTCTCCTATTACTCTACATAACCACACTTTTGCCATCCGTTTTTGGTTATAGGATCACATCCCACGCAAAGCTGGGATATTTGTCTCCCACGACTTCCGTAAGTTTCTTGGTGTCTTAACAAATAGAGATTAATGAAAGTGTCATACACTTGCAAGGCTCCATGTTGTATAAACATTAATAGTTCATTATTAATAATAAACAAGTACGATATGTTCAACTTACAAAGTACACAGAGTTTACGCAGTCAAGCCAACGGATACAAGGTCACTAGTTGTAACCCTTCATATGCTGATTGCTTATTAAAAGGGTTGTCTAATTTAGAAAAACTTATACTTATCAAATACCCTAAAAGGGAAAGGATTCCATCATTTAGGACCTTCATCAATTTCCTGAAGCTGAGATCGTATTTATTTCTGGAGGACGCAGAACACATACACAATCAATTGACTTTAACTTGCTAGTAGTTTGGCGCAAGTAGATTTGTGGACCCACTGTGCCACAGGACCCGGCCTGCCTAGGAAGGGGCATAGGTAAGCGGCTTCCAGGTGTTCACTGCAGCTCTTGATGGTGAAGACAGACTGGGGTGCAGGTAGCTGCCAGGTACTACCTCTAGGCAGACCCCAGTATTGCAGCTGCAGGACCCGAGGATAACATTCAGGACACTGGCCACATCGGGACCAGGAATTTGGGCTCAGGACTCTGGCCGCTACGGGACCAGGGTTTCGGGGTCAGGACCCTGGACCCATCGGGACTAGGGGACCTCACAACTGCACTGGTAGAACACCAACTACATAATGACTTGTTGATTTGCGACTCTCTAAGGAATAGGGAATCTTTTATACAGAAAGACTCCCAGTAATTGGAGACATCTTGCAGGTGTACTAATGATACTAAATGCCTCTCACAATTTTTTCAATTCTGACCAGTGTCACTTTATGAGGTAATAACTCTGGAACGTTTCAACAGATCCCACCAATTCTGAGAATGTTTTCTCATGACATAGCATACTTCATGATATTGGTAAAACAATTTTGATACGGCTTGCGTTTATTTGTGAAAAGATCGAAAAATTTGATGAAAATTTTTCAATTTTCAAACTTTTCATTTTTATGTCCTTAAACCAGAGAGTTATGTCACACAAAATACTTAATAAATAACAAGTCACAGATGTCTACTTTACATCAGAACAGTTTTTGAAACATAATTTTTCTTTTGGTATGAAGTTAGAAGTGTTAAAATTTGACCCGTGAATTTCTCATTTTTCCAACAAAATTTGCAAAACCATTTTAGGGACCACATCACATTTGAAGGGACTTTGAGGGGCCAATATGACAGAAAATACCCAAAAGTGACACCGTTCTAAAATCTGCACCCCTGAAGGTGCTCAAAACCACATTCAATAAGTTTATTAACCCTTCAGGTGCTTCGCAAGATATAATACATTATTTTTCACAAAAATTTTTAGAAACATTTTTTATTTTTAAAATGGTAGCAGGAAAAATGGAATCCAAAATTTGTTGTGCAATTTCACCTGAGTACGTCAATACCACATGTGTGGGGGAAAACCACAAGGCAAAGAATGAGCACTGTTTGACTTTTTCAATGCAAAATTGGCTTCAATTGAGAGACGACGCCATGTCACGTTTAGAGAGCCCCTGATGTTCCAAGACAGTGGAAACCCCCAAATTGACAATTGACACAATTTTGGAAACTAGACACCTCAAGAAATGTATCTAGATGTGAGGTAAGCACCTTGAACTCTCACGTGCTTCACAGAAGTTTATAACTTAGAGCCGTGAAAATAAAAAAAACACATTTTTCCCCAAAAATGATCTTTTAAACCCAAATATTTTTGTTTTCACAATGGTAACAAGAGAAAATGGACCCCAAAAAGAATTGCACAATTTTTCCCGAGGACCCTGATACACCATATATGGAGGAAAACCACTGTTTGGGCGTATGGCAGGGCTTGGAAGGAAAGAAATAATGGTTTGGAGTGCAGACTCTGACGGAATGGTCTGCACGAGTGCAAGCACCATGTCATATTTGGAAAGCCCCTGATATTCCTAAACATTGGAAACCCCCCACATGTGACCCTATTTTGGAAACTAGAGCCCCCAAAGAAATGTATCTAGATTTGTGGTGAAAAAATATTTAGCCTCAGTGGTTGATACCTTTTAATGGCTAACTGAAAAAATGACAATAAATTACAAGCTTTCGAAACTACTCAGGTCTCTTCATCAGGCATAGACTAATACAAATTCTGAAGAATCACATATTTATGCACAACGGACACAGAAATAATGTAATAGATAAGACAGGTGACTTGAAGCAGAACTACCATTATGGGAGAGTGATAAACAGTTATGTCCATAAATATTGGAACAGTTCATAGATAAAGAGTGTGAATGTTTTATTGTTCTCTGATTGAGGTCTGGTTCTGTGTTGTGATGCCCCCACAAGGTCTGAGGAGCAAATTCCTTAATTGATGTAAAAGGACATAAATCCATGTGACACATTCATTCCTGCACTAAGAGTGTCAAAGCTTGTCATACTCCCAGACTCTTCTGCCTCTCTGAGATTTGAAATTACCCTATAATACAAGTAATCTCATGTCCATGGTGCTTTGATCTGGGATGCAAAAATGTTTTGCTACAGGTAGATCCATTCATTTTTCTCTTATTGTGTGGCGGTGAGAGTTCATCCTTGTTCTCAGTTTTTGCCCTGTCTCCCCTACATACAGACCCCCAGATGGAAATTTGGCATTAGGTACACCACATTAGAAGTGACGCAGCTGAAAGTACCTGGGATCTTGTAGTCCGGATGTGAGTTGGGGATCTTTATCTTGTCCGAGGTCATTATAAATGGACAGGTTTTACATTTTTTCTGGTTGCAGGGAAAGGTTCCTGCAGCTGTTGGAGAGGATAGGACTAACACGGCACAAAGATATATATCTTTCCTGTATCAAAATAGATGTGTGGTGAGCACCTTGAACCCCCAGGTGCTTCATAAAAATTTACATATTAATAAAAAAAAATCATCTTTGTTGCCACAAAAACGTTTTTTTGGCCCATTGTTATTATTATTCCCATAGTCACAAGGGTTTCAGGTGAAAATGGACCCCAAAAATTGTTGTATAATTTTCGCTGAGTACACTGATACTCCATGTGTGGTGGAAAACTGTTTGGGTGTGTGGCAGGGCTCAGAAGGGAAGAAGTGACTTTTTGGAGCACAGACTTTGAAGCAATGGTCTGCAGGTGTCATGTCGCGTTTGCCCCCGATGTGCCTAAATAGGGGAAATTCCCCACAAGTGACCCATTTTGGAAACTGCACCCCTCAAGGAATTTCTCTAGAAGCATAGTTATATTAATCATTATTATTTATTATTATAGTGCAATTTATTCCATTGCGCTTTCCAGAATAGTGATAATAATCCTTTTGGTTTTACTAGTGTTTGAATTTATAATGTGGTGGTATGTGTAAGTTGAAAAAGAATTTTATAAATCAATTTCAGTGAGGCCGGTTATATCAAATTGGATTCCTGAGCTGCCAATGAAATCAGGAACAACAGGCGGATAATTTTTTGGGGTGGAGTCCATATGGGATCAACTGTTGAAGGGGTTCCTGGGTCCTAGTGCTCCTTGCTGGGGGTTTCTCCTCTCTAGACGAGGAGGAGCAAGAGAAATAGAGGAATTTGGGATCTTATATTATTGCCGATCAGAGCCTGTGTTTGGCGCTCTGTCCCGCAGATGACAGCGTGGCAAACAACAGATTTTTGGGCCCTCCATTCGTTTGAATGGGGTCTGGGTTTGGGTTCGAATATTGCTCTGATACCAAAACTAAACTGTTTTAAATTATTGGCCCGCCAGACCCGAACATCAATGGGTTTGCCCACCACAGCTGAAGAAGAAGAAACAATTTGGTGAAAATAGTGTGTGGTGTCTTAAACAAAGGACTAGTCTTTACCCACCAACCAAAAAGATTACACAATATTTACTTTAATCAATAGTCATGCTTAGCCTACAAGTCCAAGTTGAAGAGAAATTATATTGATGGGAAATACAATATGGTATGGTAAACTACACTAGTCTGGTCAGTTTTCATTAAAATGACAAATTTATAAAGAGGTTGGATCGCTACTAATCATTGTATTACCATCCAGTCTGTCAATTCATGATAATCCTCTTCAGTATCTACTGATAAAAATATAACAGAAAAAGCCCATGACTTCAGGAAGTTCACACATTCTACTGGTAACATCTCTATGTGAAGCAGTCACATTCCTGAAAACCAGTCAGCAGTATGTTTTCACTCACAAGCCTCAGAACGTTGGAGCAGAACCATGAAGAGAACCAAGAGTAAAACTTAGAAGACAATTCAAGGCTATGAGAAGAGCATATGTGGCCAAAACAGGACGTCAGACAGAAAAAATGAAAAAAATATAATTATGCAGTCTATGTGGGCCTTAAAGGGAACCTGTCACCCCCAAAATCGAAGATGAGCTAACCCACTAGCATCAGGGGCTTATCTACAGCATTCTGGAATACTGTAGATAAGCCCCCGATGTATCCTGAAAGATGAGAAAAAGAGGTTAGATTATACTCACCCAGGGGCAGTCCCGCTGCTGTCCGGGTCCGGTGGGCATCGCGGTCCGGTCCAGGGCCTCCCATCTTCTTACGATGATGTCCTCTTCTTGCATTCACGCTGCGGCTCTGGCGCAGGCGTACTTTGTCTGCCCTGTTGAGGGCAGAGCAAAGTAATGCAGTGCGCAGCTGTCGGGCCTCTCTGACCAAAGTATGCCTGCGCCGAAGCCGCAGCGTGAATGCAAGAAGAGAACGTCATTGTAAGAAAATGGGAGGCCCCGGACCGCGACACCCATCGGACTGCCCCTGAGTGAGTATAATCTAACCTCTTTTTCTCAGGAAGGTCTGCAAGGGATTCCAATAGTTCCTCCCACTGCCCCGATCGATAGATTTTTTCTACCACTATCAGCCAACTGCAACTTGAACATGACCTTGGTTAACAAACTTCCCTTTCTGACTGCCTATCAGGAAGCAGTTCTTTTTCACCGAGGTTTGCCCTTCCTACTATGGGCTAATCACAAACTTTAACTATATTTGCCCCTATGTCTGTAGCTGACAGATCTATTTTTACAACCATTAAAGGGCTTTTTCCCACAAACAAAAGTTAATTTTAATCAATAGATCTTAATAATAACTTTCACTATTGGATGTGTTTAAATAAAATGTTCCTGTGCTGAGATAATCTTATAAATGTACCCCTGCTGTGTACTGTGTAATGGCCGTGTCTGACCGTGCAGGAACATGGTCTGATCATACCACAACTAAGATTATCTCAGCAAAGGAACATTTTATTTAATTACATCCAGTTGTGGAGTGGAGCTTATTATTATTCCAAGATCTATTGATTAAAATGTACTTTTTCAGGGGTCGGAATGTGACAGTCCACGACCATTATCAGGTTATATGTTTTTGCAAGATGTCTAGATTTTACAACTAACTTTTGGTGGAAATAGGATTCATGCAAATGTCCAGAATGTGATACTAGTAATTAGGGACACTGACTCATTAGGAGTGATTTGTAATATGGTTTTGTCATTAATTGAAACCCACTCTGGTAAGGCTGGTAACGTTTATGTAGAATGCAAGGTTTTCTCTGGTTAAAAAGAGCTTACTTGCTGTCAACAATAATTTGGGGTCATTCACTTTGTATCTACTAAGTTAAAGGAGTATTCCCATCTCCGAGATCGTATACCAATGTGTAGAAGGTGTAATAATAATATTAGCAAATACCAACAATTAGAAATGTAGTATAGTTTTTCTGATTTGCTATGTCGCATATTCCATGTGAAAGACATTGCAGTAGCTTAGGTATCCATTACGACCACTCATATTATGACAGTTAGCTATAAGTGATCGTAACCATGGATCCCTAAACTACTGTAATACCCTGCACATGGGGTAAGCACCAAGGCAAATCTTAATCTTGCTAATATTATTATTATTATTACATCTACTACATATTTGGATAGGATGTTGGAGGTGGGAATACCCTTTCAATACTTGTGAAGCACATGGTGAAAATCACAATCATAATCACCTCCACCATCATTTTGCCTAATTTTTTACTGCCAAAAACATCCACAGGAAAGCTTATATTTGAAACACACATTTTGTTTGTATAGTACACATTGTGCACATTCTGAATAATATAAATTCACCTACAGTGAATAGGAGTTAACGGTCAGACAATGCAGTCTTCAGGAAGAGACATCGTAAATCCCCTCCCTAAAGATCGTGGTAGAAGGGCTGCACACAAAACAATACTTGAGTGTATATTGTTACTATCATGAAATTACTCCGTTTACCTACCCAAGCCTACACAACAAAGCTAATATTGGGCTGCAGAAAACAGAAAGTGTCAGACTGTTGAGTGTTCTGTACAGGCGAGAGTTGAAGCTAAAACATTTTAAGATTCAAGCTGAAAATTATGTTTATAATGAAAAGCTGATTGAATTAATTTGTCAATTTTTAATTTCTTTTAAATATGCGAGCATAGTCTGTTCAGAATAAACCACAGATATTACCATTGACAAAGAACACACCACCTGACAATCCATCTGTTAATACAGTAACTAGACACATTACACTTTTATAGTTAATATAATCACACATATCCAAGAAGAATTTTAGAAGAACCACAATCCAAGGTTGTAAAAATAGATATCCTGGAATTAATATTTCATGGAGGGAAAAAAATAAATAAATATATACATATATGTATATATATGTATATATATATATATATATGTATGTGTATATGTGTAAGCAGACATCATCAAGTCAGGAGAGTGGACAGGTCCTCCTTTGAAAAACATACTTTAAAAAAGGAGAAGAAGGCAACAGCTGCTAAATGTGTCACTGACATTACAGCAGCCATTACATCCTCAACGTCTCGTCTTTATTGGGTATAAATAGAAATATACGTAGCTGGGTTCATTAAGAAAAAAATCATGGATTTGATCTTAATCCCGTAATTTCAGATTTTATTTGCAATATCCTGTTTGTACTGGCCAAGTGCGGAAGTAGAAGGCACAGAACAGCGTGGGGTGAACTTAATTAAATTTCCGATAGCGCTTGTTGGATTTGGCAAATTGTATTTAGGATTTTTTTTATGTTAATCTCAAATCACTTTTTATAGGATTGCAGTTGACACGACTTATTAGATACTTGATATTTCACTCAAAGTGTTTTAAAGACATTCCATGTTGGCGGTATAAAGGCCAATAATCATAAAAGATCAGGGCCATGGTGTCAGCAGCCACGGCTGTATTTACAGTGGGCACTGCCTATTCATGTGTTTGAAGAGTAGCTTATATCATGTGGAAGAAGTGCCAGAGCAAAACTAACATCGGCCCCTTGCCCTTGGTTAGTTTTTCCATCCCGACAGAAGGGATTGATGTTTATTTTCCTTTGCATGACTCTTAGGCCAATTCTAAACCCCACAATGCAGATCCTCTGTAGACATTGTAGACAGACGTTCTGCACAGGTTTTCTCAAAGGAAATTAATATGCCAGAGCTATGCCCAATCTCCAAATTCTCCATTGCAGCCGCATGGTCTCGCTCTAAGGTGTGTACACCCTTGCATCTATACCTACATCTAAACCATATAATTATACGTTCTGAATTCTGGAACAGCAGATGGTGCCATGTTAATTATTTTTTATGATCATATATGTAGCATTTCTTCTAGACTGTATCGTATGACCTCTCAGTGATTTGTTTGTTCTTTTTCTTTCTGGAATTCTCCGTGCTGTAATGATAAAATAATTATTTTGCTGAAAGCTGGAATTAGCAACAGTAGACCTGAACTTTGTCTCATAACAAACACATAAGCAGCTGCAGCTCTCACAGCTTTGCTGTACTGCTGAAGCAATGAGGACACCTGCAGATGTGTCAGTTATAACCACACATAGCTCTGCAGTAAGATCAGGAGAGCACAGCGCAGACATTATACGTCACACTGGGAATGCCACCTTTATTTATAATAATATCTGGGGGTACATTATCATGCTGATCAGTGTCCGGCCCATAGTTCTGGAACTTCTCATTTACATATTAGGAAAAACATGTATTACTCTGGAATAAGACATTGGATTGCAGATATCAAAGTATTATTTTATTCTGCTTCCTATGACCTACATGCCCATATCGATGGCTTAGGAGGGTTGATCCTACTTACAGATTCCCGTTAACCCCTTCATGACCTTTGATATACCCATAGGGGCTCCCGACCTTTGACATATGGGTGCATCATGACAATCATATGGGCACAGGAGCTGTGTAATTACCGCAGGGAGCTCTGCTTAAGTTAAAGCCGAGACCTGGCTGTCATTGCCAGGAGCAAGGAGCAGGGCCCTCACTGCCCTGAGCCATTTAATCCCCTAAATGTTGCGAATGATATTGATCGCAACATTTAAAAGGAGCCACAGCGATGTCATCGTTCAGTGATCAAAGTAAAAAAGTTAAAGTCCCATAGTGGCACTAAGTAAAAACATTTTTTTAACAAATTGTAAAAATATATTTATATTTTTTTAAATAATCACAAAATAAAGAACAATGAAAACAATGAAAAAATTAAAAATTATTATACCAATAAATACTGTAGCGTGGCTAAAGGGTATCTAATCGATGGGAGATATGTGTCTTATAGATGGCTTGCTGCTGTGATGTAACCATAGCTACCTATATGTGTTTCAGGACCTGTGGTGATGTCACAACCACATGTCTGGTCATGTGATGGGTTCTGGGTGTGGTTAGACATATAAAAGAAAGCCTAATGCTTAACACAAGTAGATATGTGAGGAGGTGAAACCCTCCTGAGTGTGTTACGGCTTCAGGACTGAGCCGGATGAACTGGACACTTGTTTTCTTTGCCTGAACCAAAGGCTATTTGCTTTCTGTTGTGTTGTCATATGGTTTATGGAGCAATAAACCCAGTGAACTTTAAAGGAACACGTCTCCTGAGTGTCAGCCGTCGCAGCTGAGTGAGTGGAACCCCTACAATACACATACAAAAATGAACCAGGAAACATGGCAAAAAACTATGCTTTTTCATCATAGTGCCGAACAAAAAGTGGAATAAAATACGATAAAAAAGTCGAATGGAAATAAAAAGTGTATAGCTGAAAATGCAATCATGTCCCACAAAAAACAAGCTGCCAAACAGCTCCATAAACAGAAAAATAAAAAGGTTATAGTTCTCAGAACATAGCAATGCAAAAACAATTATTTTTTCTATAAAATAGTTTTTATTGTGTAATAGGGGCAAAATGTAAAACAATGATATAAATGTGGCATCGCTGTAATCATACTGACCAGAAGAGTAAGGGTATGTGCACACGATGCAGATTTAGTGCAGAACTGCAGCAGATTTTTCTGCAGCAGAAACGCTGCAGAACTGCACTGTGATTTACAGTACAATGTAAATCAATGTGAAAAAAAAAGCTGTGCACATGGTGCAGAAAAATCTGCGCAGAAACGCTGCAGATTTCAAAGAAGTGCATGTCACTTCTTTTGTGCAGTTCTGCAGCGTTTCTGCACCCCTCCATAATAGAAATCCATTGGTAAAATCTGCACAAAAAACGCATAAAAAACGCACAAAAAACGCACCTGTGGATTCTGCCAGGAGATGCAGATTTAGTGCAGATTTTATGCAGAAAATTCTGCACCAAATCTGCATCGTGTGCACACAGCCTAAAGCTGCCTTATCAATTTTACCACAAGCAGAAAGGCATAAAAAAACAAAACAAAAAAAATTCCTGAAATGCTGTTTTTGTTCATTCTGCCTCCCAAAAATTGGAATAGAAAGCGATCAAAAAATGTCATGTGCCCGTAAATGGTACCAATAAAAACATCAACTCGTCTCTCCCGCAAAAAAACAAGCCCTCACATGATTCTGTCGGCAGGAAGTATAGAAAAATTATAGCTTTCAAAATATGTTGTTGCAAAAAGCAATAAAAAGTTTTTTTTTAGTGTGTCACAGCAGCCAAGCATAAAAATCCAATATAAATCTGGTATCGCTGTAATTGCACCATCCGAAGAATAAAGTTGTCTAATCACTTATACTACACAAGGAACGGTGTAAAAAATAAATAAAACCAATTCTTGACCTGTTGATTTATTTATTCTGCCTCCCAAAGATCACAGTAAGGCTAGACTCATATTTATCCTGCGCACTACACTGAGCGCTATGGTAGATCAGCTGTACACGGAAGTAGACACGGGAACATTGTTTCTTTAAGATTTTCACTAGTTTATTATACTGTACAGACCAAAAGTTTGGACACACCTTCTCATTTAAAGATTTTTCTCTATTTTCATGACTATGAAAATTGTAAATTCACACTGAAGGCATCAAAACTATGAATTAACACATGTGGAATTATATACTTAACAAAAAAGTGTGACACAACTGAAATTATGTCTTACATTCTAGGTTCTTCAAAGTAGCCACCTTTTGCTTTGATGACTGTTTTGCACACTCTTGGCATTCTCTTGATGAGCTTCAAGAGATAGTCACCGGAAATGGTTTTCACTTCACAGGTGTGCCTTGTCAGGTTTAATAAATCGGATTTCATGCCTTGTAAATGGGGTTGGGACCATCAGTTGTGTTGTGCAGAAGTGTGGTGGATACACATCTGATAGTCCTACTGAATAGACTGTTAGAATTTGTATTATGGCAGGAAAAAAGCAGCTAAGT
Organism: Ranitomeya imitator; assembly: GCF_032444005.1. Taxonomy (NCBI): domain Eukaryota; kingdom Metazoa; phylum Chordata; class Amphibia; order Anura; family Dendrobatidae; genus Ranitomeya; species Ranitomeya imitator. The sequence goes on from NC_091283.1 coordinate 490,106,938, forward strand.
AAAGAAAAACGAATGGCCATCATTACTTTAAGAAATGAAGGTCAGTCAGTCCGAAAAAGTGGGAAAACTTTGAAAGTGTCCCCAAGTGCAGTTGCAAAAACCATCAAGCGTTACAAAGAAACTGGCTCACATGAGGACCGCCCCAGGAAAGGAAGACCAAGAGTTACCTCTGCTTCTGAGGATAAGTTTATCCGAGTCACCAGCCTCAGAAATCGCAGGTCAACAGCAGCTCAGATTAGAGACCAGGTCAATGCCACACAGAGTTCTAGCAGCAGACACATCTCTACAACAACTGTTAAGAGGAGACTTTGTGCAGCAGGCCTTCATGGTAAAATAGCTGCTAGGAAACCACTGCTAAGGACAGGCAACAAGCAGAAGAGACTTGTTTGGGCTAAAGAATACAAGGAATGGACATTAGACCAGTGGAAATCTGTGCTTTGGTCTGATGAGTCCAAATTTGAGATCTTTGGTTCCAACCACCGTGTATTTGTGCGACGCAGAAAAGGTGAACGGATGGACTCTACATGCCTGGTTCCCACCGTGAAGCATGGAGGAGGAGGTGTGATGGTTTGGGGGTGCTTTGCTGGTGACACCAGCAAAATTGAAGGCATACTGAACCAGCATGGCTACCACAGCATCTTGCAGTGGCATGCTATTCCATCCGGTTTGTGTTTAGTTGGACCATCATTTGTTTTTCAACATGATAATGACCCTAAACACACCTTCAAGCTGTGTAAGGGCTATTTGACCAAGAAGGAGAGTGATGGGGTGCTACGCCAGATGACCTGGCCTCCAGAGTCACCAGACCTGAACCCAATCGAGATGGTTTGGGGTGAGCTGGACCGCAGAGTGAAGGCAAAAGGGCCAACAAGTGAAGCTCATCAAGAGAATGCCAAGAGTGTGCAAAGCAGTCATCAAAGCAAAAGGTGGTTACTTTGAAGAACCTAGAATATAAGACATAATTTCAGTTGTTTTACACTTTTTTGTTAAGTATATAACAAGTGTTAATTCTTAATTTTGATGCCTTCAGTGTGAGTTTACAATTTTCATAGTCATGAAAATATAAAAAAATCTTTAAATGAGAAGGTGTGTCCAAACTTTTGGTCTGTACTGTATACGCAACATAATCCATTGTGAAGTCAAAAACATGGCTCTTTGGGCAGAAACAGGAAAACAAAACAAAGTGGAAACACCAACCACAGTCCTTGTGGTAGCAAAACACACAATTCAGATTAGCACAGGCACGAATACTTCTCTGGAGTTAGCCTGAACTCTCAATGCCTCAGGAGGCCGGCTACTTAAACCCCAGACCCCACCCTATTGGAGTGGAAATAAGGTGGACAACCTCCCAACCGCTCTATGGTTACCCACAAAAGCACTGCCCTTAAAATGGCCAATTAACCCCTCTCTACACGTAGTTTGCTGGAGCAAACTTCAGGCTTTCAAATCAGTGAAGCTAAAAGCCTCAGTGAAACGTACAGTATCTTCCTTACCGCACATTGCCAGTGACTTTAACTTTGTGAAATACGTGATTCTGATGGAACCCCCTGTGGAAGATTCTCTATAAGGAGTCCGATGGAGGCACTGTGAATGCTGTCTGGCCTATGATCCTTGTCTGTTTTTTTAAATGTGTACAAAAAGAGACATCGGCCACAGTTTTGAAAAGAAGGACACATCTGATCATAAGCCAGACGAACTCTAGAGTAACTTTTCTGGCTCATTATAGTGAATGGATCTCTCTGGGGTTTCATCGGAATCATGTCATTCAAAGATTAAGATGGAAACTCTGATGTAAGTGCTCAGTGTAGAGCACAGGATAAATGTGATCCAAAACGTTATGGAAAATGTTCCCAATAAAAGCTTCAACGCAATCCCCCCAAAAAAACATCAAATCCCCACTCAGGTCTGTCATCTGTGAATGGAAATATAGGGGGCTTCCACATTAGTGGTAGCACAAAGGCTCTGGAAAAGGAGCAAGGCGCGTAATGGCTCCTTGCTCCCCAAAAGAAATCCAGTGAATTCTGCACTCCCAGATTCAATTGAGAGTCCACCTAATTTAAGTGATTAATGTCTCTAGAACCATGAGCTAGGTACAATGTACAGGCACTACAACGTACTGGTCATTACAACGTACTGGGCACTACAATGGCAGATTTGCAATTCTCACTCAGCAACATTAACTGCTGCTTGTTTTTGGAAAACACCCATGGAGACAAAATAAAATTTCCAAAAGGAGGGGGGGAGTCTTCTCCTCTTTCTGCAATTTCTTCTCCAAGAATCAAATAGCACTCCTTCCCTCCCAAATTTTGCCGAATGTTTTATGGTTTCATGTATGTCTTGCATTTGTGGCATAATTCCTTGCATTATACATACTCATATAGTGGAAGCTGAACTTTCAAGGAAAGCAGCAAAAAAGCCAACAAAACCTGCTTTTTGTCTGCATTTTTTTTTACTGTCGTGAGATCAGGTTTTGGCTGCAGAAAAAAACAGCAAAAAAGCGACATATGAACATACCCTAAAAGAGAGACATGAAATAAAAAAGGAAACATGAGCACACGGTGATGATGACCACAAAAACGGAAAATGGTGCCCCCTAAGGGGAGCTTGAATGATCTGAATTTGCACCATGAATTTGGAGCATGGTGATGAAATGCCTTATTTGCCAGTAATGTAATGATATGTAGGATCATGAATATGCAATTGTATATGCAAGTACTCTACAAACAATAGTGACATACACAAGGATAATTATGGTTCATTTGCATAAATGATGATCACTGCAGGATTCCTATAATATTTTTCTTATTATACTTTTAACTGCACAGACCTGGGGTTTCACAATTATCCTCAGGGATATTTAAATGGAGTTTCCAGGACTTGAAAACCATGGACATTTCCTTCCAAAACAGCACCTCAGCTGCCCACAGGTCAATTGTAGTATTGCAGCTCAGTCTCATGCAATTCCCTGAAGCTTTCTAATACTCAACTCAACCCTTGGACAGTGCTGTTTCTGGAAGGTAGAAGTCAAGATTTTCTAATCCTGTTCAATTCCTTTAGCATAACTATTTGCACTACTATTAACCCCTTAGTGACCGAGCCAAATTTTTGAAATCTGACCAGTGTCACTTTATGTGGTAATAACTCTGCAACGCTTCAACAAATCCCAGTGATTTTGAGATTGTTTTTTCGTGACACATTATACTTTATGATAATGGTAAATTTAGTTCAACATTTTTTGTGTTTATTTACAAAAAATATTAAAAATTTGAGGAAAATGTTAAAAAATTTGCAATTTTCTAAATTTGAATGATTATCCCTTTAATCCAGATAGTCATACAACAGCAAACCATTAATAAATAACATTTCCCACATGTCGGCTTTACATCAGCACCATTTGTAAAATGTTATTTTATTTTGTTAGCATTTTAGGAGGTTTAAAAATGTAGCAGCAATTTTTCATTTTTTCAAAGAAATTTACCACATTTATTTTTTTTAGGGACTTATCCATGTTTGAAGTAACTTTAGGGGTCCCATATATTGGGAAACCCCCAAACGTGATACCATTTTAAAAACAGCACCCCTAAACATATTGAAAACTGCTGTCAGGTAGTTTATTAACCCTTCAGGTGCTTTACAGGAATTAATGCAAAGTGGCATGACAGAAATGAAAATGTGTATTTTTACCACCTAAATGTTGCTAACTTCTAAACAGATTACTACAGCCGTCAGACTCTAAGGCCGCTATTTGGTCATGAATTGCCATCGCAAACATCAGGACAACAAAATCATGATATGAGGGCACCAATTGGGATAAAGAAGAAGCCCCCACACTCTGTTGACCATTTATAATGATGTAGTCACTATTGACAGCAGCATCTAAGGGGTTAAACAGATTTGGACGGTGCAAATACTGATCGTGGCTGATACAGCAAGTTGTCAGCTATAGTGTACAGCCGACAGATGATGGATTGTCATCTGTATGGGGAGGCTATTCTCTTATATCTCAGGTCAGTTAAAAGACGTATTGGTGGTCATTAAGGGGTTAAAACATTAAGGCCGGGGTCAGACTTGCGAGAAAAACAGCTGAGTCTCGCATGTTAATAGCCAGCACCGCCGCCCACACTCGGATCAGAGCGCGCGGCTGCATAGCAAGACATGGAGCCGCACACTCCACTCCTGAGTGTCGGCGGCAGTGCTGGCTATTAACATGTGAGACTGGGCCATTTTTCTTGCAAGTCTGACCCTGGCCTAAGGCTCAGTTCACACAGGGCGTGTTTGCAGCTGTTTTTTTTTTTTTTTGCAAATTTCCAGCTGCATTTTACAGTACCAGATAGGTACAGATACATCAGATTGGGATTATATACATTAGATAGGACTGCTCTATTATGGGTATACCTTGGCGATTGGTGGAGCAGCTTAACATACTTTTTTTTTCAAAAAAACGTATTAACTAAATGCCCTGTATTTTTTCATTTTTTGACTAGCACTTGCTTTTTTACTGTGACTTTTTTACAACAGAGTATTTTTTGACCTCTCTGTGCGCTTCTGTGTCTTCAAGTTCTTTGGTGGTGTGAACAGGTTTCTACAGACTTGTTCACTGTGCAAGTAGCCCATGTGTTTTTGGTTTTATAATTTTTCTTTTGTTTCTACAAGACTGAGGAGTCCACCACTCCTCTGTGGGTCATTTGCATTGTAGCTGTTCCATCCTGCATGTTCTACATGGATATTTTCTCTCTGAACTCTGCTCACACAGGTACTATACAGATGATCAGGTTTTTAAATACATCAGATAGGGATTATATACATTAGATAGGACTGCTCTATTATGGGTATACCTTGGCGATTGGTGGAGCAGCTTAACATACTTTTTTTGCAAAAAAATGTATTAACTAAATACCCTGTATTTTTTCATTTTTTGACTAGCACTTGCTTATTTACTGTGACTTTTTTACAACAGAGTATTTTTTTACCTCTCTGTGCGCTTTTGTGTCTTCAAGTTCTTTGGTGGTGTGAACAGGTTTCTACAGACTTGTTCACTGTGCAAGTAGCCCATGTGTTTTTGGTTTTATAATTGTTCTCTTGTTTCTACAAGACTGGGGAGTTCACCACTCCTCTGTGGGTCATTTGCATTGTAGCTGTTCCATCCTGCATGTTCTACATGGATATTTTCTCTCTGAACCCTGCTCATACAGGTACTATACAGATGATCAGGTTTTTAAATACATCAGATAGGGATTATATACATTAGATAGGACTGCTCTATTATGGGTATACCTTGGCGATTGGTGGAGCAGCTTAACATACTTTTTTTTGCAAAAAAACGTATTAACTAAATACCCTGTATTTTTTCATTTTTTAACTAGCACTTGCTTTTTTACTGTGACTTTTTTACAACAGAGTATTTTTTGACCTCTCTGTGCGCTTTTGTGTCTTCAAGTTCTTTGGTGGTGTGAACAGGTTTCTACAGACTTGTTCACTGTGCAAGTAGCCCATGTGTTTTTGGTTTTTTGATTTTACAGTACCAGCAAAGTCTATGAGATTTCAGAAATCTCATGCACACAGCTTGGATTTTTTGTCATCAGGATTTTGTGCGTTGCATGTTTTTTTGCACAATGGAGCAAGTCACTTTCAGCGTTTTTACCCAGTGAAATGAATGGGTGGTGAAAAAACGTACCAAAAATTCCGGTATTAGGTTTTGCTGTAGTTTTTTTGTGCCAAAAACTGATTATATGGAATAAGACTTTTTTGTTTCAACGCTAACCTTTATCAGCATGCACAAGAGAAAAATCTTTCAAAAAAGATTACCGCACACTCAAGACTGGTAAGATGCAAAAGGTGTATGCCAATTTTATTGAAGAAAACAAAACAAAAAAGAAGTGGTTGCCACATTCATATTCATTTGAAATAGACAAAAAACCCGACGTTTCGACCCTCCCGGGTCTTACTCATGGGGTTACTGAAAAGCAAAGAAACTGTATAAGACAATGTTTTACATAGGGCAACATTATAGAAAGAAAAAAAGGGGGGGGGGGAGAAAATTACAAGAAGAGAACAAAACAAGCGGGATGCGCCGCTAGTCCTCCCAGGGACCCTTTTCAGGTATACATATGCCGCCTCTTCTCTGGCCATTTACGGCCACTTTTTTCCTGATATCATCCTCTGACCCCTCGTACCTGTACCTATTTTTACAGACCCACTAGGTGTCTAACGGCCCTCACCACCCAGATTCTGTGCTCCCGGGACACTTCTTCCCGGACTGGCTTTATTATAAGGTACAGCATAAGTTTACTCTGGCCCGTGTGTTGCTAGTTTCAAATGCTCTTGTGGTTCCCCTTTATGGTACTTTATCCCAGTATCCTACACCTATCAGTTCTATGGCTGGACTAACTCCATTATCTCCTATCTGCCCTTTTGGGCCCCCATAGCATTATTATTCCTCTCCTATCTCTATAACCTGACACTACTCTCTAATATATGCCACACTGGATACACGTGTCTGGATCCCACCCTCCTCCGTTAGGCTCTATCGACATTCCCTACTCTTCATTCCTATTTAATTATTATGTCATCTTGCCACTATGACAGGTTGTGCCTTAACAAGGGATCGGTCATACACCCCCTACCACTGCCCCTATTATGCATCTATGTCAAAGGACTTGAGGTAATATACTGTACAGTTCATTACCATGCTTCTCTATTATTATACCTTGTTTATTATTGTACCCTGTTACTAGAACCTTTTGTTGTTCCTGACCATACTACCTCGCCTTCTAAGTTGCTTTGTACATAATAGTTCTTCTCGTTCTCTTATTGGTGTTTTATTATTGCATGTACTGTTTTGTTTTCTTGTTTTGTTCTCCTCTTGTAATTTTCTCCCCCCCCCCTTTTTTTCTTTCTATAATGTTGCCCTATGTAAAACATTGTCTTATACAGTTTCTTTGCTTTTCAGTAACCCCATGAGTTAGACCCGGGAGGGTCGAAACGTCGGGTTTTTTGTCTATTTCAAATGAATATGAATGTGGCAACCACTTCTTTTTTGTTTTGTTTTCTTCAATAAAATTGGCATACACCTTTTGCATCTTACCAGTCTTGAGTGTGCGGTAATCTTTTTTGAATGATTGACTTGACCTCACGGTCAGTTTACCAGCACCTCCTTGTCCCTGACCTGAGTGCACACCATTTTCCTTGTGCAAGAGACAAATCTAGCATGCCAAAACCGCAGCAAAAACTGCACAAAAATGCTGCAAAAAACGCAAGAAAAAAAACAAGGAAAACCTGCTTTTTTGTGCAGCTTCTTTTTTTGCCAAGAGATCAGGTTTTGCTGTAGAAAAAAAATGCTAAAAAAACGCCTAGTGTGAGCTTACCCTAATTCTGTTAATGAAGCAGTAGGTGTGCACTGCTACTTCATTGATTATTATTTAGACTGATGGAGATAGAGTGCTGTGCTCAGTTGGTCTTCGGCACTCCTATAACAATGAATGGAGTGGCAGCGCGAATGATCGACCTCCACTCCACTCACATGGGACTATCCAGAGCCAAGGTCCCAGTATTCAGACCTCAATGATCAGGCAGATATGCGTCAAGAAATACTTGAGAATACATGTTTAATGTGACTTCCTAAAACTATGAAAATAGCCTTGTTCATGTAGGGGCCAGCTCTGCAGATCATCTACGTCTACGTCTTTCCGGAATGCTACATAGGAGTCAGAGACCCCCCATTGTGCTTATATTTGGGGATACCATAGAGGGACATATAGTGAACCATCGGTACTTATCTAACTAGCTCTGCACTACAACAAACTGTCTGGCAAGGGATATACATGACAGAAGCCTATAGGCTACACAGAATAGCATTGTGGGTCTTATGTGGCCCCTGGGACGCAGGTTGGGAGCTCTCCTCTACAGGGACTTGATGCCAGTTTATAGCTATTTAGTAGAATTGTCTAAATCTACCTTGTCCTATAATTATTGCATATTATCGAGTTTTCTGACACCTAGGTCCTAGTGCCTTCGTGGATTAAAAGGCCTGCGTTCCACAAATAGGGGCAAAAGTATTATAAATGACAAGACTGGGGGGAACTTACAGATTTTACATTGGGCCAAGAACCTTTTTTGAAGGACCTCTGATTAAATGTAAAAGCGGTCAGACTCATTAATTTCAATGCTGTTCTTCCCCATGGATAGATAAACATAGAATTACAGAAGACTGACTGTTCGGATTCACTTTGTGGGTGAGGGACAGATACCATTCTAGACTGGGTCAGGATGAACTTCTGGTTGCTTCCTTGAAGGAGCGTTGTGTCATTGCTGTTCTCATTTTCTGGATGATAATATTGTCGTGCCTCTACAGGGGAGAGGCCCTGCGCTTTTTGCCTTATGAATAATGAGGAATGTGGCCAACGTTTAATAGGTTGCCTCTATGATTTTCACATGTCCTTGCATTATTGCCTATCTGGCTAGTGTGCCCCATTGTGTTTTTTTATTATTTATTTTGTTTTGTGCTATGTTAGGAGGATTATGTTTTATGTTGTGCTTTATATGTGTCAGCTCAAATTAAAATAGGTGGACCATAAGTAAAAGTGCCTGGTTATACTAATAATATGTATCCTTCTTAAAAATGCTTATGTACTTATTATCTTGGCCACAAATAAACAATATCATATTATGCTCAGAAGATGGCGCTATTACTCACTTGTAAATTTGGATACCTGGCCATGAATATAAAACTAATGATTAAACATGATGAAAAAGCTAATACTTTTCCCCTCACCATCACCATTATCCCATTTCATCAGGTACAGACTGGGACTGAAATTCAGCCCTGGCATTTGAAATCACACAGGCCCATGCTGTCACTGTCCCCAAACACTAGATGGGATATATTACTAATATTACCATGAACAGAGGAAAGCAAGATTTACTACAAGACCAATATTTCCAGTGATGCCAGAGGCCTGCTGTGGTAATTGACAGAGTCACGTATTTGTGCTTCATCACAACTCTTAATAGTATGAATGTCTTGAGAACACGCATTCTGTTAACAACATAGTAGACAAGGCAGCCCATGACCAGACAGGCCCTTCTGGCATTTGCCAGAATTGCCAGGTGGCCAGTCCGGCCCTGCATTTCACATATTACATACCTTGTACTTGCATTATCTAATATTCTATGTTTAATGAACTGATATATGTAATAATGGAAAATAAGTATTTTCTTAAATTTGAACCCCTTCATAGCTTCTTGCTGACTTTTCAGTAAATGAATCAATTGCATGAGTCTTTACTATTAATCTTTTTTTCTCTCTATAACATAATTCACAGGCCATACAAAATTAAGAACTTAAAAAGTAGCCATTTGCTCAAACATTTAATTAAGTAAGTGATGGCTAGAACAGCTTCTCTTTGGTAAGGCGTGTGATGTTAGTTGGCAATATTGATGTTGCTACTCGCAACACTTTTTCCAGATTTGCATAAGTCAGGCTGGAGCGCAGTCAAGTCTTTATGATGATAAGGTTTGAAAACAACTGCTAGCAGAACTAAGCTGTTCTGAACACAGAGACATATTTTAACGTGAGTGACTTCTAAGTGGGAAATTCATCATTCCTCACATAACGATGTAGAACTCAGGAGCAGTAGGAGGTCTATTGTATATATACATTACATGGGATACACTGAGGTTGCTATATACAGCACATAGGAGACACAGAGACTCTGCTGTATACATCACAAAGGAAACACTTTGACATTGCTGTTTACATCACATAGGAGACATGGAGACTGCTGTATACATCACATAGGATACACTGAGACTCTGCTTTATATACACATCACATTGGATACACTGAGACTGCTGTATACAAGGATACACTGACTGCTGTATTCGTCAGTTAGGAAATACAGAGACTGCTATATATATCACATAAGAGACACTGAACTACTCTATACATCACATAGGATATATGTTCTATATACACTACATAGGAGACAATGAGACTGCTGTCTTTGTCTCATAGAATACACTAATACTGCAGTATACGACATATAGGAGACACAGACAGACTATGCAGGATATATCACACAGCATTCATTGATCCTCTGCTGTATATATCATATCGAATACAGTGAGACTCTGCAAGTGCTGCTTAAATCACATGGGAGACATAAGACTGCTGCTCATCACAGAATACACAGTCTCTGCTGTATATACCTCACATAGGATAGACCATAACTCTGCAACTGCTGTATACATCACATAGGAGACACAAACTCTACTGAGTATATCATATAGCATATACATCACGTAGGATTCAATACAACTGCTGTATACATCACATAAGAGACACCGAGATTTTAATGTATAAATCTAATATATACATGCAATTAACCAAAAGTGTGCCACTCAGGAAATGTGGCAAATTCATTAAGTAGCACGTGCCTCTTAATGAGTTTGGAGCCTTATATCCCAGCAAGACAGACATAATGTGAGCATCCCCTGAAACTGCTGTATACATAGGAGACACTGAGACTCCTGTATATACCTGTAATTGAATACACTGAGACTGCGGTATCTATCATATAGGATACAATGAAACTGCTGTATATACATCACATAGGATACACCAAGACTGCTGTATTTACATCACATACAATACACCAAGACACTGCTGTACACAGTACAGCGAATGCACTGAGGACTTTGCTATATACATCACATAAGATACACTGAGACTCTGCTGTATACATCAGAACAGTGAGACTGCTGTATGGATCCTATGTGATACACTGAGACTACTTTATACATTACACAGCACTCACTGAGACTACTGTATATATAACTAAAACTGCTGTGTATACATGTCATAAGATACACAGAGACTGCTGTGTCCATTACATAGATACTGATACTACTGTATATGTCACTGAAACTGCTGTGTATACATCACATGGGATACATTGAGACATCGTGTGCAGTGATTATTTTAACTAGTATTTAAATCACAGATGATACTTTGAGACTATGCTGTATATACATTACATAGGAGAAACTGACTGCTGCATATACACACATAGGATACACTGAGCCTACTGTATACATCATATAGAATAGGTTGAAACTGCTGTATATACATCACATAGGATACCCCAAGACACTGCTGTATACAGCACAGAGGACATACTGTGGACTCTGTTATATACATCACATACATAACATACACTGAAACTCTGCTGTATACATAAGATAGAGTACACTGAGACTGCTGTATAAATTACATAGGACACATTGAGACTGCTGTATATTTCATTAAACTGTTGTATGTACATCACATGGGATACACTGAGACTGCTGCGTATACAATACATAGTATACACTAAGTCTGCTGTATACATAAAATAGGAGACACAGACTGCTGTATTTACATCATAGATGATACTCTGAGACTGTGCTGTATATACATTACATAGGAGAAATTGCAACTCTGCTGTATATAATTTCACATAGGAGAAACTGAGACTTCTGAATATGCATCTCATGCGATTCACTGCGAGTCTGTTGTATATACATCACATAGGAAACACTGAGAATGCTGTTTGTATCACGTAGGAAACACTGAGATTGCTGTATACATCACATTTGATACATCGAGACTGCTGCATACATATATCACATAAGTCAGCAGTGAGACTGCTGTATATAGCACATGTGATACACGAAGATCCCTGTATATATCTCATAGGGAACACTGGGATTGCTGTGTGTATATACTATATATATATATATATATATATATATATATATCTCCAGTTGTGCTCAAAAGTTTACATACCCCGGCAGAATTTGTAGAATTTTTGCTTTTTTTTTGCCTTTTTTCAGAGAATATGAATGGTAGCACCAAAACTACTCATGGTTAGTGGTTGGGTCAAGTCATTTATTGTCTAACTGCTTTTTCTCTTTTTACATCATAATGACAACCCAAAATATCCAAATGAGTCTCATCAAAAGTTCACATACCCTGGTGATTTTGGCCTGATAACATGCACAGAAGTTGACACAAAATGGTTTGAATGGCTACTAAAGGTAACATATTCACCTGTGACTTGCTTGCTTGTAATCAGTGTGTGTGCATAAAAGCTGAGTGAGTTTCTGGGATCCAGACAGACTCTTGCATCTTTCATCCAACCAATGACTTTTGAGCATCCGATGCGATATGCTAATGACACTCGGCTCCATTGCTACTTCCATGACAGGTGCGGAGGAGATACAGAAAGTACTTTCTCCATCTCCTCCATTGCTTGTCTGGACATATATAGAACTGCACTGGGGTGACATCCGAGTGCAGTCCGTAGTATTCGTCTGCAACAAGTAAATGATGTATTAGTATTAGGCTCAACCAGGTGATTCGAGAAACAGACATGGTTGTACTATAGAATACAATCCTATTGCTCTAATATGCATTCAACAAAGACCATTAACTCTATATTCAAGCTCATGAAGAGCTTGTGAATTGTCCATTATTATAATGAACAGTATATAAGGTGCAGTGCAGTAGGCGGCTATGGACCTAACTAATATCCCCCGGGCTGGACTGGCCATCGGGCAGTTCTGGCAAATGCCAGAAGGGCCAGTGGCAGTAGTGGGCCGCTCGAGTGTGCCGCTGTTGGCACACTCCCCTGCTGTCGGCACACTCGTCCCGCTGTTGGCACACTCCCCTGCTGTCGGCACCCTCGTCCCGCTGTCGGCACACTCCCCGCCCCGCATTCAACTATATCGGCGTCAGTTGAACGTCTGCTGTCGCTCCTTCTCCCATCATTCCCCGCTCTGTCTCTGACACTGCGGGTGCGCGATGACATCATATCATCACGCACCTGCTGTGTGTCGGGCGGGCAGACTGCAGCTGCTGAGACCGGAGCCAGGAGCAGCGCGGGGCAAGAGGAAAGGTGAGTAGAGTGTTTTTTTTAAATTATATATATATATATTAATGAGTGAACTGGATTGTGGGGCTATAAGGGGGCTGCATTACATTCTATGGGGGCTGTGCTGCATTACATTCTATGGGGCTGTGCTGCATTACATTTTATGGTGGCTGGCTGTATTACATTCTATGGGGGCTGTGCTGTATTACATTCTTTGGGGGCTGGCTGTATTACATTCTATGGGGGATGTGCTGTATTACATTCTATGGGTCTGTGCTGTATTACATTCTATGGGAGCGGTGCTGTATTACATTCTATGGGAGCTGTGCTGTATTACATTCTATGGGGGCTGTGCTGTATTACATTCTATGGGGGCTGTGCTGTATTACATTCTATGGGGGCTGGCTGCATTACATTCTATGGGGGCTGTGCTGCATTACATTCTATGGGGGCTGTGCTGCATTACATTCTATGGGGGCTGTGCTGTATTACATTCTATGGGGGCTGTGCTGTATTGCATTCTATGGGGCTGTGCTGTATTACATTCTATGGGAGCGGTGCTGTATTAAATTCTATGGGAGCTGTGCTGCATTACATTCTATGGGGGCTGTGCTGCATTACATTCTATGGGGGCTGTGCTGTATTACATTCTATGGGGGCTGGCTGCATTACATTCTATGGGGGCTGTGCTGCATTACATTCTATGGGGTCTGTGCTGTATTACATTCTATGGGGGCTGTGCTGCATTACATTCTATGGGGCTGTGCTGTATTACATTCTATGGGGGCTGTGCTGTATTACATTCTATGGGGACTGAGCTATAATGCTGGATACAGCTGTGATTATACATTATATAGTCGTGTTACACTCCCCTCACTTCTTGTAACCTACAAGTGTACAAAGATATTATACAGTCACCATGCGACAAGTGGGCCTGTGTAACTTCAAATGCCAGGGCTGAATTTTAGTCCCAGTCCGGCCCTGAATATCCCCAAATATTAATAACAGTATGTAAAATAATCACAGGCTGCAATTACCCATCATGTTTTTTTTAACAATTTAATCAACTTTTTCTTGCCATTGTAAATTTGAAATAACAGGAACAGCTGTGATGACATCACAAGGCACATGACATCATAGAACTCAAATGACATCACAATTGGAGTAGAATGTAAAGTTCTGCGCTGGAGCCATATTGTGTCACTAGAACCCGACAACTGGAAGGGGACGGAGTCCAGGTAGGTAGCTCTTTACTTTAAGCTTTGGTATACTTATAATGGATTGGCAGAAACATTCTGTAATAAGACATTTTCAGGACCACCCCTTCCCTAAATGAGGAATAGCTGACAATTAGTTGATATTGATGGATATGACAGCTAAAACCCCAAGCAATTAGCTGCTATATTGCCGGGGAAACCTCAAGAGTGTATACCATGCCTAGATCCATGGCACTTCCAAATATTACATAAATCAAAAAATAAACGGGAAGCTATATGCCATAAAATTACACAAAGATTTTTATTGATACAATGTTAAAATATTTAAAGGTAAAATCAGTCAATATGGAGACAACAATATGCAAAAAAAAAGCCAAAAAAAGGGTACACAAATACAAGTGAATCATCACCTTTAAGAATGGAGCCGTTACTAGACTTAGAATAATAATTATGTATTTGTAAATTTGTGGAGAAATTAAGCTTCCCCCCCCAATTTTTTTTTTATATATCATACATAGTAAAGCAGTCAATACATGACAAGCCCCATAACAATGCTTGTAACACCTTTATACATATCACATAATTAATCAATATATCAGTAATTGCTTCCACATGATTCAGCCACAAAAAATGAAAAAGTTTTCTATTAATGCCTAATAGTGACATATGCAGCAAAAAGTTTCGCGTTTAAGCTTTTTCCAAGGGAGTATATTGCCGGGGAAGTAGTGACCCTACAGAGCACAGTGTTTCATATGCCCCCTACAGTAGGAGGATGACGACGTAATACATGTTTGTTGGGGGTCTTCAAGCTCTTTGCACTGGCTCCCCACCATGGAAGTCTTCAATGGAGCTCACCTCTATCCCTATGCTCTAGTAATGCATGTAGATAGGGGCGTCAAGTTGGGACATCTTTCAGCGGCTCCATTTTGGGTAGTTTTGCCATTTACGTGAACAAATTATAGCATGAAATTGTCATGGTCTGCTGAGTTTCTAGGATTAGGTGGTTTTAGGGTTAACTTGGATGGCCTCACTCTGGGATTTTGGGAGGCTTTTTATAGCCTCATTGTGGAGCCATCCTCTGTCGCTTATACTCTGACTCTTGGCCGAGTGTGTGTGACCCTGTTGTGCCTGTGCTTTGTGCCTGTGCTAATTTATGCTTGTCTGGTTCTGATCTGGTTCTGTCCCCATTTTAGAGTTCTGTCTGTCCCTTTTGTACTGCGCTGCTATCTCTGTGTATGACTACTTGCTTACGTTCTGACTATTCTCTGCTCGTCCCTTCTGTACCGCGCCGCCCTCTCTGTGTCTGACCCCGGTTTGTACGACTTGAGTTTTCTTTTCCTCTATTTCAGGGTGCCTGTATGGCTAGGTTCACACTAGCGTTGCGCCGCCCTGCGTCGGCGACGCAACGCGCGACGCACGTAAAAACGCGCGCAAAAACGCGCGCGTTTTGCGACGCGTGCGTCGTTTTTGACGAAAATCGGACGCACAGAAAATGCTACATGTAGCGTTTTCTTGCGTCCGACGCTAGCGTCGGAAACGACGCACGTGGCGAAAAACGCCACCAAAACAACGCACGCGTCCCCTATGTTAAACATAGGGGCGCGTCGCCGCTGCATCGCCGCTGCGTCGCCGACGCAACGGCGGCGCAACGCTAATGTGAACGTAGCCTAAAATCCTGTACTTATCTTCAGTAGCAGGACGCTAAGCCCCGCCCCCTGTGGTCACATGATCGCAGGTCCTTCTGTTTCCTTCTACCTTTAGCTCTCTGTGCAGGTCCTATCTGCCTGAGCTTTCCCTGTGCCATCTGACCCCGGGATCTCCCACAGTGTGGGTGAGTCACCCTGCTCAGCCGTGGCAGCACGCCGGTGCTGACAGGGTTCTGATAGAAATCTAGTTGAAAATGCTATTATTCTCTGTTTTGCTCCTGTTCAATTAGGGAGCGACATTGGAGTTGTAGTTTACTGTGGTCAGGAATGGCAGTATGGAGGCCTGTGTTATCTTTTAGTACATAGAGGAGTAGGTAATATAGATAAAATAAAAAGAGCCCTTTAAATGTGTCTTATAACTATAAAATGAGGTAGAGGTTTTGTCTTTTAATTAAATTATTTTTTTATTGATGTTGTAAACTGGATCCATAAAAAGCAGTGACAGTTCTGATGATATCAAAGGGCACGTAACATCATCAAGATTCCATGACATCACAATTGGAATAGAATGTACAAATTCCTAAATCTGAATCGTTATGTGTCTTTGGACCCTTTAGCTTGCAGGGAACTGGTCCAGGTCAGCATCTATTCGCACATTCTTGGGAGTCTGTTCACACATCATGTAGCTGGAGGTGTTTGTGGTGAAGTTCAGAACTGCACCATTTACCCCTAAAAAAAAAAAAATTGGGAGGCAACACCTTCGTGTGATGTGTTCATTGCTGTGATTGTCAAGGTGATGCCTTTACAGAAAGACATTTCTAAGAAAAGTCTCTTAGGCCTCATTCAGACATCCAGATTTGTTTGTTTTTTTGCATAAAAAAAAAAAAAAAAAAAAAATCGGACCATACTGGGTCCGATTTTCAACTAAGTCTCTATTCCTACCATCAATGTGTTCTCATATGCAAAAAAAACAACCAAGGAATGGTACTTATTTACTGGTAATTTGAATTTCCTGAAATCCATGACAGAACCTGACAGAGTGGGATCTGCCCCCATTTTGCGCCAAGAGCACAAAATAAAAAGATAACTTCCACCCCCTCCTTCAATATGGTTTCCAAGAAGTCATGTAGGAGTCACCCAAATAATCATCATTGTTCTTGTTATTATTTATACATTCACTCAAGCTCATTCTTCATTGTGAGAAGAGAAGATTGAGAACCACCAACCATAAGCCAGAGGGAGGGACATAATAGGGGGTGCTGTCATTTTCAGAAAAATCAAATTACCGTTAAGTAATTACCATTTTTCTCCTCACCCATTACAGTATCTGAGAGACTATGAACACGGAATCTTCAGATAGGGAGGGAGCACCCCTTTAAGATCTTACACCTGAAGAAAGATCCCAAGAATATCCTAGTTCAACGGATAGTACTTAAAGGGAACCTGTACCTAGTTTTTCATATGGGAACTAAAACTAGCTCCTTAATTATTGGCTCTGCTACATTCCATGAAGGTGTTATATAACCCGCTGACTGCCCCCCAAAAACTTTTGAAACACTCCTGCATTCTATGTTAATTCTACTGGTCCGATAGGCGTCCTTCCCTCCTCCCAGCTTCTGATCGTCGTACTCCTGCTCCAATTGATGTGGATGAGACCTCCTGTGTCATCCACATAGCTGGGTGAAATCTCGTGCCTGTGAACTTTGCTATGCCCTACTGCGGGCATAGTCTAGAACAGGGGTCCCCAACTCCAGTCCTCAAGGCCCACCAACAGGTCATGTTTTCAGGATTTCCTTTGCATTGCACAGGTGATGCAATTATTACCTGGGCAAGACTAAGGAAATCCTGAAAACATGACCTGTTGGTGGGCCTTGAGGACTGGAGTTGGGGACCCCTGGTCTAGAACATAAGTGCACATGCGGCCTACTACGGGCAGTGCCTAAAAGATAAGAACGCATGTGTCCTTATGTTTTAGGCTCTGCGCATAGTTGGTGCGGAGCAAAGTGCACAATGTCTCTGCACAGGCATAAGATTTTACCCGGCTATGTGGATGATGCAGGAGGTGTCATCCTTTACAATCAGAAGTCGGAGAAGGAATAGACGCCTCAGCAAGGACGCCTATCGGACTGATCTAGCAAAATTTACATAGAGTGAGCCAGAATTTCAAAAGATTTTTGAGTAGTACACAGGAGGTTATATGGTTGTGCTCAAAAGTTTACATACCTCGGCAGAATTTCTGCTTTCTTGGCCATATGAATGATAACACCTAAACTTTTTCTCTACTCATGGTTAGTGGTTGGGTGAAGCCATTTATTGTCAAACTACTGTGTTTTCTCAAAACATCCAAATAACTCCGATCAAAAATTCACATACCCTGATGATTTTGGCCTAATAACATGCACAGAAGTTGACACAAACGGGTTTGAATGGCTACTAAAGGTAACATCCTCACTAGTAACCTGTTTGCTTGTAATCAGTGTGTGTACATAAAAGGTGAGTGAGGTTCTGGGATCCACACAGACTCTTGTATCTCTCATCTAGCCACTGACATTGGTGAGACATGAGGAAAGCAAAAGAATTGTCAACGGATCTACGGGAAAAGGCAGTTGAACTGTATAAAACAGAAAAGGGATACAAAAAGATATCCAAGGAATTGATAATGACAGTCAGCAGTGTTCCAACTGTGATTAACAAATGTCTGGACCTGTGTCTGTTGTGTTGGGCCGCCCACCTCTGGTTTCGCCTTGTGTCTGATGTGTTGGGCCATCTGTCTTTGGTCTGGCCCCATATCTGGTGTGTTCGGCTATCCGCCTTGGGTCTGGCATCTTGTCTGGTGTGTTGGGCCACCCGCCTCGAGCTTGGCCCCATGTTTGGTGCGCTAGGCCGCCTGCTATGGGTCTGGCCCCGTGTCTGGTGTATTGGGCAATCTGACTTGGGTTTGGCTCCATGTCTGGTGTGTTCGGTCTCCCGCCTTGGGTCTGGCCCTCTCTCTGGTGTGTTGGTCCACCTGCCTTGGGTCTGGCTCCATGTCTGGGTGTTCGGAAGCCCGCTTTGGGCCTGGCATCTTGTCTGGTGTGTTGGGCCGCTCTCCTTGGGTCTGGCCCTGTGTCTGGTGTGTACGGCCACCCGTTTTGGGTCTGGCCCCGTGTCTGGTGTGTTGGGCCGCCCGCTTTGGGTCTGGCCCCGTGTCTGGTGTGTTGTACCACCCGCCTCGGGTTCTGGCCCCGTGTCTGGTGTGTTAGGCTGCCGGCTTAGGTTTGGCCCCTTATGTGGTGTGTTGGGCCACTCGTCTCGGATCTGGCCCCGTGTCTGGGGTGTTGGGCCCCCTGCTCTGGCCCCATGTCAGTTGTGTTGGGCCTCCCACCTTGGGTCTGCCCTCTCTTGTCTGGTCTGTTGGGTCTCCCACCTTGGGTCTGGCCCCGTGTCTGTCGCCTCGAGTATGGCCCCGTGTCTATTGTGTTAGGCCGCTCGCCTCAGGTCTCGCTTTGTGTCTGATGTGTTGGGTGTGTTAGGTCGCCCACCTTAGGTCTGGCCCCTTGTGTGGTGGGCTGCCTTGGGTCTTGCTCCGTGTCTTGTATGATCGGCCATCAGCCTTGGATCTGGCATCTTGTCTAGTGTGTTGGGCCATCTGCCCTTGGGTCTAGCCTCTTGTCTTGTGTGTTTGGCCACCCACTTCGGGTCTGGCCCCGTGTCTGGTGTTTAGGGCCACCAGCCTCGGATCTGACCCCGCATCTGCTGTGTTGTGTTATCTGCCTCGGGTCAGACCCCTTGTCTGATGTGTTGGGCCACCCGATTTGGGTCTTGGCCTGTGTTTCGTGTGTTGGTTCATCCGCCTTGGGTCTGGCACTTTGTTTGGTTTGTTGGGCCACCCACCTCGCCTCTGCCCCCTTGTTTGGCCTCTTGTCTGGTGTGTTGGGCAACCCGCCTCAAGTCTGGTCCCATGTGTGGTATGTTGGGTCGCCCGTCCTGGGTCTGGCCTCTTGTCTGGTGTGTTGGGACGCCCTCCTTGGGTCTGGCCCCGTGTCTGGTGTGTTGGGATGCCTGCCTTGGGTTTGGCCCCTTGTCTAGTGTGTTGGGCCTCCTGCTTTGAGTCTGGCCCATGTCTGGTGTGTTGAGCCGCTTGCCTCAGGTCTGGCTCCATTTCTGGTCTGTTGGGCTACCCACCTCAGGTCTGGCCCTTTGTCTGGTGTGCTGGGCCACCTGCCTCTTGTCTAGCCCTGTGTCTGGTGTGTTTGACCTCCCGCCTCTGGTCTGGTCCCGTGTCTGGTGTTTTGGGCAGTCCGCCTCAGGTCTGGCCCCACATCTTGTGTGTTCGGCAGTCCTCTTTGGGTCTGGCATCTTGTCTGGTGTGTTAGGCCACCTGCCTCAGGTCTGGCCTCTTGTCTGGTGTGTTGGGCCGCCTGCCTGGTTCCTGGCCCTATGACTGGTGTGCTGGGCCACCCACCTTGGGTCTAGCCCCGTGTCTGGTGTGTTGGGTCATCTGCCTTGGGTCTGAACAATTGTCTGGTGTGTTGGGCTGCACCCTTCTGGTCTGGTGTGTTGGGCCACCCACCTCGGGTTCTTGCACTGTGTCTGGTGTGTTGTAGCTCTGGCCCCGTGCCTGGTGTGTTGGGCCATCTGCCTTGGGTTTGGCCCTATGCCTGGTGTGTTGGACTGTCTGCATTTGGTATGACCTCTTGTCTAGTGAATTGGGTCTTCTATGTTTGGTTTTGCCCTGTGTCTGGTATGTAGGGCCACTTGCCTCAGGTCTGGCCCCGTATCTGGTGTGGTGGGTTGCTCATCTCGGGTCTGGCCCAGTGTCTGGTGTGTTAGACCGCCTGCCTCTGGTCTGGCCCCGTGTCTGGTGTGTTGGGCAGTCTGCCTCGGGTCTGGCCCCATGTCTGGTGCGTTCGGCAGTCCGCCTTGGGTCTGCCATCTTGTCTGGTGTGTTGGGCCACCTGCCTCGGGTCTGGCCTCTTGTCTGGTGTGTTGGGCCACCTGCCTGGGGCCTAGCCCTGTGACTGGTGTGCTGGGCCACCCACCTCGAGTCATGCCCCGTGTCTGGTGAGTTGGGTCGTCTGCCTTGGGTCTGAATTCTTGTCTGGTGTGTTGGCTGCCCCCTTCTGGTCTGGGGTGTTGGTCGTTCCACCTCAGGTCTAGCCCTGTGTCTGGTATGTTGGGTCACTCGCCTCTGGTCTGCCTCCATGTCTGGTGTGTTCGGGAGCCCGCCTCGGGTCTGGCTCCGTGTCTGGTGTGTTGGGCCACCTGTTTTGGGTCTGGCCCCGTGTTTGGTGTGCTGGGCCACCCGCTTCAGGTCTGGCCCCGTGTCTGGAGTGTTGTGCCACCCACATCGGGTTTTGGCCTCGTGTCTGGTGTGTTAGGCTGTCGGCTTAGGTCTTGCCCTTTGTGTGGTGTGTTGGGCCACTCGCCTTGGATCTGGCCCTGTGTCTGGGGTGTTGAGCCATCTGCCTCAGGTCTGACCCCTTGTCTAGTGTGTTGGGCCCCCTGCTCTGGGTCTGGCCCCATGTCTAGTATGTTGGGCCTGCCGCCTCGGGTCTGCCCTCTTGCCTGGTGTGTTGGGTCTCCCACCTTGGGTCTGGCCCCATGTCTAGTGGGTTGGGCCTCTCTCCTCAGGTCTGGCCCCCTGTCTGGTGTGTTGGGTTGCCCGCCTCGGGTCTGGCTCCATGTCTGGTGTGTTGGGCCGCCCGCTTTGGGTCTGGCCCCATGTCTGGTGTGTTGGGCCGTACCGCCTCTGGTCTGGCCGCGTGTCTGTTGAGTTGGGCCGCTCACCTCAGGTCTCGCCGTGTGTCTGGTGCGTTGGGCCGCCTGCCTTATGTCTTACCCCATGTCTGGTGTGTTCGGCGGCGTGCATCAGGTCTGGCCCCGTGTCTGGTGTGTTGGGTAATGTGCCTCAGGTCTGGCCCCTTGTGTGGTGGGCACCCGCCTTGGGTCTTGCCCTATGTTTGGGGTGTTCGTCCGTCTGCCTCGGGTCTGACATCTTGTCTGGTGTGTTGTGCCACCTGTTATGATCTGGTGATTAGGGAGCAACATGCGTCTAGCTCTGAGCAGGTGGCAACTATACTGACCGCAGTCCCTAAGCTCAACACAACACTAGAAGTAGCCGTGGAATGCTCCTAACTTGGCCTAGGCATCTCGTCACAGCCTAAGAGCTAACTACCCCTAAAGATAGAAGCAGGAAAACTATCTTGCCTCAGAGAAAATCCCCAAAGGATAGATTAGCCCCCCACAAATAATGACTGTGAGAGGAGAAGGAAATGACATACGTAGTATGAAACAAGATTTAGCACAGGAGGCCACTTCTAGCTAAATAGAAATAGTACAGAACAGAACGCTGTGCGGTCAGTAAAAAAAAACTAGAAAAAGTCCACCGCAGAGAAATGCAAAAATCTCCACACCTGACTAAAGGCGTGGAGGGCAAACTCTGCTGCCCAGAGCTTCCAGCTTAACTGAATAGATCCATACTGACAAGCTGGACAAATGAACGAAAACAAAGAAAGTGCTGAACAACAAAGTCCAAACAAGAGAACCGCAAAAGGACAAGCAAGGACTTAGCTTTGATGAACTGGTCAGAGTGTCAGGAAAGTCCTAAGAGCAATGACTCCAGGCAGGAACAATTGACAACTGGCATTGAATGAGGGATAAGGCCAGACTAATATAGCCGAGCCAGAAAGGCGATCAGTGAAAACAGCTGCTGAAGCTAAATCCAAGAAGCAGCCATACCACAAAAAACCACAGGAGGGAGCCAAAGAGCAGAACTCACAAAAATGCTACTTACAACCACCGGAGGGAGCCCAAGAGCGGAATTCACAACAGCCACCAGCCTTGGATCTGGCCCCGTGTTTGGTGTGTTAGGCCGCTTACCTCGGGTCTGGCCACATATCTGCTATGATGGGCTGCCCGTCTTGGGTCTGGCCCTATATCTGGTGTTTTGGGCTGTCTGCATCAGGTCTGTGGCTGGTATGCTGGGCCGCCCGCCTCGAGTCTCACCCCTTGCCTGATGAATTGGGCCACCCGCTTTGGGTCTGGACCTTTGTCTGGTGTGTTTGGCCTTCCGCCTCGGGTTTGGCCCTGTGTCTGTTGTGTTTGGCAGTCCTCCTTGGGTCTGGCATCTTGTCTGGTGTGTTGGGCCACCCATGTCTGGTCTGGTTGTTTGACTGGTTTGTTGGGTTGCTGCCTCGGGTCTAGCCCCTTGTCTGGTGTGCTGAGCCTCCTGCCTTGGGGTTAGCCCTGTGTCTGGTGTGTTGGGCACCGGCTTCAGGTCTGACCCCGTTTTTGGTATGTTGGGACACCTGCCTTGGGTCTGATCACTTGTCTGGTGTGTTGGGACACCTGCATTGGGTTCAGGCCCTTGTCTGGTGTGCTTGGTCTCCTGCCTTGGGTCTGGCCCTTTGTCTGGTGTGTTGAGTTGCCAGCCTCAAGTCTGGACCCATGTCTGGTGTGGTAAGTTGCCCTGGCTGGTGTGTCTGGCTGTCAGCTTTGGATCTGGCATCTTGTCTGGTGTGTTGGGTCACCCGCCTTGGGTATGGTGTCTTGTCTGGTGTGTTGGGCCACCCGCCTCAGGTCTGGCGCCGTGTTTGTTGTGTTGGGTTGCCCGATTCAGGTCTCGCCTTTTGTCTGCTTTGAACTGTCTAACTCGGTTCTGTTCCATTGTCTGGTTTATTAGGCTGCTCACCTTCGGTCTGGCCTCGTGTCTGGTGTGGTGGGCTGCCTTGTCTGGTGTGTTCGGCCATCTGCTTTGGGTCTGGCATCTTGTCTTGTGTGTTGGGCCTCCCACCTCGGGTCTGGCCCCATGTCTGGTGTGTTCGGTAGTCCTGCTTGTGTCTGGCTTCTTGTCTGGTGTGTTAGGCCGCCCACCTCAGGTTGGGCTGCCTGCCTCGGGTCTGGCCTTTTTTCTGGGGTGTTGGGCCACCTGCCTCGGGTCTGGCCCCGTGACTGGTGTGTTGGGAAGCTGGCCTCGAGTCTGTCCCTGTGTCTTGTGTGTTGGGTTGTCTGTCTTGTGTCTCACCTCATGTCTGATATATTGGGCTGCCCGCCTCGGATCTGACCCCGTGTGTGGTGTGTTGGGCGGCCCTTCTCGCCTCTGACCCCATGTTTGGTGTGTTGGGCAGCCCACCTCGGTTCTGGCCCCATGTCTGGTGTTTTGGGCCTCCCGCATCGGGTCTCACCCCGTGTCTGGTGTGCTGGGCCGCCTTCCTCATATCTGGTTTTGTGTCTGCTGTGTTGGGCCAGCCGCATCGGCTTTGGCCTCATTTCTGGTGTCTTGGGCCGCCCGCCCGCCTCGGGTCTGGCTCTATGTCTGGTGTGTTGGGCTGCCCTCCTCGTGTTTGGCCTCTTATCTGGTGTGTTGGACCTTTCGCCTCGGGTCTTACCCGTGTCTGGTGTGTTGGGCTGCCTGCCTTGCTTCTGGCCTCGTGCCTGATGTCTTGGGCCTCCTGCTTTGGGTCTGGACCTGTGTCTGGTGTGTTTGGCCGTCCGCCTCAGGTTTGGCCCTGTGTCTGTTGTGTTTGGCAGTCCACCTTGGGTCTGGCATCTTGTCTGGTGTGTTGGGCCACCGCGTCAGGTCTGGTCATTTGGCTGGTTTGCTGGGTCGCTGCCTCGGGTCTAGCCCCTTGTCTGGTGTGCTGAGCCTCCCGCTTCAGGTTTGGCCCTGTGTCTGGTGTGTTGGGTCACCGGCTTCGGGTCTGACCCTGTTTTTGGTATGTTGGGACACCTGCCTTAGGTCTGGTTACTTGTCTGGTGTGTTGGTACGCCTGCCTTGGGTTTGGCCCCTTGTCTGGTGTTTTGGGTCTCCCGCCTTGGGTCTGGCCCTTTTTCTGGTGTGTTGTGCTGCCAGCCTGAAGTCTGGACCCGTGTCTCTTGTGGTAGGCCGCCCTGTCTGGTGTGTTCGGCCGTCAGCTTTGGGTCGGGCATCTTGTGTTGTGTGTTGGGCCACCTTCCTTGGGTATGGTGTCTTGTCTGGTGTGTTGGGATGCCCGCCTCATATCTGGACTCGTGTCTGGTGTGTTGGGCTGCTCTGTCTGATGTGTTCGGCCATCAGCTTTGGGTCTGGTTTCTTGTCTGGTGTGTTGGGCCACCCGCCTTGGGTCTTGCCTCTCGTTTGGTGTGTTAGACCGCCCACCTCGGGTTGGGCCGCCCGCCTCAGGTCTGGCCTTTTTTCTAGTGTATTAGGCCACCTGCCTGGGGTCTTGCCCTGTGTCTGGTGTGTTGGGCAGCTGGTCTTGAATCTGTCCACGTGTCCGGTGTGTTGGATCGTCTGCCTCGGGTCTGCCCACTTGTCTGGTGTGTTGGGCCACCTTTCTTGTGTCTGGCCCCGTGTCTGATATATTGGGCCGCAAGCCTCGGGTCTGGCCTTTTGTCTGGTGTGTTGTTCCACCCGCCTCGAATGTGGCCCCATCTGTGGTGTGTTGGGCCACCCTCCTTGGGTCTTGCCCCGTGTCTGGTGTGTTGGGCCTCCCGCCTCGGGTCTTGCCCCGTGTCTGGTGTGTTGGGCCGCCAGCCTCGGGTCTGGTTTTGTGTCTGCTGTGTTGGGCCACCCACTTCTGGCTTGGCCTCATATCTGGTTTGTTGGGCCACCTGCCTCGAGTCTGGCTCTATGTCTGGTGTGTTGGGCTGCCCTCCTCGTGTCTGGCCTTTTGTCTGGGGTGTTGGACCTCTTGCCTTGGCTCTGGTCTCATGTCTGGTGTGTTGGGTCCCCCGCATCGGGTCTGGCCCTGTGTCTGATGTGTTGAGCTGCCAGCATCGAGATTAGAACCGTGTCTGGTGTGGTAGGCTGCCCTCTCTGGTGTGTTCGACCATCAGCTTTGGGTCTGGCATGTTGGGCCACCCGCTTCGGGTCTGGCCCCGTTGGGTTGCCTGCCTCAGGTCTCGCCTTGTGTCTGGTGTGTTTTCAACTGACTGCCTCGGGTCTGACCCATTGTCTGGTTTATTAGGCCGCCCACCTTGGGCCTGGCCCTGTGTCTGGTGTGTTTGGACGCCTGCCTCGTATCTGGACTCGTGTCTGGTGTGGTGGGCTGCCCTGTCTGGTGTGTTCGGCCATCAGATTTTGGTCTTGCTTCTTGTCTCTTGTGTTGGGCCGCCTGCCTTGAGTCTTGCCTTTTTTCTAGTGTATTAGGCCACCTGCCTGGGGTCTGGCCCCGCGACTGGTGTGTTGGGCCGCTGGCCTTGAATCTGTCCACATGTCTGGTGTGTTGGGTCGTCTGCCTCGGGTCTGCCCTCTTGTCTAGTGTGTTGGGCCACCTGTCTTGTGTCTGGCCCATGTCTGATATATTGGGCCCCAAGCCTCGGGTCTGGCCTTTTGTCTGTTGTGTTGGGCCACCCGCCTCGAATGTGGCTCCATGTGTGGTGTGTTGGGCCACCCTCCTTGGGTCTTGCCCCGTGTCTGGTGTGTTGGGCCGCCAGCCTCGGGACTGGCTTTGTGTCTGCTGTGTTGGGCCACCCACTTCTGGTTTGGCCTCATATCTGGTTTGTTGGGCCGCCCGCCTCGAGTCTGGCCTCTTGTCTGGGGTGTTGGACCTCTCGCCTTGGGTCTGGTCCCATGTCTGGTGTCTTGGGTCTCCCACATCGGGTCTGGCCCTGTGTCTGGTATGTTGGGCCACTTGCCTCGGGTCTGGCTCCATGTCTGCTGTGTTGGGACACCCGCTTAGGGTCTGGCCCCATGTCTAGTGTGTTATTCTGCACGCCTCGGCTCTGGCTTCATGTCTGGTGTGTTAAGCTTCCCATCTTAGGTCTAGCCCCTTGTGTGGTGTGGTGGGCTGCCTGCCTTGGGTTTGACCCCTTGTCTGGTGTGTTGGGTCTCCCACCTCGGGTCTGCTCTTTGTCTGGTGTGTTGAGCTGCCAGCCTCGGGTCTGGCCCCGTGTCTGGTGTGTTGGGCCGCCTGCTTCAGGTCTGGCCCTGTGTCTGGTGTGTTGGGTGGTGTGCCTCTGTTCTGGCTCCTTGTGTGGTGGGCCCGTCTGCCTTGGGTCTTGCCCTATGTCTGGTGTGTTTGTCCATCCGCCTCAGGTCTGACATCTTGTCTGGTGTGTTGTGTGTGGATGTGGCCCGTGTTTGGTGTGTTGGGCTGCTCATCTCGGGTCTGGTCCTATGTCTGGTATGTTGGGCTGCCCGTCTTGGGTCTGGCCCTATATCTAGTGTGTTGGGCTGTCTGCATCAGTTCTATGGCTTGTATGCTGGGTTGCCCGCCTTGGGTCCGACCTATTGTTTAGCGTTTTGTAGTGTTTGGACAACCAGCTTTGTGTCTGGCACCATGTCTGATGTGTTGGGCCATCCACCTCGAGTCTAGCACCATGTCTGATGTGTTTGGTCGCCCGCCTCAGGTCTGGCCCCATGTTTGGTGTTCTGGGCCTCCCGCATCAAGTATGGCCCCATTTCTGGTGTGGTGGGCTGCCTGCCTCGAGTTTGGCCCCGTGTTTGTTGTGTTGGTTGCCTGTCTCAGGTCTCGCCTTGAGTCTGGTCTGTTGGGCTGTCTGCTTTGGGTCTGACTCAGTCTGGTTTGGTCGGCCGTCCGCCTTTAGTCTGGCATCTTGTCTAATGTGTTGGGCCAATTGCCTTGGGTCTGGCCTCTTGTCTGCTGTGTTGGTCCGCCCGCCTCAGGTCTGGCCACATGTCTAGCGTGTTAGTCCACCTGCCTTGGGTCTGGCCTCGTGTCTGGTATGCTGTGCCACACGCCTTGGATCTGGCCCCATGTTTGGTGTGTTGGGCCGCACGCCTCGTGTCTGGCCCCATGTCTGGTATGTTGGGCTGTCTGTCTAGGGTCTGGCCCTATATCTGGTGTGTTGGGCTGTCTGCATCAGATCTATGGCTGGTTTGTTGGGCCGCCTACCTCAGGTTCGACCTTTCATTTGGTGTTTTGGGCCGCCTGCTTCATATCTGGCACCATGTCTGGTGTGTCGGAATGCCCGCCTCAGGTCTGGCCAATGTCTGTTGTGCTGGGCCTCCCGCATCAGGTCTGGCACTGTTTCTGGAGTGGTGGGTTTCCTGCCTCGAGTCTGGCCCTGTGTTTGTTGTGTTTGGTTGCCCGCCTCAGGTCTCGCCTTGAGTCTGGTGTGATGGGCTGTCTGCTTCTGCCCTGACTTATTGTCTGGATTTGTCAGCCGTCCACCTTGGGTCTGGCATCTTGTCTAATGCATTGGGCTGCTTGCCTCATGTCTGGCCTCTTGTCTGGTGTGTTGGTCCGCCCGCCTCAGGTCTGGTCACATGTCTAGTGTGTTAGTCCGCCTGCCTTCGGTGTGGCCCCGTGTCTGGTGTCTTGGGCCACCCGCTTTGGGTCTGGACCTGTGTCTGGTGTGTTTGGCCATCTGCCTCGGGTTTGGCCCCATGTCTGTTGTGTTTGGCAGTCCGCCTTGGGTCTGGTATCTTGTCTGGTTTGTTGGGTCACTTCCTCGGGTCTAGCTCCTTGTCTGGTGTGTTGGGCCTCCCGCCTCGGGTCTGGCCCTGTTTCTGGTGTGTTGGGTCACCGGCTTTGGGTCTGGCCCTGCTTCTGGTATGTTGGGACACCTACCTTGGGTCTAGTCACTTATCTGGTGTGTTGGGACGCCTGCCTTGGTTTGGCCCCTTGTCTGGTGTGTTGGTTCTCCCGCCTTGGGGCTGGCCCTTTGTCTGATGTGTTGAGCTGCCAGCATCGAGATTAGAACTGTGTCTGGTGTGGTAGGCTGCCCTCTCTGGTGTGTTCGACCATCAGCTTTGGGCCTGGCATGTTGGGCCACCTGCCTTGGTTCTGGCGTCTTGTCTGGTGTGTTGGGCCACCTGCTTCAGGTCTGGCCCAGTTGGGTTGCCCACCTCAGGTGTCGCCTTGTGTCTGGTGTGCTTTGAACTGACTGTCTGGTTTATTAGGCCACCCACCTTGGGTCCGGCTCCGTGTCTGGTATGTTGGGACGCCCGGCTTGTATCTGGACCCGTGTCTGGTGTTGTGGACTCATCTGTCTGGTATGTTCGGCCATCAGCTTTGGGTCTGGCGTCTTGTCTGGTGTGTTCGGCCTCTCGCCTCAGGTCTGGCCCCATGTCTGGTGTATTCAGGGGTCTGGCTTCTTGTCTGGTGTGTTGGGCCACCCACCTTGCGTCTTGCCTCTTGTCTGGTGTGTTAGGCTGCCCACCTCGGGTTGGGCCGCCTGCCTCGGGTCTGGCTATTTTCTAGTGTGTTGGGCCGCCTGCCTCGGGTCTGGCTTCATGTCTGGTGTGTTGGGCTGCTCGCCTCGAGTCTGTCCCTGTGTCTGGTGTGTTGGGTCATCTGCCTCAGATCTGCCCACTTGTCTGGTGTGTTGGGCCACCTGTCTGGCCCCGAGTCTGATATATTGGGCCACCCGCCTCCCATCTGGCCTTTTGTCTGGTGTGTTGGGTCGCCCGCCTTGGGTCTAGTCCCATATCTGGTGTGTTGGGCCGCCCGCCTGGGGCCTGCCCCGTGTCTGGTGTGTTGGGCCTCCCGCATCGGGTCTGGCCCCGTGTCTGGTGTGTGGGACCACAAGCTTCAGGTTTGGCCTCATAGCTGATGTGTTGGGCAGCCTGCCTTGGGTCTGACTCTATATCTGGTGTGTTGGGCCACCCCCTCGTGTCTGGCCTCTTGTCTGGTGTGTTGTACCTCTCGCCTTGGATCTGGGCCCATGTCTGCTGTGTTGGGCCTCCTGCATTGGGTCTGGCCCTGTGTCTGGTCTGTTGAGCCACCTGCCTCGGGTCTGGCTCCGTGTCTGCTGTGTTGGGCCACCGTCTTCGGGTCTGGCCCCATGTCTGGTGTGTTGGGCTGCCCGCCTCATGTCTGGCCACTTGTCTGGTGTGTTGGTAGCCTTGGGTCTGTCCCCGTGTCTGGTGTGGTTGGCCACCCGCCTCGTTTCTGGTCCTGTCTCTGGTGTGGTGAGCCCAACCGCCTTGGGTCAGGCCCTTGTCTGGTGTGTTCGGCAATCTGCTTTGGGTATGGGCTCTTTTCTGGTGCATTGGTCCGCCCGATTCGGGTCAGGCCTCTTATCTGGTGTGTCGAGTGTGGCTTGCCTCAGGTCTTGCCGCTTGTGTGGTGGGCCGCCCGCCTTGGGTTTGCCCCATGTCTGGTGTGTTCGGCCATCTGCCTTGGGTTTGACATCTTGTCTGATGTGTTGGTCGCCTCGGGTCTGTCCCTATGTCTGGTGGGTTGGGCTGGCCGCCTTGGGTATGGCCCTATGTCTGGTGTGTTGGGTTATCTGCACCGAGTCTGGCTCCATGTCTCATGTGGTGGGCCGTAGCACCTCGAGTATGGCCCTGTGTCTGTTGTCTTGGGCTGCTCGCATCAGGTCTTGCTATGTGTCCGGTGTGTTGGGCCTCCCAACCTTGGGACTGGCACCGTGTCTGGTGTGTTGGGCCGCCCGTTTCAGGTCTGGTCTGTCAGGTGTCTTCGGCAGTCTGCTTTGGGTCTGGCATCTGGTGTATTGGTTCACCAGCTTCGAGTCTGGCCTCTTTTCTGGTGTGTTGGGCCATCCCCCTCGGGTCTGACCCCATGTCTAGTGTGTTGGGCCACTAGGTCTGGCCATGTTTCTGGTGTGTTGGGCAGCCCGCCTTGGATCCAGCCCAATGTCTGACGTGGTGGGCCGCCTGCCTCAGGTCTGGCCCTGTGTCTGGCGTGTTAGGCTGTCTGCCTCAGGTCTGAACCCTTGTGTGATGTGTTGGGCCGCCCTTTCCGAGTCTGGCCCCATGTATGATGTGGTGGGGTGCCCTAAACAGGTCTGGCCCTGTATCTGGTGTGTTCGGCAGTTCGCCTGGGTTCTAGCCTCTTGACTGGTGTGTTGAGCCGCCCGCCCTTGGGTCTGGCCCTGTTTCTGGTGTGTCAGTCCAGCCATGTCTAGTGTATTGGGCCATCTTCCTCGGGTCTAACCCCTTCTCTGGTGGGTTGGGCCGCCTTCCTTGGGTCAGGCCCCGTGTCTGGTGTGTTGGGCGGCCCACCTCGTGTCTGGTCCCTTGTTGGGTTTGTTTGGCCGCCCGCCTCGGGTCAGGCCCCATGGTCTGCCTCGTTTCTGACCCATTTTCTGATGTGTTGGGCCACCCGTCTCAGGTTTGGCACCGTGTCTAGGGTGTTGAGATGCCCGTCTCGCGTCTGTCCCCGTGTCTGGTGTGTTGAGTAGTGTTGAGCGATACCTTCCGATATTTGAAAGTATCGATATCGGATGGTATCGGCTGATATCCAAAAAATATCAGATATCGCCGATACCCGATACCAATGCAAGTCAATGGGACACAAATATCGGAATGTATCCTGGAAACTCTCCTTCAGGCCCTGGAATCCATATTAATGTAAAAAATAAAGAATAAAAATAAAAAATATGGATATACTCACCCTCTGACGAACCCTGGCTGTCACCGCTGCAAGCGTCTGCCTCCGTTCATAAGAATGCAGAGAGTGAAGGACCTTCGATGACGTCGCGGTCAGGTTACCGGTCACCTGACCGCGACGTCATCAAAGGTCCTTCACTCTCTGCATTCTCAGGAACGGAGGCAGACGCTTGCAGCGGTGACAGCCAGGGTTCGTCGGAGGGGTGAGTATATCCATATTTTTTATTTTTTACATGAATATTTATCCCAGGGACTGAAGGAGAGTTTCCTCTCCTCCAGATCCTGGGAATCATACGCACCGCACACGCTGAAGATGACTGGGAACTTATAGGAACTTCCGATTCCAGTTTCCGATATCACAAAAATATCGGAACTCGGTATCGGAATTCCGATACAGCAAATATCGGCCGATACTCGATACTTGCAGTATCGGAATGCTCAACACTAGTGTTGAGTCATCTGCCTCAGGTCTGACCCCTTGTCTTGGGATCTGGGCAGCCCACTTTGGGTCTGGCCTGCTGTCTGGTGTGTTGTGCCGCCCGCCTCAGGTTTGGCCCCATGTCTGGTGTGTTGGGCCCTCCGCCTCGGATCAGGCCCCTTGTCTGGTGTTTTGGGCTGCCTGCCTCAGATCTGGCCCCATGTTTTGTGTGTTGGACCGCCCACCTATGGTCTGGCCCAGTTTCAGGTGTGTTGGGCTGCCCGCCTTGGGTCTGGCCTCTTGTCTGGGGTGTTGGGCCGCCCGCTTTGGGTCTGGCCTCCTGTCTGGTGTGTTGGGTTGCCCGCCTCGACTCTGGCTCCGTGTCTGGTGTGTTGGGCAGCATGCCTCACATCTGGCCCTTCGTCTGGTGTATTGGCTTGTCTGCTTAGGTCTGACCCAATTTCTGGTGTGTTGGGCCACCCGCCTCAGGTCTGGCTCCGTGTCTGCTGTGTTCGGGCACCCGCTTCGGGTCTGACCCCCTGTCTAGTGTGTTGGCCGCCTTCTTCGGGTCTGGCCTCACGTCTGGTGTGTTGGGCCGCCCGCCTCTGGTCTCACCCCATGTCTGGTGTGTTTGGCCTCTCTTCTCAGATCTGGCCCTGTGTCTGGTGTGTTGGGCTGTCTGCATCAGGTCTGACCCCTTGTCTGGTGTATTGGGCCACCTTCCACGGGTCTGACCCCTTGTCTGTAGTGGTGAGCCGCCCAAATCGTGTCTAGCCTCTTGTCTGGTGTGTTGGACCTCCCTTGTCGGGTCTGGACCCATGTCTGTGTGGTTGGCTGTACTGCCTTGAGTCTGGCTCCGCGTCTGGTGTGTGTGGTGTGGTGGGCTACCTGCCTTGGGATTGACCCCTTTTCTAGTGTGTTTGGTCTCCCACCTCGGGTCTGGCCCTTTGTCTGGTGTGTTGAGTAGCCAGCCTCGGGTCTAGCCCCGTGTCTGGTGTGTTGGGCCGCCTGCTTCAGGTCTGGCCCTGTGTCTGGTGTGTTGGGTGATGTGCCTCAGGTCTGGCCCCTTGTGTGGTGGGCCACCCGCCTTGGGTCTTGCCCTATGTCTGCTGTGTTCGTCCATCCGCCTCGGGTCTGACATCTTGTCTGGTGTGTTGTGCCACCCGCCTTGGATCTGGCCCCGTATTTGGTGTGTTGGGACGCTCACCTCGGGTCTGGCCATATATCTGCTATGTTGGGCTGCCTGTCTTGGGTCTGACCCTATATCTTGTGTGTTGGGCTGTCTGCATCAGGTCTGTGGCTGGTATGCTGGGCTGCCTGCCCTTCTCGGATCCGACTTCTTGTTTTGTGTGTAGGGATGCCCGCTTTGTGTCTGGCACCATGTCTGATGTGTTGGGCTGCCCACCTTGAGTCCAGCACCATGTCTGGTGTGTTGGGTCACCCGTCAAAGGTCTGGCCCCATGTCTGTTGTGCTGGGCGTACCACATCGGGTCTGGCTCCATTTCTGGTGTAGTGGGCTGCCTGCCTTGAGTCTGGCCCTGTGTTTGTTGTGTTGGGTTTCCCACCTCAGGTCTCGTCTTGAGTCTGGTGTGTTGGGCTGTCTGCCTCGGGTCTGACTCATTGTCTGATTTGGTTGGCCGTCCGCCTTGGGTCTGGAGTCTTGTCTGGTGTGTTGGGCTGCCCGCCTCGAGTCTGGCATCTTGTCTGGTGTGTTGGGCTGCTTGCCTCAGGTCTGGCCCCATGTCTGGTGTGTTGGGCTGCCCGTCTCGGGTTTGTCCCTATGTCTGGTGTGTTGGGCTGTCTGCATCTGGTCTGACCCGTTGTCTGGTGTAATGGGCCGCCCACCTTTGTTTTGCCCTGTGTCTGGTATGTTAGGCCGCTTGCCTCAGGTGTGGCCCCGTGTCTGGTGTGTTGGGCTGTCTGCCTCAGGTCTGTGGCTAGTATGCTCTGCTGCTTGCCTAGGGTCTGACCTCTTGTCTGGTGTGTTGGGCCACCTGCTTCGTGTCTGGCACCATGTCTGATGTGTTGGGACTCCCACCATGAGTCTAGCACATGTCTGGTGTGTTGGGTCACCCGCCTCAGGTCAGGCCCGTGTCTGGTGTGCTTGGCCTCCCACATTGGGTCTGGCCCCGTTTCTGGTATGGTGGGCTGCCTGCTTTGAGTCTGGCCTTGTGTTTGTTGTGCTGGGTTGCCCGGCTCAGGTCTCGCCTTGAGTCTGGTGTGTTGGGCTGTCTGCCTCGGGTCTGACTAATTGTCTGGTTTGGTCGGCCATCCCCCTTGGGTCTGGCATCTTGACTGGTGTGTTGGGCTGCCCGCCTCGGGTCTGGAATCTTGTCTGGTGTGTTGGGCTGCTTGCCTTGGGTCTGGCCCCATGTCTGGTGTGTTGAGCTGCCCGCCTTGTGTTTGTCGCTATGTCTGGTGTGTTGGGCTATCTGCATCAGGTCTGACCCCTTTTCTGGTGTATTGGGCCACGCACCTTTGGTTTTGCCCTTTGTCTGGTATGTTGAGCTGCTCGTTTCGGGTCTGACGCATTGTCTGGAGTGTTGAGCTGCCCGACTCGTGTCTAGCCTCTTGTTTGGTGTGTTGGGCCTCCCTCATCGGGTCTAGACCCGTGTCTGTTGTGGTGGGCTGTACCGCCTTTGGTCTGGCTCCGTGTCTGGTGTGTTGGGTGTGTTAGGCCGCCCACCTTAGGTCTAGCCCCTTGTGTGGTGTGGTGGGCTACATGCCATGGGATTGACCCCTTGTCTGGTGTGTTGGGTCTCCCACCTCGGGTCTGGCCCATTGTCTGGTGTGTTGAGCTGCCAGCCTCTCGTCTGGCCCCGTGTCTGGTGTGTTAGGCCGCCTGCTTCAGGTCTGGCCCTGTGTCTGGTGTATTGGGTGGTGTGCCTCAGGTCTGGCCCCTTGTGTGGTGGGCCACCCGCCTTGGGTCTTGCCCTATGTCTGCTGTGTTCGTCCATCCGCCTCGGGTCTGACATCTTGTCTGGTACCTGCCTTGGATCTGGCTTTGTGTTTAGTGTGTTGGGCCGCTCGCCTCGGGTCTGGCCCTATGTCTGCTATGTTGGGCTGCCCGTCTTGGGTCTGGCCCTATATCTGGTGTGTTGGGCTGTCTGCATCAGGTCTGTGGCGGGTATGCTGGGCCGCCAGCCTGGGGTCCGACCTCTTGTCTGATGTGTTGGGCCGCCCACTCCGAGTCTAGCTCCATGTCTGGTGTGTTGGGTCGCCCGCCTCAAGTCTGTCTCCGTGTCTGGTGTGCTGTGCCTCCCACATCGGGTCTGGCACTGTTTCTGGTGTGGTAGGCTGCCTGCCTCGAGTCTGGCCCAGTATTTGTTATGTTGGGTTGCCCACCTCTGGTCTCGCCTTGAGTCTGGTATGTTGGGCTGTCTGCCTCAGGTTTGACTCATGTCTGGTTTAGTCGGCTGTCCACCTTGGGTCTGGCGTCTTGTCTAATGTGTTGGGCTGCTCGCCTCAGGTCTGGCCTCTTGTCTGGTGTGTTGGTCCACCCGCCTCAGGTCTGGCCCCATGTCTAGTGTGTTAGTCCACCTGCCTTGGGTCAGGCCTCGCATCTGGTGTTTTGTGCCACCCACCTTGGATCTGGCCCCGTGTTTGGTGTGTTGGGCCGCTCGCCTTGGGTCTGGCCCCATGTCTGGTATGTTAGGCTTCCCGTCTTTGGTCAGGCCCTATATCTTGCATGTTGGGCTGTCTGCATCAGGTCTGTGGCTGGTATGCTGATTCTCCCGCATCGGGACGGGCCCTGTTTCTGAAGTGGTGAGCTGCCTGCCTCGAGTCTGGCCCTGTGTTTGTTGTGCTTGGTTGCCCTCCTCAGGTCTCGTCTTGAATCTCGTGTGTTGGGCTGTCTGCTTCTGGTCTGACTCATTGTCTTGTTTGGTCGGCCATCCGCCTTGGGTCTGGCATCTTGTCTAATGCGTTGGGCCGCTTGCCTCATGTCTGGCCTCTTGTCTAGTGTGTTGGTCCGCCCGCCTCAGGTCTGGCCACATGTCTAGTGTGTTAGTCTACCTACCTTGGGTCTGACCCTGTGTCTGGTGTGTTGGGCCGCCTGCCTTGGGTCTCACTCCGTGACTGGTATGTTGGGCAGCCCGCCTCGGGTCTGGCCCCTTGTTGGTGTGTTCAGCAGTCCGCCTTGAGTCTGACGTCCTGTCTCAAGTGTTAGGCCACCCGGTTCGGGTCTTGCCTCTTATCAGGTGTGTTATGCCGCCCACCTCCTATAAGGTCCCATGTATGGTCTGACCCAAGTCTGGTGTGCTGGGCTGCCTGCCTTGTGTGTGGCCTCGTGCCTGATGTCTTGGGCCAGATATGTAATAAGAAAAGAAAGGTAGGCCTTGTAAATGGGAATCACCACCAAATAAGTAACAAACCACAGCTTTATTTTACATATATAAATACAAAAGGCAAAGCACATTCATTAAAAACATTTATAACAAGGGGATATGAAGTAACCCCATAAACACAAAGGCCCAAAATAAGGCAGAAAACCCGCACAGAACCAAACAGAGTACAATACAGATGCCCACTGATAATAGTGGCCTAAGATGACAGCATGATAATAGAATATATAAAATAACTGTGACCAGCCCAAATGTGCCTTTTTATCTGTCACTCAAATGCAGAGGAGCCATAAATTGATGTCTTGGGCCACCCGCTTTGGGTCTGGACCTGTGTCTGGTGTGTTTGGCGTCTGCCTCGGGTTTGGCCCCCATGTCTGTTGTGTTTGGCAGTCCGCCTTGGGTCAGCGCATCAGGTCAGCTCGTTTGACTGGTTTGTTGGGTCGCTGCCTTTGGTCTAGCCCCTCGTGTGGTGTGTTGGGCCTCCTGCCTCGGGTCTGGCCCCGTTTCTGGTGTGTTGGGACACCTGCCTTGGGTCTAGTCACTTGTCTGGTGTGTTGGGACGTCTGCCTTGGGTTTGGCCCCTTGTCTGGTGTGTTGGTTCTCCCACCTTGGGTCTGGCCCTTTGTCTGGTGTGTTGAGCTGCCAATATTGAGTCTAGACCTGTGTCTGGTGTGGTAGGCTGCCCTCTCTGGTGTGTTCGATCGTCAGCTTTGGGTCTGGCATGTTGGACCACCCGCCTTAGGTCTGGGGTCTTGTCTGGTGTGTTGGGCCACCCGCTTTAGGTCTGGCCCCGTGTTTGTTGTGTTGGGTTGCTGGCCTAAGGTCTTGCCTTGTGTCTGGTGTGTTTTGAACTGACTGCCTCGGGCTTGACCCATTGTCTGGTTTATTAGGCCGCCCGCCTTGAGTTTGGCCACGTGTCTGATGTGTTGGGACGCCCGCCTGATATCTGGACCCGTGTCTGGTGTGGTGAGCTGCCCTGTCTGGTGTCTCCGGTCATCAGCTTTGGGTCTGGTGTCTTGTCTGGTGTGTTGGACCTCCCGCTTCAGGTCTGGCCCCGTGTCTGGTGCATTCAGGAGTCCGGCTTGGGTCTGGCTTCTTGTCTAGTGTGTTGGGCCGCCCACCTTGCATCTTGCCTCTTGTCTGGTATGTTAGGCCGCCCACCTCGGGTTGGGCCACCTGCCTCGGGTCTGGTATCTTGTCTGGTGTGTGGGGCTACAGGCCTCGAGTCTGTCCCCGTCTCTGGTGTGTTGGGTCGTCTGCCTCGGGTCTGCCCACTTGTCTGGTATGTTGGACCACCTCTCTCGTGTCTGGCCTCGTGTCTGATATATTGGGCCAACCGCCTCGGGTCTGGCCTTTTGTCTGGTGTGTTGGGCCGCCCGCCTTGGGTCTGGCCCCATGTCTGGTGTATTGGGCCTCAGGCCTGCCCTGAGTCTGGTGTGTTGGGCCACCTGCCTTGGGTCTGGCCCCGTGTCTGGTGTGTTGGGCTTTCCGCATCGGGTCTGGCCTCATGTCTGGTGTGTTGAACCGCCCACCTCAGTTCTGGTTTTATGCCTGCTGTATTGGACCACCAGCTTTGGGTTTGTCCTCATGTCTGGTGTGTTGGGCCGCCCACCTTGGGTCTGACTCTATGTCTGGTTTGTTGGGCCGCCCTCTTGTCTGGCCTCTTTTCTAGTGTGTTGTACCTCTTGCCTTGGGTCTGGCCCTGTGTCTGCTGCACTGGGCTTCCTGCATTGGGTCTGGCCATGTGTATGGTCTGTTGGGCCACCTGGCTCGGGTCTGACTCCGTGCCGGCTGTGTTGGGCTACCTGCTTCGGGTCTGGTCCCATGTCTGGTGTGTTGGGCCACCCGCCTTGGGTCTGACTCTATGTCTGGTGTGTTGGGCCGCCCTCCTCTTGTCTAGCCTCTTGTCTGGTGTGTTGTACCTCTCGCCTTGGGTCTGGCCTTGTGTCTGCTGTATTGAGCCTCCTGCATTGGGTCTGGCCATGTGTCTGGTCTATTGGGCCACCTGCCTCGTGTCTGGCTCCGTGCCGGCTGTGTTGGGCTACCAGCTTCAGGTCTTGCCCCATGTCTGGTGTGTTGGTCACCTCGGGTCTGTCCACATTTTCTGGTGTGGTGGGTCGCCGCCTCTTGTCTGGTCCCGTGTCTGGTGTGGTGAGCCCAACCGCCTTGGGTCAGGCCCCGTGTCTGGTGTGTTCGGCAGTTTGTTTTGCGTAAGGGGTCTTTTCTGTTGTATTGGTCTGCCCGATTCGGGTCTGGCCTCTTATCTGGTGTTCGGGTGCGGCGTGCCTCAGTTCTTGCCGCTTGTGTGGTGGGCCACCTGCCTTGGGTTTGCCCCATGTCTGGTGTGTTCGGCCATCTGTCTTGGGTTTGGCATGTTGTCTGGTGTGTTGATCGCCTCGGGTCTGTCCCTATGTCTGGTGTGTTGGGCTGCCTGCCTTGAGCATGGCCCTATGTCTGGTGTGTTGGGTTGTCTGCACCGTATCTGGCTCCATGTCTCATGTGGTGGGCCGTTGCGCCTTGAGTATGGCCATGTGTCTGTTGTGTTGGGCTGCTCACATCAGGTCTCGCTATGTGTCCAGTGTGTTGGGCCTCCCGACCTTGGGACTGGCACCGTGTCTGGTGCTTGGGCCGCCCGTCTCGGGTCTGGTCTGTGTCTGGTGTCTTCGGCAGTCTGCTTTGGGTCTGGCATCTTTTCTGGTGTATTGGTCTGCCAACTTCAGGTCTGGCCTCTTTTCTGGTGTGTTGGGCCTTCCCCCTCAGGTCTGACCCCTTGTCTAGTGTGTTGGGCCACAGACAAGGGGCCAGACCTGAGGGTCTGGCCATGTTTCTGGTGTGTTGGGCGGCGTGCCTTGGGTCCGGCCCTGTGTCTGATGTGGTGGGCCGCCTGCGTCAGGTCTGGCCCCGTGTCTTGTGTGTTAGGCTGTCCGCCTTGGTTCTAGCCTCTTGTCTGGTGTGTTGGGCCGCCCGACCTCGAGTCTGGCCCTGTTTCTGGTGTGTTGCTCCAGCCGCCTCGGGGCTGGTGTCATGTCTGGTGTGTTGAGCCGCCCACTACGGGTCTGGTCCCGTGTCTGATGTCTTGTGCCACCAGCCTCAGGTCTGGGCCCACATCTGTTGTCTTGGACTGTCTGCCTTGGGTTTTGCTCTGTTTGTGGTGTGTTCGACTGACTGTCTTGCATCTGGCATCTTGTCTGGTGTGTTGGACTGTCTGCCTCGGGTCTGGCCTCTTGTTTGGTGTGTTGATCTGCCCGACTCGAGTCTGGCACCATGTCCGGTGTGGTATGCCTCCCGCCTAGGGTCTAGCCCCGGTGTCCGATGAGTTGGGCTGCCTTCCTTGGGTCTGACCCCTTCTCTGGTGTGTTGGGCTGCCTGCTTCGAATCTGGCTCCTTGTCTGTTGGGTTGGGCCGTCTACCTTGGGTCTCACCCCGTGTCTGGTATTGGGCCCTCTGCCTTGGGTCTTGCCCCTTGACTGGTGTTTTGGGCCTTCTGACTCGGTTCTGGCCTCTTGTGTGGTGTGTTGGGCCACCAGTCTCGGGGCTGGCCTCGTGTCTGGTGTATTGGGTCGCGCACCTCGGGTCTGATGGCTTGTCTGGTGTGTTGGGCCGACGCCCTCAGGTCTGGCCCATGTCTGGTGTGTTGGGCCACCCGTCTTGTGTCTGGCCTTGTGTCTAGTGTGTTGGGCCACTCGCCTTGGATTCGGGCCCCGTGTCTGGTGTGTTGGGTCGTCTTCCTCGGGTCTGACCCATTGTCTGATGTATTGGGCCTCCCGATTTGGGTCTGGCTCCGTGTCTGGTGTATTGGGCCGTCTTCCTTGGGTTTAACCCCTTCTCTGGTGTGTTGGGCCGCCTGCTTATGGTATCTCCCTGTGTCTGATGTGTTAGGCCTGCCCGCCTCATGTCTGGCCCATGTCTGGTGTGTTGGGCCACCAGTCTCGTGTCTGACCCTGTGTCTAGTGTGTTGGGCCACTCGCCTTGGATTCAGGCCCCGTGTCTGGTGTGTTGGGTCATCTTCCTCGGGTCTGACCCATTGCCTTATGTATTGGGCCTCCCGTTTTGGGTCTGGCCCCGTGTCTAGTGTATTGGGCCATCTTCCTCGGGTCTTACCCCTTCTCTGGTGTGTTGGGCCACCGTCCTCGGGTCTGGCCCCCTGTCTGGTGTGTTTGGCGGCCCACCTCGTGTCTGGTCCCTTGTTTGGTTTGTTGGGCCACCCACCTCGGGTCAGGCCCCATGATCTGCCTCATTTCTGACCCCTTGTCTGATGTGTTGGGCCGCCTGTCTCAGGTCTCGCGCCGTGTCTAGGGTGTTGAGACGCCCGTGTTGGGTCCGGCCCCGTGTCTGGTGTGTTGGGTCATCTGCCTCAGGTCTGACCCCTTGTCTGGTGATCTGGGCAGCCCACTTTGGGTCTGGCCTGGTGTCTGGTGTGTTTTGCCCTCCGCCCCGGGTTGGCCCCTTGTCTGGTGTTTTGGGCCGCCCGCCTCAGATCTAGACTCATGTCTGTTGTGTTTGGCCGCCCGCCTCGAGTCTGGCCCCATGTCTGGTGTGTTGGGCCTCCCGCCTTGGGTCTGGCCTCGTGTCTGACGTTTTTTCCGGTGTGTTGGGCTGCTCACCTTGTGTCTGGCCTCTTGTCTGATGTGTTGGGTTTCCTGCCCCAGGACTTGTGTTGGGCCACCCGCTTATGGTCTGGCCCCATGCCTGGTGTGTTGGGCAGCCCACCTCTTGTCTGGCCACGTGTCTGATGTGTTGGGCCGCCCGTCTCATGTTATCACCCCTATCTGGTGTGTTGGGTCATCTTTCTCAAGTCTGACCCTTTGTCTGGTGTGTTGGGCCTCCTGTATCGGTTCTGGCCCTGTGTCTGATATGCTGTGCTGCGTGCCTCGGGTCTGGCCCCGTGTCTGGTGTGTTGTACAGATTTAAATGCACAGAACCGGCAACTGCTTTACAGCAAAGTGGCCTGATACAGCAGCTGGGGGTGTGGCCCAGGGAGCATTTGCCCTTCTGGTGTGTTGGGCCTTCCGCTTCTGGTCTGACCCTGTGTCAGACCCAAGGAGTGTGGTCCAACACACCAGACATGGGGCCAGAAATGGGGCCAGACATGGAGCAGGTAGGCCAAAACACCAGACAAGGGGTCAGGCCTGAGGCAGACGGTCCAACACACCGGAACATAACCAGACCTGAGGCAGGTGGCCCAACACACCAGACATGGGGCCAGACCCAAGGTGGGAGGCTCCACACACCAGAAATGGGGTTAGACCCGAAGCAGATGGCCCAACACATCAGAGAAGAGGACAGACCCGAGGTAGACAGCCCAACACATCAGACATATGGCCAGACCCGAGGCGGGCTGCCCAACACACCTTACTCGGAGCCAGACCCAAGGCAGGAAGCCCAACATACTCTGCAGACATGGCGCCAGACCCGAGGCGCGAGGCCGAACACACCAGACATAGGGCCAGACCCGAAGCAGGCGGCCCATTACACCAGACACTGGTCCAGATGCGAGGCGGGAGGACCAACACATCAGAAACGAGTCAGACTTGGAGATGGTGGCCAAAGACACCAGATAAGGGGTCAGACCCAAGGTAGACAGCCCTACTCACCAGACATAAGGAGAGACCTAAAGGAAATGGCCAAACAGACCATATACGGGGCCAGACCTCAGTCAGGAAGCCCAACACACGAGACATGGGGTCAGACCCGAAACGGGCAGCCCAACACACCAGGCAAGGGGTCAGACCTGAGGCAGACGGACCAACATACTAAAAACAGTGCCAGACCTGAGGCAGGCGGTCCAACACACCAGACATAGGGCCAGACCAGAAGCAGGTGGCCCAACACACCAGACAAAGGGTCAGACCCGAGGTAAAGGACCCAGCAATCTAGACACATGGGCAGATCCGAGGTGAGCGGGTCAACACATCAAACATGAGGCCAGACCTGAGGCAGCTGGGCCAACACACCAGAAACAGGGTCAGACTCGAAGCTGGAGGCCCAACACATCAGACACAGGGCTAGACCCGATGCAGGCAACTCAACACACCAGACAGGGGGCCAGATCCGAGGTGGGTGGCCCAGCATATCAGACTCGGAGCCAGACTCGAGGCGGGAAGCCCAGCACACCAGACATAAGGCAAAACCAAAGAGGGTGGCCCAACACACCAGACAAGGGGTCAGACCCGAGGCAGGCGACCCAACACTGGAGTCACAGAGCATGGAAGGTGGCCTAACACCCCAGGCACGGGGCCAGACCCTAGGCAGGCACACCAAACACATCAGACGCAGGGCCAGACCCGAGCCGGGCAGCCCAACACACCAGACACGGGGCCAGACCCAAGAAGTGTGGATCAACATACCAGACACGGGGCCAGATCCGATGAGAGTGACCCAACACATCAGAAAAGAGGACAGACCTGAGGTGGGCGGTCCAACAAATCAGACACGGGGCCAGCCCAGAGGTGGGTGGACAAAACTCCAGACATGGAGCCATATTAGAGACGTGCAGCCTAACATACCAGACACAGGACCAGACCCTAGGTTGGCGGCCC
This sequence comes from Ranitomeya imitator, assembly GCF_032444005.1. Taxonomy (NCBI): domain Eukaryota; kingdom Metazoa; phylum Chordata; class Amphibia; order Anura; family Dendrobatidae; genus Ranitomeya; species Ranitomeya imitator. The sequence continues at coordinate 490,149,295 of NC_091283.1, forward strand.
AACATACTAGACAAGGGGCCATACCCAAGGCCAGTGGCCCAACACACCAGAGACGGGGCCAGATCCAAGGCGGGTGGCCCAAAACACCACGCATGAGGTCAGAACCCAGACAGGTGACTCAACACACTAGACACGGGCCCAGACCCGAGGTGAGCGGCCAAACACACCAGATATGGGACTAGACCTGAGGTAGATGGCCCAACATACCACAATCGGGGCCAGATCCGAGGCGGACAGTCCAACACAGCAAACAAGAGTCCAGATCCAGTGCAGGCAGCCCAACACACCAGATGAGGAGCCAGACCTGAGGCAGGTGGCCTAACAGACGAGACACAGAGTCAAACCCAAGGCGGGCCTCCCAACACACCAAAAAAGATTCCTGACTGAAGGCGGGCTCTCCAAAACACTAGGCTAGAGGCCAGACCCGAGGAGGACTGCCCAACACACCAGAACAAAGGTCAGACCCGAGACGGGAGGCCCAACATACCCAACAATCCAAACTTGAGGCAGCGGCCCCACACACCAGATACGGGTCCTGACCTGAGGCGGGCGGCTCAACATAACAGACATAAGGCCAGACCCAAAGTGGGATGCCCAACACACAAGACAAGGGGCGAGACCCGAGGAGGGTGGTGCAACACACCAGAAATGGGGCCAGACCCGAATAGAGATTCCCAGCACAGCAGACACGGAGCCATGTCTGAGACGTGTCACCAACAAACCAAACATGGGGCCAGACCCGAGGCGGGCAGACCAAAACACCATACATGCGGTGAGACCCAAGGAGTGTGGCCCAACACACCAGACAAAGGGTCAGGCCTGAGGCAGACGGTCCAAGACACCAGAAACATTAGCAATCCCAAGGCGGGCGGCCCAATACACTAGACCCGACGGTGCCAGACCCGAGGAGGGAGGCCCCACACACCAGAAGTGGGAACGGACCCAAAGTACTTGGCCCAATACATCTGAAAAGGGGTGAGACCCGAGGGAAAAGGCCCAACACACCAGACATAGGGCCAGATCCGAAGCAGGCAGCCCAAAACACCAGACACTGGGCCAGACCTGAGGCGGGAGGACCAACACATCAGACACGGGGCCAGACTTGAAGCTGGTGGCCAAACACACCAGACAAAAGGGGTGAGACCTGAGGTAGATGGCACAACTCACCAGGCACAAGGCCAGACCCGAGGTGGGAAGCCCAACACACCAGATATGGAGCGAGACCCGAAGCAGATGGCCCCACAGACCAGAAAAAGGGTCAGACCCAAGGAGGGAGGCCCAACACATCATACATGGGGTCAAACTCAAGACAGAAGGCCAAACAGAGCATACATGGGGCCAGACCTGAGGCGGGAAGCCCAACACACCATACACAGGGCCAGATCTGAGGCGGGCGGTCCAACACACCAGACAACCCTGGAAGCAGGTGGCCCAACAAAACAAACAATGGGTCAGACCTGAGGTAGACTGCCCAACAATCCTGACAAATGGCCAGATCATAGGCAAGCGGGCCAACACATGAGACACACCAGATATGGGGCCAGACCCGAGGCAGGAGGCCCAACACACCAGACAAGGGGTCAGACCTGAGGCTGGAGGCTAAACACATCGAACACGAGGCCAGACCCGAGCTGGGTGGCCCAACACAGGAGCCATGTGGCCAGAACCGTGGAAGGCGGCCCAACACACCAGACATGGTGCTAGACCTTAGGCGGGGGTGCCAAACACATCAGACATGGGGATAGATCCAAGGTGAGCAGCCCAACACACCAAACATGGGGCCAGACCCAAGGAGGGTGACCCAACACACAAGACAAGGGGCTAGACCCAAGGCGTGCAGCCCAACATACCAGTCATGGGACACGACCCGAGGCGGATGGCCAAACACACTAGATATGTGGCCAGGCCCGAGGCAGGCCGCCCAGCATACTAGACATGGGGCTAGACCTGAGGAGGGCATCCCGTCACACCAGACATGGGGCCTGACCTGAAGCAGGCGGCCCAACACACAAGACACGGGACCAAACCCAAGGTGGGTGGCCGAACACACCCAACAAATGAGACACGAGGTCAGACCTGAGGTGGGCAGCCTAACACACCAGACATGGGGTCAGACCCAAGGAGTGTGGTCCAACACACCAGACATTTGGCCAGACATGAAGCAAGTAGCCCAACAGACCAGACAAGGGGACAGACCTGAAGCTGGAGGCCCAACGCATTGAACATGGGGCTAGACCCGAGGTAGGTGGCCCAACACAGGAGCCACAGGGCCAGAACCGAGGAAGGCGGCCTAATACACCAGACACAGTGCTAGACCTTAGGTGGGGGTGACAAATACATCAGACACGGGGATAGATCCAAGGTGAGCAGCCCAACACACCAAACATGGGGCCAGACCCCAGGAGGGTGACCCAACACACAAGACAAGGGGCTAGACCCAAGGTGTGCAGCCCAACATACCAGTCATGGGACCGGACCCGAGGCGGATGGCCAAACACACTAGATATGTGGCCATGCCCGAGGCAGGCCGCCCAGCATACTAGACATGGGGCTAGACATGAGGAGGGCGTCCCATCACACCAGACATGGGGCCGAACCTGAAGCAGGCGGCCCAATACACAAGACACGGGACCAGACCCAAGGTGGGTGACTGAACACACCCAACAAATGAGACATGAGGTCACACCTGAGGTGGGCAGCCTAACACACCAGACATGGGGTCAGACCCAAGGAGTGTGGTCCAACACACCAGACATTTGGCCAGACATGAAGCAAGTAGCCCAACAGACCAGACAAGGGGACAGACCTGAAGCTGGAGGCCCAACACATTGAACATGGGGCTAGACCCGAGGTAGGTGGCCCAACACAGGAGCCACAGGGCCAGAACCGAGGAAGGCGGCCTAATACACCAGACACAGTGCTAGACCTTAGGTGGGGGTGACAAATACATCAGACACGGGGATAGATCCAAGGTGAGCAGCCCAACACACCAAACATGGGGCCAGACCCCAGGAGGGTGACCCAACACACAAGACAAGGGGCTAGACCCAAGGTGTGCAGCCCAACATACCAGTCATGGGACCGGACCCGAGGCGGATGGACAAACACACTAGATATGTGGCCATGCCCGAGGCAGGCCGCCCAGCATACTAGACATGGGGCTAGACATGAGGAGGGCGTCCCATCACACCAGACATGGGGCCGAACCTGAAGCAGGCGGCCCAATACACAAGACACGGGACCAGACCCAAGGTGGGTGACTGAACACACCCAACAAATGAGACATGAGGTCACACCTGAGGTGGGCAGCCTAACACACCAGACATGGGGTCAGACCCAAGGAGTGTGGTCCAACACACCAGACATTTGGCCAGACATGAAGCAAGTAGCCCAACAGACCAGACAAGGGGAAAGACCTGAAGCTGGAGGCCCAACACATTGAACACGGGGCTAGACCCGAGATTGGTGGCCCAACACAGGAGCCACAGGGCCAGAACCGAGGAAGGCAGCCTAACACACCAGACACGGTGCTAGACCTTAGGTTGGGGTGCCAAACACATCAGACACGGGGATAGATCTGAGCCAGGAAGCCCAGCAGACCAGACACGGGGCCTGACCCAAGAATTGTGGCTCAACATACCAGACGCTGGACCAGACCCTAGGCGGGTGGCCCATCACATCAGACACAGGGCAAGATCCGATGAGGGCAGCCCAACACATCATAAAAGTGGCCAGACCTGAGGCGGGCGGTGCAACGCATCATAAACGGGGCCAGACCTGAGGCGAGTGGCCCATATCACCAGACATGGGGCCAAACCCTAAGTGGGCGGCCCAACATACCAGACACGGAGTCAGACCCAAGGCGGAAGACTCTAAATACCAGACACGGGGCCCTACCCGAGGCGGGTGGCCAAACACATCAGATATGGGACCAGACCTGAGGCGGACGGCCCAACATGCCAGTAATGGGGACAGAGCCGAGGTGGGCGGCTCAACACACCAGACATGAGGACAGACCCCAGGAGGGTGGCCCAACACACAAGACAAGGGGATAGACCCGAGGTGGGCAGCCCAACATACCAGTCACGGGACCAGAACCGAAGCGGGTGGCCCAACACACTAAGGATGTGGCCAGACCTGAGGGAGGCAGCACAGCATACTAGACATGGGGCTAGACCTGAGGAGGGCGTCCCATCACACCAGACATGGGGCCTAACCTGAGGTAGGTGGGCCAACACAACAGACACGGGACCAGACCCAAGGTGGGTGGCCGAACACCCCCAACACACGAGACACGGGGTGAGACCTGAGGTGGGGTCAGCCTAACATACCAGACAAGGGGTCAGGCCTGAGGCAGATGGTCCAACACACCGGAAACATTAGCAGACCCGAGGCTGGTGCCCCACACACCAGACATTTGGGGAAAGCCGAGGCGGAAGGCCCCACACACCAAACACTGGGACAGATGCGAGGCAGAGGACCAACACATCAGAAATGGGGCCAGACTCAGAGCTGGTGGCCAAACACACCAGACAAGGGGTCAGCCCCAAATGCGGATGGCCAAACAGACCATATATGGGGCCAAACCTGAGGCGGGAAGCCCAAAACATGAGACATGGGGCCAGACCCGAAACGGGCAGCCCAACAGACCCGGCAAGGGGTAAGACCTGAGGCAGACGGACCAACACACCAAAAACAGTGCCAGACCTGAGGAGGCCGGTCCAACACCCCAGACATAGGACCAGACCAGAAGCAGGTGACCCAACACACCAGACAAGGGGTCAGACCCGAGGTAGAAGACCCAACAATCCAGACACATGGCCAGATCCGAGGTGAGCGGGTCAACACATCAAACATGAGGCCACACCTGAGGCAGGTGGCCCAACACATCAGAAACGGGGTCAGACCCGAAGCTGGAGGCCCAACACATCAGACACAAGGCGAGACCCGAGGCGGGCGGCTCAACACACCAGACACGGGGCCAGATCTGAGGTGGGTGGCCCAGAACATCAGACTCGGAGCCAGACTCGAGGTAGGAAGCCCCACAGACATGGGGCCAGACCCGAAGAGGGGCCCAACACATCAGAAACGGGGTCACCCGAAGCTGGAGGCCAAACACATCAGACACGGGGCGAAACCCGAGGTGGGTGGCCCAGCACATCAGACTCTGAGCCAGACTCGAGGCGGGAAGCCTAGCACACCAGACATGTGGCAGACCCAAAGAAGGTGGCCCAACACACCAGACAAACCCAAGGCAGGTGACCCAACACTGGAGTCACAGGGCCCGAAATGAAGAAGGCAGCCTAACACACCAGACACGGACCAGACCGGAGGCAAGCACGCCAAACACATCAGACACGGGGCCAGACCTGAGCCGGGCAGCCCAACACACCAAACACTGGGCCTGACCCAAAAAGTGTGGCTCAACATACCAGACACAGGGCCAGATCCGATGAGGGTGACCCAACACAACAGAAAAGAGGCCAGACCTGAGGCGGGCGGTCCAACAAATGAGACACGGGACCAGACCAGAGGGGAGTGGCCCAAAACACCAGACATGGGGCCATACCAGAGACGTGCAGCTTAACATACCAGACAGTGACCGTATGACGCTAGGTGGGCAGTCCAACATACCAGACAAGGGGCAAGACCCGAGGCCAGTAGCCCAACACACCAGAGATGGGGCCAGATCCAAGGCGGGTGGCCCAAAACATCACACGAGGTCAGAACCCAGACGGGTGGCCCAACACACTAGACATGGGGCCAGACCCAAGGCAGGCGACCCAACAAACCAAACATGGGGCCAGACCCGAGGTAGGTGGCCCAACACTGGAGTCACGGGGCCAGAACCGAGGAAAGCAGCCTACAACACTAGACACGGGGCAAGACCCGAGGCAGGCTTGCCAAACACATCAGGCATTGGGCCAGACCCGAGCTGGGCAGCCCAATATACCAGACTTGAAGTTAGACCCGAGTAGTGTCGCTCAACATACCAGACACGGGTCTAGATCTGATGAGGGCGGCCCAACATAGCAGAAAAGAGACCAGACCTGAGGTGGGCGGTCCAAAAAATCAGACATTGGGCCACACCAGAGGCGGGTGGCCCAAAACAGCAGACATGATGCCATACCAGAGACGTGCAGCCCAACATACGAGACAGAGGACCAGACCCTAGGTGGGCAGCCCAGAACACCAGACATGGGGCCAGGTCCAAGGCAGATGGCACAACACACCAGACAAGAGGTCAGTCCCGAGGCAGACGGCCCAACATACCAGACACGGGGCCGGACCCGCAGTGGGGTGCCTAACAGACTAGACACGGGGCTGGACCTGAGGCGGGCGGCCCAACACTAGACATGGGGCCAGACCAGAGACGGGAGGCCCAACACATCAGACACGAGGACAGATCTGCAGTGAGTGGCCCAACACACCAGACACAGGGCCTGACCTGAGGCAGGCAGCCCAACACACCAGACATGAGACCAGACCCAAGGTGGGTGGCCGAACACACCCAACACACGAGACATGAGGTCAGACCTGAGGTGGGCGGCCTAACACACTAGACACAGGGTCAGACCCAAGGAGTGTGGTCCAACACACCAGACATGGGGCCAGACATGAAGCAGGTAGGCCAACATATCAGACATGGTGCCAGGCCTTAGGCAGACGGTCCAACACATTGGAAACATTAGCAGACCTGAGGCGGGTGGCCCAACACACCAGACACAGGGTCACACCCGAGGTGAGAGGCCCTCCACACACCAGACATGGGGTCAGACCCGAAGCAGGTGGCCCAACATCAGACCCGAAGTAGACAGCCCAACACATCAGACATATGGCCAGACCCGAGGCGGGCGGCCCAACACACCATACTCGGGGCCAGACCCGAGGCGGGAAGCCCAACATACTTTGCAGACATGGGGTCAGACCCGAGGTGGGAGGCCCAATACACCAGACATGGGGCCAGACCCAAAGCAGGTGGCCCATCACAGTAGACACTGGGCCAGATGCGAGGCAGGAGGACCAACACATCAGAAACGGGGCCAGACTCAGAGCTGGAGGCCAAAAACACCAGACAAGGGGTCAGACCCGAGGTAGACAGCACTACTCATCAGACAGAAGGCGAGACCCAATGAGGATAGCCAAACAGACCATGTACAGGGCCAAACATGAGGCGGGAAGCCCAAAACACGAGACATGGGGCCAGACCCAAAACGGGCAGCCCAACAGAACCTGCAAGGGGAAAGACCTGAGGCTGACAGGCCAACACATCAAAAACAGGGCCAGACATGGGGCCATACCCGAAGCAGGTGGCCCATCACACCAGACACTGGGCCAGACGCGAAGCAGGAGGACCAACACATCAGAAACGGGGCCAGACGCAGAGCTGGTGGCCAAACACAAAAGACAAGGGGTCAGCCCCGAGGTAGACAGCCCTACTCACCAGACACAAGGCGAGACCCAATGCAGATGGCCAAACAGACCATATATGGGGCCAAACCTGAGGCAGGAAGCCCAAAACATGAGACATGGGGCCAGACCCGAAACGGGCAGCCCAACAGACATGGCAAGGGGTAAGACCTGAGGCAGACGGCCCAACACATCAAAAACAGGGCCAGACTTGAGGCGGGCGGTCCAACACACTAGACATAGGGCCAGACCAGAAGCAGGTGGACCAACACACCAGACAAGAGGTCAGACCCGAGGTAGACGAACCAACAATCCAGACACAAGGCTTTTCCGAGGTGAGCGGGTCAACACATCAAACATGAGGCCAGACTTGAGGCAGGCGGCTCAACACAATAGACAGGGGGTCAGACCCGAAGCTGGAGGCCCAACACATCAGACACGAGGCCAGACCCAGTGCAGGCGGCTCAACTCAACAGACAGGGGGCCAGATCCGAGGTGGTTGGCCCAGCACATCAGACTCGGAGCCAGACTCGAGGCGGGAAGCCCAGCACACTAGACATGGGGCAGACCCAAAGAAGGCAGCCCAAAACACCAGACAATGGGTCAAATCCGAGGCAGGTGACCCAACACTGGAGTCACAGGGCCTGAACTGAAGAAGGCAGCCTAACACACCAGACACGGGGCCAGACCCGATCCGGGCAGTCCAACACACCAGACACTGGGCTAGACCCGAGAAGTGTGGCTCAACATACCAGACACAGGGCCAGATCCGATGAGGGTGGTCCAACAAATCAGACATGGGGCCAGACAAGAGGGGGGTGGCCCAAAATACCAGACATGGGGCAATACCAGAGACGTGCTGCCTAACATACCAGACAGTGACCATCTGAGCCTAGGTAGGTGGCCCAACACATCAGAGAAGGGGTCAGACCTGAGGTAGACAGCCCAACACATTAGATATATGGCCAGACCCGAGGTGGGCAGCCCAACACACCTTACTCGGGGCCAGACCCGAGGCGGGAAGCCCAACATACTCTGCAGACATGGTGTCACACCCGAGGTGGGAGGCCCAACACACCAGACATTGGGCCAGACCCGAAGAGGGGCCCAACTCCAGAAACGGGGTCACACCCAAAGCTGGAGGCCCAACACATCAGACACGGGGCCAGACACGAGGTGGGTGGCCCAGCACATCAGACTCTGAGCCAGACTCGAGGTGGGAAGCCTAGCACACCAGACATGTGGCAGCCCAACACACCAGACAAGGGGTCAAACCCGAGGCAGGTGACTCAACACTGGAGTCACAGGGCCTGAACCGAAGATGGTAGCCTAACACACCAGACACGGGCCAGACCCGAGGCAAGCACGCCAAACACATCAGACACGGGGCCAGACCCGAGCCAGGCAGCCCAACACACCAGACACTGGGCCAGACCTGAAAAGTGTGGCTCAACATACCAGACACAGGGCCAGATCTGATGAGGGTGGCCCAACACATCAAAAAAGAGGCCAAACCTGAGGCAGGCGGTCCAACAAATGAGACACGGGACCAGACCAGAGGGGAGTGGCCCAAAACACCAGACATGGAGAATCCAGACGGGTGGCCCAACACACTAGACATGGGGCCAGACCCGAGGCAGGCTCTCCAAATACATCAGGCATGGGGCCAGACCGGAGCTGGGCAGCCCAACATAGCAGAAAAGAGGCAAGACCTGAGGCGGGCGGTCCAAAAAATCAGACTTGGGGCCAGACCAGAGGCAGGTGGACCAAAACACCAGACATGGGGCTATACCAGAGATGTGCAGCCCAACATATGAGACAGAAGACCGGACCCTAGGTGGGCAGCCCAGAACACCAGACATGGGGCCAGGCCCAAGGCAGATGGCACAACACACCAGACAAGAGGTCAGTCCCGAGGCGGATGGCCCAACATACCAGACACGGGGCCGGACCCGCAGTGGGTTGCCTAACAGACTAGACATGGGGTTGGACCTGAGGTAGGCGGCCCAACACTAGACATGGGGCCAGACCAGAGATGGGAGGCCCAACACATCAGACACGAGGACAGATCTGCGGTGAGTGGCCCAACACACCAGACAAGAGGCCAGACATGAGGTAGGCGGCCCAACACACCAGACACAGGTCGTGTCCTGAAGCAGGCGGCCCAACACACCAGACACAGGGCCTGACCTGAGGCAGGCAGCCCAACACACCAGACATGAGACCAGACCCAAGGTGGGTGGCCGAACACACCCAACACATGAGACATGAGGTCAGACCTGAGGTGGGTAGCCTAACACACCAGACACAGGGTCAGACCCAAGGAGTGTGGTCCAACACACCAGATATGGGGCCAGACATGAAGCAGGTAGGCCAACACATCAAACAAGGGGTCAGGCCTGAGGCAGACGGTCCAACACATCGGAAACATTAGCAGACCTGAGGTGGGTGGCCCAACACACCACAAACAGGGTCAGACCCGAGGTGAGAGGCCCCCCCACACACCAAACATGGGGCTAGACCCGAAGCAGGTGGCCCAATATCAGACCCGAGGTAGACAGCCCAACACATCAGACATATGGCCAGACCAGAGGCTCGCGGCCCAACACACCATACTCGGGGCCAGACCCGAGGCGGGAAGCCCAACACACCAGACATGGGGCCAGACCCAAAGCAGGCGGCCCACCACAGCAGACACTGGGCCAGATGCGAGGCAGGAGGACCAACACATCAGAAATGGGGCCAGACTCAGAGCTGGTGGCCAAAAACACCAGACAAGGGGTCAGACCCAAAGTAGACAGCCCTACTCATCATACAGAAGGCGAGACCCAATGAGCATGGCCAAACAGACCATGTACGGGGCCAAACATGAGGCAGGAAGCCCCAAACATGAGACATGGGGCCAGACCCAAAACGGGCAGCCCAACAGACCCAGCAAGGGGAAAGACCTGAGGCTGACGGGCCAACACATCAAAAACAGGGCCAGACATGAGGCATGAGGCCCAAACACCAGACATGGGGCCATACCCGAAGCAGGCGGCCCATCACACCAGACACTGGGCCAGACGCGAAGCAGGAGGACCAACACATCAGAAATAGGGCCAGACTCAGAGCTGGTGGCCAAACACAAAAGACAAGGGGTCAGCCCCGAGGTAGACAGCCCTACTCACCAGACACAAGGCGAGACACAATGCAGATGGCCAAATAGACAATATATGGGGCCAAACCTGAGGCGGGAAGCCCAAAACATGAGACATGGGGCCAGACCCAAAACGGGCAGCCCAACAGACACTGCAATGGGTAAGACATGAGGCCGACGGCCCAACACACCAAAAACAGGGCCAGACTTGAGGCGGGCGGTCCAACACACCAGACATAGGGCCAGACCAGAAGCAGGTGGACCAGCACACCAGACAAGGGGTCAGACCTGAGGTAGATGACACAAGGGTAGATTCGAGGTGAGGGGGTCAACACATCAAACATGAGGTCAGACCTGAGGCAGGCAGCCCAACACATCAGAAACGGGGTCAGACCCGAAGCTGGAGGCCCAACATATCAGACACGAGGCCAGACCCAAGGCAGGCGGCTCAACACAACAGACAGGGGGACAGGTCCGAGGTGGTTGGCCCAGCACATCAGACTCGGAGCCAGACTCGAGGCGGGAAGCCCAGCACATCTTACTCGGGGCCAGACCTTAGGTGGGAAGCCCAACATACTCTGCAGACATGGTGTCACACCCGAGGTGGGAGGCCCAACACACCAGACATGGGGCCAGACCCGAAGAGGGGCCCAACTCTTCAGAAACGGGGTCACACCCAAAGCTGGAGGCCCAACACATCAGACACGGGGCCAGACACGAGGTGGGTGGCCCAGCACATCAGACTCTTAGCCAGACTCGAGGCAGGAAGCCTAGCACACCAGACATGTGGCAGACCCAAAGAAGGCGGCCCAACACACCAGACAAGGGGTCAAACCCGAGGCAGGCGACCCAACACTGGAGTCACAGGGCCTGAACCGAAGAAGGCAGCCTAACACACCAGACACGGGCCAGACCCGAGGCAAGCGCGCCAAACACATCAAACACCGTGCCAGACCCTTGCCAGGCAGCCCAACACACCAGACACTGGGCCAGACCCGAAAAGTGTGGCTCAACATACCCAGAGGCGTATCTAGGGTTTCTGGCACCCGGGGCAAGAATTCATTTTGGTGCCCCCCCCCAGGACATATGCGATTTTCACACTTAGTCGTGTACCGACGAGCTCCTCTCCCTAATGCTCTCAATGTTCAGTGAAAAACAGAGAAGCAAAAGAGAAGCTCGTTGTCACCAGACCATAAGTATGAAAATCACATATGAGTGAAGTGTCCATGTGACGACTACTGGAACCTGCAGAGCTGAATCCTGACATCACAGCTTCTGAATTCTCACAACGCATGCACTGCACACTACTAGGATTCTCCCTTGCCGGTGGACAGTCATGTCAGCACAAGCATGTGATTTGGATACTTCTGACGACATTCTGACTAGACATGCCCGGCCTCACTCAGTTCGTTTTCATTGAGTGAAGCCACACATGTCTAGTCAGCACGTGACCGCATGTATGTAAAATCGCCAGCACGAGAGAATCCTGACCGCATGTAGTGCGCACTGTGAGAACTTAGAAGTCTGTAGTCACAAAGAATGACTGCAGACTCATCACAAACCTGGACATCCCCTTTAATGCTCCTAACATAAATAAAAACATGAGAGTTAGTATCACAAATACCATTTACATCCAGGTACCTTATAAATGACGTCGTCTCTGGAGTCGTTCTCCTTCTTTTCTTCATCTTGTCCAGACCCCATGATGAGTCTTCTCATCCACAGCTGTATCTGCAGACTTCCATCTTCTCCGCTCTTTTGCAGAAAATCTCCACATGATGCCCTTAAAGATACAAGTGTCATTATAATGCTCCTGTATAAAACATTGCTCCTCACTATATTGTCTGCACAAAATATGACCCCCACACTGTCCCTCTTATACTGTAGTACATACTCTTTACACTGACCTCTCCTTTCCATACCGGCCCCCTCTTCACACTGTCCTCTCATACTGTGTCCCCCTATAGGGCCCAGTATTTATACTGTACTCTCTCATCACACTCTCCCTCCTTGGTATACTGTCCGCTCCTGGCTGTGCCCTTACACTGTTCCCCCATGCTACGCACCCACTGCTCAGTTTCTATTCTGTGCCCACTCATTTTTCTCCTCCCATACTGTCTCATCACACTATTCCCCTCCCTTCTCATTCCACAACCTCCCATTCCTTCCCCTCCCATTCCACAACCTCCCATTCCTTCCCCTCCCATTCCACAACCTCCATCATTTCCTCCTTCCCCAGCACTCCCATCATTGCCCATTCCACCACCTCCATCATTTCCTCCTTTGCCTTTTCCACCATACCCATCATTTTCTCTTCCCCCACCATCCCCATCTTGGCCCTTTCCACCATCATCATTGTCCTTTCCGCCGCCATCACCACATCACCATACTTGCCCATTCGACCACCTCCATCATTTTCTCCCCCTCCAATATCATCAGTGTGCTTTCCACCACCACCATCCTTGTCCATTCTACCACCTCCATCATTTCTTCCCCCCCTCATTATTGCCCTTTCCACCACCTCCATGATTTCCTCCTCCCCCACCACCATCTTTGCCCATTCCAATTTCCCCCTCCATCATTGCCTCTCCTCATCATTGCCCATTCCACCACCTCAATCATTTCCTCCCCCTAACCCCATCATTGCCCATTCCACCTCCATCATTGCCACCTCCATCATTGCCCATTCCACCACATCCATCATCTCCTCCTCCCCTCCATCCCAATTATTGCCCTCTCCCCATCATTGCCCTCACCTCTCCTCCCCGTACGCACACACAAAACCATTTACATCTCTGCACATTCACCCGCAGCGCTACGCATGCACGCACACACAAAACACACACACAGCACCACTCACTTATATACACACACGCACAACACACACACAGCACCTCTCACTTATATATACACACGCACAACACACACACAGCACCTCTCACTTATATACACACACGCACAACACACAGCACCTCTCACTTATATACACACATGCACAACACACACAGCACCTCTAACTTATATACACACACGCACAACACACAGCACCTCTCACTTATATACACACACGTACAACACACACACAGCACCTCTCACTTATATACACACACGCACAACACACACAGCACCTCTAACTTATATACACACACGCACAACACACAGCACCTCTCATTTATATACACACACAACAGACACACAGCACCTCTCACTTATATACACACACAGCACACACACAGCACCTCTCACTTATATACACACACAACACACACACAGCACCTCTCACTTATATACACACACGCACAACACACACACAGCACCTCTCACTTATATACACACGCACAACACACAGCACCTCTCACTTATATACACACACAACAGACAAACAGCACCTCTCACTTATATACACACACAACACACACAGCACCTTTCACTTATATACACACACAACACACACACAGCACCTCTCACTTATATACACACACGCACAACACACAGCACCTCTCACTTATATACACACACGCACAACACACACAGCACCTCTAACTTATATACACACACGCACAACACACAGCACCTCTCACTTATATACACACACAACAGACACACAGCACCTCTCACTTATATACACACACAGCACACACACAGCACCTCTCACTTATATACACACACAACACACACACAGCACCTCTCACTTATATACACACATGCACAACACACACACAGCACCTCTCACTTATATACACACGCACAACACACAGCACCTCTCACTTATATACACACACGCACAACACACACAGCACCTCTAACTTATATACACACACGCACAACACACAGCACCTCTCACTTATATACACACACAACAGACACACAGCACCTCTCACTTATATACACACACAACACACACACAGCACCTCTCACTTATATACACACACAACACACACACAGCACCTCTCACTTATATACACACACAACACACACACAGCACCTCTCACTTATATACACACACAACACACACACAGCACCTCTCACTTATATACACACATAACAGACACACACAGCACCTCTCACTTATATACACACACAACACACACACAGCACCTCTCACTTATATACACACACAACACACACACACAGCACCTCTCACCTATATACACACACGCACAACACACACAGCACCTCTCACCTCTATATATACACACAATTTACTATCGACCATTGCCCCTGGCCCCTGCTCCCTCCCTATCCTGGCTGCAGGCTCCATATAGCCGACCAACCCCCCAACCCAACCAGCCCCCTTAAATATCAAACGTGATCAGATTCTAATCTAAGTTAGGTAGGTGTCTTCAGCTCCATTACCCAGCCGGTCCCCGCGGTCTGGAGCTGGAGCACACTTACCACCGTCCAACAACACCGCAACGCAGCAGCCTGTGCTTCGCCTGCCCTACTGTGTCTGTGTGTGAAGAGAGAGTGACGTCACCGCTGCTGGCGCTTCACTGATGCGGAAGTGCCAGCAGCGGTCAGCGGCACCTCAGCGGTCATCAGAAGGGATCACAGTTCACAACAGCCAGGCAAGCCAAGGGTACTAGCGACAGCGGCGGCACACGCGGCGTCGCTGTACACCTTGGGATTTGACTACGGCGCCCAGAACTTTCTCTGAGCCGGCTGTCAATTTGACAGCCGGCTCAGAGAACGGGATTATCTCAGGCTGTGCGGGCAGCAGAATGCCGCCAACGGAGCCTCCTTGGACCGCCACATCATCAGGCAGCCCGCTGGCGCCCCTCTGACGGCTGCGCCCGGGGCACATGGCCTGGCTGCCCCCCCCTGGATACGCCACTGAACATACCAGACACAGGGCCTGATCCGATGAGAGTGGCCCAACACATCAAAAAAGAGGCCAGATCTGAGGCGGGCGGTCCAACAAATGAGACACAGGACCAGACCAGAGGGGAGTGGCCCAAAACAACAGACATGGGGTCATACCAGAGACGTGCAGCCTAACATACCAGACAGTGACCGTCTGACGCTAGGTGGGTGGTCCAACATACCAGACAAGGGGCAAGACCCAAGGCCAGTAGCCCAACACACCAGAGACGGGGCCAGATCCAAGGCGGGTGGCCCAATACATCACAAATGAGGTCAGAATCCAGATGGGTGGCCCAACACACTAGACATGGGGCCAGACCCTATGCAGGCGACCCAACACTTAAAACACGGGGAGACACGGAGCCAAAACCGAGGAAGGCAGCCTACCACACTAGACATGGGGCAAGTCCCGAGGCAGGCTCGCCAAACACATCAGGCATGGGGCCAGACCCGAGCTGGGCAGCCCAACACACCAGACATGGAGTTAGACCCGAGTAGTGTGGCTCAACATACCAGACACGAGTCCAGATCTGATGAGGGTGGCCCAACATAGCAGAAAAGAGGCAAGACCTGAGGCGGGTGGTCCAAAAAATCAGACATGGGGCCAGACCAGAGGCGGGTGGCCCAAAACACCAGACATGGGGCCATACCAGAGATGTGCAGCCCAACATACGAGACAGAGGACTGGACCCTAGGTGGGCAGCCCAGAACACCAGACATGGGGCCAGGCCCAAGGCAGATGGCACAACACACCAGACAAGAGGTCAGTCCCGAGGCAGATGGCCAAACATACCAGACACGGGGCCAGACTAGCAGTGGCGTGCCTAACAGACTAGACACGGGGTTGGACCTGAGGCGGGCAGCCCAACACTAGACATGGGGCCAGACCAGAGACGGGAGGCCCAACCCATCAGACATGAGGACAGATCTGCGGTGAGTGGCCCAACACACCAGACAAGGGGCCAGACCTGAGGCAGGCGGCCCAACACACCAGACATACGTCGTGTCATGAATCAGGTGGCCCAACACACCAGACACAGGGCCTGACCTGAGGCAAGCAGCCCAACACACCAGACATGAGAACAGACCCAAGGTGGGTGGCCGAACACACCCAACACACGAGACATGAGGTCAGACCTGAGGTGGGCGGCCTAACACACCAGACACAGGGTCAGACCCAAGGAGTGTGGTCCAACACACCAGACATGGGGCCAGACATGAAGGAGGTTGGCCAACACATTAGACAAGAAGTCAGGCCTGAGGCAGACAGTCCAACACACTGGAAACATTAGCAGACCTGAGGTGGGTGGCCCAACACACCAGACACAGGGTCAGACCCGAGGTGAGAGGCCCTCCACACACCAGACATGGGGTTAGATCCAAAGCAGGTGGCCCAACATCAGACCCGAGGTAGACAGCCCAACACATCAGACATATGGCCAGACCCGAGGTGGGTGGCCCAACATACCATACTCGGGGCCAGACCCGAGGCGGGAAGCCCAACATACTCTGCAGACATGGGGCCAGACCCAAAGCAGGTGGCCCATCACAGCAGACACTGGCCCAGATGCGAGGCAGGAGGACCAACACATCAGAAACGGGGCCAGACTCAGAGCTGGTGGACAAAAACACCAGACAAGGGGTCAGACCCGAGGTAGACAGCCCTACTCATCATACAGAAGGCGAGACCCAATGAACATGGCCAAACAGACCATGTACAGGGCCAAACATGAGGCGGGAAGCCCAAAACACGAGACATGAGGCCAGACCCAAAACAGGCAGCCCAACAGACCCGGCAAGGGGAAAGACCTGAGGCTGATGGGCCAACACATCAAAAACAGGGCCAGACATGAGGCATGAGGCCCAAACACCAGACATGGGGCGAGACCCGAAGCAGGCGGCCCATCACACCAGACACTGGGCCAGACACGAAGCAGGAGGACCAACACATCAGAAACGGGGCAAGACGCAGAGCTGGTGGCCAAACACAAAAGACAAGGGGTCAGCCCCGAGGTTGACAGCCCTACTCGCCAGACACAAGGTGAGACCCAATGCGGATGGCCAAACAGACCATATATGGGGCCAAACCTGAGGCGGGAAGCCCAAAACATGAGAAATGGGGCCAGACCCAAAACGGGCAGCCAACAGACACGGCAAGGGGTAAGACTTGAGGCAGACGGCCCAACACACTAAAAACAGGGCCAGACTTGAGGCGGACAGTCCAACACACCAGACATAGGGCCAGATCAGAAGCAGGTGGACCAACACAACAGACAAGGGGTCAGACCCAAGGTAGAGGACCCAACAATCCAGACACAAGGATAGATCCGAGGTGAGCGGGTCAACACATCAAACATGAGGCCAGACCTGAGGCATGCAGCCCAATACATCAGAAACGGGGTCAGACCCGAAGCTGGAGGCCCAACACATCAGACACGAGGCCAGACCCAAGGCGGGCGGCTCAACACAACAGACAGGGGGCCAGATCCAAGGTGTTTGGCCCAGCACATCAGACTCGGAGCCAAACTCGAGGCGGGAAGCCCAGGACACCAGACATGGGGCAGACCCAAAGAAGGCGGCCTGTTATGAATAGGTACTTCAGAACCACAATGGACCTTGAAGTTCAGAGCACACAAAGTGTCCTGACAATAACCAAAAAACATAGGACGAGCTCTGAGACGTGGGAACTCTGCTGACCGCAATCCCTAATCCTATCACACCACACTAGAGGTAGCCGTAGATTGCGCCTAACTCTCCCTATGCAACTCGGCACAGCCTGAGAAACTAACTAGCCCTGAAGATAGAAAAATAAGCCTACCTTGCCTCAGAGAAATTCCCCAAAGGAAAAGGCAGCCCCCCACATATAATGACTGTGAGATAAGATGAAAATACAAACACAGAGATGAAATAGATTTAGCAAAGTGAGGCCCGACTTACTGAATAGACCGAGGATAGGAAAGATAGCTTTGCGGTCAACACAAAAACCTACAAACAACCACGCAGAGGGGCAAAAAGACCCTCCGCACCGACTAACGGTACGGAGGTGCTCCCTCTGCGTCTCAGAGCTTCCAGCAAGCAAGAAAACCAATATAGCAAGCTGGACAGAAAAAATAGCAAACAAAAGTAACACAAGCAGAACTTAGCTTATGCTGGGAGACAGGCCACAGGAACGATCCAGGAGGAAGCAAGACCAATACTAGAACATTGACTGGAGGCCAGGATCAAAGCACCTAATGACTTAACCTCATCACCTGAGGAAGGAAACTCAGAAGCCGCAGTACCGCTCACATCCACCAACGGAAGCCCATAGACAGAATCAGCCGAAGTACCACTTGTGACCACAGGAGGGAGCTCGACCACAGAATTCACAACAGTACCCCCCCCTTGAGGAGGGGTCACCGAACCCTCACCAGAGCCCCCAGGCCGACCAGGATGAGCCATATGAAAGGCACGAACAAGATCGGCAGCATGGACATCAGAGGCAAAGACCCAGGAATTATCTTCCTGACCATAACCCTTCCACTTAACCAGATACTGGAGTTTCCGTCTCGAAACACGAGAATCCAAAATCTTCTCCACTATATACTCCAACTCCCCCTCCACCAAAACCGGGGCAGGAGGATCAACAGATGGAACCATAGGTGCCACGTATCTCCGCAACAATGACCTATGGAATACGTTATGGATGGAAAAAGAATCTGGAAGGGTCAAACGAAAAGACACAGGATTAAGAACCTCAGAAATCCTATACGGACCAATGAAACGAGGCTTAAACTTAGGAGAGGAAACCTTCATAGGAATATAACGAGATGACAACCAAACCAAATCCCCAACACGAAGTCGGGGACCCACACAGCGTCTGCGATTAGCGAAACGTTGAGCCTTCTCCTGGGACAAGGTCAAATTGTCCACTACATGAGTCCAAATCCGCTGCAACCTGTCCACCACAGTATCCACACCAGGACAGTCCGAAGACTCAACCTGCCCTGAAGAGAAACGAGGATGGAACCCAGAATTGCAGAAAAACGGCGAAACCAAGGTAGCCGAGCTGGCCCGATTATTAAGGGCGAACTCAGCCAACGGCAAAAAGGACACCCAATCATCCTGATAAGCAGAAACAAAACATCTCAGATATGTTTCCAAGGTCTGATTGGTTCGTTCAGTCTGGCCATTTGTCTGAGGATGGAACGCCGAGGAAAAAGACAAATCAATGCCCATCCTAGCACAAAAGGCTCGCCAAAACCTCGAAACAAACTGGGAACCTCTGTCAGAAACGATGTTCTCTGGAATGCCATGTAAACGAACCACATGCTGGAAGAACAAAGGCACCAAATCAGAGGAGGAAGGTAATTTAGACAAGGGTACCAAATGGATCATCTTAGAGAAGCGATCACAAACTACCCAAATGACCGACATTTTTTGAGAGACGGGGAGATCCGAAATAAAATCCATAGAGATATGTGTCCAAGGCCTCTTCGGGACCGGCAAGGGCAAAAGCAACCCACTGGCACGAGAACAGCAGGGCTTAGCCCGAGCACAAATCCCACAAGACTGCACAAAAGAACGCACATCCCGCAACAGAGATGGCCACCAAAAGGATCTAGCCACTAAATCTCTGGTACCAATGATTCCAGGATGACCAGCCAACACCGAACAATGAAGTTCAGAGATAACTCTATTCGTCCACCTATCAGGGACAAACAGTTTCTCCGCTGGGCAACGATCAGGTTTATTAGCCTGAAATTTTTGCAGCACCCGCCGCAAATCAGGGGAGATGGCAGACACAATTACTCCCTCTTTGAGAATACCCGCCGGCTCAGGCAAACCCGGAGAGTCGGGCACAAAACTCCTAGACAGGGCATCCGCCTTCACATTTTTAGAGCCTGGAAGGTACGAAACCAAAAAGTCAAAACGGGAGAAAAACAGCGACCAACGAGCCTGTCTAGGATTCAACCGCTTGGCAGACTCGAGATAAGTCAAGTTCTTGTGATCAGTCAAGACCACCACGCGATGCTTAGCTCCTTCAAGCCAATGACGCCACTCCTCGAATGCCCACTTCATGGCCAGCAACTCTCGATTGCCAACATCATAATTTCGCTCAGCAGGCGAAAACTTCCTGGAAAAGAAGGCGCATGGCTTCATCACCGAGCAATCAGAACCTCTTTGCGACAAAACAGCCCCCGCTCCAATTTCAGAAGCATCAACCTCGACCTGGAACGGAAGCGAAACATCTGGTTGACACAATACAGGGGCAGAAGAAAAACGACGCTTTAACTCTTGAAAAGCTTCCACAGCAGCAGAAGACCAATTGACCACATCAGCACCCTTCTTGGTCAAATCGGTCAATGGTTTAGCAATACTAGAAAAATTACAGATGAAGCGACGATAAAAATTAGCAAAGCCAAGGAACTTTTGCAGACTCTTCAGAGATGTCGGCTGAGTCCAATCATAAATGGCCTGGACCTTAACAGGGTCCATCTCGATAGTAGAAGGGGAGAAAATGAACCCCAAAAATGAAACCTTCTGAACACCAAAGAGACACTTTGATCCCTTCACAAACAAAGAATTAGCACGCAGGACCTGGAACACCATTCTGACCTGCTTCACATGAGACTCCCAATCATCCGAGAAGACCAAAATATCATCCAAGTATACAATCAGGAATTTATCCAGGTACTCTCGGAAGATGTCATGCATAAAGGACTGAAATACTGATGGAGCATTGGCAAGTCCGAATGGCATAACTAGGTACTCAAAATGGCCCTCTGGCGTATTAAATGCAGTTTTCCATTCATAGCCCCGTTTAATATGCACAAGATTATATGCACCACGAAGATTTATCTTGGTGAACCAACTAGCCCCCTTAATCCGAGCAAACAAATCAGATAGCAGCGGCAAGGGGTACTGAAATTTGACCGTGATTTTATTTAGAAAACGGTAATCAATACAAGGTCTCAGCGAACCATCTTTCTTGGCCACAAAAAAGAACCCTGCTCCCAATGGCGATGACGACGGGCGAATATGACCCTTCTCCAAGGATTCTTTTACGTAACTCCGCATAGCGGCGTGCTCAGGTACAGATAAATTAAACAGTCGACCCTTAGGAAACTTACTACCAGGAATCAACTCGATAGCACAATCACAATCCCTATGCAGGGGTAGGGCATTGGACTTGGGCTCATCGAATACATCCCGGTAATCAGACAAGAACTCTGGGACCTCAGAAGGGGTGGATGATGAGATAGACAGAAATGGAACATCACCATGTACCCCCTGACAACCCCAGCTGGACACAGACATTGATTTCCAATCTAATACTGGGTTATGGACTTGTAGCCATGGCAACCCCAACACGACCACATCATGCAGATTATGCAACACCAGAAAGCGAATATCCTCCCGGTGCGCAGGAGCCATGCACATGGTCAGCTGGGTCCAATACTGAGGCTTATTCTTGGCCAAAGGCGTAGCATCAATTCCTCTCAATGGAATATGACACTGCAAGGGCTCCAAGACAAACCCACAGCGCCTAGCAAACTCCAAGTCCATCAAATTCAGGGCAGCGCCTGAATCCACAAATGCCATGACAGAATAGGAAGACAAAGAGCAGATCAAAGTAACGGACAAAAGAAATTTCGACTGTACCGTACCAATGGTGGCAGACTTAGCGAACCGCTTAGTGCGCTTATGACAATCGGAGATAGCATGATTGGAATCACCACAGTAGAAACACAGCCCATTCTGACGTCTGTGTTCTTGCCTTTCAGCTCTGGTCAAAGTCCTATCGCACTGCATAGGCTCAGGTTTATGCTCAGATAATACCGCCAAATGGTGCACAGATTTACGCTCACGCAAGCGTCGACCGATCTGAATGGCCAAAAACATAGACTCATTCAGACCAGCAGGCATAGGAAATCCCACCATGACATCCTTAAGGGCTTCAGAGAGACCCTTTCTGAAAATAGCTGCCAGCGCACATTCATTCCATTGAGTGAGCACGGACCACTTTCTAAACTTCTGACAATAAATCTCTATCTCATCCTGACCCTGACACAGAGCCAGCAAATTTTTCTCTGCCTGATCCACTGAATTAAGTTCATCGTACAGTAATCCGAGCGCCAGAAAAAACGCATCAATATTACATAATGCAGGATCTCCTGGCGCAAG
The DNA here is from genome assembly GCF_032444005.1 of Ranitomeya imitator. Lineage (NCBI taxonomy): Eukaryota > Metazoa > Chordata > Amphibia > Anura > Dendrobatidae > Ranitomeya > Ranitomeya imitator. The sequence continues at coordinate 490,171,874 of NC_091283.1, forward strand.
GGAAAATGCCCAGTCTTGAGGGTCGCCACTCGCCACGTAATAAAGAAATGATGATCTTAACTTGTTGAACTGGGTCAACAGAGGAGCGAGGTTTCAACGCCAGAAACAGTTTGCAATTATTTTTGAAACTCAGAAATTTAGCTCTATCTCCAGAAAACAAATCAGGAATAGGAATTCTTGGTTCTAACATAGAATTCTGAGCCACAAAGTCTTTAATATTTTGTACTCTTGCAGTGAGATGATCCACACATGAAGACAGACCTTTAATGTCCATCACTACACCTGTGTCCTGAACCACCCAAATGTCTAGGGGAAAAAAAAGGCAAAACACAGTGCAAAGAAAAAAAAATGGTCTCAGAACTTCTTTTTTCCCTCTATTGAGAAGCATAGTACTTTGGGCATCCAGTACTGTTATGAATAGGTACTTCAGAACCACAATGGACCTTGAAGTTCAGAGCACACAAAGTGTCCTGACAATAACCAAAAAACATAGGACGAGCTCTGAGACGTGGGAACTCTGCTGACCGCAATCCCTAATCCTATCACACCACACTAGAGGTAGCCGTGGATTGCGCCTAACGCTCCCTATGCAACTCGGCACAGCCTGAGAAACTAACTAGCCCTGAAGATAGAAAAATAAGCCTACCTTGCCTCAGAGAAATTCCCCAAAGGAAAAGGCAGCCCCCCACATATAATGACTGTGAGATAAGATGAAAATACAAACACAGAGATGAAATAGATTTAGCAAAGTGAGGCCCGACTTACTGAATAGACCGAGGATAGGAAAGATAGCTTTGCGGTCAACACAAAAACCTACAAACAACCACGCAGAGGGGCAAAAAGACCCTCCGCACCGACTAACGGTACGGAGGTGCTCCCTCTGCGTCTCAGAGCTTCCAGCAAGCAAGAAAACCAATATAGCAATCTGGACAGAAAAATTAGCAAACAAAAGTAACACAAGCAGAACTTAGCTTATGCTGGGAGACATGCGGTGAGAACCGAGGATTGTGGCACAACACACCAGACATGGGTCCAGAGTCCAGACACAAAGCAGATGGCCTAACTCACCAGACGAAGGGTCAGGCCTGAGGCAGATGGTCCAAGACACCATAAACATGAGCAAACCCTAGTCGGGCTCCCCAACACACTAGACATGGGGCCAGAACAGAGGCGAAAGGCCCCACACACCAGAAGTTGGGCCGGACCCAAAGTAGGTGGCCCAACCTATCAGAGAAGGGTCAGACCCGAGGTAGAAGGCCCAACACACCAGACATGGGGCAGACCCAAAGAGGGGCTCAACACACCAGAAACAGAGTCAGACCCAAAGCTGGAGGCCCAACAGTTCAGACATGGGGGCCAGACCCGAGGCGGGTGGCCCAGCACATCAGACTCTGAGCCAGACTCGAGGCGGGAAGCCCAACACACCAGACAAGGGGTCAAACTCGAGGCAGGCGACCCAACACTGGAGTCACAGGGCCTGAACCGAAGAAGGCACCCTAACACACCAGACACAGGGCCAGATCCGAGGCAGGCATGCCAAACACATCAGGCACGGTCCAGACCCGAGCCGAGCAGCCCAACACACCAGACACTGGGCCAGATCCGAGAAGTGTGGCTCAACATACCAGACACGGGGCCAGATCAGATGAGGGCGGCCCAACACATCAGAAAAGAGGCCAGACCTGAGACAGACGGTCCAACACATCAGACACAGGGCCAGACCTGAGGGGGATGGCCCAAAACACCAGACATGGGGCCATACGAGAGACATGCAGAGACATTCTATTCCAAACCAGTCTGGATAACTAGATGGACAAAAAGACAGTCCCTTCGATATTATCTTAAGTTCAATCTCGGATAAAGTATGGGATGTCCTTTGTTTTGTGTGTTTCCGACCACCTCTCCGGCTGTGTTTCCTGGGGTTTTCCAACAATAATAAAAAAGGAATTAACATGACATCAAGAAGACGGAGGAAACCACAGGTACGAAAGTACTCAAATTTTGTTTTTACTACAGCCGAATCTGACTCCATAGATGACTCTATGTAGTAGGGGAGCGCATTTTTTAGAACCGGCAAGGATGGACAAAACTACCCCAGGAAACACAGCTGGAGAGGTGGTCGGAAACACAGAAAACAAAGGACATCCCAGAGAACAGAAACAAGGGAGGACAACGACAATGAGAACGAGGAACATGAAGAACCACTAACAGATAATCGGGAACTGGTGGTAAATATTTATTACTTTATCTGAGATTGAACTTAAGATAATATCGAAGGGACTGTCTTTTTGTCCATCTAGTTATCCAGACTGGATTGGAATAGAAATTGACTTACAGGCTTTTTTTAGAAGGTTGAGATTGTCATCTTATTTCTCAGATAAAATCAATAATGTAAATACAGATAATTCTATACAAGGTTTTTCTTTAAAAGAGCTAGGTCTGTATAATAGAAGTACGTTTCAGCCGCCTGTTAAAAATTATTTCATAGAATCTTATATTGAAATGATACAGAAGGAAGTCGAAAAATTGAAAAATACATATAAACCTGCTGCGTATCAAAATATGACTGTAATTGAAAGGAAAGCTGTTAGTAATTTGGCTAATAACACTGCAATAACCATTAAAAGAGCCGATAAAGGCAGAGCAGTGGTTATCACGGATAGCCATAAGTACAAAGCAGAGATACTTAGACAGTTGAGCGATTACCTTGTTTATGAAAAATTGTCATGTAATCCTACCCTACGGTTCCAGAAGGAACCGCAGCTTGTGATCAGTGACTCCCTAGCCATGGGACTCATTGACCACAAGCTGTCTGAATTTTTGAATGAGGAAGCATCGGTGCTGTATGTGTTACCAAAGATCCACAAGGATCTGTTCAACCCTCCGGGTAGACTGATAGTCTCGGGGAGGGGTTCATTGTTCAGTAAGACCGCTATTTTTCTAGATAGAGTGCTACGTCCTTTTGCTGTGGCAGCACGGTCTATTATTAGAGATACAAGTGATTTTCTTGATAAAATTGAAGACATGACGGTTTCTGATGCGTCCATCTTGGTATCATTCGATGTGACATCGTTATACACGTCAATCGAACATGATAAAGGTCTTGAAGCCGTTCATTGTGCGCTATCGGGCTCTGACGTGGCCCCAGAGTGTGCACAGCTTGTCCTCACACTGTTGGAGCTCATCCTCAGGAGGAATTATTTCCTCTTTGGGGATGAGTATTTCCTTCAGTTGAGAGGTACCGCCATGGGGTCCAATGTGGCCCCGACTTATGCGAAAAGAGCATACATGGGGCCAGTCTCGAGGCAGGCAGCCCAACACACCAAACAAGGGGTCAGACCCGAAGCTGGAGGCCAACACAGGAGCCACGGGGCCAGAACTGAGGAAGGCGGCCCAACACACCAGAAATAGTGCTAGACCTTAGATGGGGGTGCCAAACACATCAGACACGGGGATAGATCCAAGGTGAGCGGCCCAACACACCAATCATGGGGCCAGACCCAAGGCGGGTGGCCCAACACACAAGACAAGGAGCTATACCCGAGGCGGGCAGCCCAACATACCAGTTATGGGACCAGACCAAAGGCGGATGGCCCAGCACACTAGAGACGTGGCCAGACCCGATGCAGGCAACCCAGCATACTAGACATGAGGCTAGACATGAAGAGTTTGTCCCATCACACCAGACATGGGGCCTGACCTTAGGCAGGCAGCCCAACACACCAGACACAGGACCAGACCCAAGGTGGGTGTCCAAGCACACCCTACACACGAGACACGAGGTAAAACCTGAGGTGGGCAGCCTAACACAACAGACACGGGGTCAGACCCAAGGAGTGTGGTCCAACACACCAGACATGGGGCCAGACATGAAGCAGGTAGCCCAACAGACCAGACAAGGGGTCAGCCCCGAAACTGGAGGCCCAACACATCGAACATGAGGCCAAACCCGAGGCGGGTGGCCCAACACAGGAGCCACGGGGACAGAACCGAGGAAGGCGGCTGTTATGACCTGGTGGTCAGGACAATAATGGACCTGGTGGTTAAGAGCACACGGAATGACCTGATAGTTACTGATAATAAGGACGAGCTCTGGGACGTGGGAACTCTGCTGACCGCAATCCCTAAACCTATCAAACACACTAGAAATAGCCGTGGATTGCGCCTAACGCTCCCTATGCAACTCGGCACAGCCTAACAAACTAGCTAGCCCTGAAGATAGAAAAATAAAGCCTACCTTGCCTCAGAGAAATTCCCCAAAGGAAAAGGCAGCCCCCACATATAATGACTGTGAGTATAGATGAAAATACAAACACAGAGATGAAATAGATTTAGCAAAGTGAGGCCCGACTTACTGAACAGACCGAGGATAGGAAAGGTTACTTTGCGGTCAGCACAAAAACCTACAAAAAGACCACGCAGAGGGCGCAAAAAGACCCTCCGCACCGACTCACGGTGCGGAGGCGCTCTCTCTGTGTCCCAGAGGTTCCAGCAAGCAAGACAACAAATTAAATAGCAAGCTGGACAGAAAAATAGCAAACCAAAGAAATACAAGCTGGAACTTAGCTTCTGATGGGAAGACAGGTCACAAGAACGATCCAGGAGAGAACTAGACCAATACTGGAACATTGACAGGTGGCATGGAGCAAAGATCTAAGAGGAGTTAAATAGAGCAGCAGCTAACGAATTAACCTCGTCACCTGTGAAACTCAGAAACACCCACCAGAGGAAGTCAATGGACAGAACCAGCCGAAGTACCATTCATGACCACAGGAGGGAGCCCGACAACAGAATTCACAACAGTACCCCCCCCTTGAGGAGGGGTCACCGAACCCTCACCAGAGCCCCCAGGCCAACCAGGATGAGCCAAATGAAAGGCACGAACCAGATCGGCAGCATGAACATCAGAGACAAAAACCCAGGAATTTTCTTCCTGACCATAACCCTTCCACTTGACCAGGCACTGGAGTTTCCGTCTCGAAACACGAGAATCCAAAATCTTCTCCACCACATACTCCAACTCCCCCTCAACTAACACCGGGGCAGGAGGATCAACGGATGGAACCACAGGCGCCACGTATCTCCACAATAACGACCTATGGAACACATTATGGATGGCAAAAGAAGCAGGAAGGGCCAAACGAAATAACACAGGATTGATAACCTCAGAAATCTTATACGGGCCAATGAAACGAGGCTTAAACTTAGGAGAGGAAACCTTCATAGGAACATAACGAGACGACAACCAAACCAAATCCCCAACACGAAGTCGGGGACCCACACAGCGCCGGCGGTTAGCGAAACGTTCAGCCTTCTCCTGGGACAATGTCAAATTGTCCACCACATGAGTCCAAATCTGCTGCAACCTATCCACCACAGTATCTACACCAGGACAGTCTGAAGACTCAACCTGCCCTGAAGAGAAACGAGGATGGAAACCAGAATTGCAGAAAAACGGCGAAACCAAACTAGCCGAGCTGGCCCGATTATTAAGGGCAAACTCAGCCAACGGCAAAAAGGACACCCAATCATCCTGATCAGCAGAAACAAAGCATCTCAGATATGTTTCCAAAGTTTGATTAGTTCGTTCGGTTTGGCCATTTGTCTGAGGATGGAAAAGCCGAGGAAAAAGACAAATCAATGCCCATCCTAGCACAAAAGGATCGCCAAAACCTTGAGACAAACTGGGAACCTCTGTCAGAAACGATGTTCTCCGGGATACCATGTAAACGAACCACATGCTGGAAAAATAATGGCACCAAATCAGAGGAGGAAGACAATTTAGACAAAGGTACCAAATGGACCATCTTAGAAAAGCGATCACAAACCACCCAAATGACCGACATCTTTTGAGAGACGGGGAGATCCGAAATAAAATCCATAGAAATATGCGTCCAGGGCCTCTTCGGGACCGGCAAGGGCAAAAGCAATCCACTGGCACGAGAACAGCAGGGCTTAGCCCGAGCACAAGTCCCACAGGACTGCACAAAAGAACGCACATCCCGCGACAAAGACGGCCACCAGAAGGATCTAGCCACCAAATCTCTGGTACCAAAGATTCCAGGATGCCCAGCCAACACTGAACAATGAATCTCAGAGATAACTCTACTAGTCCATCTATCAGGGACAAACAGTTTCTCCGCTGGGCAACGGTCAGGTCTATCAGCCTGAAATTTTTGCAGCACCCGCCGCAAATCAGGGGAGATGGCAGACAAAATTACCCCCTCTTTGAGAATACCCGCCGGCTCAGGAACACCCGGAGAGTCAGGCACAAAACTCCTTGACAGGGCATCAGCCTTCACATTCTTAGAGCCCGGAAGGTACGAAACCACAAAATCAAAACGGGAGAAAAATAACGACCATCCAGCCTGTCTCGGATTCAACCGTTTGGCAGACTCAAGATAAGTCAAATTCTTGTGATCTGTCAAGACCACCACGCGATGCTTGGCTCCTTCCAGCCAATGACGCCACTCCTCGAATGCCCACTTCATGGCCAACAATTCACGATTACCAACATCATAGTTACGCTCAGCAGGCGAAAACTTTCTAGAAAAGAAAGCACATGGCTTCATCACCGAGCCATCAGAACTTCTTTGCGACAAAACAGCCCCTGCTCCAATCTCAGAAGCATCAACCTCAACCTGAAACGGAAGCGAAACATCTGGCTGGCACAACACAGGGGCAGAAGAAAAATGACGCTTCAACTCCTGAAAAGCCTCTACAGCGGCAGAAGACCAATTGACCACATCAGCACCCTTCTTGGTCAAATCAGTCAACGGTTTAGCAACAGTAAAAAAATTAGCGATGAAGCGCCGATAAAAATTAGCAAAGCCCAGGAACTTTTGCAGGCTCTTCACAGATGTCGGCTGAGTCCAATCGTAAATGGCCTGGACTTTAACAGGGTCCATCTCGATAGTAGAAGGGGAAAAAATGAACCCCAAAAATGAAACCTTCTGAACTCCAAAGAGACACTTTGACCCCTTCACAAACAAGGAATTCGCATGAAGGACCTGGAACACCATTCTGACCTGCTTCACATGAGACTCCCAATCATCCGAAAAGACCAAAATATCATCCAAATACACAATCAGGAATTTATCCAGGTACTCTCGGAAGATGTCATGCATAAAGGACTGAAATACTGATGGAGCATTGGAAAGCCCGAATGGCATAACCAGGTACTCAAAATGGCCCTCGGGCGTATTAAATGCTGTTTTCCATTCATCGCCTTGTTTAATACGCACAAGATTATACGCCCCTCGAAGATCTATCTTGGTGAACCAACTAGCCCCTTTAATACGAGCAAACAAATCAGACAGCAACGGCAAAGGATACTGAAATTTGACTGTAATTTTATTAAGAAGGCGGTAATCAATACAAGGTCTCAAAGAACCATCCTTCTTGGCCACAAAAAAAAACCCTGCTCCTAACGGTGATGACGACGGGCGAATATGGCCTTTCTCCAAGGATTCCTTTATATAACTCCGCATAGCGGCGTGTTCTGGCACAGATAAATTGAACAATCGACCCTTAGGAAACTTACTACCAGGAATCAAATTAATTGCACAATCGCAATCCCTATGAGGAGGTAGGGCACTGGCTTTGGGCTCATCAAATACATTCCGATAATCCGACAAAAACTCTGGAACTTCAGAAGGAGTGGAAGACGAAATAGACAAAAATGGAACATCACCATGTACCCCCTGGCAACCCCAGCTGGACACAGACATAGATTTCCAGTCCAATACTGGATTATGAACCTGTAGCCATGGCAACCCCAAAACGACCACATCATGCAGATTATGCAACACCAGAAAGCGGATATCCTCCTGATGTGCAGGAGCCATGCACATGGTCAATTGGGTCCAATACTGAGGCTTATTCTTGGCCAAAGGCGTAGCATCAATTCCTCTCAATGGAATAGGATACTGCAAGGGCTCCAAGAAAAAAACACAGCGCCTAGCATATTCCAAGTCCATCAAATTCAGGGCAGCGCCTGAATCCACAAATGCCATAACAGAATAGGATGACAAAGAGCAAATCAGAGTAACAGACAATAGAAATTTAGACTGTACCGTACCAATGGTGGCAGACCTAGCGAACGGCTTAGTGCGCTTAGGACAATCGGAGATAGTATGAGTGGAATCACCACAGTAAAAACATAGCCCATTCCGACGTCTGTGTTCTTGCCGTTCAGCTCTGGTCAAAGTCCTATCACATTGCATAGGCTCAGGCCCATGCTCAGATAGTACCGCCAAATGGTGCACAGCTTTACGCTCACGCAAGCGTCGATCGATCTGAATGGCCAAGGACATAGACTCATTCAGACCAGCAGGTATAGGAAACCCCACCATGACATCCTTAAGGGCTTCAGAGAGACCCTTTCTGAAGATTGCTGCCAGGGCACATTCATTCCACTGAGTGAGCACAGACCACTTTCTAAACTTCTGACAGTACACCTCCGCCAGCAAGATTTTCTCTGCCTGATCCACTGAATTAGGCTCGTCATAAAGCAATCCAAGCGCCAGGAAAAACGCATCAACATCACCCAATGCCGGATCTCCTGGCGCAAGGCAAAATGCCCAGTCTTGAGGGTCACCACGTAACAAAGAAATAATGATCTTTACTTGTTGAACAGGGTCACCTGAGGAGCGAGGTTTCAAGGCAAGAAACAATTTACAATTATTTTTTAAATTCAAGAACTTAGATCTATCACCAAAAAACAAATCAGGAATTGGAATCCTAGGCTCTGACATCGGATTCTGAACCACAAAATCTTGAATGTTTTGTATCCTTGTAGTGAGATTATCCATCCAAGAGGACAGACCTTGAATGTCCATGTTTACACCAGTGTCCTGAACCACCCAGAGGTAAAGGGGAAAATAGAGACAAAACACACTGCAAAGAAAAAAAAATGGTCTCAGAACTTCTCTTATCCCTCTATTGAGATGCATTAGTACTTTGGGCCACCTGTATTGTTATGACCTGGTGGTCAGGACAATAATGGACCTGGTGGTTAAGAGCACACGGAATGACCTGATAGTTACTGATAATAAGGACGAGCTCTGGGACGTGGGAACTCTGCTGACCGCAATCCCTAAACCTATCAAACACACTAGAAATAGCCGTGGATTGCGCCTAACGCTCCCTATGCAACTCGGCACAGCCTAAGAAACTAGCTAGCCCTGAAGATAGAAAAATAAAGCCTACCTTGCCTCAGAGAAATTCCCCAAAGGAAAAGGCAGCCCCCCACATATAATGACTGTGAGTAAAGATGAAAATACAAACACAGAGATGAAATAGATTTAGCAAAGTGAGGCCCGACTTACTGAACAGACCGAGGATAGGAAAGGTTACTTTGCGGTCAGCACAAAAACCTACAAAAAGACCACGCAGAGGGCGCAAAAAGACCCTCCGCACCGACTCACGGTACGGAGGCGCTCTCTCTGTGTCCCAGAGCTTCCAGCAAGCAAGACAACAAATTAAATAGCAAGCTGGACAGAAAAATAGCAAACCAAAGAAATACAAGCTGGAACTTAGCTTCTGATGGGAAGACAGGTCACAAGAACGATCCAGGAGAGAACTAGACCAATACTGGAACATTGACAGGTGGCATGGAGCAAAGATCTAAGAGGAGTTAAATAGAGCAGCAGCTAACGAATTAACCTCGTCACCTGTGAAACTCAGAAACACCCACCAGAGGAAGTCCATGGACAGGACCAGCCGAAGTACCATTCATGACCACAGGAGGGAGCCCGACAACAGAATTCACAACAGGCGGCCTAACACACCAGACACGGTGCTAGACCTTAGGCAGGGGTGCCAAACACATCAGACACGGGCATAGATCTGAGCCAGGAAGCCCAACACACCAGACATGGGGCCTGACCCAAGAATTGTGGCTCAACATACCAGACACTGGACCAGACCCTAGGTGAGCTACCCAACACATCAGACACAGGGCCAGATCTGATGAGGGCAGCCCAACACATCCTAAAAGGGACGAGACCTGAGGCGGGCAGTCCAACACATCATAAATGGGGCCAGACCTGAGGCGAGTGGCCCAAATCACCAGACAAGGGGCCAAACCCTAGGTGGGTGGCCCAACATACCAGACACGGGGTCAGACCCAAGGCGGAAGGCCCTAAACACCAGACACGGGGCCAGACCCGAGGCGGGCAGCCAAACACACCAGATATGGGACCACACCTGAGGCGGATGGCCCAACATACCAGAAAGGGGAACAGACCCGAGGCGGGCACCTCAACACACTAAACATAAGGACAGATCCAAGGTGAGCATCCCAACACACCAAACATGGGGCTAGACCCCAGGCGAGTGGTCCAACACACAAGACAAGGAGCTAGACCCAAGGTGGGCAGCCCAACATACTAGTCACGAGACCAGACCCGAGGTGGGAGGCCCAACACACTAGAGATGTGGCCAGACCCGAGGGAGGCAGCCCAACATACTAGACATGGGGCCAGACCTGAGGCAGGTGCAAGACAACACACCAGACAAGAAACCAGATTCGCACAAACAAGACATGTGGTCAGACCCGAGGTGGGTGGCCCAACACACCAGACAGGAAGTCAGACCTCAGGTGGGCGATCCAACACAACAGACATGGGGCCAGCCCCAAGGCGGACGGCACAACACACCAGATACAGGGTGAGACCTGAGACAGACATACGGCCCAAAATACCAGACACAGGACCGGACCCGTAGTGGGTTGCCAAACAGACACGGGGCTGGACCTGAGATGGGCGGCCCGACACTAGACATGGGGCCAGATCAGAGGCGGGCGGCCCAAAACACCAGACATGTGGACAGTTCTGTGGTGAGTGGCCCAACACACCAGGCAAGGGGCCCGACCTGAGGCAGGTGCCACAACACACCAGATACAGGGCGTGACCTGAAACAGGTGGCCCAACACACCAGACACAGGGGCTGGTATGTTGAGCCACAGTTCTCGGGTCTGACTCCGTGTCTGGTGTGTTGGGCTGCCCAGCTCGGGTCTGGCCCCATGCCCGATGTATTTGGTGTGCCCCTCTCGGGTCTGGTCCCCTGTCTAGTGAGTTAGGCCATCTTCTTCTGTTCTGGCCCCGTGACTCCAGTGTTGGGCCACCTGTCTCGGGTCTGTCCCCGTGTCTGGTGTGTTGGGCGTAAAGGAAAAAGGTCCTTATAACCAGAAAAAACACAATCTTTATAAAAGTATCCTAGGTAATTTAGCCAAAGTGCAATATTATATATGGATAATGTAGAAAGTGCTTAGTGCTATATTCATAGTTACAAAAGTGGAGTTATACCTCTCAGATTATTAAGGTTATATAGTTACCGCCATAGTAAGACCAGTATGCGGACTATCAAGAAATAAAGTGCAAATGCCTCATACATGCCTCAATGCCAGACTAAAGTAGAGAAACAAAAGTAGATACATAACCTGTATATGCGGTACCTTTCCCGACGCGCGTTTCGCGTTTAGCTTTTTCTTAGGGGTCTGTTTAGCACATAACACCTGCTCATTCTATTTATAGCCCTCATTCTATTTATAGCATTCATCTTACATTGGTGACAGCGGTGTAACAATGGCGCTCACGCCCGTGTTCCAGGACGCCGCGCCTGCGCAGATCGGCGTCACACGACACCGTTCCACACCCCCATCCGACGCGTCAGAATGGAGGGACGGAAACAGATGACGCGAACCAGCCGAGCGCACTCACCGCTGATGCCCCAATATGCAAAGAGCACTTACCTTTGATTCAAGTGATGGCTTGAAAACATATACCATTACCCAGCATATCACATGTGATACTATAGGTGTGATATACTATGCCACCTGTCCGTGCGGGAAAATTTATGTGGGCCTTACGTCCAGGCAACTTAAAATCAGAGTCAGAGAACATTACAGGGACATAATCAACGAAGAAGATCAAGGGAGCCCTTTTATTGTTGTTGTTTTTGTTTTATTTTGTTTGTTTGTTTACATGTCGTTATACATTATTTATGTTTATAATTTTTTGTCCATTATTCTATATGGACAGCTCAATATTATGTGTAGTTTTTTATAAAAAAAAAATATGTTTACAATTTGCACTTTAGTATGCACTATATTTGTTATTGTATTATATTGTATTTATATATATATTCTCTTTGGTATTAATAGTTAATTATTGCACATTTTTTGCAATTTTAATGATATTCCATATGTATTATGGTAAAATATGCACTTTATTATGCATTATGTATTATGTGTATACCCGTTTATTGTTTTTTTTTTAATGTGCCACTATATATATTTTTTTGTCTTATTGCTAAGCACTTTATTAAGATATATTTATGAGTAAATTCACTATCATATTGAATATATGCCTTGTTTATATATATATATATATATATATATATATATATATACATTCAGTTAGGACTCTCTTCTTATAAAGTATAGTTCCACCTCTATGCGCTTAATCTCCCTGCACAGATTTCAGACATTTAGTTCCTGCAATGGTGAGTGCGCTCGGCCGATCTATATAGTATAGCTCCTTCCACATCTATGCGCTTTATCTCCTTGCACATATCTCAGACACTTAGTCCCTGCAGCGGTGAGTGCGCTCGGCCGGTGTCCGGATGCTGGTGTCTCCGTGGCAATGCGTCTGTTCGCGTCATCTGTTTCCGTCCCTCCATTCTGACGCGTCGGATGGGGGTGTGGACCGGTGACGTGTGACACCGATCTGCGCAGGCGCGGCGTCCTGGAACACGGGCGTGAGCGCCATTGTTACACCGCTGTCACCAATGTAAGAGGAGTGCTATAAATAGAATGAGCAGGTGTTATGTGCTAAACAGACCCCCTAAGAAAAAGCTAAACGCGAAACGCGCGTCGGGGAAGGCACCGCATATACAGGTTATGTATCTACTTTTGTTTCTCTACTTTAGTCTGGCATTGAGGCATGTATGAGGCATTTGCACTTTATTTCTTGATAGTCCGCATACTGGTCTTACTATGGCGGTAACTATATAACCTTAATAATCTGAGAGGTATAACTCCACTTTTGTAACTATGAATATAGCACTAAGCACTTTCTATATTATCCGTATATAATATTGCACTTTGGCTAAATTACCTAGGATACTTTTATAAAGATTGTGTTTTTTCTGGTTATAAGGACTTTTTTCCTTTACGTCCTCTTGCATACCTTGATGTTAGTTTGATATGCTATATAATATTATTTATTACTTGTATGTGGAACTTTATATATATATATATATATATACAGTGCCTACAAGTAGTATTCAACCCCCTGCAGATTTAGCAGGTTTAATAAGATGCAAATAAGTTAGAGCCTTCAAACTTCAAACAAGAGCAGGATTTATTAACAGATGCATAAATCTTACAAACCAAAAAGTTTTGTTGCTCAGTTAAATTTTTATAAATTTTAAACATAAAAGTGTGGGTCAATTATTATTCAACCCCTAGGTTTAATATTTTGTGGAATAACCTTTGTTTGCAATTACAGCTAATAATCGTCTTTTATAAGACCTGATCAGGCCGGCACAGGTCTCTGGAGTTATCTTGGCCCACTTCTCCATGCAGATCTTCTCCAAGTTATCTAGGTTCTTTGGGTGTCTCATGTGGACTTTAATCTTGAGCTCCTTCCACAAGTTTTCAATTGGGTTAAGGTCAGGAGACTGACTAGGCCACTGCAACACCTTGATTTTTTGCCTCTTGAACCAGGCCTTGGTTTTCTTGGCTGTGTGCTTTGGGTCGTTGTCTTGTTGGAAGATGAAATGACGACCCATCTTAAGATCCTTGATGGAGGAGCGGAGGTTCTTGGCCAAAATCTCCAGGTAGGCCGTGCTATCCATCTTCCCATGGATGCGGACCAGATGGCCAGGCCCCTTGGCTGAGAAACAGCCCCACAGCATGATGCTGCCACCACCATGCTTGACTGTAGGGATGGTATTCTTGGGGTCGTATGCAGTGCCATCCAGTCTCCAAACGTCACGTGTGTGGTTGGCACCAAATATCTCGATCTTGGTCTCATCAGACCAGAGAACCTTGAACCAGTCAGTCTCAGAGTCCTCCAAGTGATCATGAGCAAACTGTAGACAAGCCTTGACATGACGCTTTGAAAGTAAAGGTACCTTACGGGCTCGTCTGGAACGGAGACCATTGCGGTGGAGTACATTACTTATGGTATTGACTGAAACCAATGTCCCCACTGCCATGAGATCTTCCTGGAGCTCCTTCCTTGTTGTCCTTGGGTTAGCCTTGACTCTTCGGACAAGCCTGGCCTCGGCACGGGAGGAAACTTTCAAAGGCTGTCCAGGCCGTGGAAGGCTAACAGTAGTTCCATAAGCCTTCCACTTCCGGATGATGCTCCCAACAGTGGAGACAGGTAGGCCCAACTCCTTGGAAAGGGTTTTGTACCCCTTGCCAGCCTTGTGACCCTCCACAATCTTGTCTCTGATGGCCTTGGAATGCTCCTTTGTCTTTCCCATGTTGACCATGTATGAGTGCTGTTCACAAGTTTGGGGAGGGTCTTAAATAGTCAGAAAAGGCTGGAAAAAGAGATAATTAATCCAAACATGTGAAGCTCATTGTTCTTTGTGCCTGAACTACTTCTTAATACTTTAGGGGAACCAAACAGAATTCTGGTGGGTTGAGGGGTTGAATAATAAATGACCCTCTGAAAAGACTTTTCAGAATTAAAAAAAAAGAAATAACATTCTTTTTTGCTGCAGTGCATTTCACACTTCCAGGCTGATCTACAGTCCAAATGTCACAATGCCAAGTTAATTCCAAATGTGTAAACCTGCTAAATCTGCAGGGGGTTGAATACTACTTGTAGGCACTGTATATATATATATATATATATTCTGATACCATCATCTACCAGTATATGGCGGTACTATGTTTTTGCATACGTATCTCCGTTGTGTAATGTTTTTAAATTATATTGAATAAAGATATTTTTGTTTAAAATACTTGGATTTTGGCGTTGGCTTCCGTAATCTGTAGGTGTGTCTAACCCAATGTGTAGTAGAGTGTGTTGTGCCGCCCGCCTCAGGTATGGCCTCTTGTTTGGTGTGTTGGGCCACCCACCTCGGGTCTGAACACATGTCTGGTTTGTTGGGCCTCCTGCCTTGGGTCTGGCCTCGTGTTTGGTGTGTTGGGCTGACTGCCTCAAGTCTGGTGTGTTTAGAGTTTGGGAAGTGCCATATTTGTAGCCATTCTTTCTATAGGATATACACATTGGGTTAGACCTGAGGCAGGAGCCCAACACAACAGGCACGAGGCCAGACCCGAAGTGGGCGGCCCACAACAGGCACGAGGTCAGACCCAAGGTGGGCGACCTATCACAACAGACACTGGGCCAGATCTGAGGCGGGAGACCCAACACACCAGACACGGTGGCCCAATACCCCAGGAATGGGGCCAGACCCCAACACAACAGACATGGTCAAGACCCGAGTCGGGCAGCCCAACAAACCAGACATGGGTCCAGACCTGAGATGGGTGGGCAAACACACCAGACATGGTCATGGGCATACTCAAGGCGGGCGCCCACCACAACAAAGAGGCCAGACCCGAGGAGAGCAGACCGGCACACCATATAATAGGCCAGACCCGAAGCAGTCAGCCCAACACACCAGACAAGGGGCTAGACCCGAAACCGTGCCAGATTCGTGGCAGGCAGAACAACACACCAGACAAGAAACCAGATTCGCACAAACAAGACACGTGGTCAGACCCGAGGCGGGCATCGCAACACACCAGACATGAAGTCAGACCCCAGGTGGGCGATCCAATACACCAACAATAGGGCCAGCCCCGAGGCGGATGGCACAACACACCAGATATGGGGTGAGACCTGAGACGGGCAGCCAAACACTCCAGGCAATGGGGTCAGACCCAATATAGGCGGCCCAACACACCAGACAAAAGGCCGGACGGACCTGAGGAGAGAGGCCCAAAACACCCAACACGTCAGACTTGAAGTGGGTGGATCCAAGACACCAGAGAATAGGAAAGACCCGAGGTGGGAGGGCCAACATACCCAGCACTACAGACTTGAGGCGGCGGCCCAGGACACCAGATACCGGACCAGACCCAAGGCAAGCAGCCCAAAACAGCAGACAGGAGGCGGGCAGCTCAATTCACCAGACAAAAGGCCAGACCCAAGGTGGGAGGTCCAACATACCCAACACGCCTGACTTGAAGCGGTTGACCCAACACACCAAACATGAGGCCACACCCAAGGCAGGATACCCAACAAACCAGACATGTGGTCAGACCCGAGGTGGGCGGCCCAACCAGACAAGAGGCCATACCTGAGGCGGGCGGCTCAACAAACTAGACATGGGGCTAATTAGACCTGAGGCAGGAGCTCAACACAATAGGCACGAGGCCAGACCCGAAGTGGGTGGCCCATCACAACAGACACTGGGTCAGATCTCAGGTGGGAGACAAACACACCAGACACAGGCTAGACCCGAGGCGGGTGGCCCAATACCTCAGACATGGAGCCAGACCAAAGGTGGGTGGCCCAACACATCAGACATGGGGCAAGGCAGGAGGCCCAGCATACCCAACATGGCAGACATCCATGGGCCAGACCCGAGTCGGTCAGCCCAAGAAACCAGACATGGGTCCAGACCTGGGATGGGCAGGCAAATACACCAGATATGGCCATGGCCTCAAGACGGGCAGCCCACCACAACAATCAAGAGGCTAGACCCAAGACGAGCGGCCCTGCACACCATATAATGGGCCATACCCAAGGCGGGCAGCCTGACACACCAGATATGAGGCCAGACCCGAAGCAGTCGGCCCAACAGACCAGACAAGGGGCTAGACCTGAGGCAGGAAGCCCAACTCTCCAGACTTCAGGTGGAGACCCAACACACCAGAAACCATGCCAGATTCGAGGCAGGCGGCACAACACACCAGACAAGAAACCAGATTCGCACAAACAAGACACGTGGTCAGACCCGAGGTGGGTGGCCCAACACACCAGACATGAAGTCAAACCCCAGGTGGGCAATGCAACACACCAGACACGTGACCAGACCTGAGGTGTGTGGCACAACACACCAGATACCGGGTGAGACCTGAGGCGGGCAGCCAAAGATGGAGACAATGGGGTCAGACCCAATGCAGGCGGCTCAACACACCAGACAAAAGGCCGGACGGACCTGAGGCGGGAAGCCCAAAATACCCAACATGCCAGACTTGAGGCGGGTGGGCCCAACACACCAGACACAGGGACATACCCATTTCAGGAGGCCCAACAAACCAGACATGTGGTCAGACCTGGAGCAGGCAGCCCAACACACCAAACAAGATGCCAGATCCAAGGCGAGTGTCTCAACACGCCAGTCAAGAGGACAGACCCGAGGTGGGAGGCCCAACATGCCCAGCACTCCAGACTTGAGGCGGCGGCTAACACACCAGAAACGAGGCCAGACCCGAGGCAGGAGGCCCAGCAAACCAACACGTGTTCAGACCCGAGGTGGGCAGCCCAACACACCAGACAAGAGGCATACCTGAGGAGGGCGGCCCAACACACTAGACATGGGGTTAGATCTGAGACTGGAGCTCAACACACCAGGCACGAGGCCAGGCACGAGGCCAGGCTCGTACAAGGCCAGACCTGAGGCGGGCAGCCAATCACAACAGACACTGGGCCAGATCTGAGGCGGGAGTCCCAACACACCAGATATGGGGCCAGACCCTTGCCAGGCAGGAGACCCAACATACCCAACACGGCAGACATGGGCCAGACCCGAGTCAGGCGGCCCAACAAACCAGACACGGGTCTAGACCTGAGATGGGCGGGCAAACACACCAGACATGGGGCCATACTCTAGGCGGGCAGCCCACTATAACAAACAAGAGGCCAGACCCGACGCGAGCAGCCCAGCACACCAAATATTAGGAGAGACCCAAGGAGGGCGGCCCAACACATCGGACACGATTCCAGACCTGAAGCGGTCGACCCAACACACCAGACAAGGGGCTAGACCCGAGGCAGGAGGCCCAACTTTCCAGACTACAGGTGGAGGCCAAACACACCAGAAAGAATGCCAGATTTGAGGTGGGCAGCACAACGCACCAGAAAAGAAGCCAGATTCGCAATGGGAGGCCCAACAAACAAAACATGCGGTCAGACCTGAGGTGCCCAACACACCAGACATGTGGTCAGACTCGAGGCGGGCTGCCCATCACACATGGGTTTAGACCCGAGGCAGGAGCCCAACACACCAGGCATGAGGCTAGACCATAGGCCCATCATAGCCAGATATGGGGCCAGATCCGATGCAGGCAGCCCAACACACCAGACAAGGGGACAGATCTGAGGTGGGAGGCCCAACTCACCAGAGACAAGGCCAGATGGGCAGCTAAACACACCAGACAGACATGGTGCTAGACCCGAGGCAGGAGCCCAACACAAGGCACGAGGCCAGACACGAGGCGGGCAGCCCATGGGGCCAGATCCGATGCGGGCAGCCCAACACTCCAGATAAGGGTCCATACCTGAGTTGGGTGGCCAAACACACTAGACACGGGGCCAGATGCGTTGGTGGGTAGAACAACACACCAGACACGGGGCCAAACCTGAGGCGGGTGGCCCAACACACCAGACACGGGTCCATACCTGAGTTGGGTGGCCAAACACAGCAAACACAGGGCCAGACATGGGTCCATTGGACCTGAGTTGGGTGGCCAAACACACCAGACACGGGGCCAAACCCGAGACGGGTGGCCCAACACACCAGACCTGTCCATACCTGAGTTGGGTGGATGGGTATCTGAGGCGGGTGGCCCAACACACCAGACATGGTTTCATACCTGAGTTGGGTGGCCAAACACGGCAGACACAGGGCCAGACACGAGGCAGGTGGCCCAACACACTAGACATGGGTCCATTGAACCTGAGTTGGGTGGCCAAACACACCAGACACAGGGCCAGACACGAGGCGGGTGGTCTAGCACACCAGACATGGGTTGGGTGGCCAAACAATCCAGACACAGGGCTATACCTGAGTTGGTTGGCCAAACACACCAGATACAGGGCCAGAGGCAGGTGGCCCAACACACCAGACACTGGTCCATATCTGAGTTGGGCAGCCAAACACACCAGACACAGGGCCAGGCCCGAGGCTGGAAGCCCAACACCAGACATGAGGCCAAAACCAAGGCGGGCTGCTTAACACTCCAGACACGGGGCCAGACCTGAAGTGGGTGGCCCAACACAACAGACCCACGGGGCCAGACTCATGCCAGGCGGCTCAAGACACCAGACACGTGTGGTCAGACCTGAGGCAGACGGCCCAACAATCCAGACATGGGTCCAGACCCGAAGCAGGCAGCCCAGCCCACCATACACAGGACCGGCCAGACACGAGGCGGGTGGTGCAACACACCAGACACGGGGCCAGACCCGCGGCAGGATGTGCAACACACCAGACACGCAGCCAGACCCAAAGCAGGCAGCCCAACCCACCAGACACCGGGACAAATCTGAGGCGGGTGGCCCAACACACCAGACACGGGTCCATACCTGAGTGGGTGGCACAACACACCAGATACGAGGCCAGACCCAAGGCAGGATGTGCAACACACCAGGCACAGCCAGACCCAAGGCGCTGGGTGGCTCGTCCCACCAGACACAGATTCAGACCCGAGGAGGTTAGCCCAACACACAATACATGTTGCAAAACCCGAGGCAAGTGGCCAGCCTGGCTTAATACACCAGACATGGGGCCAAGTGGGCAGCCCAGCACAACAGACATGGGGCTGGACTCAAGGCAGGTGTCCCAAGACAGCAGACACGGGGTCAGACCTGAGGCAGATGACCCAACAAACCGGACAAGGGGCCAGACCCGAAGCGGGCAGCCCAACACACCAGATATTGGTTAGACCCGAGGCAGGTGACCCAACACACCAGACATGGGGTCAGACCAGAAGCGGGCGGCCCATCTCACCAGAGAAGGGGTCTGACCTGTGGCAAAAGGCACAACACACCAAACATGGGCGGCAAGCGGCCCAACAAACTAAACAAGGGGACCCAAGGCGGGCGAGGCCCAATACCAGACACGGGTCGAGCCCCAAGGTAGTTTGCCCAAAACACCAGACACGGGGCCAGATCCGAAGCAGGCGGTCCAACACACCAGAGAAGAGTTCAGACCAGATGCAGATGACTCAGCACCCCAGACACAGGGCCAGACAGCGGGCGGCCCAGTACACCGGGCACCTAGGCGGGCGGCCTACCACGGGACCAGACACAGGGCCAGACCCAAGGTGGGAGTCCCAACACACCAAACACGGGTCCCAAGGCGAACTGCCCAACACACCAGACAAGAGGCCAGACTTGAGTCGGGTGGAACAACACACCAAACATGAGGCCAGACCCGAAGCAGACAGCCCAACACACCAGATCCCTAGGGGGCCAGACCCGAGGCTGGCGGCTTAACACACCAGGCACAGAGCCAGACTCTCGCCTCACAGCAATACACAACAGACACAGGGTCAGACGCAAGGCGGGCAGCTCAACTCACCGGAAACAGAGACAGACCCAAATCGGGGGGTCCCCAGTAGACCCAGTAGACCAGACACAGGGCAGACCAGAGGCGGGCGGCCCTACACTGGACCAGACCTGAAGCGGGTACCCGACATGAGTCCAGACCCGAGGTGGGCTGACAAACTGACCAATCAAGAGGCTAAGACAAGAGGCGGGTAGTCCATCACACCAGACATAGGGCCACACCTGGAGTGGGTGGCCCAACCCAATAGACAAGGTCAGACCCGAGGCAGACAGCCCAACACACCAGACACGGGGTCAGACCCGAGGCAGGCAGACTAACACGCCAGACACCTGGCCAGACCCAAGGCGGGTGGCCCAACACACCACACACGGAGCAAGACCTGAGGCGAATGGCAAATCACACCAGACCCGAGGCGAGGCCCGAGCTCGCAGACCAACATCAGACATGGGGCCAGAACTGATGTGGGTTGCCCAACACACCAGACATGGGGTCAGGACCTGAAGCGGGTAGCACAACACACCAGACACAGGGCCAGACTTGCTAAGATGGGCAGCCCAAAACACCAGACATGGGGCCAGACCTGAGGCAGACGGCACAACACATAGGGTGGCCATACCTGAAGTGGCGGCCCAACAAAACAGACAAGGGGCCAGACCCAAAGCGGGTAGCCCAACACACCAGATATTGGTCAGACCCGAGGCAGGTGGCACAACACACCAGACATGGGATCAGACCTGAAGTTTTCGGCAAAGCAAACCAGATACGGGACCAGATCCGAAGCGGGCGGCCTAACACACCAGATGTGGAGTCAAACCCGAGGCGGGTGGCCCAATGCACCAGACACGGGTCCATACCTGAGTTGGGTGGCCAAATACAGCAGACACAGGGCCAGAGCCGAAGCGGGCAGCCTAACACACCAGACACGGAGCCAGACCCTGGCCTCGCAGCCATACACAACAGACACAGGGTCAGACACAAGGCGGGCAGCCCAACTCACCAGAAACAGGGCCATACCCGAATCGGAGGGTCCCCAGTAGACCCAGTAGACCAGACACAGGGTAGACCAGAGGCAGGCGGCCCAACACTTGGCCAGACCTGAAGTGGGTACCCGACAAGAGTCCAGACCTGAGGCGGGCTGACCAACACACCAATCAAGAGGCTAAGACCCGAGGTGGGTGGTCCGTCCATCACCCCAGAAACGGGGCCAGAACCGAGGTGGGCGGCCCAACACATCAGAAAAGGGGTCAGACCCAAGGCAGAGGGCCCAACACACCAGACACAGAGCCAGACCCAAGGCTTGCGGCCCAACACACCAGACATGAGACGAGACCTGAGGCAGGCAGCTCAACACACAAGACCTGTGGCCAGATCCAAGGAGGGTGGCCCAACACACCCAACAGATGAAACACGAGGCCAGACTAGAAGCGCACGGCCAAACATTCCCAGCACGCCAGACTTGATGCCGGCTGCCCAACACACCAGGCATTGGGGCTAGACCCTATGCGGGTGGCCTACCACACCATTCACGGGGCCAGACCCAAGGCAGGCAGCCCAACACACCAGAAACAGGGCCAGGCCCGAAACAGGTGGCCCAAAACACCAGACCTACAGGATAGACCAGAGGCGGGCGGCGCAACATACACTTGGCCATATAGACCCAAGGTAGGTGGCACAATACACCAGACAACAGGCCAGATCCTAGGTGGGTTGACCAACACACCAAACAAGAGGCTAAGATCCACGGCAGGTGGCCCCACCCATCAGACAAGAAACCAGACCCAAGGCTGATGGCCGACGGGACCAGACCAAAAATTCCCAACACGCCAGACTTGATGCCGGCGGTCCAACACACCAGACATGGAGCCAATCCTGAGGGGAGAGTCCCGACACACCAGACATGGTGCCAGACCCGAGGTGTGCGGCCCAACACACGAGACATGGGGCAAGATCCAAGGTGGGCGCCAAAACACCCAACACACTGGACATGAGTCGAGACCTGAGGTGGGCGGTGCAACACACCAGACATGGGACCAGACTTGTGGCAGGCAGCCCAAAACATGAGACACAGGGCCAGACCCGAGGAGGGCGGCCCAACCCA
The DNA here is from genome assembly GCF_032444005.1 of Ranitomeya imitator. NCBI lineage: Eukaryota > Metazoa > Chordata > Amphibia > Anura > Dendrobatidae > Ranitomeya > Ranitomeya imitator. The sequence goes on from NC_091283.1 coordinate 490,194,522, forward strand.
CTCAACAGACAAGACACAGGGCCAGACCTGAAGAGGGCGGCCAAACACACCTGACATGGAGCCAGACTCATGTCGGGCACCCAACACACCAGTATGAGGCTAGACCCGGACTCGGCAGCCCAACACAACAGACAAGGGGTCAGACCCGAGGCAGACAGCCCAACACACCAGACACAGGGTCAGAAATGAGATGGGTGGCCCAACACACCAGACACGGGGTCATACCCGAGGCTGGCGGACCAAAACACCAGACACCTGGTCAGACCCGTGGTGGCCTAACACATCAAACTAGAGGTCAGACCCAAGGCAGACACGGGGCCATACCCAAGGTGGGCGGCCGTACATTCCCATTACGCCAAACTTGACGTGTGTGGCCCAACACACAAGACACGGAGCTAGACCTGAGGCGCGAGGCCCAGGACCCCAGATACGGGGCCAGACCCGAGTCGGGTGGCCCAACACACCAGAAATGGGGCCAGACCGGAGGAGGGCAGCCCAACACATCAGGCATGGAGCCAAAGCCAATGTAGGCAGCTTGCACCAAACTAGTGGCCAGACCCAAGGCAGATGGCCCAACACACCAGACACAGGGCCAGACCCGACGCGGGCAGCCCAACACCCCAGATATGGCACCAGACCGAAGGCGGGTGATCCAACATACCAAACATGGGTCCAGACCCAGTCGGGTGGCCCAACTCAACAGACACGGGGCCAGACCTGAAGTGGTTGGTCCAACATACCAGACAATTGGCCAGACCCATGGCTTGCTGCCCAGCACACCAGACACGGCAGACATGGGCCAGACCTGAGTCGGGCGGCCCAACAAACCAGACATGGGTCCAAATCTGAGGGGGACAGTCCAGCACACCAGACTCAGGGCTAAATCTGAGGCATGCAGCCCAACACACCAGATATGGGGCTAGATCCAAGGCAGGAGTCCAACAGACCTGACACGGGGCCAAACCCTAGGCGGGCAGCCCAACACACCAGACATGGGGCCAGACACAAGGCGGGAAGTTCAACACACCAAACAAGAGGCCAGACCCGAGGCGGGCAGCCTGTTATGATCAGGTGACCTTGGAGCAGCATGAAAACTTTCACTGGAGTAGGTGGTAACTATACTGACCGCAAACCCTGATCTTATCACCGCAACTAGAAGTAGCCATGGGGTGTGCCTAACAAAACCTAGACACCTCGACACAGCCGGAGAACTAAATATCCCTAGAGATGGAAATAGGAATACTATCTTGCCTCAGAGCAGAACCCCAAAGGATAGGCAGCCCCCACAAATAATGACTGTGAGTAATAGAGGAAAAGACAACTCAGGCAGAAAACAGGATTTAGCAAAAGAGGCCACTTCTAGCTAAATAGGAAAGGATAGGACAGGACACTAAGCGGTCAGCATTAAAATCCTTCCAAAATATCCACAGCAGAAAATACAAAAATTAACTCCACCACCTAACTAAAGGTGTGGAGCGTATATCTGCAACTCCAGAGAATCCAACCAGACTGAGAAAACACTGACACAGTCTAAGCTGGACAATAGAAAAACAAACGAACAGCACTGAAAATAAGCACACTGCATGTGTGCCACAGGAAAAGAAACAGACACTTATCTTTGCTGAATTGGCAGCTAAGCAGGAGAGGCAAGGAGAGATCCAACACTTTCCAAGAAACATTGACAACTGGCCAGGACTAATGAGTCCAGCAAACCTAAATACCTTAGTCAGAATTGCAATCAGCAGATACAGCTGTGCAAGACTGCAGCCCAGGGACAACTGCATTACCATTTACAACCACCGGAGGGAGCCCAAAAGCAGAATTCACAACAGCAGCCTAACCCACCAGACAAGAGGCCAGAACTGAGGCAGACCCAACACAGAAATCACGGGGCCAGACCCCAGGCGTGTGGCTCAACACACCAGACATGGGGCCAGACCATAGGCGGGCAGCCCAACACACCAGAAATGGGGCCAGACTCAAGCGGCAGGTGGCCTAACACACCATACATGGGGCCAAATCCAAGGTGGGCAGTGCAACACATCAGACAAGAGGCAAGACCCGACGCAGGAGGCCCAAAATACCCAACACGCCACACTCGAGGCGGGTGGCCCAAACCACCAGACACGAGGCCAGACCCGAGGTGGGCAGCAGACATGGGACAATACCAAAGGTGGGTGGCCCAACACACCAGACAGGGGGCCAGACCCGAGGCAAGCAGCCCAACCCATCAGAGAAGAGGCCAGACCCGGAGGCGGGAGGGGCCTAACACACCATACATGGGGCCAGACTCAAGGTGGGCAGCCCAATACACCAGACAAGAGGCCAGACCCGAGGCAGGAGGCCCAATATCCCCAACATACCAGACTCAAGGCTGGCGGCCCAACATACGAGACACGGGGCCAGGCCTGAGGTGGGAGGCTCAACACACCAGACACAGGTCCATACTTGAGATAGGCGGCCCAACACACCAAACACGGGGCCAGACCCAAGGTGGGCAGCCCAACACTCCAGACATGGAGCCCGTCCCTAGGCAGGAAGCCTAACACCAAACAAGAGGCCAGTCCCAATGCAGGCAGCCCAACACACCAGACGAGGCCATACCCATGGCAGGAGGCCCAACATACCCAACACACCAGGCTGTCCAACAAACAAGGCATGGGGACCAGACTCGAGGCAGGCGACCCAACACACCAAAGACAGGGCCAGATTCAAGCGGGGCAGCCCAACCATCAGACATGGGCCAAACCTGAAGTGGGTGGCCCAACACACAAGACCCAGGTCAGACCAAAGGTGGCAGCCCAACACACCAAACAAGAGGCCAGACCCAAGGCAGACACGCCAAGGTGGGCGGTCGTACATTCCCAACATGCCAAACTAGATGCAGGTGGCCCAACACACAAGAAACAGAGCCAGACCTGAGGCAGGAGGACCAAGACATCACACACGGAGCCAGACCCGAGTCGGGTGGCCCAACACGCTTGACACAGGGCCAGACCCGAGGAAGGCAGCCCAACACACCAGGCATGGAGCCAAACCCATTGTAGGCAGCCAAACACACCAGACACATGGCAAGACTCGAGGCAGATGGCCCAACACACCAGACACAGGGCCAGACCTGAAGCGGGTGGCCCAACATCCCAGACATGGGTTGAGACCCGAGGCAGGCAATCCATCCAACAAACCAAACACTGGGCCAGACCCCAGGCAGACCAACACTCTAAGCAAGAGGCCAGACCCGAAGCAGGTGGCCCAACACACCAGACAAGAGGCAAGACCTGAGGTGGACGACCCAATAGACCAGTCTAATCAAAATTCACCACACACTCTAGTATTTGGGTGATGCAAGAAAAACATTTAATCACATCAGTGAAGAAAGAAAGCAGATCGCAGGAAAAAAACTGATAACATCCCACCACACCAGACAAGAGGCCAAACCTGAGGCAGACGATCCTATAGACCAGTCTAATCCAAATTCACCGCACACTCTAGTATTTGGGTGTACGAGAATAAGTTGAGAGGTGTATTGTCCTCAAGTTCCTAGAGCGGCTACGACGTACTGTGTATAATATCAGCGACGCTACCGCGCTTTGCCTTGGATGTAAACCCGGACCCAATAGATCAGACACAGGGCCAGACCAGAAGCTGGTGGACCAACACACCATACACTTGGCTAGATCTGAGGGGGTGGCCCAACACATCAGACAAGAGGCCAGACCCGAGGCGAGCTGACCAACACACCAAACAAGAGGCTAAGACCCGAAGCATGTGGTCCATCACGCCAGAAACGGGGCCAAACGCCAGACATGGGGCCAGACTCAAGGAGGGTGGCCCAACACACCAGACATGGGGCCAAACCCTAGGCGGGCGGCCCTACACACCAGACAAGAGAGTAGACCCAATGCAGGCACCCCCACACAATAGACCATAGGCCTTATCCAAGGTGGGTGGCCCAACACACCAGACCATAGGCCTTACCCGGGGCAGGCGGCCAAACATACCAGACAAGAGGCCATGCCCAAGGCAGGAGGCCCAACATACCCAGGATGCCAAGCTTGAGGCTGGCTGCCCAACATACGAGGCAAGAAGGCTAGACCCTAGGCGGGCGACCCAACACAGAAAATATGGGGCCAGATCCAAGGAGGACGGCCCAACCCACCAGACACGGGGCCAAACCCGAGGCGGGCAGCCCAACACACAAGACATGGGGCCAGACCAAAGGTGGGCAGCCCACCACACCAAAGAAGAGGCCAGACCCGAGGTGGGTAGCCCAACACACCATACATGAGGCCAGACCCGAGATGCGAGGCCCAACATATCAGATAAAAGGCCATACCCAAGCCAGACAGCCCAATACACCAGACACGGGGTTAGATTGAACATTCCCAACACGCCAGACGTGATGCCGGGGGCCCAACACACCAGACATGGTGCCAGACCCAAGGTGCGTGGCCCAACACACCAAACAAGAGAACAGACTCGAGGCGGGTGGTACAACACACCAGACACAGGGCCAGATCTGAGGCAGACAGCCCTACACATCAAACAAGAGGCCAGACCCAAGGCAGACATGGGGCGGCCGTACATTCCCAACACGCCAAACTTGATGCGGGTGGCCCAACACACAAGACATGGGGTCAGACCCGTTGAAGGTGACCCAAAAAAACAGGCATAAAGCCAAACCCAATGTAGGCAGCCAAACACACCAGACATGGGACTAGACCCTAGGCGGGCAGCCCAACACACCACACACAGGGCCTGACCGAAAGCGGGTGGCCCAATACACCAGATATGGGACCAGACCCAAAGTGGGCGATCGATCCAACATACCAAACATGGGGCCAGACTCCAGGCGAGCGGCCCAACCCAGCAGACACGGGGCCAGGCCCGAGATGGTCAGCCCAACATACCATACAAGTGGTCAGACCCGCAGCTTGCTGCCCAGCACACCAGACACAGGGCCAGACTGAAGTCGGGTGGCTCAACATACCAGATAAGAGGCCAGACTCAGGCAGACGGCCCAACACACCAGGCACAAAGCCAGACCTGAAGTAGGTCACCACGGAACAGACAGACCAACTGTTGAGGGGAATTTATTAACAGGAGTAAGATTCTCCTCGCAGGGAGTAAACGGGGTTAATAGAGATAAAGCAAACAGTAAATAGTTAAGCCGAATCAAAACGGTTAACGAATGTTCTTGTAACTTATCAGTCCAGGGTGGCCCTGACTGGAGGGTCCTTATTCCAATGTGGGTACAGTCCCCTGCAGCGCTTGAAGATCCTGAAGTCTTTCCTCTGTCTCCTGGGAACTGGAGACTCCGGGGTTAAGTCTTTGCAGTCTTTCTCCCAGTGAAGCTGGAAGCAGGAAGTAACACAGCCACTCTGCTGCAAGTCTCTGTATATTAGGCTGGCAGTCTCTCTCTCTGCAGCAGCAATACTACACACACACTGAACAGTTTACTTTGTCACACTCAGGGGTCCTGGCATGTCAGTGCGGTCACCAGGGCTGCGTGCTCAGGTCACTGTAAGGGGATAGGTCTTCTCTGATTACGGAGGCTTCCAAGTCCACACTCTCACATCCAGCCTTCACTACAGCTAGTATCTCAGCATCAGTGCCCTCACGGGGAGCACTCTCTTTCGGGGAGCGCGGCGCTGCAGCCTGCTCTCTCTCTGTCCCGCGCGCTCTGCTCTCTCGCTCTTTTCTGACCACACCCCTCTCTCTTCTTCTCTGCCCCCAGCAGTCACATGGTCCATTCTGTTCAGGGCAGAAAATCTTCCCCAAAACAACCCAGCTATCCAGACATTTGAATAAGTGAAGTTGCAACCAATTGTAAGAGTCATTGATTAATGGATTCCATGCAAATGGACATTTATAACCTACATTTTATACCAGATCGGGGTGACATTGATATATAACACATTGTAGGGAATATAACAGAAAATAAATATTCAAACGGCTTTCTCCCTCTCAGGCATTTATGCCATAATTTATGTCATATCAACAAGTGCTCTTGGCAATTTTCTACCATAAAAGTGAATGGAGAAAATCTTGCATGTCTGGCTTTCCATTCCAAGCACGATGGGATGTTGAGAGACGTTCTCAAGGCAAGACTTTCTCAAAAGAGCTGTGGGCTCTATCATATATATCTGACTTGAGAATACCCATTTAAGGAATCTTTAAAAATTAGCAATATGCAAATTTAAAAAGGTGCAGATTTCACCTTTCAGTCTAAAAAGGACAAATAACTTCAGATAAGTCTAAAAGACGTCAGTGGAAAAACTGACTCCAAACTTTAAAGCTGCATGTGTCTATTTATATTGGAAATAGGTTCTAGCTGTAATGTTGGATTGGGGTCAGGAAGAGTCTTTTCACCTCTCATCCATGACCACACCTGCCTCTTTCATAGTGTGAGTGAGGTTAGAGGGAATTTAAATCCCTCCGGGGAGTCGTGTCTAGGAGCTGGCAGCACTAACATCTCATTCACATGGCACCACTTTACCTGTTCTTCCAGCCTCCTGTGCCTGAAGGATTTTTTTAGGAGAGGTTAGTCTCACACCCAGTTCAAAATGGTCCAGGCTCCAGTGGAATGCGATCAGTCTAGCTGCTAAACTATCAGAGTCACAGGAAGGAATGTTCAGTGTACATGTCCAAGGATTACTAAATCTTCAGACCTGTGTTTATCACACATTGGCAAAATAGTTTTTCTTCATAGGGAAGAATACTTTCTAATGACTACTGTAGGTGCCTGCAGCGTTGTAAATCTATGGCCGACCCCATAAAAAGACATGATATAAGCTTTTAAACTCACCTAACTAAAGAATGGACCTAGGTTTAGAAAAATTGAAAACATTTGTATAATGAATTAAACTTCCCTTGTAGTGTAAATGGCACTAGCCTTAGTTGTCTAGGTTAGTGCTTTCTTTCTGAATATTGTAGGGTAAAAGAGGGACGAAAGTCACAATGCCAGAAGTTATATTTTTTTTGCTTATATAGTGCAGCATAGGCTATTATTATTGCAATTTTGGGCTGTCTGCCATATTCATACATTTTTCCTCTCATGTTTCCCTAATGTAGCCTATATTTTTCTTGATCCCCCGACTCTTCAACTGGGGTAGTGCCTGGTCACACTGCACTTACTCTATCTAATGGCAGTAGGGATTGATTAATGACATAGAATGCTGTTCAATCACATCATATGTGATGCAGCGTTAGATTGTCTCCCTGCCTCCTGTTTGTGATAGGTTTCTTTCTGTCAGCTAATGCAAGCAGAAGACAAGGGCATATTTTAGAAATCTTTGGAGATTATCTGTCCAACACTCACAGAATGTGTGAGGTTTTAAAAAATATGGATTTTTCTTAGAAAGAAATATTAAAAAATAATAAAAACAAAATTAAATCAATCTCTTATTCCTATTCTGACAAAAGAAAACATATTTGGTATAGTATCATTAATATTATCTCAATTTTTTAAATAATAAAACTTGATGGGCATTTCCTGAAGGAAATACATGGTGCTTGAACAGCGCTGCCAGCTGCCAATGAACCTCAGGAGCAAGTCTGGCATGCAGGGCCATGCCCCTGGGTAGCCATTTTGTCCCCTTAGTAGCCACTTTGATGTGCGGGGCCCCTTGTTAGCCACTTTGGCCCCTTGGTAGCCACTTTGGTGCACACAGCCCCTCGGTAGCCACTTTGGCCACATCCCCCTATACAGACATATCTCTATATATAGACATCCCCCTATATACAGACACCATTTCTATATACAGACATCTCCCTATATATAGACATCTCTCCTATATTTAGACATCCCTCTATATACAGACACAACTCCAATATACAGATATCCCCCTATATACAGACATCTCTCCAATATACAGACATCCCCTATATACAGACGCCACTCCCACATACAGATATCCCCTATATACAGACACCACTCCTAAATACAGACATCCCCTATATGCAGACATCTCTCCTATATACAGACATCCCCCTATATTCAGACACTACTCCTATATACTGACATCCTCCTATATACAGACATCTCTCCAACATACAGACATCCCCCTATATACAGACACCACTCCTATATACAGACATCCCCTATATGCAGACATCACTCCTATATACAGACATCCCTCTATATACAGACATCTCTCCTATATATAGACATCCCTCTATATACAGACATCTCTCCTATATACAGACATCCCCCTATATACATACACCACTCCTATATAGACATCTCCTATATACAGACATCTCCCCTATATACAGACACCACTCCTACATACAGACATCCCCATATATACAGACACCACTCCTATAAACAGACATCCCCTTTATACAGACATCTCTCCTATATACAGACATCCCCTATATACAGACACCACTCCTATATAGAGACATCCCCCTATATACAGACATATCTCCTATATACAGACATCCCCTATATACAGACACCACTCCTAGATACAGACATCCCCTATATACAGACACCACTCCTAGATACAGACATCCCCTATATACAGACACCACTCCTATATACAGACATCCCCCTATATACAGACACCACTCCTATATACAAACATCCCCCATATACAGACACCACTCCTACATACAGACATCTCCCTATATACAGACATATCTCCTATATACAGACATCACCCTATTTACAGACATCTCCCTATATATAGACACCCCTCTATATACAGACATCACTCCTATATACAGACATCCCTCTATATACAGACATCACTCCTATATACAGACATCTCCTATATACAGACATCTCTCTTATAAACAGACATCCCCCTATATACAGACATCCCCTATATACAGACAGCACTCCTATATACATACATCCTTCTATATACAGACACCACTCCTATATACAGACATCCCCCTATATGCAGACATCCCTCTATATACAGACATTGCCCTATATACAGACGTCCCTCTATATACAGACACCACTCCTATATACAGACATCTCTCCTATATACAGACATCCCCTATATACAGACACCACTCCTAGATACAGACATCCCCTATATACAGACACCACTCCTATATACAGACATCCCCCTATATACAGACACTACTCCTACATACAGACATCTCCCTATATACAGACATATCTCCTATATACAGACATCACCCTATTTATAGACATCTCCCTATATATAGACATCCCTCTATATACAGACATCACTCCTATATACAGACATCTACTATATACAGACATCTCTCTTATAAACAGACATCCCCTATATACAGACATCCCCTATATACAGACAGCACTCCTATATACATACATCCTTCTATATACAGACACCACTCCTATATACAGACATCCCTCTATATACAGACACCACTCCTATATACAGACATCCCCCTATATGCAGACATCCCTCTATATACAGACATCGCCCTATATACAGACGTCCCTCTATATACAGACACCACTCCTATATACAGAAATCCCTCTATATACAGACGCCACTCCTACATACAGACATCCCCCTATATAGAGACATCCCTCTCTATACAGACATCCCTCAATATACAGACATCCCTCTATATAAAGACATCCCCTATATACAGACATCCCCCTATATACAGACATCTCTCCAATATACAGACATCCCCCATATACAGACACCACTACTATATACAGACATCCCTCTATATACAGACACCACTCCTATATAGAGACATCCCCCTATATACAGACATCTCTCCTATATAGAGACATCCCCCTATATACAGACCTCCCCCTATGTACAGACATCTTTCTATATACAGACATCCCCCTATATACAGATACCACTCCTATATACAGATATCCCCCTATATACAGACATCTCTCCTATATTGAGACATCCCCCTATATAAAGACATCCCCTATATACAGACACCACTCCTATATACAGATATCCCCTATAAACAGACACCACTTCTATATACAGACATCCCCCTATATACAAGCATCCTCCTATATACAGACATCCCCTATATACAGTCACCAACCCTATATATATGCAGACATCCCCCTATATACAGACATCACCTAAATACAGACATTCCTCTATATACAGACACCACTCTACATACACCACGTCTATATACAGATATCCCCTATATACAGACATCCGCCTACATACAGACATCCCCCTGTATACAGACACCACTCCTATATACAGACATCCCCCTATATACAGACATCCCCTTTATACAGACATCCCCCTATATACAGACACCGTACATTTGCACAGCTGCCATCTTTGTAAGGTCAGTGCACCTGCGCTGTGGCTTCAATCCATGTCAGTTGGGGGTCATGGAAAGGTCGCCATTGATTCCTATGGGAAAATTTCTTCTTAACCCCTTCCCGACCTTTGACGCATACGCTGCGTCATGAAAGTCGGTGCCATTCCGACCCATGACGCAGCATATGCGTCATGGAAAGATCGCGTCCCTGCAGATCGGGTGAAAGGGTTAACTCCCATTTCACCCGATCTGCAGGGACAGGGGGAGTGGTAGTTTAGCCCAGGGGGGGTGGTTTCACCCCCTCGTGGCTACGATCGCTCTGATTGGCTGTTGAAAGTGAAACTGCCAATCAGAGCGATTTGTAATATTTCACCTAAAAAAATGGTGAAATATTACAATATATAGACCAAAACAACAAACAGAGATCCCTAAAAAATAACCTTTAATAGTATCATTAAAAAAGACTATATTTATCCAAAATATTATTAATAAAACAGTATTAAATGTACCTAGTGGACCCTAGAACGAACTACAATGAGTCCTACCTGGCAGTGGAGGTTGGCACCCTACTTTACTGCGGTTGGCGCCCCCACTCCTCGACGACTTACCCTTCCAGGCCCTATTAAGGACCTATAATAAAGGAAAGGCTAAATAGGCCCTATTATCAACACCTAGACTAGTACCCTGCCTACCAGTGGAGGTTGGCACCCTAATTTACTGCGGTAGGCGCCCCCACTCAACGGCGGCTAGCCCTAGGATCCCTAATAATCCCTATAGTTCGGGATAGACAAAAAGATTTTGTCCCAAAAACACCACCGATACCCGTGAAAAAAAGAAAAAACCAAAAAAAATAATATAAAGTGTTAAACTCAAAAAATAAAATTTATAAATGTACCAAAGAGGGTAAGCATACTAAGATGGAAGCAATGTATCTCCCTCCAAATAACTATTAATATAGTGTGCAAATACGGGTATACTGGGTGCAATAGTATTAATGTCCACAGACAATAACCCAGCACTTAAATGGAATCCAACCTTGTGACACTACACAATGCTCAATATAGAATAACAAGTAGTGTGTGTCCATAGATATGGCACAGCCACCATGACAAAGAGTGGACAAAAAGACAGCCTCTGGAATCACATTTTGTTTCTTTCATGTGCGCATGCGCTGGCACTTTACTTTTGTTCGTCTATGCGCATGCGCGGTTAGGATCGGCCATAGTTTGTGAGGCTTTTTCTTGGCCGCTCCTCCATTTTTCTGTGGCCGGGCTCTAATGATGCAGCACCGTGCACCCGGGGCGTCTTGGCAACGTCATTTCCGGTATAGCTCCGCTGACGCTTCTGATGTGCGCCCTGTCCTTACATAAAAAGGCGTATTTGGTGAGTGGCGCTTGCCGCAACAGTACTTTCATCTTGTGCATGAATATATTACCCCTGATGAACCCCCGCCATTCCCTATGGGGGGGAAACGCGTCGGGCATTGTTTGGGGACCGTTTAACAGATGCTGGTGATGTCCATCTATACTTAACCGCTCTGGTTTTTGTGGCAGCAGCTGGATCCTATTCATGAGAATACAGCAAATAGATGAGTACACTGGTGATGTTTAATCCTGACTGTCTATTTTTGCATAATCAGGACGATTGTGTCCTGGTTGTCTCATGCTTTATACTCTGAGGAGTTTTCGCCACCTTATTACCAAGTGGTGAATGTGATTCCAGAGGCTGTCTTTTTGTCCACTCTTTGTCATGGTGGCTGTGCCATATCTATGGACACACACTACTTGTTATTCTATATTGAGCATTGTGTAGTGTCACAAGAGTGGATTCCATTTAAGTGCTGGGTTATTGTCTGTGGACATTAATACTATTGCACCCAGTATACCCGTATTTGCACACTATATTAATAGTTATTTGGAGGGAGATACATTGCTTCCATCTTAGTATGCTTACCCTCTTTGGTACATTTATAAATTTTATTTTTTGAGTTTAACACTTTATATTATTTTTTTTGGTTTTTTCTTTTTTTCACGGGTATCGGTGGTGTTTTTGGGACAAAATCTTTTTGTCTATCCAGAACTATAGGGATTATTAGGGATCCTAGGGCTAGCCGCCGTTGAGTGGGGGCGCCTACCGCAGTAAATTAGGGTGCCAACCTCCACTGGTAGGCAGGGTACTAGTCTAGGTGTTGATAATAGGGCCTATTTAGCCTTTCCTTTATTATAGGTTCTTAATAGGGCCTGGAAGGGTAAGTCGTCGAGGAGTGGGGGCGCCAACCGCAGTAAAGTAGGGTGCCAACCTCCACTGCCAGGTAGGACTCATTGTAGTTCGTTCTAGGGTCCACTAGGTACATTTAATACTGTTTTATTAATAATATTTTGGATAAATATAGTCTTTTTTAATGATACTATTAAAGGTTATTTTTTAGGGATCTCTGTTTGTTGTTTTGGTCTATATATTTTTCTGAGATTCCGTATTATTTGTGATTTGGTTTTTTGAAATATTACAATCCAGCCATGGCCGATGCTGCAATATCATCGGCCATGGCTGGACACACTAATGTGCACCCACCCCACCCCTCCGATCGCCCCCCCAGCCCCCCGATCTGTGGTCTGCTCCCCTCGGTCCTGTGCTCCGCTCCCCCGTCCTCCTGCCCGCTCCCCCCGTGCTCCAAACACACCCCCCGTGCTCCAATCAAACCCCCCCGCACTCTGATCCACCCCCCCACACAGCGATCCCCCCCCCCGTGCTCCGATCCACCCGCCCGCACAGCGATCCCCCACTCTGTGCTCCAATCCACCCCCCGTGTTCCGATCCATCCCCCCGTGCTCCGACCCCCCCCCCCGTGCCCTGATCTCCCCCCCCTTATACTTACCTGGCCTCCCGGGGACCGTCCGTCTTCTTTCCTGGGCGCCGCCATCTTCCAAAATGGCGGGTGCATGTGCAGTGCGCCCGCCGAATCTGCCGGCCGGCAGATTCGTTCCAGAGTGAATTTTGATCACTGAGATAGGTTATATCTCAGTGATCAAAATAAAAAAAAAAAGTAAATGACCCCCCCCCCTTTGTCACCCCCATAGGTAGGGACAATAAAAAAAATATATATTTTTTTTTTCCCACTAAGGTTGGGGTAAGAACTAGGGTTAGGGTTAGGGTTAGGGGTAGGGTTAGGGGTAGGGGTAGGGTTAGGGGTAGGGTTAGGGTTAGGGGTAGGGTTAGGGTTTCGGTATGTGCACACGTATTCTGGTCCTCTGCGGATTTTTCCGCTGCGGATTTGATAAATCCGCAGTGCTAAACCGCTGCGGATTTATGGCGGATTTACCATGTTTTTTCTGCGCATTTCAATGCGGTTTTACAACAGCGATTTTCTATTTGAGCAGTTGTAAAACCGCTGCGGAATCCGCAGAAAGAAGTGACATGCTGCGGAATGTAAACCGCTGCGTTTCCGTGCAGTTTTTCTGCAGCATGTGTACAGCGATTTTTGTTTCCCATAGGTTTGCATTGAACTGTAAACTCATGGGAAACTGCTGCGGATCCGCAGCGTTTTCTGCAGCGTGTGCACATACCTTTAGAATTAGGCTATGTGCACACGGTGCGGATTGGCCGCTGCGGATCCGCAGCAGAGTTCCATCAGGTTTACAGTACCATGTAAACATATGGAAAGCCAAATCCGCTGTGCCCATGGTGCGGAAAATACCGCGCGGGAACGCTGCGTTGTATTTTCCGCAGCATGTCAATTCTTTGTGCGGATTCTGCAGCGTTTTACACCTGTTCCTCAATAGGAATCCGCAGGTGAAATCCGGACAAAAAACACTGGAAGTCCGCGGTAAATCCGCAGGTAAAACGCAGTGCCTTTTACCCGCAGATTTTTCAAAAATGGTGCTGAAAAATCTCATACGAATCCGCAACGTTGGCACATAGCCTTAGGGCTAGGGTTGGGTTGGAATTAGGGTTGTGGTTAGGGTTAGGGGTGTGTTGGGGTTACGGGTGTGTTGGGGTTAGGGTTGTGATTAGGGTTATGGCTACAGTTGGGATAAGGGTTAGGGGTGTGTTGGAGTTAGAATTGAGGGGTTTCCACTGTTTAGGCACATCAGGGGGTCTCCAAACGCAACATGGCGCCACCATTGATTCCAGCCAATCTTGTATTCAAAAAGTCAAATGGTGCTCCCTCACTTCCGAGCCCCGACGTGCACCCAAACAGTGGTTTACCCCCACATATGGGGTACCAGCATACTCAGGACAAACTGCGCAACAATTACTGGGGTCCAATTTCTCCTGTTACCCTTGAGAAAATAAAAAATTGCTTGCTAAAACATCATTTTTGAGGAAAGAAAAATGATTTTTTATTTTCACGGCTCTGCGTTGTAAACGTCTGTGAAGCACTTGGGGGTTCAAAGTGCTCACCACATATCTAGATAAGTTCCTTGGGGGGTCTAGTTTCCAAAATGGGGTCACTTGTGGGGGGTTTCTACTGTTTAGGCACACCAGGGGCTCTGCAAACGCAACATGACGTCCGCAGACCATTCCATCAAAGTCTGCATTTCAAAAGTCACTACTTCCCTTCTGAGCCCCGACGTGTGCCCAAACAGTGGTTTACCCCCACACATCGGGTATCAGCGTACTCAGGAGAAACTGGACAACAACTTTTGGGGTCCAATTTCTCCTGTAACCTTTGGGAAAATAAAAAATTCTGGGCTAAAAAATTATTTTTGAGGAAAGAAAACGTATTTATTATTTTCACGGCTCTGTGTTATAAACTTCTGTAAAGCACTTGGGGGTTGAAAGTGCTCACCACATATCTAGATAAGTTCCTTTGGGGGTCTAGTTTCCAAAATGGGGTCACTTGTGTGGGGTTTCTACTGTTTAGGCACACCAGGGGCTCTGCAAACGCAACGTGACGCCCGCAGACCATTCCATCAAAGTCTGCATTTCAAAAGTCACTACTTCCCTTCTGAGCCCCCACGTGTGCCCAAACAGTGGTTTACCCCCACACATGGGGTATCAGATTACTCAGGAGAAACTGGACAACAACATTTGTGGTCCAATTTCTCCTGTAACCCTTGGGAAAATAAAAAATTCTGGGCTAAAATATTATTTTTGAGGAAAGAAAACGTATTTATTATTTTCACTGCTCTGTGTTATGAACTTCTGTGAAGCACTTGGGGGTTCAAAGTGCTCACCTCACATCTAGATAAGTTCCTTTCGGGGTCTAGTTTCCAAAATGGGGTCACTTGTGGGGGGTTTCTACTGTTTAGCCACATCAGGGGCTCTGCAAACGCAACGTGACGCCCGAAGAGCATTCCATCAAAGTCTGCATTTCAAAACGTCACTACTTCATTTCCGAGCCCCAGCATGTGCCTAAACAGTGGTTTACCCCCACATATTGGGTATCAGCGTACTCAGGAGAAACTGGACAACAACTTTTGCGGTCAAATTTCTCCTGTTACCCTTGGGAAAATAAAAAATTGCAAGCTAAAAAATCATTTTTGAGAAAATAATTTTTTTTTTTATTTTCATGGCTCTGCGTTATAAACTTCTGTGCAGCACTTGAGGGTTCAAAGTGCTCACCACACATCTAGATTAGTTCCTTTGGGGGTCTAGTTTCCAAAATGGGGTCATTTGTGGGGGATCTCCAATGTTTAGGCACACAGGGGCTCTCCAAACGCGACATGGTGTCCGCTAATGATTGGAGCTAATTTTCCATTTTAAAAGCCAAATGGCGTGCCTTCCCTTTTGAGCCCTGCCGTGCGCCCAAACAGTGGTTTACCCCCACATATGGGGTATCAGCGTACTCAGGACAAACTGGACAACAACATATGGGGTCCAATTTCTCCTATTACCATTGGCAAAATAGGAAATTCCAGGCTAAAAAAATCATTTTTGAGAAAAGAAAAATTATTTTTTATTTTCATGGCCCTGCATTATAAACTTCTGTGAAGCACCTGGGGGTTTAAAGTGCTCAATATGCATCTAGATAAGTTCCTTGGGGGGTCTAGTTTCCAAAATGGGGTCACTTGTGGGGGAGCTCCATTGCATAGGCACACAGGGGCTCTCCAAATGCGACATGGTGTCCGCTAACAAATGGAGCTAATTTTCCATTCAAAAAGTCAAAAGGCGCGCCTTCCCTTCCGAGCCCTGCCGTGTGCCCAAACAGTGGTTTACCCCCACATATGAGGTATCGGCGTACTCGGGAGAAATTGCTCAACAAATTTTAGGATCCATTTTATCCTATTGCCCATGTGAAAATGAAAAAATTGAGGAGAAAAGAAATTTTTTGTGAAAAAAAAGTACTTTTTCATTTTTACGGATCAATTTGTGAAGCACCTGAGGGTTTAAAGTGCTCACTAGGCATCTAGATAAGTTCCTTGGGGGGTCCAGTTTCCAAAATGGGGTCACTTGTGGGGGAGCTCCAATGTTTAAGCACACAGGGTCTCTCCAAACGCGACATCGTGTCCGCTAACGATGGAGATAATTTTTCATTCAAAAAGTCAAATGGCGCTCCTTCCCTTCCGAGCCTTACCATGTGCCCAAACAGTGGTTTACCCCTACATGTGAGGTATCGGTGTGCTCAGGAGAAATTGCCAAACAAATTTTAGGATCCATTTTATCCTGTTGTCAATGTGAAAATGAAAAAATTGAGGCTAAAAGAATTTTTTTTGTGAAAAAATAGTACTTTTTCATTTTTACGGATCAATTTGTGAAGCAGCTGGGGGTTTAAAGGGCTCACTATGCATCTAGATAAGTTCCTTGGGGTGTCTAGTTTCCAAAATGGGGTCACTTGTGGGGGAGCTCCAATTTTTAGGCACACGGGGGCTCTCCAAACTTGACATGGTGTCCGCTAAAGAGTGCAGCCAATTTTTCATTCAAAAAGTCAAATGGCGCTCCTTCCCTTCCAAGCCCTGCCGTGCGCCCAAACAGTGGTTTACCCCCACATATGAGGTATCAGCATACTCAGGACAAATTGGACAACAACTTTCGTGGTTCAGTTTCTCCTTTTACCATTGGGAAAATACAAAAATTGTTGCTGAAAAATCATTTTTGTGACTAAAAAGTTAAATGTTCATTTTTTCCTTCCATGTTGCTTCTGCTGCTGTGAAGCACCTGAAGGGTTAATAAACTTCTGGAATGTGGTTTTGTGCACCTTGAGGAGTGCAGTTTTTAGAATGGTGTCACTTTTGGGTATTTTCAGCCATATAGACCCCTCAAACTGACTTCAAATGTGAGGTGGTCCCTAAAAAAAATGGTTTTGTAAATTTCGTTGTAAAAATGAGAAATCGCTGGTCAAATTTTAACCCTTATAACTTCCTAGCAAAAAAAAATTTTGTTTCCAAAATTCTGCTGATGTAAAGTAGACGTGTGGGAAATGTTATTTATTAACTATTTTGTGTCACATACCTCTCTGGTTTAACAGAATAAAAATTCAAAATGTGAAAATTGCGAAATGTTCAAAATTTTCGCCAAATTTCCGTTTTTATCACAAATAAACACAGAATTTATTGACCTAAATTTACCACTAACATAAATCCCAATATGTCACGAAAAAACAATCTCAGAACCGCTAGGATCCATTGAAGCGTTCCTGAGTTATTACCTCATAAAGGGACACTGGTCAGAATTGCAAAAAACGGCAAACTTTTACGGTCATAATAGGCTGGGTCATGAAGGGGTTAAAATGCGATTTTTTAAAAAACTACAAATCGGATCGACTCCAAAAATACATAGCACACCTGTCCCACCGAGGGCTTCGAAACGCCGCCTGAACGGGGTCTCTGCGCCGAGCGGTTTGGGCCGCATTAATTGCGGAAAACACAGAGAATAATAATAATAATAAAATATAAGAAATCGGATTACAATATGTTGCTTGAACCTAGAGGGTTGAAGCACCATAATTAGTTAATCCTCTGGCAAAGGTATAGTCAAAAAATCAAAATGACAAAATTGTGGATATTGTTCAACTTTCCGACGCAAGAAATAGAGTAAAAAGGGGCCAAAAAGTCTCATGTACTCTAAAATGGTACCAATAAAAACATAAGCCCACCCTCAACAAAATAGCCCCTATACAGCTGCATCAACAGATGCATAAGCTACATACATATGTGTATGATTGATTAACACAGTCTTATATAGGTAGGGCAAAAAATGTCTACTCAGAAATATATATGCACACCCTCTATGCAAATAAAGAGGAAAAAACGGTGAAATGCAAAATTATAGTTTAAAATATAACTTTATTATATTCTTACATAAAAATGGAGTATTCAAGCAAAAAATAAATAAAAGAGGGCAGGAGCTTGGAATCACCAAAAAATCCATTACATTAGTATGCATATGAAGTACTGCACATAATAAATAAATAAAGCAAAAAATAACTCAAAAGAAAAAAATGCAAAGAAAAAATATTATATATCAATATATATGTGCATAAATAGTAGTGACGCTAGTTCATATCAATTCATGTATGAGTATGTCATTAAGTGCATAGTGCGTCTGTGAACGGCCAAAATGAATTTGAACAAGCATGTGATTCAAATTATATCCAAAGCATGTTAAAGTGAGTGTATGCATAAAATGAAGTAAAGGTGAAACACCTATAAAGTGCAGCGTGCAAAGGAATCCAGCTCCCGCGTCCTCTCACCCCGACAGCGCCGTTTCGCACAATGCTTCCTCAATGGGGGCGTCTCATTCCATCCACCAATGACACTTTGCACCACAGATTCTCCAGGAGTTGACTGATGCTTTAATCTAGGTCTGGGAGGAGTTCCCTCAAGAGAACATCCATCGCCTCATCAGGAGGAGGTCATACAGGCATGTGGAGGCCACACACTACTGTACATAATTTCCTTGTCTTGGGACATTTCCATGGAAAATGTATCAGCCTGTAATTTGATTTTCCAATTTGATTTTAAGTATCATTCCAAATTCAGACCTCTATGGGATATTAGTTTTGATTTATATTGATCATTTTTATGTTTTATTGTGCTCAACGCATTCCACAATGTAATGGATAAATAGTCTGAGTGACCAATTGCCTCCAGAAGTCACATAATTAGTAAATTGAGTTTATCTGTGTGTAATTTATTCTCAGTGTAACTATTGCTGTTTTGTGAAGGCCTCAGAGGTTTTTTTGAGAACTTTAGGGATGAAACAGAATTAGGAAAACCAAGGAACACACCAGACAGGTCAAGTATAAACATTTGGAGAAGAGTAAAACAGGGTTATGTTAGGCTAGGGTAACATTGCGTTAGGGCGATCCGTTTATCGGATCCGTTAATAAGCGGCACTAAAGCAATGTAATGGATCCGTTAACACATCCATTGCCATACATTATTGTAACGCATCCTAACACTTGTCAAAATTGGCATGCATTAGCAATGATGCGTTACTTTGTGACGCATCCTCGAACACACCCTCCAACGTGGTCTACCACGTTTTCGGGTACATTAGGTCTAGTGCACGGCAAACGGACACGTTCGTTGTGCATAGACCTCTATTTCTAACGCATGCCAACGCAATGGTGCCATGAGTTAGTGCATGCATTAGCGCGATTGTAGAAAAAAGAGATTTATTTGTTAGAGCTACAATCGAGTGGTTTAAATCAAAGCATATTCATGTGCGTGAATGTCCTAGTCAAACTGCAGACCTAAATCCCGTTAAGAATCTGTGGCAAGACTTAAAAATTACAGTGCGCAGATGTTCTCCATCCAATCTCACTAAACTAGACCTAGATTGCAAAGGAGAATGGACAAATGGCACACTACTTGCTAACTGGTTGCCGCATTGTTGTGAATATAATTCTGACATCTAACCAATGCTGTTATGTGCCTGATGTTACCATTCAAGCAGTAATCTAGAGACCTGTTGTGAAAGTATTATATGAATCATCGTGTTACCAGGTCTTAGGCTTTCTGAATTGTAACCTGACATACACAAAGTGTCTTGGATCGAACTTGCATCTTAAAACACCAATAACAATGCATAAGACTTGTGACATTAGAGCAAGATCTAAGAGAAGGAAGATTGAAACCAAACCAGACTACAACTGGTCAAGAATAACCCACATTTATGTTTTGACACAAAGTTTAAAATCTTTTGATACCCAATAATAACCCAGATGATGATTTCTTCTAAACAATTCATTTTGCTAAAAAGTGAGAGTTATATCTACTATGGGCAGACCCTTCATCTTCTATGGGGGCTTTGGTGACGGTGGCTTCAACTCAATGTTGGTCGATTCACGTTTTTCATGGGCAATATGAACCTTTACATGGCTGTTCTCTTCCATGGACACTACAATTACAGCAAATGCATGAACGAGGACCTGTCATTGTCTTCAACAAAGGATGGAAATAACCTATTAAGTTTATTAGCAGGTTTACAGACCTATTTTCATACTCCTCATAGAGGTTTCAGGTCAGCACTTTATCTTGCAATACTACAGTGGAATAAATGGACCCAATCTGGACAGGTGTTACTCAGCATCCAACTGTAAACTCGATAGATTTCCATATAGAATACACTGTAGATGAAGTCCAGAGATCAGCATGGCAGTCACTAGCAGTGGGTGCCAAATATATTTATGGACTTCACCTATTTTCAGTGTGCAGTCAAACTGCCATATCACTCGCGAGAAGATCACAGTGAAAAAACTCGGACTGGTCATCTGCTCTCCTTACCTGAGTGTGACAGGAACATAGAAATACATGCTGTCATGCCCAGTTCATAAGAGCCGCTGGCCAGTCCGAGGAATGCGAGTAATACGGCAGTCTGACTGCACCCTCACATTGCTGTGGACATCACTCTTCTCTTTGCACCTTATTGGAGTCTCCTCATTTTCATTGTGAACAGAGTTATAAATTACTCATGAGATCATATAACCTGATTTTATCTAACTGCAAAAAAATATTGTAAGTGGAATTATTCTAAGACCTGTCAAGCATCTCCAACAAGATAGTCAAACTATATCACATAAGAATTAACATTTTGTCAGATTAAAAGAGTTTCAATAAAGGGTTTTGAAGACTCTCTCTTACTCTCATGTCCATGCACAAGGAAATTTAGGGAGCCATGTAAGCAGTCATTAGCTTAATTTATGATCAAATTGGATATAGACTGTCTATATGATAGTAGCAGGAAAAACAAATATTTTGAGATTCTAATTTGACTTCCTGCCAATTTTTTGAAAATTTTTCTGTGAATTACAAGTCCTCCAAATGCCCCCAAAAAACGTGTTTAATGCTCTGTGCTCTTGTTTTTTTGTGCTGAAAAACTCCCTTTATTGGAGCTGAGCTGCAATATCAAACATAGTCCCTAGATTGGCATAACACTTTTTCTGATATAAAGAAACCATGTTTTCTCTTTCTTAATTTGCACTTACGTTAATGATCTTGTATGTTATATATGCCTGTATGCCTGTAAAATGAAAGCATTATAAATGAGCTCTTGCTGCTGTTGTATAATGCAACATTTGTTCGTACTGCCCCTCAGGCAAAAAACTGACAGTTGTTTCTTGTACGATTATTTATTATGTACATTGCACTGAAATAACCTGAGATATACTTCTTAGGCCGGGGTCACACTACCGTAGGTTACGGACGAGTGCTATGCGAGAAAACATTGCATAGCACTAGGACGAGTGTTAATCTATGGGGCAGATCACATCACCGTTTTTTTCTCATGCGTATTCTATGTGCGTGTAAAATCGCAGCATGCTGCAATTGCTACCAAGACTCGTCAAAGAAAGCCTATGGGTGCGAGAAAAAAAAAATCGCACAGCACTCGGACCATGCGAGTTCTCTCTGATCTTTACGCACCTTTGAAAAGCCGGCAATTCATGTGCCGCATACAATAAAATCACACTGACAGGCTAGAATAGATAAAATAGATATACAGTATACACATAGAATACATAGGTATATAGATGTCAGTGACACACACATATATATATGTATTAATGTTACATAGATGCCTAGATAGAAGAAAAGCCAGTAACTCATCTGCCGTGTTCTGTAAAATCACTGCAGGAGCCGACAGGATAGAAGAGGTGGATTACATACAGTAAATACAAATAGAGTAGGTAGATATACAGATATCAGTGATAAATACAATTAGTACAGTGTGTGAGCAGCTTACAGTACATGTATTTAATTAATAAAAGATTATTTTTCAGAAAAAAATGGCGTGGGCTCCCGCGCAATTTTCGCAACCAGCAGATGGAAAGCCAACAGCTGGGGGCCGATGTTTATAGCCTGGGAAGGGGGTGAATACCCATGGAGCTTCCCAGGCTATTAATATTAGCTCACAGCTGTATAATTAGCCTTTACTGGCAATTAAAATGGGGGACCCCCAAAAAATGACGTGGGGTTCCCTTATAATTAATAACCAGCAAAGTCTATGCAGACAGCTGCGGGATGATATTAATAGCCTAGGAAGGGGCCATGGATTCTGGCCTTCCCACACACTGTACTAATTGTATTTGTCATAGATATCTTACTATTATATATATATATATATATATATATATATATATATATAGTAAGATTACGCTACCTGAGTGTTGGGGGGGACACACGCTTGGCAGCAGGATAAACACTTCAGGCACGATATCTCACACATATCAGTCTTATTTGGTTTATTACACATCATAAACCACATGACGTAGAGTCCATTGTGTTACACAGTTCATAGAACGTCACAAGCACCAACAGTCTGTATAGTACCTGACGGGAGCTCCTGCTCCACCTGCTGACTCCTTGTAAGTCCACTCCTCCGGGTTAGCTGCCTCACAGGGATCACCAACTTGCCTGGCTGGCACACATTAGTCAGTCCAGACCCATCGAAGGACTGTAGCTTCCCCACACAGTAGCTGTCACTGGCTCTGCAGATCCCGGTCCTCACCTCCTGCTATTCAGGGATCCGGTCCTACTCCCAGGACCTCCCAACACCCAGGTTACACAGGATCACACAGGTGGCCAGTCTGGGTACTATTCAGGACGTCCATCCCCAGCTGGGACCGTCCAATACCCAGGCCACCAGTAGCAAAGTCCCACCATGTGCTATTCAGGATTCCTCCTCCCAGGAAATCCAACACATACTTCAGGACCTTCAGACCATGTGACCCACACCCTGGTCACATTATATACCCTGAAACCACACCCCTGGGTGGGAGTGTGGATGTGTGGCTAGTTTGTCCCGCCCATCTCACACAACTAGCCTAGTAAGTCACCCTTGCCTATTATACAACACTACACCAACTGTTGAGGGACTACAGGTCCCAGAATAACCACATTACCTCAGACTTACCACGCAGACTCCCTCTGCGACACATACCGTCCATCAATCACATGACCAGTCGTTGTTTCAACACAATTATGTCTCCAAGTGCATCTTGAAGTGCAGATGCAGCGCCCCCTGGCTGTAACATTGGTCACTGCACCACATACCTCCCCCCTTTGTTCAACCCTATTGGGGTGGACACATGACATAAACTTGGGGTTCTGATACCGGGAACCCACGTCACCTTTGATAGACCTCCCCCACCCCCAGCGGTCAGTTTGTCGGCCCTGGGCTTCAACCCTTGAGTCACCATCCGTTTGTGTCAGCAGACCGTTTTTGGTCAACCCACTTACAGTCGAGCTGACTGTCTGGTTTGAGTCTGACCCTTCACTACTACGTCTGCTACCAGGTCTCCCACCTCAGTCACTCAGCCCCGAGTTAACAGAAGAGACACTTCTTTGGACTCTTCTACTCTTTAGGGTGCCTTTTCGTATCTCCATACTCTGGGTTGGAAGTGGTCGCCATCTTATATTCTGCAGCTGTTTATTAATCTTCAGACGTTCCAGTCTTAGCTGCTCTATCTCCTTTAGATACGTCACCCGGTATTCAAGAAGCACTCGAATGTTCCTAAGGCTTTCTACTGAGCCAATTACCACAAATGGAACCATATCATCTTCACCAGTTACCTGGACTTCACCATCATCCGGAATCCTCACTCTTGCCACACTGGATCTATTCACCAGGTCCTGTATCACTTTTCCAAATCTTCCAATGACTTTCCCCACCAGACTTCTGGGTACTTGAACAATGTCTTCCACAAAGCCCAGCCGACTTTGAGCTTTCCTGGCATGCTCTAAACGTCGGGCGGCTTCCTTATTTCTCAACAAGATCATCTGTTTCGTACGGAGACATTGTAGGTGCATATCCTTCAGGATAGCCACCCGCTTCACTGTGACTTCCCTAGTCGACAGTATCACCAACTGTTTCGTCTCTGGGGTGCAGTTCACACTACAACATGCTTTCACTGTTCTCCTAAAGGCCTCATGCACACCCTCATTGGTACACGCATCTTGCACATCTTCAGGTACATCTATCACACACTTGAAGAGAGGGGTCTCACTCTCTTCAGGGACAGACGGCTCCCCTTTTACCATGGACCTTTCCATTAAGACATCTGCCACGACCGGGTGACTGTCTTGTTCTGTTTTTAGTGCCAATTCTTCCTCCGCTTTGCAGTCTTCCAGAACCCTGGCCAGGATGGGCACTGGCAACTTCACCTCGTTACCACTCTGTTACCGCCGCTGTGAGTCTGTGACCAGCATCTCCTTCTCTTGCAGAAGACCATTTAATGCTTCCCTGAGCACATCCACATCTTCCCTTAAGGCATTATTCACACTTTGCCACGTTGACAGGTGATGTTTGAGCTCAGAGACTTCCTTCTCCAGTTCATCTACTCTGTGCTCAGCGGCTTGTCTCAGATGCGTTAACTCGGCCTGTAAATCTGTTACCTTTTGCTTCTCAAGAGACAATCCTTTAGCGAGTTCCTGGAACCCCTGTGCTTCCTTCGCTACAAACCAGGCCTTGACTGCTGAGAGCTCGGACTCCAGGTAACGCACCTGATCCAGCTGCGCGGAGTTGGCGACTTCTATCTCAGGGACATTATCTTTGTTGGCACCTGTCCCTGTCTCCTCTTTAACACTCTTCTCGGAGGGTGCAATTTGTTCAGCCGCTTTCCCTCTTTTACGTCTCCGGCGACGGGAGGAACCTTTGCTATTTATATCAGAGTCAGTCTTACTGCCCTCTTTTCCGCTTTCGTCACCGTCTGAATGGGAGTCACCACCACCTGATTGGTCATCTGGGAACCAGCCGTCTCCATCTAAACAGGTCACATTTTCTGGAATGGGTGCCACCGCTATCATGACTTCAGCCTGTGGAGCCCTGTCATTTCTCTGTGTCAGTACCTCTGATAGCACAGCGTCATACTCCGCTCTAGCGTTTGTTAGTGGCCATGACATGTCACAGTCACCCCCAGGGCCAGTCTCACCCCCCCACAACATGGTAAACCTTCCCGCTGCTCCCTAACCGGGTGTCAGCTTCAGGGTCTTTATTAACCACGTCACTTACAGTCTTCTTGGGGTACACATCAGGTGACATGTCCGTAAGTTGGGCAGACGCTCCCTCCCCACTGGTCAACCCGACATTTGACCCTTCAACTTTGGGAGGAACACATGTTTTAAGGTACGCAACCCCACCAACTGAGAGCCCTCCATTCACCTGTTGTAAAGACACTCCCTTCTCCCACAAGTCTGTGAAGAACTTAGAGTCCCGGCCAATTATCACTGGGCAGGGTAAGGTTGAGACTACGGCCACATCATGGATTGCACGGTCTTTGGCCGTCTCTAGGACCACCCTGACTACTGGAAAACACTTAGTGTGCCCATGGATGCAGGTGACCTTGATTTTCCTACCGAGTATTCCGAGTCCCTCAGGTGCAACCCTCAGTAGAGTCACTGGGCCCCCAGAATCGACCAGTCCATACATTTCCATCTCATGCATCCGTAGGACACCCCCCCGTAAACTTTCACCAGGTGGATAGTTCACACAACATACCGGACACACATAATTCACAGGCCCCGGGTACCAATTTGCCTGCGGTACCTCTTTGGTATGCTCCTGCCCCTTTTGAGAAACCACCATTTCTCGAGATTCCACCTCTTTTTTAGCTACTACCCTTCTTCGGGTTACCGCACCCATTTGGGACTCCACCCCCTTTTGGGCAATCATCCCCATTTGAGTCACCACCCACTTTTATGGACACTACCCCTTTTAGGGACACCACCCCTTCCCTGGGGTACACCCCGTGGACTTCCCCACAGCACTCAGGCCCCAGTTCGCACAGTACACCTCTATGTCTCTGTGCTTGTACTGGCCCTTTAAGAGTCTGCACAACTTGCAAAAAAAAAAAAATGTTTTTTTTTTTCTTCAACACTTCACCAGCTCCTGCTGGCAATCACAAGCCGCTGCTGCTGAACCTCTTGCTGCCACTGCAGCCGCACTCCAAAATGCTCTGCCGCAGACTTCGCGGACCCGCCGATCCACAGCAAGCCGCTTGTCACCTTCGTGGACCCGCCTATCCACAGCAAGCTGCTTGTCACCTTCGTGACCCTGCCGAGCCACAGCAAACTTCGTGACCTCACCGGGCCACAGCAAGCTGACTTGAGAAAAAAAACTTCACAGTCTCTCACTGACCCCAGTCAGCACAGACTCCTGTCTGTTACACCCGGTTCTCAGACCGTTTACTCCACTGGGTCAGATCAGCCAGCGCTGCAAATGTGCTTCTTGGACCGTTGCCCGCATTCTCCACCATATGTAAGATTACGCTACCTGAGTGTGTTTGGGGGACACTCGCTTGGCAGCAGGATAAACACTTCAGGCACGATATCTCACACATATCAGTCTTATGTGGTTTATTACACATCATAAACCACATGACGTAGAGTCCATTGTGTTGCACAGTTCATAGAACGTCACAAGCAACAACAGTCTGTATAGTACCTGACGGGAGCTCCTGCTCCACCTGCTGACTCCTTGTCAGTCCACTCCTCCGGGTTAGCTGCCTCACAGGGATCACCAACTTGCCTGGCCGGCACACATTAGTCAGTCCAGACCCACCGAAGGACTGTAGCTTCCCCACACAGTAGCTGTCACTGGCTCTGCAGATCCCGGTCCTCACCTCCTGCTATTCAGGGATCCGGTCCTACTCCCAGGACCTCCCAACACCCAGGTTACACAGGATCACACAGGTGGCCAGTCCGGGTACTATTCAGGACGTCCATCCCCAGCTGGGACCGTCCAATACCCAGGCCACCAGTAGCAAAGTCCCACCATGTGCTATTCAGGATTCCTCCTCCCAGGAAATCCAACACATAATTCAGGAACTTCAGACCATGTGACCCACACCCTGGTCACATTATATACCCTGAAACCACACCCCTGGGTGGGAGTGTGGATGTGTGGCTAGTTTGTCCCGCCCATCTCACACAACTAGCCTAGTAAGTCACCCTTGCCTATTATACAACACTACACCAACTGTTGAGGGACTACAGGTCCCAGAATAACCACATTACCTCAGACTTACCACGCAGACTCCCTCTGCGACACATACCGTCCATCGATCACATGACCAGTCGTTGTTTCAACACAATTATGTCTCCAAGTGCATCTTGAAGTGCAGATGCAGCGCCCCCTGGCTGTAACATTGGTCACTGCACCACAATATATATATATATATATATATATATATATACATATATATATATATATATGTATATATATATATATATATATATATATATATACACACTACCGTTCCAAAGTTTAGGGTCACTTAGAAATTTCCCTATTTTTGAAAGAAAAGCACAGTTTTTCCAATGAAGCTAACATTAAATGATTCAGAAATACACTCTATACATTGTTAATGTGGAAAATGACTATTCTAGCAGCAAACGTCTGGTTTGTAATGCAATATCTTCATAGGTGTATAGAGGCTCTTTTCCAACAAATATCATTCCAGTGTTCTTATGCTACTTTGTGTTTCCTAACTGTGTAAGAAGGCTAATGGATGGTTAGAATACTCTTGAAAACCCTTGTGCAAGTATGTTAGCACAGTTGAAAACAGTTTGGCTGATTAGAGAAAATAAAAACCTGACCTTCCTTTGAGCTAGTTGAGAATCTGGAGCATTACATTTGTTGGTTCCATTAAACTCAAGATCTTTCATGTGAAACTTGACAGTCTATTCTTGTTCTTAGTAATGAAGGCTATTCAATGTGAGAAATTGTCAAGAAACTGAAGATTTCCTACAACGGTGTGTACTACTCCCTTCAGAGGAGAGCACAAACAGGCTCTAACCAGAGTAGAAAGAGAAGTGGGAAGCCTCGCTGCACAACTGAGCAACAAGACAGTACATTAGAGTCTGTTGTTTGAGAAATCGATGCCTCACAGGTCCTCAACTGGCAGTTTCATTAAATAGTACACGCAAAAAGCCAGTGTCAACATCTACAGTGAAGAGGTGACTGAGGGATGCTGGCCTTCAGGGCAGAGTGGCAAAGAAAAAGCCATATCTGAGACTGGCTAATAAAAGGAAAAGATTAATATGGGCAAAAGAACACAGACATTGGACAGAGGAAGATTGGAAAAAAGTGTTATGGACAGACGAATTCAAGTTTGAGGTGTTTGGATCACACAGAAGAACATTAGTGAGATGCAGAACAACTGAAAAGATGCTGGAAGAGTGTCTGATGCCATCTGTCAGGCATGGTGGAGGTAATGTGATGATCTGGGGTTGTTTTGGTGCTGGTAAAGTGGGAAATTTGTACAAGGGAAAACGGATTTTGAATAAGGAAGGCTATCACTCCATTTTGCACTCTATCGTGCCAAAACACGTCAAATATGAAATACATGAAATATGAATAGCAAAATTGCTTTTTGAACATTAGGAAATTTTTTTTTGAGACGCTTAGCACAGAATTTGGCCATATAGTGTGAGCCCATCAACCATCGTCAAGGTGGTCTCATTAAAAAACTGATGGGTACCTGACCTCCCTGTCCAAATATGAACACTTACCGAAGGCTAATGTCTGCATGCTTGGGTGAATATGGACACCTCTCTCAGCAAAGCCTACATATGGGTTGGCCGGAACCAAGTGTGAATAGATGTAATTAAAAACCAGATGGTGAAGGGAGGAGTGCTCAGTCAGTAAGCTAACACAGAAATGACAGAAAAACAACTGGCACATCCAAACTAGTGTGAATAGGTGCATATCAGGAGCAGCTATCTCCATATATAATATACAAAAAAAGTTTGCACTCTATCATGCCAAAACACGTCAAATATGAAATACATGAAATATGAATAGCAAAATTGCTTTTTGAACATTAGGAAAACATATTTTGAGACGCTTAGCACAGAATTTGGCCAAATAGTATGAGCCCATCAACCATCGTCAAGGTGGTCTCATTAAAAAACTGATGGGTACCTGACCTCCCTGTCCAAATGTGAACACTTACCGAAGACTAATGTCTGCATGCTTGGGTGAATATGGACACTTCTCTCAGCAAAGCCTACATATCGGTTGGCCGGAACCAAGTGTGAATAGATGTAATTAAAAACCAGAGGAGTGCTCAGTCAGTAAGCTAACATAGAAATGACAGAAAAACGACTGGCACATCCAAACTAGTGTGAATAGGTGCATACTAGGAGCAGCTACCTCCATATATAATATACAAAAAAAAAGGTTGTACTCTATCGTGCCAAAACACGTCAAATATGAAATATATGAAATATATACTGCGCGGGCTGTATTATATACTACGTGGGCTCTGTTATATACTATGTAGCTGCTATATACCACGTGGCTGTGCTATATACTACATGGTCTGTGGTATATACTGCCTGGCTGCTATATACTATGTGGGCAGTGTTATATACTGCATGGGCTGTGTTATATACTACGTGAGCTGTGCTATATATTATGTGGGCTGTGTTATATACTGCCTGGCTGCTATATACTACGTGGGCAGTGTTATATACTATGTGGGTTGTGTTATAAACTACATGGCTGCTAAATACTATGTGGGCAGTGTTATATACTGCGTGGCCTGTGTTATATACTACGTGGGCTGTGTTAAATACTACGTGGGCTGTGCTATATATTGCATGGGCTGTGTTATATACTGCCTGGCTGCTGTATACTATGTGGGCAGTGTTATATACTGCATGGGCTGTGTTACATACTACGTGGGTTGTGTTATATACTACGTGGGCTGTGCTATATATTATGTGGGCTGTGTTGTATACTGCCTGGCTGCTGTTTACTATGTGGGCAGTGTTCTATATTGCGTGGGCTGTGTTATATACTACGTGGGCTGTGCTATATACAGTTAGGTCCATATATATTTGGACAGAGACAACATTTATCTAATTTTGGTTAAAGACATTACCACAATGAATTTTAAACAAAACAATTCAGATGCAGTTGAAGTTCAGACTTTCAGCTTTCATTTGAGGGTATCCACATTAAAATTGGATGGAGGATATAGGAGTTTCAGCTCCTTAACATGTGTCACCCTCTTTTTAAAGGGACCAATAGTAATTGGACAGATTCAATAATTTTAAATAAAATGTTCATTTTTAGTACTTGGTTGAAAATCCTTTGTTGGCAATGACTGCCTGAAGTCTTGAACTCATGGACATCACCAGACGCTGTGTTTCCTCCTTTTTGATGCTCTGCCACGCCTTCACTGCGGTGGTTTTCAG
Organism: Ranitomeya imitator; assembly: GCF_032444005.1. NCBI lineage: Eukaryota > Metazoa > Chordata > Amphibia > Anura > Dendrobatidae > Ranitomeya > Ranitomeya imitator. The sequence continues at coordinate 490,225,376 of NC_091283.1, forward strand.
TTGCTGTTTGTTTGTGGCCTTTCTGTCTGAAGTTAAGCCTTTAACAAGTGAAATGCTGCTCAATTGGGTTGAGATCAGGTGACTGACTTGGCCATTGAAGAATATTCCACTTCTTTGCTTTAATAAACTCCTGGGTTGCTTTGGCTTTATGTTTTGGGTCATTACATAGTTACATAGTTACATAGTTATTAAGGTTGAAGGAAGACTATATGTCCATCTAGTTCAACACAAGACAGCAAAGCCAGCCACTAAATTTTAAAACTTAACATTTAATATGTATACTTCTAAAACAATATCTTATGTTTAAAATTATAATTAGGTGCTCATGCGTACCAGTGCACTAGACAAAAAATAGTTTGATCTCACCAAACGCCGTTTCTCTCCTTCTTATAGATTTCTGTGCTTTTCCAGAGCACGGCGTAGGGGAGAGACAAGTAAACCTTTTCCCCTCAAGGGGGAGACGAAGGGGAGGGGGTGGGGGTTGAAACCTATCTCCCCTGTCGTGCCCCGTGTATAAGTCTCCCGCCCTGACAAGGGCAGTTCCCAAGTTTGAGCCTGTTTAAATGAAGCCCATTGGAAAATATAGCCACCCTGGATAATGTATCGTCTTATACTTCCTTTTTTCTTCCCGACGCGTTTCCCTCCCCGTTATGGGGGTTCATCAGGGGCACTGCTTGACCCTCACATGGAGGATACTACTAGATGAGGTTTTGTCTGCCACTGCAGAATACCTTCATGAACCTGGACATTCTTTCAATCCCCTGATGAACCCCCATAACGGGGAGGGAAACGCGTCGGGAAGAAAAAAGGAAGTATAAGACGATACATTATCCAGGGTGGCTATATTTTCCAATGGGCTTCATTTAAACAGGCTCAAACTTGGGAACTGCCCTTGTCAGGGCGGGAGACTTATACACGGGGCACGACAGGGGAGATAGGTTTCAACCCCCACCCCCTCCCCTTCGTCTCCCCCTTGAGGGGAAAAGGTTTACTTGTCTCTCCCCTACGCCGTGCTCTGGAAAAGCACAGAAATCTATAAGAAGGAGAGAAACGGCGTTTGGTGAGATCAAACTATTTTTTGTCTAGTGCACTGGTACGCATGAGCACCTAATTATAATTTTAAACATAAGATATTGTTTTAGAAGTATACATATTAAATGTTAAGTTTTAAAATTTAGTGGCTGGCTTTGCTGTCTTGTGTATTAATATTGGTCAGAGGCGTCTAGAACGTTACGTTTGGACTTTTGTTTTGCTAAAGTAATACCATCTAGTTCAACCCATAGCCTAACCTAACATGCCCTAACATGTTGATCCAGAGGAAGGCAAAAAAAACCCATGTGGCAAAGAGTAAGCTCCACATTGGGGAAAAAAATTCCTTCCCGACTCCACATACGGCAATCAGACTAGTTCCCTG